>NW_006399767.1:10626965-10656325 GCF_000299155.1 Elephantulus edwardii | reverse complement strand
TTATAGCAACTCGAGGTTTGAATTTGTTCTTCAGTTCCTTGAGCTTAAGATATGCTGAGCGATTTCGGCCCTTTTGATTTTCTGACTCCAACTCCTTGCATATTTCATTGTAATATTTTGCTTTGTCATCCCGTGCTGCCTTTTGAAATCTTCTATTCAACTCTTAGCTAGTGTGAAGTCTACTGTATGGGTCTATTACATTTTCCCCCGCTCTGATCAGGCACATGGGTTTGGTATCCACTGAGATGAGACACGATGAGGTCACAGCCGTGCTCTTTCATCTCTTCCCACAGCTTCGGTGGTGAACCCTGCCTGCTACTTTAGAGTAGGGGTTCTCTGTGGTTTGGATTTGTCTTCAAAGGCTAGTATAGCACCTGGCACTCAGTAGGGCCTCAGGAGTATTTACTACATGCCTGTGAGTGAAGGCTTGAATGAATGGATGACCAGCAGAGAGGAGGCCCAGGCTCTGTTCTCTAAATGAGAAAACCTGTTTACTGACCACATCTTAAAAGGATTTCATCCAAACAATTGCAAAGTTTCCTTCTAACTCTGAAATTCTCTTGTCAACACTGACAACATCTGTGCTTTAATTTTACTCATCTATGGAACAGAGATAAAAATGTCTACCTCTGATAAGGCTGCCAGATAAAGTACAGGATGCCCTGACTATCAGATAAATATGATCATGAAGATAATAATAGCAATTATGCTGATGACTTCTCCCAGCCATGATGAGCTTTAGGATTATGCTTGACTTCCTGGTTGTTTCTCTCCGCAGAGAGTTTCTATGATCATGAACCCTGGGCCTTCTTGCCAAGCTTATTTGGCCAACAATTCTCCTACTCAAATGTGGCCCTCAGACAACACCTGGGAACTGGGGGGTGGTGGTTGTTATTAGGTGCTATTGTGTCACCTATGACAACTCATAGAGAACTTATTATAAACAACAGATCTGAACCTTGTCCTATAATGAGTCACCTTCCCAGCCTCTGCTATGCCCAAGCCCACTGGCACCGTCATTGTGTCAGCCCATCTTGTTGAGGGTCTCCCTCTGTTTCTCTAACCCTCTACCTCTCCCAGTATGATGTCTTTTTCCAAGGACTGGCCCCTTTTGAAAACATGCCCAAAGTATGAGACATTCTACCATCTTTGCCTTTACGGAGCACCCACCCTAGTTCCACTTCCTTGAAGACAGGCTTGTTTGGGGTTTTTTGGTGGCCCATGGGTTAATCAGTATTATTCTCCAACGCCTTGACCCACGTGCATCAATTCTGTCACTATTCAATTCACTATCCAACTGAATCTCTGACCCCAATTCTAAACCCACTAGAGTACAACCTGCACTTTTACACAACCCAGAGGTCCATGGCTGAGATGCACTGCCCAGTGTGGTCTGTGTGCTAGCCTCCAGTTCATTTTAGAAGTTAGACTTTTGTTTGGTTTCATATCGTGTTCTCTTGTCTGTTACAAGAGTTGCAAGTCTGAAACTCACCAACGGCTTTCTCAGCAAACGCCAAAACTGAGCACACAGTTTGTAGACGTTTTTCTTCTGTTATTTTAAAATTATAATGGTTATGTTCTTAGTAGTGTCTGTGATTCTTTGGCTGGGAAAGAAGATAACGACAGAAACTTAGAGAAATGCCATTTTGATAGAGGAGAAATAGTTCTGTCAGAATCAACAACAGAAATGGAACCTGTTTGGTTCTGCTGTCTGCTCTATTCTGACTCACAGTGACCTCCTAGGATGGAGTAGTATTGCCCCAGAGGGTTTTCATGGCTGTAAAGCTTAATGGGAGTCATGTGGAGCTGCCTCATCACTCTCCCATGGACTGACTGGTGGGTTTAAACGGCAGACCTACTACCCAGTAGCTCAATGCTTAACCCACTGTACCATGAGGACCTCAACAGTGCACGTGCCCATGAGATTTCTATCAGAGAAGTTCTTGAGCAGATGCATGGTCTCTCTTCTGGCATTGCCCTGCCAGATAGGCTTTCCAGCCTACAGACTGAGCATTTGAACATCTGGGGCTTTGAGCCTGTGAGAACATTGCTGGGTGCTGAAGTCAGTGCTGATGAGAGAACGAGCTCCCACCAGATGATTAGCACTTCTTGGCCAGACAACAAATGAGGGAACAGCTCGCTCATGATGCATGAGAATACACACACTCATGTGTACAGGCTGTGTTTACTCATTGGTGACTGTCCCCCAAGAGTCTTTCATAGTGCTGCCCTCCTCAAGGGAAAAACTGAAGCACTTGGGCAGGTTCTGGCTTTGAAAGGCCTGGCCTTCCTGGAAGGTGGGGCAGAGGGTGGGCACCCACACAGACAATGCAGCAAGTAAGGAGCAGATACTTAAAGTGGAATTAGGAGAGAGGCTTCTCAGAACTCCTTCCAGAGAGACCATCCACCCAAAAGCAATGAGCAGGGTGGCCAAGACTGAGAGCTAAGTTTGTTCGTATTGATGTGGATCCTTTGATGTTTGTAAATCTTGTTACCTTGTGCACTCACAAAAGCTTCTGCCGGCTTTCCACCTGCATGCTCAAGGGATTAGATGAAGAGAAACAAACACAGGTCTGTAAAGTGCTCCCTCAGTGAGGTCGCAGGGAACTTAGATCAAGCCTTCATGCAGGAGACTTTTGACCAATCCTGGAAGGTCCTTAGAGATCATCAGGCCCAACCCAAATTCCTGCAGAGGAGTGGGACTTGCCCAGTGCTCACAGTGATTGTCTGGCAGAGCAGGAGTCAGAGCTAAGGTCTTCTGGCTCTTGACCCTTAAGCCTTTCAGCTTCACTCTGAGAGCCTGGTTTGACTCAGGCAGAGAGGGGACCATCTTTTAACAAGCTCTGAGAATCATGCCTATGGGCTTTCCACCTTTCCACAGTCTTCACCTATTGTATTTGGTAAGACAGCCTCTAATAGTCTGTAGCTTCTGTCCTCGCCTGGGGCTCCCTCTATTCCTGTCACCTCATCTGACCTTCTCACATCCACCCAGGCCACCATGCTGACCCTGCTGCCTCAGAACCCCTAAACTCTGTGTCACCACCTGCCACTCTTCGCTCCTGAGATCCCAAGTGTTCATATAACCACTTTTCCTTACTAGAGTACAAGCTCTGGGGATGTTATCTGGAGCTGTGGCATCAGTTCCAACTCAGAGCAACTCTACACAGCAGAGCCAACATGCATCAAAGGGTCTCCTAGGCCGAAACCTTTATGGGAGCATTTTGCTAGGTGTTTTCTTCTGTGGAACCATTGCATGTATTCTAATCACAGACCTTTTGATTAATAGCAGAGCTCTTGACCATTGCATCACCAACAGCTCTAGGGTTAGGAAATACCTTTCCGCTTTCTTCCTTGTTTCTTGTGGAACTGGTGAAGGGCACTGAATATCCCATGGACTGCTAAAAAAACAACCAATATATTATGGAAAGGATGTGGCCAGTGTACTCCTTGGAGGCAAGGATGACCAAGCTTCATCTTTCATACTTTGGATATGTAGCTAGAGGAGGCTATTTCTTAGATAGGGACATCACACTTGGAAGATGGTCAGTGAAGGAGGGGAAGACCCCCCATGAGAGGGATTGACACTGTGACTTCAGCAATGGGGACTACTGTCTCAGAGATGATGAGGCTGGCACAGGGTCAGAATGGCTGTTTATAAGGTCGCTATGAGTCATACTCAACTCGAAACTGACTCACAGCTGACCCTCCACGGGGTTTTCAGAGGTAGTAAATCAACCCGGAGGAAATTGCCGGTTTTCCTCCCACAGAGCATTTGGTGGGTTCGAACAACTCACCTTTGGGTTGGCAGTGCTGCTCCTTACCACTACCTAGGCCATTGGGGCTCTCTTCCTCCCATAAAAGCTAATGGCTGTGAAATGACATTTTCCCATTACTTCCTTGACAGATTCAGAGCCCAGTACCTTGGATTCCCAGTCTTCGACCACCTTGTTCTTATCCTCGGAGGAACCGGGCCCCTCCACGGCCGCCCTGCCGTCTCCATCCTCCTCCTGTGAACACGTGCCCCCCGCATTTTCCCCGGGCCCGGGGTTGCTGCCGCCTCTGCTGCCTCCACTCCCTGCATCGGCACCCCCTCCGAGCTCCAGCGCCCCCCGCCGCCCGGGCCTGTACTTGGTCGTGGCGTCCTCCCCGGAGGCTGCCCCGCGCCTGGCTGACTGGCTACCTGGCTGTCCCTCGACCACCCCTCCAAGTGTCCGTGGGGAGGAGCGGGAGCGGCTGCCTCCTGTCCTGACGCCCCCACAGGGCCCTGACAGGGGTCGCACCCAGCGTCAGGGCCCAGCAGGCAGGGAGGAGGGCTCCAAGGACCAGGACGCCTCCCCGCCGCCCAGTGCGCAGCCCCCCACAGCTGCAAACCTGGAAGCCAGTGTTGGGGACATTCTTGTGGAGCTGCGGACCATGAATGGCCACCTGGGCGTCATAGCGAGAGCTCTGACCAAACTGGCCTCATCCCTGGGACCTCAGTCCCCGCCATTGCTGGATGCCCCAGATACCAACTAGAAGAGCTCCGGAGACGATGCCAGGCAAGTGCCTGCTAGCTGATAGCTCACTGTGCATCTGAGAGCCGCATCTAGTTAAAGGGATCCCCAACACACGAAGCACGCCCTGTGTGCACACCCAGGAGCAGAGCAAACCCAGCAGAAGAGAGGAATCTCTCTCTACCTTGTTTGAATCCCCTGGTTTCAGCGCCCATGCTGAGTCTGAGTGGGTGGGCTTCTCACACGTGTTCAGCTCTGCCTCAGCTCTCTCACATCAACCCACTCCTGCCTGGCCAGTCAGGTGGTCTTCTTTTGCGTTGGACAGGGCCTTAGGCTTTGGGCAGGGAAAGTGCCCCAAGAAGGTCGTAGGAACCTAGGGAAGAGCTGAACAGAGCAGTCGGCCCACAGCCCACTGCTGTGACTTCAGAATAGAGACGAGAGAGAGGAGCACAACATTCTCTAAACTGCAGTAGTTCAAGGCTGTTCCAGCTTGCTTCTCTTGTTTGGGGATGGCGTATCTGGTCTCTGGTGACTTTTATGCATTTGCTTTCTTTTCTTCTTTTTTAAGAAAATAAATTGACTCTTTTCCCCCCCTGTAACCACATTTCAAGAAGCTTGACAAATCCAGAAGTGTAAAACTAAAGTAAATCTGATGTATCTGGAGGAAGGGGATGGGTATTTAAGTCTTCCTTTTGAATAGAAAAGTATTTTGTATAATAAACATAATTTTTTTATTTCTACTTTGTGGATGTTTGTACATTGTTTTGTTTATATAACTCTGCATCCGTTCCTGTTGCCCTGCGGACCCTTCCTTCAGTCGAGTCTTATAGCAACTCTCCTCGTTCTTGAGAAAAAGGCTTCTAACGACTTCATAACTCTTCTTTAAAACTCATTGAATTGGGCACGTTCTCTGCTTTCTGTGGATTTGAATGGAGAGCAAGTGACAAGGTTGGCTACACAATCAGGGAAGAAGCTGGCATCCCTGACTGGTGGCATCTTCCTCAAGAAGACTTAAGCGTGCTCATTTGCCATGTAAAAGGTCAGTAGTTTGGACCTAGCTCCACCTCTGTGAGAGAAAGATTCATCGAGCTGCTCCCATAAACATTGAGATGCCCCTGTAAACATCACAGCCTAGAAATCCCAGAGGTTAATTCTACTTGATCACATTGTTGTTGTTGTTGTTGTGTGTTGTTGAGTCGCTTGCAACTCATAGTGTCCCTATGTATAATAGTCCTAAACCCTGCTCTATTCTGTGCCAACTTTATTGTCTCTGACAAACATACCCTCATTTCCCCAGTCACTGGATCAATCCATCTCATTGAGGGTCTTCCTCTCTTTCTCTGTCCCTCCACCCACCAAAGCATGATGTCCCTCTCCAACGACTGATCCCTCCTTGCAACATGCCCAAAGCATGTCAGACGAAGCTTCAGAATCCTTGCCTCCAAAGAGCAGTCTGATTTCACCCTCTCTAAGTTGAACCTGTTTGTTCTAGCAGTCCATGGTATATTCAACACTCTTCTCCAGCACCACAGCTCAAAGACATCAATTCTTTTTCTATCATCCTAGTCATTGTCCAGTTCTCTGACACATAGCAAACAATTGTGAAGACTTTGGCCTGGATCAGGCGCACCTTAGTCTCTAGACTGACATTATTGCTCTTCAATACTCTGGAGAGGTCCCTGACAGCCGACTTTCCCAATTTGTCTTTTGATTTCCTGGCTGCTAGTACCAAGAGTGTTGATTGTGGAGCCAAGCAAATATGGAGTCACTAAATAGTATTTGATCACATTGATAACACTTAAGAGCAACAGGAAGCATCCTTCTCCCCTTTATTTGTGGCAACCAAAACATTTCCAGATATTGCCAATGCCCCGAGGGAGTAAATGCATCCCTACTGAGAACCAGTGATGCCAGCAGAATCTCTGAAATCTGGAATAACCCTTGTCCTTGGGGGTTCAGACTTTTAATCAGGAGGTAGTGCTTCTCTCACTTTCCTAGCTGGATTAGAATTTTAATAAATTATGTTCATTTGTCAGATCTAAACATATAACTCTTTTTTCAGAAACAAAGCATAGGTCTGATACCATGTTGTTGTTGTTGTGCCAAGTCACAGTGGATTCATTAGCTGATCCTCCATCAAGTTTTCAGAGGCAGTAAATTACAAGGGAGGAGATTGAACCATTTTTCCTCCCACAGAGCTGCTGGTGGATTCTAACCATGTACCTTTGGATTGGCAACACAACTCTTTACCACCAGGCTACCAGAGCTCCCTGATGTCATTTTGCAAAGAGTAAAAATCTACCTTCTAACACTTGCAGCCACCGCTTATCTACCAGTTTGCCATTTTGTGATGGTTTGTGTGTTGCTGAATGAATGACAATGAATAAGGAAGACCAAAGAAGTACTGATGCTGGGGACTATAGCCTCCAATATTTAAAAAAACCAGCAGGGTCATAAGAATGGTAATTTCAGAACATCTTATTGCACTCCTCAGTGCCTGTACATAGATCACAAAGCAATACTTTGAATAAAACTAGGTAATTGTACATTATTTAAAATCAGAAATGTGTCAGGGTTGTATTCTTTCACTGTGCTTTCACTTTGTATGCTTAGCAAATCATCCAAGAAACTGAACTGTGTGAAGAACAATTCCACATTGCAGGTATTGCTGAAAGAGAACTTGAAGTACTTACAAATGAAGATACAACGATATAGCCTTTCTTATAGATTGTACCTCAACAAAAATAAACAGCATCATCACTGGGTCTATAGGCGACATTAGGATAAATGGAGAAAAGATTGAAGTTGCTCAGAATTTCGTTTTACTTAGATCTATGATCAACACTCATGGAAGCAGCAGTCAAGAAACCAAAAGATGTATTATTTCACTGGGTAAATCTTCTGCAAAAAGTATTTTTAAAGTGATAAGAAGCAAAGATGTTACTTGAAGAACTAAAATACTCCTGACCCAAGTCACAATATTTTCAGTTGCCTCAAATGTGTATGTATGAAAGCTGCATAGTTGAGAAAGAAAACAAAAAAAATTATCAATGACTTTGTGTTCTGGCATTGACAGTTAATACTTTCATTATCACTGAGTTTTGTCTGTGAAGTGCAACCACGTTGTTCTTTATAGGCAAGGGCGGGGAAGCTTAGCCTCGTACCTTGGACGTGTTGTCCAGATGGGCCAGTTGTTGGGAAAAGACATCATGCTAGGAAAGCTGAAGGAAGACCTTTTTGTGAAAAGAGGAAGACCCTTAACAAGATGAACTGACACAAGGACACAGCCCATTAACAATGGGCTTGGGTATGTCAGAGAGCGTGGAGATGACGCAGGATAAGGCAAGGTTCAGTTCTGTTGTTCACAGGGTCACTATGCATTGTATTTGATTCGATGGCACCTAATAACAACACAACATTAGAACAATTAACAACACAACATTCTCTTGGAAAAAGAATAACTAGAATGCTCCTTAGAGGTAAAGATAGAAAGACTTTATCGCATGTCCTTTGTTGTTGTTAGGTGCCATTGCTGCAGTCATTGTGTCAAAGTATTTCATTGTGGGTCTTTCTCTCTTTCAGTGACCCTCCACCTCTCCAAGCATGATATCCCTTTCCTAGGAATAGCCATAGCCTCTCCTAACAACCTACCCAAAGTATGTGAGATGGAAAGTTTTGCCATCCTTGTGTCTAAGGAACACTCTGGTTGCAATGTCTCCAAGACCTATCTATTTGTTCTTTTGGCAGTATGTTTCATATTCTTTACTCTTCTTCAATACCACAGCTCAAAGGCATCAATTCTTCTGTCATGTTTATTCACTGTACAGCTTTCAGATACATAGCAAGTGACTGAAAAGACCACGGCCTGAATTAGGTGCACCTTAGCCTTCAAAGTGACATCCTTGCTCTTTGGTAATTTGGAGAAGTCTCTGACAGTGAACTTGCCCACAGCAATATGTCTTCTGATCTCCTGACAAAGGAACTGGTTTAAGGAGGACATCATGTTTGGTAAAGTAGAGGGTCAGGAAAGCCCTTAACAGGATGGGTTGACCTGGTTGACCTAGTGGCCTCCGACATGACAATGATTGTGGGGATGGTGCAGGACTCTGTAGTAGATTGTTCTGTTGTCTTCAAGGCTGGGCTGAGTCAGAATAGTAACAAGCATGTGCAGCGCTCACATCTGGTGCCCTGTGGCTGGAAAAGCAGCAAGGCCTCTCGAATTTAAGCACTCTAGTGCCTCTTGGACTTTGATGTACAAGAACTACCTGGAAGCCTTGTTAGAATGGAGATTCAGTGTTGCTTTGGTTTGGAGCCCAAGATTCTGTGTTTCTAATCAGATCCTGGGAACTCTGTCACTGCTGATTCCTGACAATGACCTGGACTTTGAGTAGCAAGGAGGTGGGTGGGGGAAGTTATCTACCCTGAATTCCCCATTGTTTCTCTAGATATTTGTTTTTGCACCCCACAGCTGCCAGGATTTCTTCAACCTTTTACTAAAATGCTTAATGCAACTCTTTGGAGGACTCTTTTAAAAAAATTAAAAACAAATCTCAAAGTGTATTAGGTCTAGCCACCCACTTCTAAAGAAGCTGTAGTGATGGTTTAATCCATTCAACAAACATTTATTGAGTGTTTACAGCCCTGGTGCCTTTGAGGCACAAGATGAATAGGATAAGCTCCCTGCCCTCCAGAGGCTCCCAGCTGAGCCTCTCACACAGAGAAAGATTTTAAGTGGCTCCATAGTGCAAACAGTTGGAAGGCGTGGGAAGAAGCAGCAGGGTGTGGTAGGACAGGCCTCCTGGTTGACTCTGGACACATTAGATAACCTGAGCACTGATGTCCTAACCTGTGTCAAATGGGGATAACAGCACCTGTTCCATCACAGCATAATCAGAATCCATGTCATTACATTCAGGAAAGTGAGGTCCAAATTTCCTTTGCCTGTTACAGGCTTAGAACATTTAAGCCTGTTTCACCTCATGGCGCTTTGCAGACTGCATTTTGGAGGTTTATGGTAACCCTGCTTTAAGTAAGTCTGTTGATAGTATTTTCCCCACTACATGTACTCACTTCATGCCTCTGTGGCACATTTTGGTAATTCTCACAATATTTCCAACTTTTTCATAATGCTAATATTGCACACTTAACAGTTTACAGTATAATATAAGCATAACTTTCAGGTGCACTGGGATTACAACATCCACTTTGCGGGAGTGGCTGGAAACCAAACCTGTGGTATCTCTGAGGTATGCCTGGGGCGTTAACCCCTCTCTCTCCTGAGTCCCATAGTGCAGTGAGGCAATCAGGATAGAGTGAGCGTCACACACATGGTGCTGAGCTTCTCTTCCATGTATGAGAAACTAAGCCTTTACCTCCCCTTCTTAAAAAATCCCAGCAAAATAACAATAACTCCTCTCTGTTCTTTCCTTTAGCCACAGATAGTTATCTTGGTGCTCAATTAGCAGCAACTGGTAGCATTGTGTTTTGGTTTTTTCATCATTTGCTCATTAAACTCATTAAAACAGAATTTGATTTCAGGTGTTTTGTTGGGGATTTTTGGTAACTTCTTTTAGATTGAATTGGTAAGGAGGAGGTGTGCTGCCAACTCAAAGGCATGTGGTTCGAATTCACTGGCTACTCGCTGGAGAAAGCTGTGCAATCTTCTCCTGTATGATTTACTACCTCTCAAAGACAATTCAAGGTCAGCTATGAGTCAGTCCTGACTTGATAGTATATAACATAACAAATTGGAAACACAACCACCAACAAAACCCCCTAAATCTTTCAAGAAAAAGGATGGTAAAATCCTGATGGTTAAATCCTGAAAATAGAATGAGAAGTGGGTTAAGTGTGACATTGCTCTCTCATTTGGGGGCTGTTCCCCCCATGTTAGAATGTCTTACCTTCATCTCAGATGTCCTCATGTGTACTGTTCCACAAATACCCAGCACCTCACACTTCCTTGACTGTAGACTCATTCCTGTTCCCACTAGATGAGTGCTGGTACACCTAAAAACTCCTCTTCCTGATTCCATTCCTCTATGCTCTCTTCTAGGTAGTATTCACAAAGAAAATAATTGAGGAGTAACTGTATACCATTGGCTGCCTAGAAAACAAAATGTCTGTCTTGGAGAGGGTGAAACCAAGTCTCTCCTTGGAGGCTAGGATTTTGAAGCTCCACCTCACATAATTTGGGCACATGGCCAGGAGAGATCGGTCCTTGGAGAAGGACATCATACTCGGAAGAGTGGAGGGACAGTGCAGGAGAGGAAGATCCTGGAAGAGAGGGGTTGATACAGTCACTGGCACAATGGAAGTTGGTGTGTCCGAATTAGTGAGACTGACTCAGGACAGGGAAGGGTTCAGAGCTGCTGTACATAGGGTTGCTATCCATCACAGGCAACTCAATGGCACATAACAACAATAACATACTATTGTTATACGAGTGGCATCCACTTCCTAAATAACATGCCTTCGGAAACTCTGTGAACTTTAATAGGTAATTTCTGCATTCTGTTGGATCACCTTTCTGAGGAATAAATATAGATCTCTTCAAGTCAAATGGCCAAGTAGCTGTCCTCCAGATTTCCTGGCACAACCTATTGAGCACATCTAGGCCTGCATCTGTGCTGAAATTTATCAAATGGTATTCTATCAATTCCTAGAACCTTATTTTTTGCCAATTCCTTCATAGCAGCTTGGACTTCTTCCTTAATTATCATTTGTTCTCACACACATGCTACTACCTGAAATGGTTCTGTGCCCCCCAATTCTTTTTGGTATAGTAACTCTGTGCATTAGTTCCATCTTCTTTTGATGCTTACTGGATCATTCAATATTTGGCCATAACATCTTTAAGTATTATAATTTGAGGTGCAAATTTGTTCTCAAGTTCCCTCAGCTTGAGAAATGTTGAGCAAGTTCTTCCCTTTTGATTTTCTGAGCCCAGCTCTTTGCACGTTTCATTATAACAGTTTGCTTTGTCTTCACAAGCTGACTTTTGAAATCTTCTGTTTAATTCTTTAAAGTCTTCATTTCTTCCCTTCATTTTGATAATTTCTGGCCTTTTCTTCCTCCTCTGTCTTTGTAAAAACCCTTTACATTTTTCATGGATGATATCCTTGATATAATTTCACAGATCATCTGGTCTCCATTCATTAGTATTTATGCCTCAAACCTGTTCTTCAGAGTTGTGTTTTAGATTCAGGTGGAATAGACACAAAGTCATATTTTTGTTACTTTAGATTTGTTCTAATTTTCTTTAGCTTCAATTTTATCTTGGTCATGCGTAGTTGATGGTCTCTTCTACAGTCAGCACCTGGCCTGATTTTCACAGCTGCTTTGAGCTTCTTCAACAATTCTTCCCACAGATGTAATCAATTTAATTCGTATATAGTCCATCAGGTGAGGCCCATCTGTATAGATAGTCACTGTGTTTTTTGTAAAATGTATTTGTAATGAATAAATCGCTGATTGTATAAAATTCTATTATTCTGTCTTCAGCCTCACTTCTCTCACCAAGTCCATATTTTCTGACTACTGATCCTTCTTCCTTGTTCCCAACTTTTGAATCCCAGACTCGCATTATTATTAGTGAATCTTGGTTGCATGCCATATTGCCTACTTATCTTGCATTCACCAGCCTCCAATGCCTAAACCAGCAGTCTGCTGTCTGAGCTGCTAACCTGGATTTCATCTGTCCTTGTAGTGAAGTGGGTCGAGAGAAGACTCTGGCCTGAAACCTAACCCACAGACTCTGGGTCTTGTCAGCTTCTACAACTGCATGAGCCATTTCCTTGAGATAAATGTATTTGTGCATTTATAAGCTTCATAAGGTTCTTTAGAGAACCTATCCTAAAACAATCTCTTGTCTTGGGGATTAGCACTGCCCACCCCACCTGGCATGGAGGGGAGGTGTTTAGTTTCCATTTAACCTTTTAGCAAACAAAAAGTTCCTACTGTGTGCCAACTGGGCCTGAGGTAGGTACAAAGACGAACTTTTAAATAATTTGGGATCAAAAGCTAAGTTATGATATATATCTACTCTCTTAGGTATTATTGGCATGACAGGAGTCCAGAACGAAGGCAGCATAGTGGAGTGGACTTTGGGGGAGGTGATTGTATAACAATGAAATAATTTTTCTTTTACTTTCCAAAGAGGAGAGAGAATTGGGAGGAGGGAGGGGTGGGCAGGAAGAAAAGTGCAACAATGAATGAATGAAAATCCAAAGTCTCTGTAAACTTTCATTAAAATTAATAAAATTTTTTAAAAGATATATACTCTCAAAGACAGAAAAAATAAAATTGATATAGTTTAAAAGTGGGGAGGGTTTTGTTGGTTTTTTTCTTTTAAAGAAAAGAGATTCAGCTAGAGGTGTTCAGAGGAAGGAGCTAACATGACATTCACTCTGGAATGGGGCAGCTAACAAGTTTCGTAGCTAACTCAAAGATGGGGCTCAGTGTACGTAGTGTCTAGAGTCGCCTGGGGAAGAAAGTGCCAGTGAATTGCTCTTAAATGTCAGTCACTGAGCACCCGCTGGGGCTCAGTTCTCCTCTGACACACATGTGGCTGCCTTGACTTGGGCTTGCTTCTGAAGCAGCAGGTTGAGCTTCAGAGAACAAAGTTTGAGCTCTGTCTTGAATGGGTGCAAACTCAAGAACTTGTCCTCTACCAGAGTTTCTGGAGCTAGAACTGAAGGAATTTGAAGGAACAAAACAGACCTTTACACTGCAGAAAGTTATGGGTCAGCAATAGGTCGGTTCCAACTCTAAGATACATAACAAGGGAGCTCTGATGGCCTAGTTGCAAAAAGCTGTGTCACAATCCCGAAGGCATGAAGTTCTAGACCATCATCTGCTCTGCGGAAGAAGGATGGGCAATCTCCTCCCATTTGATTAACTGCCTCTGAAAACCCACTAGAGGGTCAGCTGTGGGTTGGTTCCGACTCACTGTATGTTGTTGTTGTTATGTGCCGTCGAGTCACCTGCGACTCATAGCGGCCCTATGTACAACAGCCCTAAACTGCTCTGTCCTATGCCTATCGCACTGTCTCTGACACTCCCATCCCGATTATCCCAGTAACTGAATCAATCCACCTCGTAGAGGGCCTTCCCCTCCTGCACTGTCCCTCCACTCTCCCAAGCATAAGGTCCTTCTCCAAGGACCGGTCTCTCCTCACAACATGTCCAAAGTATGTTAGACAGAGCCTCAGAATCTTTGCCTCCAAGGAGCCACCCGTTTTAACCCTTTCCAGGACAAATCTGTTTACCTAGCAGTCCATGGTACTCTCAATACTCTTCTCCAGCACCACAGCTCAAAGGCATCAATTCTCCATCTATCCTCTTTGGTCATTGTCCAACTCTCTGATGCATAACAAGTGATTGTGAAGACCATGGCCTGTATCAAACTCACCTAGTCTCCAGGGAGACACCATTGCTCTTCAGTACTTTGGAGCGGTCCCTAACAGCAGACTTTCCCATGGCACAACAAAAACAAGACTGATATTCCTATCTCAGGGCCTTTGCGTCCACTGTTTCCTCAGCTTAGACCACTCTTTCCCAAATATCTTTATGGTTTGATTCCTCAACTCCTTCAGGTTTTTGCTCAAATGTCACCATAAAATTAAAAATTGCAATCCCTTTCCTAGTCTTCCACTGGCAAGATGGACTTATGAATTCTTTTCCTGCTTTTTCCACCTTCACAACCGACCCATATGCTGTGCATCTTAATTTACTTTTTGTTGTTGTTACTATTGTCTTCTCATCCCTAAGAATGTTAGTTCCAGGAATGAAAGTAGGGATTTTTTTTGTCTGTTTTGTTCATGGCTGTCGTGTATCATCCCAGAAATTTGCCTTGAGGGGAGAAAAAAAAGAAAATAATGTTTTGTTCAAGGGATGCATCACTTGTAACAATTCAGACAGTACAAGGAAAACCAAGAAGAATGGAAAAGTCATCCAAAATTCTGTTCCCGGGAGATAATCACTGTCAATATTTGGACAAATGCACTTTGAAACATTTTTGTTTATATACAAATACATTTTACTCCTTTGCTTATTGTATGCATGTGTGCCATTTTATTTAACTGTCATCAGAGGATACTTGCTATTCTATAGCCTAGTTTGTTGCTGCTTGGATCATGGGTATCTTTCCAATTTAAAAAAAAAAGAGCATAATTAACTAAATTTATGCTTCAAATTTTCACTATAATAAACTATTCTTAGTGAGTCTATCTGTGCACACACGTGCTTGATCTTCTGCAGTTTTCCTGTTAAGGTGAATTTCTAACAGTGTGACTGCTGAGTCAAAGCACATATGTATGTTCTTTTTTTAAATTATTAATTTTAATGAAAATTTACAGAGATTTTGGATTCCCATTCATTCATTGTTGCACTTCTCTCCCTGCACTCTTACTTCCACCAGCTGCTCCAAGAGAGAAAGAGGAGCCGTCCCCTCCTGTGTGACCTAAAGCCTCTGAAAACCAGCTGGAGGGTCAACTAAGAGCCAGTTCTAACTCACAGAGTGGCAATGAATTGAGTTTGACTGTTTGTTGAAGAGACATTTATTTCTTTTTATTGTTCCTGTTTCTTATTGATTTGCATACAATAATTCATTTACCTTGTGTTTCATTCATGTATATTGTATTTTATACAATCTTTAATTTACATATGGTTCATATAACCATTTATATATATTGTATTTTACATAATGAATTATTATTGACCTATCCTAGAGAGAGGTACGTTGGCCTCGTGGACTGAAAGTTATGCTACCAAGCCCAAGGTGGGTGATTTTAATCTGTGGCCCTCAGGCCTGGTTCCAATTGTTTTTCTGTCAAACATCCTTCTAAGTGGTATAGCACTGGTCTGTGCGTTGCTGTACAGAGGTAAGTCGTGGTTGCTGCAATGCTGAACATTGGGACACTGA
The DNA here is from genome assembly GCF_000299155.1 of Elephantulus edwardii. Taxonomy (NCBI): domain Eukaryota; kingdom Metazoa; phylum Chordata; class Mammalia; order Macroscelidea; family Macroscelididae; genus Elephantulus; species Elephantulus edwardii. The sequence continues at coordinate 10,640,908 of NW_006399767.1, read as the reverse complement.
TGTGCCAAATGTGATAACGGTTACCCATGGTGAATAGTGTTTGCTGGAGCTTCCTGATTACAACAAGCCTGGAAGCAGGAGTGACATCCACTTCTGAAATGGCTTGCCTCTGGAAACTCTATGAACAGTGCCCAGGCCTTTCATTCATAGGGTCACTATGAGTTGTCTACGACTCGATGGCACCTAACAACAACAACATCCTATAATTACCCTGTAGTTTCAAGTCCCCACTGAATCTTTCCTATTCCTGTAACCCCTCCCAACATGCCCACTAAACTCGACTCTCCTAATGATTTCCACCCTGCTGCCTCATTTTAGGAGCTCTGCTTGGCTCAATAGGCTAAACATAACAGTGGCTAACCAAAGGGTTATTGACTTTAACTCACCAGTTGCTCTTGGGGAGAAAGGTGAGATAATTTTCCTCTATAAGGATTTACAGCCTTGGACGTCTGATGGGTAACACTATTCAGACCTACAAGGCCAATAGGAGTTAGAATGGAATTGATGGCAATAAGTGGATTTTATTGTTGATTTTACTGTGATTTCATTAAGATTTAAAAGAGTAAATGGAAGGAGAGGGATGTGGGAACCTCAAGGTGATTCTATTTAAGAATTTAGGATAAAAGAGAAATAAAAAGAAGGCTGTCTTCTAGATGTTAAACCTCAAAAATAGCACATAGTAAACCGGGACAGAGATGTGCAGAACGCTGGGGAGGAGATGAATCTTGAATGGCCAGCTAAAAGGAACGTTAATCGGAATCTTCAAGGCTTTTCACACAGAGTGCACTTAGTTGAGGAATTGGACACAAAATGTTGGAATGGCTGGAGAAGCAGAGGAAGGAATGGTTAAGTTTTTCACTGATTAGCAGCTGTACAGAAGCACCATCAACCTTGGTTGGAGTCATGGAGGGCTAGATGTTTTCCACAGGACCAGGGACTGGAGGATTTTCAAGTGTGGCCAAAGGGCTGAGCTGCTTCGACAGAAACCCAGAAGGTAGCACTGCCAAGGTCACAGTCTCTGATGCTGCGGCTTCTGCCACTGCCTCTTTGGGGGACATCAGTGCAGTCACTGCTTCCGGAGGCTCCAGCAGAGGCCAAAAGAAGGGGCATAGGGACAGTGCTGTTTTTCTTCTCCTCACTCTTCTGAAGCCCCTGCCAGTGCCTCCCATTCATAGAAGGTAACCACCTTGGGTAAGGAATTTGTGAGATACCAGCACCCTATAATACAGAGCAGAGGAAAGAAGGGTGAGAATAAGGGTGAGAATGCAGCTGTGGGCAACTGACCAGCTTAAAGACTAACTTGAATCATGAAACCCCAAACCAAACATTGCTGTTGAGTTGATTCTGGTATGGGGTGACCCTATAGGACAGAGTAGAGCCAGTCCATAAGGTTTCCAAAGCTATAAATCTTTACAATAATAGATTGTCACATCCATCTCTCACAGAGTAGATGGTGGGTTCAAACAGACTAGCTTATCTATTGTACCATTAGGGGTCTTTGACTCAAGCAGTGGTAAACCTAAAAAAATAGCAAGTGACAGGGAGAAAGGCAGTTAGTCAGCTGTGGAAATAACAGAGAAGGGACCTGGGGAAACCCAACACGGATATTGCAAGTGTCAATACAGGGGAACGTGATCCACCCTGTCCCAGCAAAAGGAATAGCCCCTTGGTGGACACAGGTACGCTGGCTCTTGTCATTTCAGAGCGTGGCAATGAGGTACTGCCCAGAAATATTGGCTCTGCAGCAGAGTGCAGATAACTTGGGTTTCTGAGCCTTCTTTGTGAGCTATTAAGCTGATTAATTAACTGATGTGTTTTACTTCATGGGGTCACAAGAAATTAGCCTTGTTCATAAGACATATTTTATGCAAATACTTTGAGAATTATATAGTTTTTATAAGCTTCAACCTCCCAGAGTGTTAGTTTCCTAAGAATATTATGCATGTTATAAGCATGTGCACATTATTTACATGGACATGTTATATACAAAAAATATGGCACCTCTTAGAGACTTACCCTCGAGTGTATTCCTTTCTTTAAAAAGTTGCCACCTTAGCATTCATTGGGATCCCATCAGGTTTCTAATAACTTCTCTCAATTTGCTTCCGATATTGAATGTACCATGGACTGCCAGAAGAACAAATAGGTTTGTCCTGGAGAGAGAGTGAAACCAGGCTGCTCCTTGGAGGTAAGGATTCTGAAGTTTCATCTGACATACTTTGGTCATGTTGCAAGGAGAAACCAGTCCTTGGAGGGGGACATCATGCCAGGAAGGGTGGAGGGGCAGCGCAAGAGAGGAAGACCCTCGATGAGATTGATTGATTGATACAGTGACTGGGGTAATGACAGTAGGTGTGTCAGAGACAATAAGGTTGGCATAGGATAGAGCAGGTTTCAGGGCTATTGTACGCAGGATTGCTATGAATTGCAAGAGACCTGATGACATGTAACAACAACATCAGAGTCTGAGGACAGTGCAAACAGCTAATGTTCTCAACTGTTAACTAAAAAGTTAGAGAAGTTCAAGTCCACCCAAAGTCATCTTGGAATAAAGTCCTGGAGATCTGCTTTCAAATAATCAGTCATTGAAAGCATTATGGAACTCGAGTTCTATGAGTTGGAAACTAGGTTGCTAATGTGTCTGGTCCAGTGCTATGTGCTCTATATACACGATCTCATTTACTTCTCACAGAAACCCAAAAAGTGAGCTGGGGCTTGGAGTGTCCATTTCCCTGGTCAGGAAACTGAAATCCAAGTAAGTTGCATGATTCACCCATGATCACCCAGCTAGCTGGTGTCAGATCCTAGATCTGTTGGTCTCTGAAATCCTAACTGGGCTTGCCTCTCAGACTGGTCTTCTTTCCTGTTGTACAGTCCTCAGTTATGGATTGCACCACAACCTAAAACACAAATCTTCACAACTGAATTAATAAGCAACATTATGAAAAATGGGGAAAAATATTGACATTGTCAAAGATTTCATTTTCTTTGGAACCACAGTCAACTTCCATAGAATCAACACTCAGGAGGTCAAATGTACCATTGTGCTGGCAAAATCTGTTGCAAAAACCCTTTAAAAAATGTTAGGAAGCAAAGATGTCACCTTGAGGACTGAGGTGTGCCTGACTCCAGATAGTCTCTTTAGTTGTGGCATATGCATGTGAAAGCAATGAGAGAGACTGAAGAAATTATATCTTTGAATTATACTATTGGTAATTAATATTAATGAAATTAAATGTAATTAATGAGAAGACATGACAGACTGTCAGAAGAAAGAACAAATCTGACTTAGAAGAAATATAGCCAGAATGCACCATAGAAGCAAGAATAACAGACTTTGCCTCATGTACTGGAACGTTTCTATCTGGAGGGACTAGTCCCGGAGAAAGACATCATGCTTAATGAAGAGTTGGTGGAAAAGGAGAAGACCTCCAGTGAGATGAAATACAGGAGATGTAACACTAGACTCATATAGAGCTACTATTGAGAGGACAGCACAGAACTGTGCAACTGTTCGTTCTCTTGTGTATGTTATCAATCTGAGTGAGAGTCAGTACACTGGCACCTAGCAGCAAGGGAGGTTATACCCTGCAGAAGCAGGCCAGACACCTTGAATCTCCTAAAGATCACAGAGGTTCTCTCTAGAGGTCACAGGTTGAAAAAAAAAGGGGGGGGGAGAGAGAATGAATGCCAGTAATAGGACCAGGAAACTGGAAATCAGGGGAACTGCCAGTTATAATTCAAATACAGTTGTTCCAGCTTGGAGGCGGGGAGGGAGAGAAAGGGATAGCTGGAGGATCAGTTGAAGTTCAGATGAGAGAGGCCAGGAAGGTCGTGTCACATTGACAACTATGAAGGAAGGATCAGATAATGTCAGGTCTTAAAGGTCAAGGGTTGTTAACCACGTTATATGCAGGAAGTGACTTGATAGAGATTACATTTTATTTCCCTCATGCCACTACCCTCATCAGAGCACCTGCCATAAGCAACTAACTCTCTTTCCAGAAGAAGAAAATGCCATATTTCTGTAATTTTCTACAGTGCCTGTATTAAAATCTGGCATTCTTAGGCTCGTTTGCTACCAAATTAATCATATGTTTCCTACAGACCCAGGTCCCAGTAACGGCTTTCCTCCGCCTGGCAGGCTCTAACTTCAACTTGCAGGGATGAAGCTGGCTTGGTACCTAGTGGGCTCAAAACATTTCTGAAGAGCAACTGTGCACAGTTCCTGAGATGAGAGGCCACTGGGCGGGAACCTTTTCCAAGGCCTTCAGCTCTGGTTTTTTTCCTGCAAAATGCCCTGCATTCTGTTCATCCCGTTTCCACTGCACTGAACACTAGACAGGCCCTTGGTAGGTGCTCAATAAACAATAGCGTGCAAGCAGCTGTGGAAGGAGATCACTGGCACTCAGCTGGTAGACAGAGTGCCAGGGACCCACCTGGCATCTGTAAGGCCATTTCTCAATTCCTGAGAAAGGTGATAAAAGCTGGGCCCCTGGATGATGATGAAGACCTGTCCATGGGCCAGCCTGAAAGGGAAGGTCATGATGACCTGTCTCCATTGCAGCTTCCAGGCCTCGCCTTTGCTTGTTTTCTGGGAGCCTCGGTGTCTGCCCACAGTGGCATAGCTCCCTAGGCCGCCCAAATTCTTGGCGGGGCGTGGGCCACAGACCTTGTTTGCGTGGTGAGCGTGGCAGGCACAATCTGGCGCTTTCAGGCCCAGCATTCCGCTCGGATGTCTCTGAGCAGAGTTTCTATTCAGCTCGGTCTGTGGCCACCACCCTACTCCTCAAGAGATGTTTTCTAATGGGGGTCATTGCCTCCAACTTGGCTGTATTTAAGCGAGAGGAAACGAACATAACAGATTTTGTTCATCTCTGCTGGTTCCAGAAAAAGTTTGAGATGGCTGTGTGCATGGAATATCACTTTGGGAGAGAGTTTAGACTTCATCTGGCCTGACCTTCCTTTCACCATGTGGAGAGATTTGAAAGGGGCAGGAAGGTCATGTAACCTACTGGCAGGTGGCATGGGGTGAAGGAGCTGAGCTGGGAGGTTGCCTGTCTCCTGGTTCAATGATGACTTTTCAACTGGAACACTTCGTCTCCCCCACTGGAATACATTTTCCCAGTGAGATGTGGAGCAATGGGGCTGCCTGAAGCTCTTGGGACACCTCCTCCACCATGGCCTTGTCTGATGAAAATAAGGTAGTGTGCATATGCTTGTGCGTGCATACACATTTGCGTGCACACACACACACACACACACACACACACACACACACACAGTGTGTTCACACACTAGAAACCAGCCAAACAACTCTTCTCAAGGCAGCTTCCTGCAAGTCAGAACGGACTCATAGAGATGACAGTCCAAATGGATTTCAGAAGCATAAATCCCCCAAGAGGAAATTACCCACCTTTTCCCCACAGAACAAATTGGTGGATTCTAACTGTTTGCCTTTGTGATTGTAGTGCAACGTCTTACCGCTAGACCACCAGAATTTGAACTACTAGTGAGGTGCCGTTTTTTGGATTAGCAAATCAGCCCTGCTCCCTATAGACTATGACTCGCCAGAGCAGCCCCAAAAGACTTAATCTAAACCAGGGATCAGCAAACAATGGCCTGTGACTTGATTTTGCCCAGCTAGCAAACTAGGATGACTGTTACATTTTTATAGAGTTATAAGAAAGGAAAAAAAAAAAGACATGACAGGGGCTGTGAATGGCTTGCAAGCCTAAAATACTTACTCTCTGGACTTTACGTACAATTCATTTACCAGTTCACCCAGAGTTGATAAACAACCCTCCTGGGATACCATAAGTAGATCTGGCGGTCTTACAAGGCACAGTCTCTGAGATTTAGAATCTGTAATTTTCTGCCTGCCTTTACTCACTGAATGATTTCCTGGAGGGTTGTTTTGGGTTTTCGGGTTTTTTTTCCTTTCTTTTTTTAAATTCCCCTGGATAGACCACGCAGTGGAGCTCTTTCTCAGGAGAATTCATTCCTCAGGTGAATTAAAGGTGAGTGAAGGTCACTTACTGCTGGACCCGCTCTCTGGTTTGAGGGGAGGCAGGGACATTTTAAATAAGTTGGCTAGGACTGCTGGGAGGTGCCAACTGCTAAGAGCATGACAAGGTATATTTCTTTTCCTGTAAAAAAAAAAAAAAAGGAGAAAAGAAAACCCCAAAACAAAAAACACCCCAACAGCTTGTGTTCTGAGTCCTTCTACTTCCTCTCCACTATGGCTGGCTTCTCAACTAGTTCCTGTCTAGTCAGGCCGCTCATTTCTTTATAGTTACTGAACCAGAATAACCACAAAGCAAGCCGGAAGCCCCTGATAACCTGCTGAACTTTGCCTGGTCTCAGGGCCTCCTCTGGCTGAGAACCTACATTCAAAGAATATCTAGGGAGGATCCAGCAGTGTAGAAAGCTCTAACCTTGAGCTAGTTATTTCCACAGAAAGAAAGAGGGGAACAAAGTGACAGGCTAGCTTTTCACAGTGGTTACAGATTTACAGGCCAGCAGTTTGGAGCTTAAATGTGAGATGACACCAACAGCCTTTAATGTACTGTGGAGCTTTGAGTATGATAGGAGGGCAGAAAATGTTGTGTGAACTCCCCTCACAAAAAACTTAGCTCTGTTCTCTTGACTCCAGACAGGGCTGGGAACCCTGTGTTCATCATGGCCTCATAAATATAACATTATTGAACCAAACCCCAACCCTTCTCCAACTGATTAGGCCCAGATTGGTCAGTCCATAAATCATTGCTGCATAAGAAGTATAAAGTTGTGAATCAATGTATCCCAGATCTCAAAACTGGGGTGAAAAAAGCTGGAATAAAACTTCTGGAATTCTTCCAAGATAAGGCTTTTTATCTTTTTCCATCCCCCCCCCCTTCACCCCCGCTGCTGTTTCTGAGTCTGAAAACCCACCACTGTCTATTCTATTCCAAGTCATGGGGACTACAGAGGACAAGTTGCACTTACCTTACAGGGCTTCCAAGGCTGTAATCTTTATGGGAACTTTAGTGGAACTGTGCTGCTAACCCAAAGGTATATGGTTCAAATCCATCAGCTGCTCCATTGGTTCAAAATTAGAAAAGAGTGTGTCAGGGGTGCATCCTGTCTCCTTACCTTTTCTTTTTTTTTTTTTAAATATGGAACGCTTCACGAATTTGCGTATCATCCTTGCGCAGGGGCCATGCTAATCTTCTCTGTATCGTTCCAATTTTAGTATATGTGCTGCCGAAGTGAGCACCTTTTCAATCTATATGTGGAAAAGATAATTCAGAAGGCTGAGCTTTATGAGAAATGTGGCATCAGGATTGGACGTAGACTCATGAACAACCTGAATTATGCAAATGACACAACCTTTCTTCCAAAAACTGAAAAGAATCCAAAGTGTCTGCTGCAGAAGGTCAAGGAATGTAGTCTTCAATATGCTCTGAAGCTCAACATCAAGAAGACATTCTCATCACCAGACCAATTGATAGCACCATGGTAATTGGAAAAGAGAATGAGATTGTTAGCAAATTGAGCTTGCTTGGGTCCATAATCAACACTCTTGGCACATGCAGTCAGAAAATAAGATCATGAATTATATTAGGAAAAATCTGTTGTTAGATACCTCTCCAGAGTGCTAAAGAGTAACAAAGTCAGTCTAGATACTGAGGTGCACCTGATCCAGGCCACGGTCTTCACAATTACTTGGTAGTTACCAGAGATTATTACTTGGTATGTATCAGAGAATTGGACAATAACCAAGGATGACAGAAGATGAATTGCAATGCTGGAGAAGAATATTAAATATTCCATGGACTGCCAAGAGAATAAACAGGTCTGTCCTGGAGAGAGTAAAACCAGGTTGTTCCTTGGAGGTAAGGATTTTTAAGCTCCTTCTCACATGCTTTGTGCACATTGTCATAAAGGATCAGTTCTTAGAGAAGGACATTGTGTTTGGAAGGGTGTAGTGACAGCTCAAGAGATGAAGACTGGGTGAAATGAGTTGACACAGTAACTGGGGTAATGAGGGGAGGAAAGTAAGGCAGTGAGATTGGCTCAGGATAGGGCAGGATTCCAAGTTTGGTGCACAGAGTCTCTATAAGTCACTGTTGACTAGATGGCACATAACAACAAAACCAGCTGGAGGGTCAACTATGAGTCAGTGTCAGCTTAACAGTATACAGTAATGACAGCAATCTTTTGGAAGTGGATTGTCTCATCATTCTTCCAGGGAGCAGCTGCTGAGTTCAAATCACTGGTCTCTTGGTTGGCAGCTGGGTCCTTAACCACTGCACCCCCAAGGCTATTATAGAAGTCTTCTAGGTTTTCTTTTTGTTCTGACTGCATGTAGAATCACAGGGCAAGGTGTTCTGTCTATAAATAAGGCTGGGGAGAGCAGGACTGCTGTATTGAATTTCTGTGCAGGCCTCATCAACTCTGCAGAGTCTCCATAGACCAGAGGTGACAGTGTCTGTTACTAAGACTGTTGAAACAGACAAGAAAGAAACTACTGCAAGAAAGTGAACAACTGAGGTGAGTGCATTCGGGGAATACATGTTTAACCTCCAACCCTACTGTCATTGTGTTGATTCTGACTCCTGATGACCCTCAGTGGGGTTTCTGATGCTATAAATATTTACTGCTCTTATGAAGGAACTGATATATTTAAACCTTTCAATTAACAGCCCAGAATGCAATGCACTATATCAGCAGGGCTCTTTGAATGTGTGTTTAAGTCTGACTAATTTGAAGGTCTTGAGCTCCTGCATTTAAATACCCTCAATGCTAATATATTCTCTTTTTTAAAAAAAATTATTTTATTAATTTTAATGAACATTTACAGAGATTTTGGATTTCCATTTCATTCATTGTTGCACTTTTCTCCCTGCTCACCCACCCCAGTTCACTCTTCTCTTTGAAAAGTAAAGTACTTTCATTGGTATACAATCCCCTCCTCCCCCCTCCACCCCAAGTACACTCCACTACACAACCTTCATTTCAGACTCCTGTGAACTTGCTGATCTATTATTCTCTTAAAATTGCACATCAGATTCAGAAATACCACCTGACCATTGCTGTTGGATACGATCACCCGCTTTGGATCTATGAGTTGAGATTATCTCAGAAGGTATTGTTATGAATTGAATTCTATTCATGTCACAAATTCTAACTCCTTTACTTGTGGATGTTATCCCATTTGGGGATAGGGTTGCTCTATTTTGTCAGTGAGGCCATATTAGTTTTGGATATGTCTTATGCCATTCACCTTTGAGATACTACAGAGTTTATCTTTCAGTATGACTTCTATAGCCCTTATTTGATGTTGCTGTACAGATGGGTGGAACTATGCGAATGGGGTGTGTTGGCCTATCCACAATGGGATTGGCTATCTCCCATTCCACAAGGAGATTAGCCATTCCCAACAATCTACAAGGGAATTGCCTAGTATGGCCAATAAATTAAAAAGCTCTAGCTGCAGAAAGAGGAATTCTTCCCCCACCAGAAGAGATAGAATTTGTTGCCCAGCAAGAAAAGATAGACCTCCCCCAAACTTATAAAATGTCGGACACACTTTAGGGTTGCAGCAGCAGTGATGGCTGAACTGGAGAATTGATGTGAGATGGGAGTTGGGAGGAGGGGATATTGGTAGGATTGACAATTAGGGAGGAAGCCAATATTGGTAGGATGACAACCTGAAAACACTTAGAACCATGGAGCACAAGACTGAGGTACTTGCATGCATGTTTTCGCAGCTGTCTTGACTATATGTTGTTACTAATCTCAGTTATAACATTTTAACATACCTAATATGGTTCTGTGTGGTCTGTGAACTTTCACACTGAATGTTTGACCCAATCAATCAGTAAGACTCATGTTGAGATGAGTAGAAAGATGCATGGGAGTGCAGCAGACATGTCTGACTTCATAGGAATTGGTTTTGTGTTATTGATACTGTCGGCAGGGATAGTTTCCCTCTGTGAAGTCGGTAAAACCATAGTCCTTGTTCTTTTTACAGATATGAAAGCACAGATTATGTGTGAGAGAAAGCAAACATGGGAGTGAGTATCTCTCTACCTGGAGATGTCGGAGTCTAATCTGTCTACAGCCCAGGAATCCTGAGAGTGATTGGCTAGAGAAGTTGAGGCAAGGATTTTCTCTCCGAGCAAAGAGAAAGGCAGCTTTCTCTTAGAAGCAGTGCCCTGATTTCAGTCTTCTAGCCTCCTAAATTGTGAGAACACAAATATTTGCTCATTAATGTCACTCACTTGTGGTTTTTTTTTATAGCATTACTGGCAAACTGAGATAGGTTTAGTGCATCCCAGGTCCTCTTGGATTCCAAAGCAAATGCTGTTTCCTACAACACTCCATTGTCACTACTCTCTTGGGTATTCTTTCCCCTATCTCTTTGACAACCTCCAATATCTAGAATATACCATAACTACCTATCTCCTTCTCATAGGGGTTCAATTTTACAAGCCTGCTCTCCCAAGCTGGGAGCTATGATGATTCCCCAGTCATGTCATCTTATGTAAAGTGTGGCTGTCATCTTCTGCCCTCTTCACATTTAACTGCCTAAAAGTACCTGATGTTAGTGGCCTCCTGGTTTTCTTTAAACAAAAACTTGAAATGCCAGAAGGGACGCTAGTCCTATCAAATTCCAACAGATAGTTTTGATTTGGGGAAAACTGAGGCCCAGAAAAGTAGTATTAACTTGCCCTATGTGAAACTCAGGTTTCATGCCACCTATTTCTCTCCAGGTTGACAAAGAAAGACTACAGGCTTCTCCAAAGCTGAGTTTCAATCACCCATTCTATGAAGTTAGTTGTTTCCTTTGTATTGGTTTTTTTCTTTTCTTTTTTTCTCTCTGTCTTCTCACTGTGGCTAACAAGACCACAAACAGACAAACCCAAGACCCTACTAGAAAAAAATATCTCTTGGAGTGTGTACTTCTAGGAGGACTAGTGTTATAATACAGTAATATTTGACATATTAGCTCTGTTTAGGTGTTTTACCAACAGCAGTCATAGAAACCTTGCAGGATGTGTCAAGGGAAATGGATTTTGTAGGGTTAGCCGAGCGCATACCACCCACCACACAATAGCAGCAGTGTGCAGAAAAGGTGTCCTTAAAATATTACTATGAGGTACCAACTTCAACAGAAGGGACATTTTTGCAGCTGAAAGATTCATATTCTTCCTAGTAACCCTGACAAATGCCCCTGTGGTGTGGTTCAAATTCATGAGCTGTTCTGAAAGAGAAAGATGGACAGTCTTCTCCCATGAAGATATTCTGCTTTGAAAACCCAAGGAAGGGTTGCTATGAGTCAGAATCCACTTATAATCTTGAACTCAAATGCATTGCCAGTGAGTTGGAACTGATATGTTCAAGCCCATTGTGAGTCACTGTGTCAGTGCATCCTGTCGAGTTCGCTAACCATCTACCTTTTCCAACCTAATGACTTTTTCCTAAGACTGGCCCTTCCTGCCAACATACCCAAAGTGTATGAGATGAAACTTCACCGTCCTTGCTCCAAGTAGCACCATGGTTGCGCTTCTTCCAAGACAGATTTGCTTGTTCTTTCGACACTCCAAGGTATATTCAATACTTTTCACCAACACCACATAATATCATGCTATATTTCCTACTTGACTCTCATCAAAAAAAAGCACTTAGAGCAACAATGAAGTAAAGTTTATTCCTACAGATACCTCACAGATATGACTACTAATTTCTATAGATGTTAAAAACTTGTATACATAAAATAACAATTTTAATGTGCTTATATGAGCTTATATTTTTCTAAGTGGATGATATTCATGTTTGCCAAGAGGAAATGCTTTTATGTAATTTTCACAAAGATAACCTAAATAATAGAAATCTGAATTCTTGGAACCTACTACACAATGTTGTTGTTGTTGTTGTTGTGTACCTCAGAGTTGGGACCGATCCATATCTGACTCTCTGGCTGGTTTTTAGAAGCAGGTTTTCAGAAGCAGTTAATCACACGGAGGAGAATCCCCATCCTTCTATCCAAACACACAATGTTGTTGTGTACCATTGAGAAGAACTGACCTGTAGCTGACCCTGCAGCTATAAGTACTGTTTATATGACAGGTAGATAAACTCTCAGGTATTTCTTTCTTTGTGTACTCCTTCAACTCTCAGATATTTCGTTCTTTGTGTACTCCTTCTGGTCACATTTCAAAAGTAGTTTTGTACTGGTGGTTGTTAGGCATGAAAGACACTTAAGATTCTTTCCTCTCAGATTACCACAAATATTCATAAAAGTATTCATAAACACTAAAATAGTCACCTTTTAGCAAACACTCAGTATATATGTTCAAACAAACAAACAATTCTATTGAGCAAATAATAGAAATTGATTGAAAATTATTTAACACACAACTTGCAAATTAGGGTAACATTTAGAGTAGGGAGTCAAATACATCCCCAAACTGAGAGAGCATCTGAAGTCTTTTGAATTAAATTAGTCATGCTATGGAAAAAGGACTGATAAGGAATTTGTGGAAAGGAAGGACTCTATGCAGTTTTTTTGACTGCTCACCTTTGGTTTGACAGTACAACTCTCTATTTACTAGGCCACCAGAGCTCCTTTGAGGGAACCAGATTCTGAAAAGTTAAACAGTTTGCTCAAAGTCATAGGGCTAGGAAACAACAAAGCTACCTTTGTCGAATTTTAAGGTCATTATCCTTCATTCTACATTTTCATAAACAGCTGAATTCTTTGTAATCAACATATAGCTGACCCTCCATTAGGTTTTCTAAGGCTATAAAATTGAGCAGAAGGAGATTGTCCATCTTTCTCCCCAGGAACTGCCGATGTTTTCAACCACCAGTAAGAAGTGGCCTGTGGGTTAGCAGTGAAACTCCTTACAGATTACAGTATCAGAGCTCTCTGGTTGGTTAACACAAGTGTAGCCACCTATTTAAGAATTGTTCCATGAGCTCTGCCAAAATTTACATACATACATACACACACACACACACACACACACACACACACACACACACACATCAAGCACAGATGTCTGGGATTAAGCAATAAGATATAGATAGAAGCGATGTAGATTACTCCCGTGCATGGCCCTTAAGAACATCCTGAATGAACCACTATCCCTCTCATCCTCCTCCTTCTATGCCAAAGTGATCAGAAAGTCACATGTTGAGATGTTGATATCTCAAGATGGAGTGAGCCTAGATCCTTGAATGACTGCATGAAGGAGAGTTGCTCTGAAGAGTTAACCAGTCCATAATTGACTGAAGAAGAAATGCTTGTATCACTGGGGCATCACTTACCCCCTTACTCATTGTCTTTGAGTCAGAACAGACTTGTAGCTGACCCTCCAGTGGATTTGCAGAGGCTGTATATTGTGTGGGAGGAGATTTCCCATCTTTCTCCAGCAGAGATGCTGGTGGATATGAACCATGATAGAGGCCTGGCCTTTGCATTAGCAAAGGCCAACAGCTCTTTATGACCTAAGCCACTGGGACATGCTATCATTTGGTGCTGTTAAGTCACATATGACTCATAGCAAACCTATGACCAACAGATCTGAACCCTGTTCTATCCTGTGCCATCCTCACCATTTCTGACACACTTGAGTCCATTGTGCACTGTGTCAATCCATTTCCTTGAGAGTTTTCCTTTCCTTCACTGACCCTCCACCTTTCCAAGTATGATGTCGTTCTCCAAGGAATAGCCTGTCCTAATAACATCCTTAAATTATGTGAGCCAAACCTTCAACATCCTTGCCTCCAAGAAGCACTCTGATTGCACCTTTCCCAAGACATATACAGTACAAATTACAAAAATTAATTTATATTTGTTTTACATAATTGCTTATACTTTACAAAGTTGTTTTTGGATACTCCAACAACCTTAATGCTGACACTGAGGAGGACCTAGGTCAGAGGTTTTT
>NW_006399767.1:10602489-10626805 GCF_000299155.1 Elephantulus edwardii | reverse complement strand
CCAAACCCCACCCCCTACCCCCAAATATAATCCACTCTGCAACCCTCATTGCATACTCCTACGATAAAAATAATGCCCTAAAATATAATACTTTTAGACTCTTCTCTCCCCCATAGACTTCAATGCCGTAAAACGGAGTTTTGAAGTTCCCCATCAAGCAAACGAAGATTAAGTTTGCTCGGGTCCATAATCAACACTCTTGGCATCAGCAATCAGGAAATCAAAATACTAATTGCATTAGGGAAATCTATAATCAGGGATCTCTCCAAAGTGCTGAAGACCAATGATGTAGGTATAGAGACTAATCAGGTGATTCAGACCATAGTCTCCTCAATTACTTTCTATGCATCAGAGAGTGGAAAATGACCAAAGATGACAGAAGAAGAATTGATGAAGAAGAAGTTTTGGTGCTAGAGAAGATTCTTGAACATGCTGTGGACTTCCAAGAGAACAAACTGAACTGCTCTAGAGAAAGTGAAACCAAGCTGCTTCTTGGAGGCAAGGATTTTGAGGCTCCTTCTCACATATTTTGGGCATTTTTCCAGGAGGGACCAGTCCTTGGAGAAGAGAATTATATTTAGAAGAGTAGAGGAATAGCACTGGAGAAGAAGTCCTTGAATGAGATGGACTGACTCATTGTCTACTGTACTGAGCGTAGGTGTGTCAGAGGCAGTGAGATAGAGCAGAATTCAGAACTAATGTGCATAGACAGAATCACTACAAATTGGAATAAACTGGAAGACACATAGCAACAACAAAAACGATAAAAGATTATCAGGGATTATAAACCCATTTCACAGGAGAGGAATTCGAGGTTTAGAAAGGTGAAATGATTTGCTTAAGACCACACAGTTTGTAGGTGGTCAAACCAAGGTTAAGCTCTTGGTAATTTTTTTCTCCATACTCTGCAATTTTATAACTTCCTAGCTTGGTGTTGTAAAAGCAAGCAATAACCTCAGAAAGAATGGGGGTCCCACTGTACAGAGTTCTGCAGATTAAATTAAACACCTTGAAGGACTAAAAGGCTAGGTAGCCAGTACAGACAGGTGTAATACATTCCAATGGCTCATATTCTTAAGTCAACAAGCTTCTGGCATCTTGTGGCTTCTCAGGCTCCTGGGTGGTCCTGGAGGGGAGCCCCCATGCCTAGCTCTCAAGCAGTCCAATTCTCAAGCTGGTACTGAATCACAGGCCTTGAATTAAAGACAAAAAGTTGCATGCTCTGCATGAGAATTTTCAATCTCTCCTGGAGAATTAGGGGTTTGATTATATTTCCCACCTCTGCACAACAATAATACTTTTCTTCTTTAGAGAATTCTTCACAGTGTACAAAATACTTACTTTCCATTATCTCATTTAATTCTCACCAAACTGTTTTTTAAATGCAGAAGGAATGACTTGTTCTAAGTTTGTAACAGAATTCTGCTTGTGGTAATACTGCCTGACACCTATGGAGCGTCTAACCATTGCCAGTCTTGAGTCCTAGTGACCCTGTAGAGTAGAACTGTGGTCAACAGGGGTTTTGGTGGCTGAATTTTTGCAAATAGATCACAAGAACTTCCTTTAAAGAAGCCTCTGGGTAGACTCAAACCTCCAACTTTCTGGATGGCAGTTGAGGACATTCAAAGTTGCACCAGGGATTCTACTGAATGTCTACTCTGTGCTTTGCCTCATTCAATCTTACAGCAGTCCTCTAAACGTGATATTACTATACCTATTCTTCAGTTTTGTTGTTGTTATTGCTATTCAGTAAGGACTATGAGCAGTGAGCAGGTTAAAAACACGCTCCAGATCACTCAGCTGAGAAAATGCTCACTGGGGAATTACATAGGCCATAAAGCGAACAGAGATGAAGAAGGAAAGAGATGTGCAAATCGCTACTTCATCTCGAACATTACATAATAGAACGGCTTTATTAGACTTAATCAACATTTCTTTAGCTCTCCTGTATTTGTTACTCTTACCTATTTACAGATGAAAGGAATACACAGTGTTATACCACCCCTTTGGTAGAAATGTGAACTTGCTTGACCTCTGTGCAGACATGAAGAACACTGGAATCTCCCAGTTGAGGAGAGCTTTTCATGCTTCCATACATATGAATCTTGTCTATTCTCCATCTCTGTTGCTGACTGAAATTTCAAAATATTTTCTTTCTTTCTTCAGACCCAGCTTCTAGGATTCTTCTGGAATACGCTTAGTGAACTGACAATGGTCTGAATTTGATTAAGAACGGAGTTACCGCGTCTTGTGGTTCTTTAGCATCTTCCGTTCCTTGGAGTGTCTGGTATTCTCCTCTGCTAGGCTCAGACTATTGAGGCAGGACACCAGCCTCAAATGGAAAATACCCTTGAGAGAGGTCCCAACTTCAGGGCACTGTTAACTTAGTGCATTACATAGATGCATCCCTTGGATTTGAGCATTGAAGCAAGACTGTGGCCTTGTTTTCAGGATGACTTGCACTGGCAATCGAATTCTTCCTTTTAGTTAGCTCTCACATTGTAACAAAATGCCAAGTTCTCCTAAGTTCATCTTCAAAATATTCATCCTGCTTATCTCTGTTTCTACATTTCAGGGGCACTCTCCTTGGTTAAGCCTTTAATACTTCTTTCGTTGATGGGAGCAATTCCCCTACAACCAGTTTCTGATCTAGTTCTGTCCTTCTTAACTGCTCTTCTTTATTGTTTCACTGTCTTCCCAAAGAAGGGCATCATGTTTGGAAGAGTAGGGAGTCACTGAAAAAGAGAAAGGCTCTAAACAAGTTGGATTAGCACAGTGCTTGCAACAGTGGGCTGGAGCACAGTGGAGAGCGTGAGGACACCGCATGATGGGTAGGGTTTTATTCTATTATGCATGGCCTCACTATGAGATGAAACTAACTTGGTGAAACTAACAATCCTTTGCACCAATCATCTCCTAAAATATCATGCCTGACTCACTTGGACTTTCAAGCATCTACTTTCCCCCTACTTAGCATCAAAGTGCAAAGCCCTCTGTGTTCTAACTAGTAACTGCTTCCCCAGCTTTGTCCCTGAATGCATAGATGCCTTCTTGACATCTGTGTGTCCAGCCCTTTCTGATATATGGATATCTAGTCACCCTGTCTTGTCTCCTTCTCATGGACACCATCCTCTAACCTTACTATCCCCCTCCTTTCTGTCTTTGCTACTTGGTCTGCTCCCTACAGTCTGGACTTTGCCATCTTCCCAACACAAATCCTTTTTTTTATTCTGCCCAGGCTCATTTTAGGGCTTAATCTCTCCAGGAAGCCTCTATTGATTTCCCAGCCCACCCTACAATACTACCTTTCCTGAGTGGATCTATAGCACCCCTTGTTTTCTCCATCATTGTTCCTGACACATGGGATTGTACTTGTCTTAGACTTTAGACTCCATGAGAATAAAGGCCCTGTTCTTGGCACACAGTAGGAACCCAGTAAATCTGTGTTGAATGATTAATCAAATAATGACAGTACTGGGGCGGGGGTGGAAGGAAAACCAAGGGAATGACTGACTCCAGCTGGGGAATTATGAAGTAAATTGGAAGAGAAGATGTATATGGAGTCTAAAGTTGAAGAAAAGTAAAGGACCCACCAGGAGGGGTGGAGGGGAAGTATACGCTCCTGTTTATCTTCCTCAGAGGGAAAATTTCTTTTCCTGATTATGTTGTTGTGCACTGAAGAGTTGGAACCGACCCATAGCTGACCCTCTGGTGGGTTTTCAGAAGCAGTTAATCACACAGGAGATTGCCCATCCTTCTCTCACAGAGCAGTTGGTGGCCTCGAACCATGTGCCTTCGGGATTGCAGCACAGCTTCTTACCAGTAGGCCACTAGAGCTTCCTATTATAGCAGATTATTATAGGAGAACCCAAACTCATCTCAGCACAGCCCAACCAAACTCATTGCTGTTGAGTTTATTCTGATTCATAGTGACGCCCTATTTGGTTTCTTTATGGCAGGAAACTAGTCATCTTTCTCTTTCAGAAAGGCTAGTGTATTAGAATCATGATGTTTAAGGTAGCAGAGCAATTACATTACACAACATGATAGCAGGGCTTCTGGTAGCAGGTCCCAGGACCCCCTGTTAATTTCTCTTCTGTAACTTGATTTCTGTTCCTGGACTGCTGAACCAAAGAGCTGAACCTTATTAAAGAAAACATAGTCAAGAGCATTCAAGAAATGTGTTCTTGTACAGACAGTCTAGGTTACAAGCAAAATTTGTTTCTAAATATGTCTATAAGTTGAATTTGTAAGTAAATCAGAACAGATTCCTACAGTTCTTTTTTCAGGCTTACTTTAGCAAAAAAAGGTTTTCAAGATTTCAAAGCTCCAGGTACATCAGTCAAGTGAAGGTGATTGTGATGAAGAATTTGTTGCAAGTAGGAATTCATAAAATATTTCAGAGTAAGGGCAAATTTAGATACTATTAAAGGGTAAGTAAGGGTTATCTGTAACCCAGGAACTACCTATATTGAGAATTTACCTGAGTAAGATGGTATGTGCAAAAATGAGTCAACCACATCGTCTACCCTTAAGTGGTTTTACAGTCTAGTAGAGAAGCAAATGTAGTGTGTGTGTGTGTGTGTGTGTGTGTGTGTGTGTGTGTGTGATGCTCACGCACGCTCGTACTTCCTGATTTATAATTATCTGTTCTGATGCAGTATTCATACATGTCTCTAGAGAATGTGAGTTAAAAGGTGAACAGATGTATCTCTCACATGTTTGTATTGCTTGTGCTGTCTGAGAAATTATATTGCCCCAGTGCCTATCTCCTCATGCCAATTATGCCCAATGACCGGAAGCTTGTTTGATGGGGTTCCTTTGTCTATAGTGAAGAACCCAGGAATTAGCTCCTTTCTGGGCTGGAATGACTGAGGAATGAACCATGAGGGTTTGGTGACCCACTGCTGTCCCTTCTTCTGGGGTTATCCATGGTTCCTGTAGTGCTTTCTATTTCTTCTTTGTAAGTGATGCTAGAATCTGGTAAGATCTGTTCAGGAGGTAGAATGATATACTTGAAACTGGTAGAATGTCGATCCTATCATTTAGGACTAGTCAATTAAAAAAGAAAATGATTTTATGTTGTTGTTATGAGTCATTAAGTCACCTGCGACTCATAATGATGCTATGTACAATAGCCTTAAATCCTGCTCTATCTCATGCCAATCTTGTTGTCTCCAACACACTTATCTCAATTGCCCCAGCCACTGAATCAATCCACTTCATTAAGGGTTTTTATCTCATGTGCTGTCATGCCACCCTCCCAAGTATAATGGTCTTCTCCAAGGACTGATCCCACCTTGCAACATGTCCAAGGTATGTCAGACAAAGCTTCAGAATCCTTGCCTTCAAGGATCAGCCTGGTCAAAAATGACCTGAACAGCACATTAACAGAGAACTACCTGAATTACAGGCTGAGTTTAGAAGAGGCTATGGTACTAGGGTTGTTATAGCTAATGTCAGATGGATCTGGCTGAAAGCAGAGTACCAGAGGAATGTCTATCTGTGTTTCATTGACTATGCAAAGGTATTTGACTATATAGATTACAACAAACTGTGGCTGACTCTGAGAAAAATGGGGATCCCAGTACTAATGCAAAACCTATACTTGGACTAGGAGCAGTCATCAGAACAGAGCAAGGAAACACTTCATGGTTCAAAATTGGGAAGGGTGTGCACCAAGGATGTGTCCTATCACCATATCTTTTATATACAGAACAGATTATCCAGGAGGCTGGGCTCTATGAAAGAAATGTGGCATCAGGATTGGAAGTAGATTCATCAATAATCTATGTTGTGCAGATGACACAACACTGCATGCTGAAACTGAGGAGGACCTGAAGTGCTTGCTGAAGAAGATCAAAGTTTCTAGCCTTCAATGTAGATTGAAGCTCAACATCAAGAAAACAAAGATGCTCACCACTGGGCCGATTGGCAGCATCATGATAGATGGTGAAGAGATTGAGATTGTTAACAGCTTCAGTTTGCTTAACTCTACAATCAACACTCTTGATACCAGCAGCTAGGAAATTAGACAAATTGCATTGGGAAAATCTGTTGTCAGAGGCCTCTCCAAAGTATTAAAAAGCAATGATGTCAGTCTGGAGACTAAGGTGCGCCTGATATAGACCATGGTCTTTGCAATTACTTGCTATGCATCAGAAAGCTGGATAATGACTAGGGATGATAGATAGAAGGAGAATTGATGCCTTTGAGTCGTGGTGCTGGAGAAGAGTATTGAATATACCATGGACTGCTTTCATGATAAAGAGCCTAAAAAATAACCCTCAGTTTATATGGTGGTATAGATCAAGAGTGTTAAAACTATGTCTACATTTTTAGACATACAATGGGTTTCCACGTAGTTCTGTTAGTATAGTGTAGTTTGTGTTGGGCTGCCAAATGAAGGCTGGTTGTTCAAATCCACCAGCTGCTCTATGGGAGAAAGAGGGGCACACTTTCCTTCAGATTTACAGCTTTGGAAACTTGAGGGAAGTTTGCTATGAGATGTAATCAACAGTGCTTGGTCTGGTTCAATAAAATACTACTCAGCAATAAAAATAATGTCCTGCATGCAACAGTATGGATGAATTCCAAAAAGGTTATGCCAAGTGAAAGAAGTCAGAGGGAAAAAGAATACCTGCTTTGTGTTTCCATTTCTAGGAAACCACCAAATGTGGGGACCTCCTTGATTAAAACGAGCTTGGAAGAAGGACTGGCATCCATGTCCATAAATAGCTTGCCTCCAGAAACTGTGTAAACCTAGAGAAAGGATGAAAGTCACCTAAATGTAGAGGACTTTCATTCATAGGGTCTCTATGAGTAGCCTATGACTCCACAGTACTTAACAACAACAACAACTAAATGTGGACTAATCTATAGTAACAGAAAGCAGATTTGAGATTATCTGGGGAAGAGAAAGTGAAGGATTACAAATGGATATGAAAGAGTCCGGGTAGAATGGTTGTTATGTGTCATCGAGTTGAAAACGACTCATAGCGACTCAATAAACAATGGATCTGATCCCTGTGCTATCCTGTGCCATCCTCACCGTCTCCAATACACTTAAGTCTATTGCTACAGTCTCTGTGTCAATCCATCTCATTGAGGGTCGTCTTCTCCTTTACTGACTTTCCACCTTTTCGAGCGTGATGTCCCCCTTCAAGTAATAGCCCTTCCTAATAACATGCCCAAAGTATGTGAGATGTAGCATCATCATCTTTGCCTCTAAGGAGCACTCTGGCTGCACCTTCACCATCTATTTCTGGTAGTCTATGGGGTTTTAAGTACTCAACTCCAACACCACAACTCAAAGAGTAATGCATAACATTTTAAACTACTAACCAAAAGTTTGGCAGTTTGAATCTATCTATCAGTAGCTTCAGGAAGTTTGAATCTATCAGCTGCTTCATGGGAAATAAGCTCTTCCTGCAAATTTTGGGGAGCTTTGGAGTCCTGTTACCTGCAGAATTGTGTCCAAAGGCCTTTTTGATTTACAGCCTCAGAGGCCCACAGAAGAATCAACTAGGAGTTGAACCAGACTTGGCAGGGCTATGTATGTGTGTGTGTGTGTGAGAGAGAGAGAGAGAGCGAGCGCATTATAGCTATCCTCTTGATATGAAAAAATTTAAGGTATTTTCATTGTCTTGGTTGTGACAATGGTTTGATAAAACACAGATATGCCTTTTAATTTGTGAAAAACATATTGCATTTTAGTTAATTTTTTATTTAAAGAAATTGAAAAGTGTGTGTACACGCTGACATGAGACTTCTGTTTCTAGTAAACCTAAGAAACTAATTGAAGAAATTTTACAATTTAGGATCAAGATTTTTAGCCCATTGTTTAGAATAAAGAAAAGAGGAGAACAACGTGAAAAAAAAAATTTGTGAGATGAAAACTAAACTAAATGCTTGACTAAATTTCAAAAACAGGAGGCTAGGCATACATGTTTTTAAAAGGATAAAATATAATGGACTGCTGTGAAGAGAATGTTTAGGCTAAAGAGTTTGGTGGGAAACCTTTTATGAAACAGTAGAATAATACCATGTTGCAAAATAAAGAGATGTGTAGAGAAAGGGTGGGAGAACTGGTACAAATATCCACAGTAGTCATTTCTAGATGATGAGTGGGTTCACAGGTAATGTTCATTTTCTTCTTAGTGCTTTCATATATTATTCACTTTTTCTACATTAGAAATCTAATGCTCTTTAAAATCGAAAGCATGTAAAGAAATAAAGGTGGTATTTGTGGAGGTTCCCAGCCACACTGGTCTATGAGGAGGTGCAGAAGAAGGGGTGATGGTGAGATAATTCTCAGCCTGAAAGACAGGGCTTCCCCTCCCACCACCTCTACTCCCATCTAGGTGCTGTCCCTTGGCCCCTCTTGAGCTAAGAGCTTGAGAACACACGTGCTGGAGGCCTTCTAATGCTGCCGGGCTCCAGCTCTCCTTCCCAGCCATGCCGTTAGTGTGCACATGGGGCCACTCGATCCCTGTGCTGTCAGCACCAATAAGAGGCACAGGATGATTGTGGCCAGGTCGCAGGAGGCTGGGCACTGGGGAAGGAGGCGAACCTTGACTTGCTATTTCCTTCCCGTTTCCCTTGGTTAATTGCAATCCTTAGAAGCATTCAGAAGCAAAGCATTAGCCACTGTAGCCTTGCCCAGCCACGTGTCTATTACCTTCCAGCAGTAAAACTTCCAGGGAAGCCAGGGAACAGACAGGCAAGTCTCTGTTCAGAAGCAGAGGCCGCCTATAAATCTGATTCTCTCACACAGTCTTCTAGAGTGGAACTAAGAAGACCCTATGGAACTGCCCCACTGGGTTTCCAAGGCTGTAAATCTTTACAGAAGCAGATAACACATCTTTCTCTTGCGGAGTGAATGGTCGGTTCAGACTGCCAAGCTTTTGGTTAGCAGATGAGTGCTTTAACCCATGTGCCTCCAGGGCTCTTTGTTTAGATTTTAATTTGGTGAAGCTACACAAAGAAGCTTGGTGGTGCACTCCTATGATTAAAATGTTAGTCTGATAGCAAAAAGACTAACAGTTTGAACTCATCGGTCACTCCATGTTGTTGTGTACCATTGAGTCGGAACCGACCCATAGCTGACCCTCCAGCAAGTTTTCAGAGGCAATTAATCATAGGGGAGGAGACTGCCCATCCTTCTCCTGTGAAGCAGCTGGTGGCCTCAAACCATGTACCTATGGGATTGCAGCACACTATCTAGCTAGTAGGCCACCAGAGCTCGCTGTAAGCTATACCACCTTGGAAAAAATCTACATGGCTGTTCTACTCTATTGTACTGGGTTGTTATGAGACAGAATTGAATTAGTAGCAATGAATTTAGTTTTAGTTGGTAATATAAAAGTTAATGTGTGTCTACTGTTGGCCTAATGGTTAAGGAGTTGTGCTGCCAACCAAAAAAGCAGGTGGTTTGAATCTACCAGCTGCTCCATGAGAGAAAGATGGGCAATCTCCTCTTATGCAATTTACGGGCTTTGAACATCTACTGGAGGGTTAGCTATGAGTGGGTTCTGATTCCACAACAATGTGTGAGTAAGTGATTAACCAAAGGCTTGGGAATTTAGCCCCACTTAGTGGCTCTGCAGGAGAGAGAATGGCCAATATGCTCCTATAAAGATCACAGCCTAGGAAACTCTGTGGAAGTTTTATTTTATCATATGGGGTCACTAGGAGTTGAAAATGGACTTGCCGGCATCTAACAACAACGTATATACTTACACTCCACTTGGAGGCTATTTCATTATATCACATTCTAAATTCACAACAGTGCAATATCTATCACCAGACAGTAGGAAGAAGAAGAAAGGAAAGAAAAAGAAATAGATATCAGCAAGACTACATAGTAGCCTCACCAGTTGCTGCTGTGTTCCATCAAGTCAACTTTTGAGTTGCAGCCATTAATTAGTATTAATGCATCTTGATTATATGTACTGTACATGCCAGACTGCAAAAGATGGTAGAAGTTCTAATTTTCATCTTTGGCTTTACTGGTAGATGTGTATATTTGAATAATAGTTGTATTAACAGGTCATCCTAGTATGGATAGTATTCTGATATTCATGGCACTATACTTCCGGCTATAAAAATCTTGATATTTATTTATTTTTTTTACTACGAATGCAACTCCACTCTTCCTCAGTTTCTCATTGCTGTCAAGGAAATACTGCTTGATTTAAAATAAGGAATGTTGTGCATTAGAATTTTATCTTTTCTCTGTGACTATTCAATCGGTATGCTGAACAGAGAAGCTAGACTTTATGAAATCATTATGTGGCATCAGGACAAGGCAAAGATTCACCCCAAAACGGCATTATGCAGACCATACAACCTTGCTTGTTGAAAGTGGACTTGAACCACTTGCTGAAGATCAAAGACTATAACCATCAATATAGATTATATCTCAACATCAAAGAAATGAAAACCTTCACCACTGAACCAATAGGCAACATTGTGATAGATGGAGAAAAGATTGAAGCTGTCAACAATTACGTTTTACTTGGAACCATAATCAATACACATGGTAACAGTAGTGAAGAAATCAAAAGATATGTTGCATTCAGAAAATCTGTATGATGTCAAGGGATTATTGTTAAAAATGGTTTCCCTAGCCATTGAGTTTGATGAGCAAGACCATGCAAATAGGACAGAGGGATTGGCTACTCTTGCCATTAAATTGAGTGGATTTAGTGACAGAAATTGGGAACTTAAAGTCAAACCAGGAAGAGGAAGAAGCATACATCCTTCAAGGCCAAAGATTCCTGCCCCAGCCAGACTGAAATCTACAGAAGATAAAGAGCAGCCTCAGCAGAGAACCAAAGACTTACGTGAGACAGAACTGACTTGGAACTGCTGCCCTACAGAGCTAGAGCTAAAGGTCTTCTCTCAAGCTTGCTGAAGGACTGAGGGAAGGCACCATAATTGATAGGACTAAGGGGAACTTTTTAACACTGACCTAAGCTGTGAGTTTGAAGGTCAAAGAACCTGGGATCATGCTTCAGGAAATGCCTGGACTGAAGGATTACATCCTGCTGTAAACGTGAATAACTTCCCCAATAAGCCCCTCAACCATAAGTATGGTTCTGTAAAGTCTGTGTAGTCATTTTGCAATGAATTACAGACCCAGAAGAGCGGTAAGATTGGTGGTGGAATCAGTAGAAGTAGATGCAGGAACACAAGAGACCATGTCTGATCTTATGGGAATTAGCATTGCACTGTGAATATTGTTGATGGGGACAGTTCACCTCTGTGGAGTTAGTATAGGTCAGACACGACTGTATGCCTACAATCTTTTTACAATCTGCTTTCAGGGACCTCTCTAAATGTATGTCAGTTTGATTACTAAGGTGTGTATGATCCAAGCCATGGTCTTTTCCTTTGCTTCTTATTTCTGAAAGTTGGATGATGAAGAAGGATTACAGAATTAATGCCCTTAAGTTGTGGAGTTAGAAAAGAATATCCATCCTATGTACTAACAAAACATAAACAAGCATGTACTCAAGGAAATACAACAAGGGTGCTTTTTAGAGGCAAACATGATGAAACTCCACGTAACACTTTGAACATGTTATCAGGAGGGACCAGATCTTGGAAAAGGACATCATGCTAGTAAAGTTGAATGGCAGTGAAAGAGAAGAAGACTCTTAACAAGAGGATTTGACACAGTAACTGTAACAATGGGCTCAGGCGTATCAGAGATGCAGATGGTGCAGGATAGGGCAAGGTTCAGATCTGTTGTTCATAAGGTTGCTGTGAGTTGTAATTGAGTTGATGGCACTTAACAACAGCATTATTATGAAAAGAGATGTGATGCATCTTAGGGACCTTCAGGGATATGTGCATCACACACTGAGAACTTTTGTTATAGATTCTATAAATGGTGATACTGTGGAGGTAACTACAGCAGGAAAGAAGCTCAGAGAAAACAGTTGGGTGAGGGTTACAATTTCAAATTGTATGACCTTGGAAGGCTCTGTGGAAACCACATTTGAAAAGGCATTTAACCAAAGGCTTAAAGGGGCGAGGAGGGGAAAGTCCTGTGTTGTTTTGTTCTCTGTTGATGTGCTGTTTCAGTGGTTTTGGGATAATTTTCAGCAGAATCTTGTTGCATGTGATATTAATGACATTGTTCGATAATTTCCTCATTCTGTCAGGTCACCTTCTTTGGAATGGGAACAAATATGTATCTCTTCCAATCAGTTGGCCAGGTGGTTGTCCTCCAGATTTCTTGACACAACTTGTTGAGTACATCCAGGGCAGGTCAGAGTCTGTCTATTGAAATATGTCAATTGGTATGTCATCAATTCCTGGAGCCTTGTTTTTTGCCAGTTCTTTCAGAGCAGCTTGAACTTCTTTCTTCATCACCACAGGCTCTTGCTCATACATTGTCTCATGAAATTCTTCTGTGTATGCCAATTCCTTTTGGTAAAGTGTATATATATTCTTTCCATCTTATTTTAATACTTCCTGGATCATTTCATATTCTGCCTGAAGCATCCTTAATTAAGGAATGAGAGTTTTGCCCATTTGATTTTCTGACTCCAGCTCTTTGAATATTTCATTATAATACTTGAATTTGTCTTCCCAAGCTGCCCTTTGAAATCTTTTGTTCAGCTCTTTAATATCTTGCTAAAAGGGAAGACCCTTTGCTTTGCTTCTTGATGCTATAGTGCAATATTCAGAGTCTCTTCTGACACCCATTTTGGTATTTTCTTCCTCCTCTATATTTGTAATGACCCCCTGCATTCTTCATGGATGATATTCTTGATATCCTCCCACAGCTCATCTGGTCTTCGCTCTTTAGTGTTCAGGGCTTCAAATCTGTTCCTGAGATGGTTTTGAAATTCAGGTGGGACAGACTCAAGGTCAAATTTTGGATCCTGTGGATTTTATTTCATTTTCTTTAGCTTCAGCTTGAACATGCATATGAGTAGTTGGTGGTCTGTTCCACAATCAGCACCTGGCCTAGTTTTCACTCCTGATGTTGAGCTTCTCCAGTGATTCTTTGCACAGATATAATTGATCTGATTCCTATGCATACCATCAGTGAAATCCATATGTATAGCCTGTGTTTATGTTTCTTATAAAACATGTTTGCAATGAATAAATAATTGATTGTATAAAATTCTACCACATAAATCATTGATTGTGCAAAATTCTATCATTCTATCTCCAGCTTCATTTCTGTCACCAAGTCCATGTTTTCCAATTACTGATCTTTCTTTTCTGTTCCCAGCTTTTGCATTCCAGTCACCCATTATTATTAATGGTGTCTTGAAGAAGAATAAGTAAAGAGGAAGGAAGAGCAAATGCAAAGGTCCTGAGGCAGCAGCATACTTAAAGAACAAGGAAAAGGCCTGTGTGGTTGGACCAGTGAGTGACTGAGTAGCAGACAGTGAAGTCACAACTATAGAAAACCAGACTGTATGGTCCCAAAATTCAATGTAAAGGAACTTGGTTTTAATTTTGGAGAACTGCTGATGGGTCCTGAGCCGAGGAGTGGCATGATTTGTTTCTATATCATCAGAGGATAAGCTGAATGGTGGGGTATGGTCAGAGTCTGTTTTGATATTGAATAATGCCTGGACTACGTACTTACTCATTGCCCCTGAGCCAGAGCCAACTCAGAGCTGGCCCTCCAATGATTGTTTTCAGAGGCTACAAACTGAGCGGAAGGAGATTTCTCCCTTAGAGTCGCTGGTAGCGCTACTTTTGGTTTAGCAACACAACTCCCTATGGACCTTTCACTAGAGCTCCATGCCTGGCACATAATAAATATTTAAAAAGAGTGTTGAAAGAAATGACACCCTATTATCCTGTGTGCATCCAGGAGTAGGGCTGTAATAGTCAACTTTTGCTATAGTAGAAAACATTCCCAATAACATAAATGGTTTAAAACAATAGACATTTACTTATTGTTTATTTTACTCAAGGACTGTGTTGGCTGCAGTTCTACTTAAGTGAGGAGGGACAAATGAATATTTGGGAACAATAATAGAATCTATAAGGGTCACTGTGAGGTCATAGCCAGCTAATTACAGCACTGGCTGCATTGGCACATTTGACTAAGTCATTTATTTATGAGATCTGGCAAGGGCCATCTTATAAGAAGGCTGCTGCCAGAACTGAGTCATCAGTCTGCAAGCAGAAAATATATTGTCTTCCTACTGTGATTCATTCCAAAGGAAGGGCTATAATGTCACTGCATTTTTGACCTGAGAAGTTATCTCACAGTCATTCAACCCTGACTAGAAATGTTGTCTTTGAGATCCACGAAAAAGCCAAGCATGAGAATCTTGGAGAGGAAATAGCTCATAGCAGCCTCTTTGATCTCTAATATGAACACTCATTAATGGGGAAACCCTACTTTAAAAATCTCTGGAAATGGAGTTTGGAACTTCTCTAGCCTGTTGACATACATGCTAATGGAAACAGTAAAGTACCAGGTTGAGTTGAGTTGAGTCCCGCTCACGGCATCCCATGTATTGAAGGGTAAAATTGTACACCAAATGATTTTTTACTCTGTGACTTTTAAAAACAAATTTTAAGATCTTTTTTCTACGCATCCTCTGAAGGGATTAAAAACACTTTCTCTTCAGTTATAGTTAAGCTCATTTTTCTGCCACCCAGGGATACCACTGTTTAAGACAAAACAGATTATAACTCATAGTGATGCTATAAGGGTGGGTAGAACACCTATAGTTTCCACAGTTATACATCTTCATGAGGCTGCCATATCTTTCTCCCAAAGAGCAGCTGGTGGGTTTGAGTCACCAACCTTTTCATTAGCAGCTAAGTCCTTTAACTGCTACACCACCAACATCCCTTTGTGAAAGAGAAGAGGTGTCTTGATATAAAGTTAGAAAATAAGCTACTTAATAAAACCTGCCCCAGCTTCCCTGTCATTGTCCTCATTGGGAATATTTACAGATTAGATTCCTGGTGGGTGTGTTGATCATCCCAGGCCTGCATGATTTGACAAGATGTGGGTGATGCAACCTCAAACTCTGGGAAAACTTCTTACCTTGAAGCTACTTCCATGTTCAGGTTAAGTCATTAGTAGTCTCAGCTATCCTCTGAGTTTCATATTTAACTCACCTAAATGCCACTGATTCCTTGCCTAGCGTAAAAGGAAGCTCTTTTGATGTGTTCTCCTTAATCTAGACTCTTGCCCCTAGTTGGCACATCCTGCTTTAGAGAAATACTTCCTTAAAAGATCTCAACTGTTCAGACACCATAAATGGCTGGTTTCATTTCCGTTGGGTGACTCAGTATAAGCAAAGCCATCACTTCTTATTTATCTATTTCTTTTTCTTGTGGTGGAAACATATACAACAAAATGTTGCTAACAGATCCATTTCCACATATATACACCAGTGACACTGGAGTATTAATTATATTCTTCATGTGTAAAGCTCTTACAGCCATTGCCTCTCAACCACTTGTGCTGTTGATTTAAAATAGATCCACATCTGGCCCTCACTCACTCTCCACAGGGCTAAATATTTCTTCTTCTCAGGTCTCACCAAGTTCAAGCAATTTAGGGACACCTCCTTTGAGGCCCTGTTTGTGTTTCAGAGTGATTGATAGCAGCACTAAAACCTCTCACAAAAGACAAATTAATGCTCAGATGCCTTTTCAGAGCCTCCTTTGAAAAAGAGGTTTTGACCCCAGGCCAAGATGTGGGAGGTGAGACATTCCCCTCAAACCTCATTGGGTGTCAGTCTCTGGGATCTCACTGGCTTGGGCACGGCAGCCTTTATACTTCAGAACTCTCTGCTTATGTCTGTTTCATCTGTTTCTCAATTCCCATTTGTGTAAATTGGTTATTCCCTGAGAAAAAGACACCGAGTGAAAGAAGGAAGGAGTGTTCAGTGAGCTGGATTCACCTGTTCTCCTGGGTTGGGCAGCCTTTTTCCTTTGGCATTTGGCATTTGATAACTTTATATGGCTAAAATCCCAGCTCCATCCTCTATGACTCTGAAGTTTTAATTAGAACTGATGAGACTGTCCTTATCCTCCGGCAAAGAGAATATAAACCCATGGTATCTTCTTGAAGGAAACATTGAGGAACAGAAGTACCATGTAGATGAATTTCAAAGATCCTGTAAAGACAAGGCAAGATTTCTATCAATAGGATCACAATCTTTCTATCTTTTTGTGGGATGAATGATTTTCCCCCCTCCCCCCCCCCACACCCTAGTAAAGCAACACTTCAAAAAGAACCTAGGAAATGAGCTGGTGGCTGTAAGGAGTTTTGTTTTTGTTTGTTTTTCTTCCCTTGCCAAAGTGGCAGCCTGTTAGGAATTGGCCTGTTATCTGCAGTTTTAATAGCAGCAATAAACAGAAGGCTGAGGAAGTGTGTTCCTGCCTGGGGGTTCTGTTGTGGAAAAGCAGTGATTATCAGTCACCTGGAGACTGTTAGAAATCCAGACACCCAAGCCCCACCCAGGATATTCTGACTCAGTGACTGCGGGGTGGGTCTGGGAATCTGGATTTTAAATCAATGCCCAGACAGTCCTGTTGCAATAGGCCTTGTATTTGAGAGCTTTAAGCTAAGAACACCAGGAAATCAGAATTCCGGGTTCATGAACTTGGCTGCTCTAGACCACCCTGAACTGGGAGGACTCTTCATCTTAGATCTGTGGAACATTCATGATGGTTATGACTCAGGAATCTCACTTGTAAGTTTCTATCCTAAACAGGAATCCCAAAACTTGTGTAAGAGGAGGCAAGCGTTTGCTCTCATTACCTATAAAAGTCTGGTGTTTGAGATACTTGTCTTCCAAGAGGGGAATGATGAAGTTAATAGAGTCTCCTAGTAGAATATTCTATAGCTGTCACAAGGCACCCTGGTGGAAGCAAAGAGCTTGTGAAAACTCTCTTTTAACTCACCAGCTGCCATGAGAAAGAACAGTCCAGCAGTCTGTTTCCATAAAGATTCTACCCATGAGCACTTCTGCTCTCTACAATTACATCACTGTGAGTAGGAATTGACTCGCTGGGTCACTATGAATAGGAATTGACTCGCTGGGTCACTATGAGTAGAAATTGACGGGGGGTGGGATGAACAGCGATCACAAATGACATTGCCAAGTTTGTAAGGGAAATGCTTATGTTATAACAAAAAAGTAATGTACAGAAGATGAAATATTTATAATTGGATTAAGAGGGGGAAAATCCCCTCATCTGTGCAAAAAGAATGGCAGGCAGAAATACAGTAAAATTTTAATTACATTATCTTTAGATAGAAGCCCTTAGGGTGTTCTAGTCATATATATAATATAATTTTTTTTTTTACATTTTCTCTGGTGCTCACACACACACACACACACACACACACACACACACATGCATATATTGCATAATATATATTTACCTGTAGACATAAATATCTTTTTATTATTAATTTAATTAAAATTTACCGAGACTTTGGATTTCCATTCATTCATTGTTGCACTTTTCTCCCTGCCCACCCCTCCCCTGACATAAACATTTTTAA
The DNA here is from genome assembly GCF_000299155.1 of Elephantulus edwardii. Taxonomy (NCBI): domain Eukaryota; kingdom Metazoa; phylum Chordata; class Mammalia; order Macroscelidea; family Macroscelididae; genus Elephantulus; species Elephantulus edwardii. The sequence continues at coordinate 10,609,284 of NW_006399767.1, read as the reverse complement.
GGATGTTAACATCCAGTAGATTCTAACCCGTAACATCCCTACATGTGTCAGAGCAGAAATATGTTGCATAAGATTGTGGCTGTGATTTGGAAAGTAAATTATTAAGCATTTGTTCCAAGGCACCTCTGAGCATATTTGAATCTCCAACCTTTTGGTTATCAGGCAAGTACATTAACCCAGGGGGTCCAGATATAGAAAGATTTTTATTTTTAAAAACAGAAATTAATCATGAAGAAAAAAACACCAAGAGAAGCAGTGTGGCTAATTAAGGACACACCTGTCCCATTCACTTAATACAAGTGGATGAGGTCATGGAAGTGTGTCATGCTGATCTCATGTCATTCTTAATTAGGGAAGAAACATACACATATACATGTCCAGCTTTTAGGCCCGCTTTCCTGACTGGTAGATTTCTGCAAATATTAGACTCTGAATTTGGTATAAGATTGTTACTGTACATAAGGGGTTCTATCCATAGTCAATTGCCAATAAGGCAGATGGATTGCAGTATCCATAGCACTTTATTGCATAGCTGGGAGGACAGTGAGATTCCCCTCAAGAATTGCCTCCCTGTCTAGGAGTGATCATAAGTTTATATTCTTGTGTTAGACACTAATTTACTTTATATTTTTGTTAGTAAAGTTACAGAATTTCTATGTTTGAAGAATTTCCTAGTAAGCAGATAACTTAAGAAATAGTTACAAATGGCTGAGAAAAAACACTTTTGAAAAGGTAAATGCTAATCCAGGAAAGATGCATTTCTCTTCCTAGTAAACAGGCAGGTTAAGGAACAATTTACATATGACTGAGAAAAACAGTTTCAAACAGATAAATAAGATGCATTTTCTCTCCTGGTAAACAGGCAGTTTTAAAGTACTATGACTATATGACTAAAGAAAGACTATATGACTAAAGAAAGGGAAGAAAAAAAAAGAATTCTAAGGCAAAGTAACTAGTTTTGCAGGCTGGAGAAAGTGGATGTCAGTTTTATTAATATAATGGTGTTTGGATAATTCTGAACTTATTAACAGCACCCCATCAAGATCTTTGAGTTGCTGGAGCTAGGACAAATATACAAAAGGTGGACTTCCTCCACCAAGTATCTCCCACTCCATCCACAAAACTGTCAAATCACTTCTTGTTATTGTATGTATCTAACTGATTTCTATGTACAGAGTTGAAACATCCTAATAGATTAGTAAGGAGTTGTTCTTCTAACCCAAAGGTATATGGTTTGAATCTGCAGCTGCTCCTCAGTAGAAAGATATGTAATTCCTTCTTATGTGATTTATTGCCTCTGAAAATCCACTGAAGAGTCAGCTGGTTCCAACTCAAGGTTACATAATAATAACAAAAATCTTTTGGGAACAGATAGTAAGCTATTTCTCTCTTGGAGCTGCTGGTGGGTTCAACTTCCTATATTTTGATTAGCATCTAAGCACTTACTGCCTGCAGGATCCAAAATTCACTGCAAAGCCCCATATTTTTAATCAGATAACAAGCTTCATAATCTCCTGTCTAAATTGAACTCTTGTGAAGAGGCACAAAAGAGTTGTCAAATTGTTTCTGATTTCTTGAAGCTCTGTGTAGAAAAGAATTGGAAGCAAGTCTGAAGACTGTACAAGATGTATCCATGGGCTTTTACTTACCAGGCTAGTGCTGAATGTGTGTTTTGTCCACCTGAGTCAGGTGCTGGTATGTTTGGAGGCTATGCCTGCCATACTTTCTGCATCGAGCAGCAAGTGTAGGACCCTTGAGCAGTGTGAGAGACTAGCTTTCTTCTCCAGGTTCACCTGGCTTCAGACTGAAATGCTCACCAGAGCTTTTGCTGCCCTTCATGTCAAGTCTGCCCTTGATCTTAATAATTCATTGAGATCTACTTTTCTTCCTTGAGTCAAACATACTAGTGCCCAATTCCATTCCTCCACCTAGGCCTGCTGGAGAGCCCTTTGACCTGCTTAATGACTTGTTTGGAACATGTTGTTGTTATTGTCATGTGCCATCGATCGAGTCGCTTACAACTCATAGTGACCCTATGTACAAGAGCCCTAAATGCCATTCTATCCTGTGCCAACCTCGCCGTCTCAAACACACTCATTCCTAGCACTCCATTCACAGAATCCATCCATCTCATCAAGGGTCTGTCTCTCCTACGCCGTCCCTACACTCTTCCAAACATGATGTCCCTCTCCAAGGACCAGTCCCTCCTTGCAACATGCCCAAAATATACCAGATGAAGCTTCAGAATCCTTGACTCCAAGAAGCATTCTGGCTTCACTTTCTCTGGGACAAACCTGTTTGTTCTCCTAGCAGTCCATGGTATAGTCAACACTCTTTTCCAGCACCACAGCTCAAAGGCATCAATTCTCTTTCTATCATCCTTATTCACTGTCCAACTCTCCGATGCATAGTATGTAATTGCAAAGACTATAGTCTGGATCAGGCACACCTTATTCTCCAGCCTGACGACGTTGCTCTTCAGTACTCCTCTTGAGCGGTCCCTCACAGCTGACTTTCCCAATGGAATTTGTCTCCTGATTTCCTGGCTGCTGTTACCAAGAGTGTTGACTGTGGAGCCAAGTAAACTAAAACTATTCACTATCTCAATCTCTTCACTATCCACACTGAAGCTGCCAATTGGCCCAGTGGTGAGAATATTTGTTTGGAACATGGCAGTGATTAATTACAGGGGAAAATATCGGCCTGGTTTTGAAAGCATGTGTCCCTTGGCTTTCAGATTGTTGTTGCTGATTACCATCGAGTCGAGCACGACTCATAACAACCCTATGAAAAAAAGCCTGAAGCCATAACTATCGTCGTTTCTCCAAGTTCATAGAGTTTCCAGAGGCATGTAGGTTAGGAAGTAGATACCACTCCTGCTTCCAAATGTCTTAAGCCGGGAGCTCTACCAAACACAATCCACCATGGGCAGCCATTATGGCATTTGGTTCCCCCTAATGACACAATGTTCACCATTACAGCAAACCCAGATTAACTCAGAGCAGCAAATTGACAGAAGTGTGCTGTACAATTCAGAAGAATGTTCCTTCAAAATAAAATAACACTTGCTCAGCATGTCTTAAACAGAAAGAACTGAAGAACAAATTCAAGACACAAGTTGGAATACTTAAGCATTATTTGTTGTTGTTCTTGTTATGTGCTGTTGAGTTGCCTGTGACTCAAAGTGATCTATATACAATAACCCCAAATCCTGCTCTATCCTGTGCCAACCTCACCGTCTCCTACACACCTAACCTCATTAAACCAGTCACTGAGTCAGTCTTTCCCATTGAAGGTCTTAGTCTCCTGAGCTGTGCCTCCACCTACCAAGCATGAAGTACCTCTCCAAGAACAGGACCCTCCTTGCAACATGTCTAAAATATGTCAGACAAACAAAACTTCAGGATCCTTGCCTCCAAGGAACAGCCTGATTTCACGCTCTCTAGGATGAACCTGTTTGTTTTTTAGCAGTACATGGTAAATGCAGTACTCTTCGCCAACACCACAGCTCATACGCATCAATTCTCCTATCATCTCTAGTCATTGTCCAACTCTCTTATGCATAGCAAGTTATTGCAAAGACCATGGCCTGGATCAGGCACACCTTTGTCTCCAGACTGATATCATTGCTCTTCAGTACTTTGGAGAGATCTTTAACAGCAGACTTCTCCAATGTAATTTTTCTTTTTATTTCCTGACTGCTGGTGTCAAGAGTGTTGATTGTGGAGCCACGTTGTTAACAATCTCAATCTCTTCACCATCTATCATGATGCTGCCAATTGGCCTAGTGGTGAGAATCTTTGTTTTCTTGATATTAAGCTTCAATCCATATTGAAACCTGCAGTCCTTGACCTTCGGCAGCAAGTGCTTCAGGTCCTCCTCAGTTTCAGCAAGCAGGGTTGTGTCATCTGCATAACGTAGATTGCTGATGAGTCTTTCTCCAATCCTGATGCCACATTTCTCCTCATATAGGTCAGCATCCCAGGTAATCTGTTCTGCCTATAGATTGAACAGGTATGGAGGTAGGACACATCCCTTGCATACACCCTTCCCAATTTTGAACTATGCTGTGTCTCCGTGTTCTTTTCTGACAAATGCCTCCTGGTCCAAGTATACGTTTCACATAAGCATGATCAACTGTTCTGGGATTCCATTTCTTCTAAGAGTCAGCCACAGTTTGTTGTGATCCAAACAGCCTTTGTATAGTCAATGAAACCACAAATAGACATTCCTCTGGTACTCTCTGTTTTCAGCTAAGATCCATCTAACATTAGCTACAATATCTATTATGATGATCTCTTCAAAACCTGGCCTACACTTCTGGCAGTTCACTGTTGATATGTTGTTCTAGTTGTTTTTGGATATTTTCTGCTTAATCTTGCTCACATGTATATTAATGATATTGTTCAATAATTTCTGTACTCTGTTGTATCACCTTTGTTTGGAATGGGAAAAAATACCAATCTCTTCTAGTCAGTTGACCAGGTTGTTGTCCTCCAGATTTCTTGGCACAACTTAGTTGCACATCCAGGGCAACATCTGTTTGTTGAAATATATTAATTGGTATACTGTGAATTCCTGGGGCCTTGTTTTTTGCTAATTCCTTCAGAGCAGCTTAAACTTCTTCATTCATCACCACAGATTTCTTGCTCATACGTTGTTTCATTAAATTCTTCTGTGTCCACCAATTTTTTTGGTACACTGACTCTATATACTCTTTCAATCTTCTTTTAATACTTCCTGGATCATTTACTATTCTGCCCAAAGCATCCTTAAGTTTTACAACTCAAGGTTTAAATGTGTTCTTCCGTTCCTTCAGCTTAAGATTTGCTGAACAAGTTTGGCCCCTTTGATTTTCTGACTCCAGCTCTTTGCACATTATAATGTTTTACTTTGTCTTCCTATGCTGCCCTTTGAAACCTTCTGTTCAGCACTTTAATATCTTGATTTCTTCTCTTTGCTTTGGCTTCTTGGCACTCTAGTACAATATTCAGTGTCTCTTTGACAGCCCTCTTAGTCTTCCCTTCCTCCTCAGTTTTTGTAATGACCTCCTGCATACTTCCTGGATGATATTGATATTCTCCCATAGTTCGTCTGGTCTTCACTTATTAGTGTTCAGGCCTCAAACCTATTCCTGAGATGGTTTTGAAATTCGGGTGGGACAGACTCAAAGTCATATTTTGGTTTCTGTGGATTTGATTTAATTTCCCTTCACTTCAGCTTGAACGATATGAGTAGTTGGTAGTTTGTTCCACAATCAGCACCTGGCCTAGTTTTCACAACTGATATTGAGCTTCTCCAGCAGTTCTCTCCACAGATTCCTATGCATATCATCAGGTAAAGTCCATATGTACAGCCTGCATTTATGTTTCTTATAAAACATATTTGCAATGAATAAATCATTGATTGTATAAAATTATTTAATTCTATCTCTAGCTTAATTTCTGTCACCAAGACCATGTTTTACAACTGCTGATCCTTCTTCTCTGTTCTCAACTTTTGCATTTCAAGCACTCATTGTTATTAATGCATCTTGATTGTATGTTCGATTGATCTTTGACTGCAAAAGTTGGTAGAAATTTTCTATTTTTTTTTGGCTCTGGTTGTTGGTGCATATATCTGAATGATGGTGGTATTTACTGGACTTCCTTGTATGCATATGGATATTTTCCTGTCTCTCACTATATTGTATTTCAAGATGGATCTAGATATGACTTTTTTAACCGTGAAAGCAATCCCATTTTCCCTCACTTTTTCATCTCCAACATAGTAGATCATATGATCATACGATTCAAAATGCCCCATGCCAGTCCATCTCATCTCTCCAATACCTACTATGTCAATATTTATGCATTTCATTTCTTCCTTAACAATATATCATTTTCCTACATTCATGGTTCTCACATTCTCTATTCCAATCACCAGTGTCTGTTTACAACTGTTCCTCCTCCTTTATTTTTCCATACTTGAAAAGCTCCACCTCAGTTTCCCTATCTGCTAGTCTAAGAATGTTCTATTGTACACAGGGTTTTCTAAGGCCTGATATTTTGGAAGTGGGTGGCCAATCCTTCTTCCTAGTCCATCTTAATCTGAATGCTCAGATTTAGAACAGTATCTGACAGACAAGCATTTTACAGAATAGAGCAGATGATATATTTCTCCATTTGTAGAAATAACCAATAGTTTTAGTGTTGTCCCTGCCCTTGACACGTGTCTTGACCCACCCATTTCCCTGCTCCACCAGCATTACCTTCTACTCTCACCTACTCCATTCAACACCTATCTCCCACTAGCCCTTGATTTGATACTTTATATCTCAAGCTTTCTGGGATTCTGTGATTCCAAACGCCTCAAGGTGTTTCCAGTTTCTTATCCTGTGGCCAGTGCCTTTTGAATTTAGGAGACTGTTTAGGCAGAATATTAAATGATCCAAGAAGCATCAAAAGAAGATGGAAGGAGTATACAGAGTCACTGCGCTAAAAGGAATTGGCTGACACAGAAGAATTTCATGAAACAATGTATGATCAGGAGCCTTTGGTGATGAAGGAAGAAGTTCAAGCTGCTCTGAATGAATTGGCAAAAAACAAGGCTCTAGGAATTGACAACATACCAATTGACATATTTCAACAAACAAATGCTGCCCTGGATGCGCTCACTAAGTTGTTCCAAGAAAATCTGGAGGACAGCCAGCTGGCCAACTGACTGGAAAAGATCTATATTTGTTCCCATTCCAAAAAGGTGACCTGACAGGGTGAGGAAATTATCTAACAATATCCTTGATGTCACATGCAAGCA
>NW_006399767.1:10596370-10598216 GCF_000299155.1 Elephantulus edwardii | reverse complement strand
TATTTCTCTCTTTCTAAGTAAGAAAGCAATCATGTACTATGTGGTGGTGTTATATTCTGTAAATGCTAATTTGTACTCTACACAATAAAGTAAAACTGCCTCATAGGGTTTCCTAGCTTGTAATATTTACAGAATCAGGTCACAATCTATACAGTGGCTGATGACTTCTAAATTCTGACCTTTTGCTTAGCATCCTAGAGCTTTAATCATTGTACTACTTTAAATCTTTTTTGGTATGTAACTGGACAAAGTAAGGGCCCTGCATTTAGAAGATCTTAATATGTTTTTACTGCTTTTCTATTCTGTTTCATGCTGATGAAATTTATTTTCTATCTCTTGATATTATATAACACTGGATAAGTAATTTGAATTTTTCTGTTCCTTAGGCAGCTGGTGAAAAATAGAATTAACATAGACATGGGTGGTATAAAGTTTATTAACACAATGCCTGAAAATCAGTATGAAGGGTCTGAAAGGGCTCTTGAAGCAAACAAGGTAGAGTGTATGCTTTCTCTTGTGTCCCTAACCACTTTCCTGGCCCCCTACTCCAAAACCCATCATGAATTCTTGCTACTGATGAAAAATCAGAAGCCACACAGTATTAAGTTTAGAGAAAAGAGATTCATTCTGATAATGAAAGCACTCTATCAAAACATGTGACAAAGATATTAACGTCTTTGTGACACTCTGGGGCTTGGACTCCATAATTCTTGTAGGTGATGGAAAAAGCTTTCTGGAGTAAAAGGAAATAACTATCTTAACTGTTTTTGTAAAAGTATAGGTTAGGATCAGGGGAGAAATAATTAATTTAAAAATTATGTCAAAGACAGAGCCTGAGATCAATTATGGTGGAGGGCAATGGATTGGAGAAAACACAAGATTTGTGGTCAGACAAATTTGATCAGTTTTAAGCTCTAAATTTGCTACCTGTGACAACTTATCTAAAGAATTTAACTTTTCTCTGCCTTTGTTTATGATAGCTGGAAAAGAAAAGAAAGATCATCACAGTACCCACCTTATGGGAAGATTTCAGCTAAATTATTTATTTAAAATATCTAATACATGATTGTGCTGCTGTTGTTGTTGACTGTAGAGTCAGAACCAACTCATAGTTGACTCTCCAGTGGATTTTTTTCCAGAGGCAGTAAATTGCACAGGAGTTGATTGCTCATCTTTTTCCTACAGAATGACTGATGGATTCAAACCATATACCTTTGTGTTGGCAGTGTGATTCTTTTTCATTAATCCACCATGCTCTCTACTCTATAGAAGGTACTTGTATTAGCTGTTGCTGTGGTTTACTATCTGATTGGGACCAATTTATGGCTGACCCGTCAGTGGATTTTCAGAAGCAGTATATCACATGAGAAGATATTGCTCATCTTTCTCCACAGAACAGCTGGTGGATTTGAGGAGCTATGTGCCTTTGGACTGACAGTGCAGTTCCTTATCAGTAGGCCAAACAGAGCTCCCTATATTAGCCTATGTTGTTGTTATGTGTTGTCAAGTAGGAACTGACTCATAGTTGACCCTCCAGAAGATGTCCAGAGGCTGTAAATCTCATAGGAAGAGATTGCCCATTTCTTACCTTTCACCTATAATACATATACGTGTATATTTGATAGTAGGTATTTTTTAGTTAAGCTAGAAGAACATGCAAGTTTGAACTTTGATTCAAATTTTGATATTTTGCTTATCATGGCCTTTTTTTTACATTAAATTGTGTTGGCTTTTTAAATTTTATTTTATTATTTTTGTGTGAGTGTACCGTCAAATCAGATCTAACTGGTACAGGAGGAGATTGTCCCTCCTTCCCCGGCAGAGCATCTGGTGGATTTGAACCGTG
>NW_006399767.1:10594174-10595720 GCF_000299155.1 Elephantulus edwardii | reverse complement strand
CGGTGCGGTTGGCGCAGGATAGAGCAGGGTTTAGAGCTGTTGTGCATAGGGTCGCTATGAGTCGGAAACGACTCCATGTTACATAACAACAACAACAGAAGAACATAAGGCATTTACTGCAGAAGGTTAAGATTTGTACTCTTTGATATGAACTGAAGCTCAGCATCACAAAAACAGATTCTTACCACTGGGGCAGTTGGTAGTACTATGCTAAATAGAGGTTGAGATTCTTAACAAGTTCAGCTTGCTTGGTTCCACAATCAACACTCTTGGTGCCAGCAGTCAGAAATTCAAAAGATGATTTGGATTAGGAAAATCTGCTGTCAGGGACCTCTCCAGAGTGCCAAAGAACAATGATATTCGTCTAGAGACTAAAGAGTGCCTGATTCAAGCCATGGTCTTCTCAAGTCATTGCTTTGCTATGCATCAGAGAGTGGGACAATGACTAAGAATGATAGAAAACCAATTAATGCCTTTGAGTTGTGGTGTTGGAGAAGAGTGTTGAATATACCATGGACTGCCAAGAGAACAAACAGGTCTGTCCTGGAGAGGGTAAAATCAAGCTGCTCTTTGGAAGCAAGGATTTTGAAGCTCTATCTCACATACTCGGGCACATAGCAAGGAGGGACTAGTCCTTGGAGAAGAATAGCATCCTTGGAAAGGTGGAGGGACAATATAGGAGAGGAACAACCCAGATGAGATGGATTGACTCAGTGGCTGAGGTTATGGTGGTAGGTGTTTTGGAAATAGTAATATTAACACAGAAAAGGGCAAGGTTCAGAGCTATTGTATAGGGTCACTAAGAGTTCCAGGTGACTTGATGGCTCATAACAACACAACAACGTATTAATTACAGAGCTCTGGTGGTATAGTCTGTATCTGTACGGTATTGCACTGTTTGCTCACAGGCAGTTCTTCTCTGGTGGTTCTAATCCATTAATGGTTCCTCAGGAGAAAGATTGACATTCTCCTCATGTGCAATTTCCAGCTTCTGAAAATTCCATTAGATGGTCAGTTATGCTTAGCAATGAGTGAAGGAGTGAGTATTAATTACTATCTCTTGAATGATAATAAAAAGCTTTGCATCTACCCATAGGTGCCTTGGAAGAAAGGCCTAGTAGTCTATTTAAAAAAAAAATTAGTCCATGAAAACACTACAGAACACAATTCATTTCTGACACACATGGCGTCCCCAAGAGTCTAAACTGTTTGACATGATTGGGGTGTGCAGGAGTGGGAAAACTAGTGTAACAGTTAAAACTTCCATATTTTAGTAGTTTAATGCTAAATTTATTTCTCTGTTTTACAATGGATCCAAGAAAGTTTGCTTGGATCCACCATCAACGCTCTTAACACTAGCAGTCAGGAAATCAAAAGAAGAATTGCATTGGGAAAGTCTTCTGTCAGGGACCTCTCCAGAGTGCTGAAGAGAAACAATGTCAGTCTAGATACAAAGGTGTGCCTAATCCAGGCCATGGTCTTCTCAATTATTTGTTATGCTTCAGAGAGTCTGACAATGACTAAGGATTACAGAAGAATAGATGCC
>NW_006399767.1:10591716-10593829 GCF_000299155.1 Elephantulus edwardii | reverse complement strand
CTCTACATAGGGTCACTATACATCACAGGTGACTCAATGGCACATAACAACAACATACTATGACAGGTTTGGAAGCAGGAGTGGCATTCACATCCTAAATAGCATGCCTCCAGAAACTCTATGAAATTTGATAAATGTCAGTAGTTGTAGAGGGGCTTCAGGCCTTTTCTTCATAGGGTTGCTATGAGTCATCCTGGACTCAAAGGCAATCAACAACAAGAACAATTATACAGTAGATTAGAGTAGGGAAGAAAGAGACTCTTCCATGTAATGATCCAGGTATCCAGGTTTTCATCTTGTGACACCACTAAACTGTGCTTCTGAGTGGTAAAAGGGAGAGAGAATGGAGAAGTCCTTTCCATTTCTTTTAAACCCTGGCCCTAGCAGTAGACCTTTTTCTTTTGTATTACAGTGATGAATATGAATTAAGTGGCTTCATCCAAGGACAAAGAGAGCCAGGAAATATTGCTCCAGCTTATCAGCCACCTCTTACCACTAACTGCACTCTGGAGGTGTACTGAAGTTTTTGACCAGTATCTAGTGCTTTTCCATAATCTTTAATAAATAGAAGAGATTGTTGCATTATATGGTGTAAAACCTACAGGCAAGCATATTTACTGTATTAGTTGTTTGTAATACACTGGGGCATATCTTGGATGTGTTCTCATACAAAGATGAGTAAGAGCTTGCTTTCAAAGATCTCACATTTTGGTAGGGTGAGGAAAGATGTGCAGGTCCTCAAAAGACCACAAAACTAGGCAATGTGGGCAGTGCCAAAAAGTCAAAGTGTTAGAGTGTTTGAGGAAGGGTAGATGGTTTACGGGCAGTACAATTCAGCACCCTGAGAACCTGTTTCCAGTCAAGAGAAAATTCTAAGCACTCAGCGAGTCTGAATTTGTCCTTGTCCACATGACCCTTGATTCCATGTCATGCTATACAATCTTCCAACTTTGTTTCTTAATTTTCCTGTCTACTCCATCCCTCCTCTCCAAAGCTCAAAGACCTCTTCTTGCTTTTCTAGACCCTTGATTTATCCCTAAACTTTGACAGAACCTAGGTTCCCAGACTCTAGTTCTCACGCTGCTTTTTCTCGGTAGTTATCAGCAGTGCTTCTCCAGGGCTCTGAACCTCTGAGGAATGTCCTGTTGTCCCAGATGTTTCCCAGTCTGCTTGGCTCCATTCATTCTTGGGGTGAAGGGGATGGATGGTCTTCCTAGTGGGGAAAATTGTGTTTAAATTGGAATTCTTGAGATTGATAGAATTTTGTAAGAGACTGATTTCTGTCAAGTTGGACTCACCAAGAAACTCCTTTGTTGTTGTTGTTGTTGTTATGTGTCATCAAGTTATCTCAAGTGACTCATTGCAACCCTATGCACAACAGCTCTGAAGCCTGCCCTGAGCCAGTCTCACTGACTCCAGCATACCTATTCCCATTGCCTGAGTTACTGTATCAATCCATCTCATCTTGGTCTTCCTCTCCTGTGTTGTCCTTCCACCCTTCTGAGCATGATGTTTTTCTCCAAGGACAAAAGCTTCTTTACTACCTTTCAATTTAATATAAATATTTTCAGTTCCATACAGGTTTTAGAAAGATTACTGTCTGTCAGGCATTGTGGACATGAAGATTAGTAAGAAGGAACTGTGATGACATAGTCCATAATGAATAACACTGCTAACCCAAGGATTTGGCATCTCTGGTGGTTCAAATACACCAGTGGATCCATGGGATAAAAATGGGCTGTCTCTTCCTGTTAAAATTCACAACCTCAGAAACCAGATACAGGATTTCTGTGAGTCAGAAAAATGCTACATAATTTCTTCATGAGTTCCTATAATCAGAATGGGTGTATCCCTGAGGGTGAGGGTTAAGTAGTAAAGCACTCAGCTGCTCACCCAAAGGCTCTGTATGGAGCACACATGCTCAGAGGGCTGACTGGGTTTGAGAAAAGCAACAAAATCACCCACTGTACTTTCAAAACCACCTGGAAGTTTCATTGGAGAAATACCACTTGGCCAACTGACTGGAAGAGATCGGTATTTGTTCCTATCCCAAAGAAAGGTGACTCAACAGAATGTGGAAACTACAGAACAATCTCACTGATTTCACATGCAA
>NW_006399767.1:10572266-10589633 GCF_000299155.1 Elephantulus edwardii | reverse complement strand
TCCATTCCAACAGCTAAGAGATAGTGAGAAGAGTTGGGACCTCAGAAGGCTTTTAGGACCAATTAGTAGGCTCTGTGTCCAGGAGAAAATGAATATACTTACCAGTAATGTTAATGCTCATCCACGGTTCTTCTGGGAGGATCTAAGACATGACTGAATAGAAACCTGAAATAGGTTGTGTATAAATGAATCATTATGAGGTTGGTCAGTTTTTGCCATTCCACCGAGTTTAAATTAAGCAAATTTAGTAGGGATGGTGAGAATCTCACTACTAGCAAGAGGAAAGATGTAGAGAATGTAGTTTATACCCTTTGGCCCCAAGATTCTATGCCAATCAGACCAGGACCTACATAAGAGCAGGAGCAAACTCACTGGGGAACCAGAGACCGACATGAGGCAGAGCTGATTTGGGACTGCTGTCTCATGGAGCTAGAGTTAGGGACCTTTGCTCAAGCATGTTGTAGGACTGAAGGAAGATACCATAATTGGCAGGACTAATGAAACTTGGTAAAACTAACCTACACCATGAGACTGAATTTCGAAGGGCCTACAAACACACTTGAGAAGCTATCCTGACTGATATGCCCCGTTTCCAACCTAAATTATAATCTATTAACTTCCCTGGTAAACCCCATAATCATGAAAACAGTTTTTTGAGATGTGTGGCCATCACAACAGATTTCAGACCCAGTAGGAGAGCAATAACAGAGCTGTATGCTGTTGGAATTAGTAGAAATATGTAGAGAAGAGTGGAGACCAGGTCTGACCTTATGGGAGTGGTTTGTACTGTGGAGTAAGTACCTTTGTAAAATTAATAGAGGTCAGATTCAATCATCACCATGCTACCTTCACTCTTTTTTTGTAGTGATCTGCTTCCATAAATAGTGTAACCAAGAAACCCCCATGGAACAGTTCTACTTTTTCACATGGGGTGTATGTGGCTTAAAATCAACTGGATGGCATCCAAAACCAGGCAAGTCATTGTCTTGTCTATTCAGAGGCCGCTCCTCTGGCTTCTAGTCTCTTGAGTATATAGGACAACAGCTTTTAACCTCTTGTTATTGTAATCCTGCCCCAGGAGACAAGATCTGAAACACCTGGTGAAAGTGTGCCTCACTCAGGGTAGCTGAAACTGACACTCAATTTCAGTTGCACTATGACTCCTTATTATGTAGAATTTTAGAGCAGGTGGAGAGAGGGAGGGTGATTTCATGACCTGTAGCAGCAGGTTTCCCTGAGGAGTGAAAAGAGATTTAAAAGCTGAGTGGACTGATGGAACAGAAGTTTGCTGACTGAGGGGTGACTGAAAAACAACAGAGCTGTGGAGCTGGCAAAAAGTATAAAAAACTAGTTGAGGATAGGAAGCAGCAAGCAAGAACAAAGCAAGTTTGTGCCTTTTTGTAAAATGACTACAAGGCATTGAACAGGAATTAAATATTTGGAGTAACTAATAGTGTAAAGAGAGCATGGAGTCTGACTTCTACAAACTCCAAAAAGGAAAACTGTCTTTGTTAACAACATCCACAATACAAAACTAATTCCTATAAAATCAAACCTCGTTTCCCACACTCCTGCACATACGTCTACTAATTCCAGTACAACTCTACCAGGTAAGAAATCCATTGCAATGACTACACAGATGTCACAGATCCATTCTCATGGTTAGAGATTTATTAGGGAGTTAATAGGCTATAGTTTAGGTTGGCAGCAAGATGCTATCCCTCTGTCCAGAAAACTTCTCAAATGAGGTTGTAGTCTCTTTGAGTTTCAGCTTTGTAACTTAGGTCGGCATTTCAAAGCTCTCTTAGTTTGACCAGCTATGGTGTCTTACTTCAGTCCTGCAGCAAGCTTGGGTGAAGGACTCTGGCTCTGGTTGTGTGGGGCAGCAGTCCAAGTTAGCTCTGTCTCATGTCAGTCTTTGGTTCTCTGCTGAGGCTGCTGTTCTTGTGTAGATGTTGGTCTGGCTTGTGCAGTATTCTGTCCCTGAAAGAAGTTCACTGCTTCCCCTTCCTTGTTAGTGTCAGATTCTCTATTTCTCATTCTGGAACCACACCATTTAAACCAAGTGGGATGGTGAAACTAGTCAAGCCCCTTGTGGATAGATTAACATGCAGTATTTGTAGGATCTCCCACCCATCCATGTGGCAAAATCAAACCCAATGTTTAGGAAAGCCATTTTTTTTTCTTTCAGAAGCACATGTTAGCTTTATTTTTTATTTTTGGTGGTAGTGTTGCTTTCAGCTATTTTAAATTTTTTTTTTTATTTTCTACTAGTTTCTTTACAAAATTCAAATACATTGTTTTCAAGAACAGATTCTTTCCATTTCCCTCACACCCCCTGCCCATGAAATTGTACAACCCCATGATTAATTCTCCCACCCCCTCGACATCCTCATCCTTCTGCTTCCACCCTCTCCCACCCGTCTTGGATCCTTACGCTTAATGCCACAAATAGTAACAGTAGGCAGTCAAGGGGTTGGGAAAGATTTCAGATAAATAGCATCTGAAATGAAAAATGGCCCTGTTCATGGCTATCCCAGAGCCCAGAACCTTTGCTTTGTGCAAAAACACAACCTGTGCTTGCCTGGTTTGGAAGAGGAAGAAGGGGAAAAAAAGGCAGTATTTTCCTATTTGGGGGCCAATCTGTGTCCCTTATTCCCTAGAGGTTAAGGCCAGGAGGCGTGAAAGAATCTCTCAGTTCTAGCCATGAGCACTATTTTTAACGGTTGCTTTTCTTAAATGCCCCATATTTTGAAAGGTAACAAACTCTATATTTGAGATTAGAAAAATAAATGAACAGGAAAATGGATTCACAGAAGAAATGTGAAGTGGCCTTTGAGAGGTGACTTTCTAACTGTGAACTCAAAGGAATAGAACCTTTCCACCAATACATGCTGAATAAATGAAGAACTGAGCAAATGAGGGAATGGCAGTAAGGCGTGTCTACCCCCAGCCTATGACTTGAGAAATTTCTGTACTCTGTGAAAGGCTGGACCCACAAATGAACTGCTACATGAGGAAACTCACTATTGACTCTAGTAAGAGAGAGATTGAACCATGTCATCTATATGAGCCCAGATGGTTGGGTGTCTGAGATTCTTTCTGTCTGAGCAGAGAGTGGTGCAAAGACAGTAGTCATGGCAGAAGAATGGTGACAAGGACGGTTAATGATTAGGATATGAGCAGTCATCCCTCAGGATTTACATATGGGCACTCAGGCACGAAGGAGCTATTCCTTGAGTTTCTTGTTTACATGTTGACATCTTGTTAATGTTGTTAGTTGCCTTTGAGTTGACAACAATTCATAGTGGCCCTGTGAACAATGGATCTGAACATTGTCTTATCCTTTGCCATCATCGTCATCTCTGATATACTTGAATCCACTGATACAGTCATTGTGTTGACAATTTTCCTCATTTTTGCTGATCTTCAAACATGAAATCTTTTTGCAAGGACTGGCCCTACCTAACAATATGCCCTAGACATGTGAGATGAAGTTTCATCATCCTGGTCTCAAAGGAACACCCTGATTGTACTTCTTCCAAAACTTATTTGGTTATTATTTTGGCAGCCCCTGGAATATTCGGTCCTCTTCACCAATACAAATAATTCAAAGGCATCAATTCTTCTGCTATCATCCAGGAGCAAAACAGACCACAATTCTCACATGCATGGTGGTTGCATTATAGTGTGAGGATAAAGATGTTGATCAAACAGAGAAAGAAACAAACAATAGATGGGTAGTTGGAGGGATGATTAGATGAATGACTAATTGAACAGGATTCCTGGTGGCACAAAGATTAAATGCTCAGTAGCTAACTGAAAGGTTAGCAGTTTGAACTCACTGCGACAAGATGATTTTCTTCTGTAAATATCAGAACCTAGGAAAGAAAGTTTGAGGTGGAACTATTCATGTCACATGAAGTAGCTATGATTTGAAATTTGTTCAACTGTGTCTCACAACATAGATTTGAAGTCTTGAACACTAATGAACAAAGACCAAATGAGCTGTGGGAGGATATCAATAATATTATCTATGAAGAGGGCAAAGGCCATTACAGAACAGAGGAGGAAGAAAAGACCAAGATGGATGTAGAAGAGATACTGCACTAGAGTTCCTAGAAGCTGAAGAAAGGGAAGAAATCAGGAAGTTAAAAAGCGGAACAGAATATTTCAAAGGGCAGCTTGGGAAGACAAAGCAAAGTATTAAAATGAAATGTGCAAAGAACTAGAGTAAGAATATCAAAAGGGCCAAACTCACCCAGCTTTTCTTAAGCTGAAGGAATGAAAGAACAAATTCAAGCCTTGAGTTTTAATACTTAAGGATACTATACGTAGAATATTGAATTATCTGGGAAGCATTAAAATAAAGTTGAATGAGTACAAAGTTACTGTACCAAAAAGAATTGGCGGACACAGAAGAATTTCATGAAACAATATAAGAGGCATTGGTGTGGAAGGAGAAACTTCAAGCTGCTCCCACGAAATTGACAAAATACAAAGCCCCAGGAATTGATGGCTTACCAACCGACATATTTTAACAAATAGATGCTGTCCTTGACGTGCTCACCAGGTTGTGTTAAGAAATCTAGAGAGCCGAAGGGGCGGGGGGAGAAATCTAGAGGGCCAATACCTGGCAAACTGGAAGAGATCCAAATTTGTTTCCATTCCAAAAAATGGTGACTTGACAGAGTGTGGAAATTATCAAACAATATCATATGCAAACAAAATCCTGCTGAAGATTATCTAAAAATGACTGGAACAGTCAGAAAATAACAGAACATAACAACAGAAAATAACCAGAAATACAGTCTGGGTTTAGAAAAGGCTGTGCACTAGAGACATTATCGCCAATGTCAGATGGATCTTGGCTGAAAGTAAAGAGTACCAGAAGAATGTCCATCTGTATTTCATTGACTATGCAAAGGCATTTGACTATATGGATCACAACGAATTGTGGCTAACCTTGAGGAGAATGTGAATCCCAGAACACTTAATTGTGATCATGATAAATCTGTTCTTGGACCAGGAAGCAGTCCTCAAAACAGAGCAAGGAAATACTACATGTTTCAAAATCAGGAAAGGAGTGTGCCAGGGATGCATCCTTTCTCCATAACTTTTCAATCTGTATGCAGAACAGATCATTTGAAAGGCTGGACTTTATGAGAAGGAATGCGGCATCAAGATTGCAGGAAGACTCATTAATAACCTATGTTATGCAGATGACACAGCCTTGCTTGCTGAAACTGAGGAGGACCTAAAGCACTTACTGCAGAAGGTCAAGGACTGTATTCTTCAATATGGGTTGAAGTTCAACATCAAGAAGACAAAGATTCTCACCACAGGGCCAATTGCAGTACTATGGTAAACAAAGAAGAGATGGAGGTTGTTAACAATTACAGCTTGCTCAGCTCCACAATCGACACTCTTGGCACGAGCAGTCAGGAAATCAAAGGACAAACTGCACTATGAAAGTCTGCTGTCAGGGACCTCTCCAAAGTGCTAAAGAGCAATAAAGTCAGTAGAGAGACTGAGGTGCATCTGATCCAGGCCATGGTCTTCACAATTATGTGCTAGGTATCAGAAAGTTGGACAATGACTAGAAGTCACCTTTAAGTTGTAGTGCTAGATAAAATTATTGAACATACCATGGACTGTCAAGAGAACAAACAAGTCTATCTTGGAGAGGTGAAAACTTTCTGATTGGAGGCAAGATTTTAAAGCTCCATCTCACATAATTTGGGCATGTGGCCACCAGCGACCAGTCCTTGGAGAAACACATCATGCTTGAAAGGGTGGGTGGACAGCACAGGAGAGGAAGATCCTGGATGAGATGGATTGATACAGTAACTGGGATAATAGGGGTAGATGTGTCACAGTCAGTGAGATTAGTTCAGGATAGGACAGGCTTCAGAGCTCTTGTACATAGCGTCACTATGAGTCACAGGCTACTCGATGGCATGTAACAATAACAATGGTGATAATAGGTTAGTTAAGTTGTATGATGTGGAGAAATATGTAGTAAAGAAGGAATGCAAAAGACCATCAAGGAAAACTCACAGAGGTGATGTTGGAAAGAGGCATGTACTGAAAGCTATGTCTGTTATAGTTAAGTACTGTTGAGTCAACTATGACTCATAGTGATCCAAAGAACATTGAATCTGAACCTTGCCCTATCCTGTGCCATCCTCATCATCTCTGATATACAATAGCCCATTGCTACAGTCACTGTGTCTATCCATCTTGTCGAAGGTCTTCCTCTCTTTTGTTGATCCTTCCCCTTTTTCAGCATGATATCTTTTTCCAAGAACTGGTTCCGTCTAACAACACATCTAAAGTAAGTGAGATGGAGTTTCACAATCCTTTCATCTAAGAAGCACCTTGGTTGTACTTTCCCCAATTTGTTTGTTCTTTTGGCAGTGCAGTGGATATTCAGAGCTCTTCTCCAGCACACAACTGAAAGACCTCAGTTCTTCTTTCCTCCTTATTCACTGTCCAACTTTCAGATGCTTAAGAAGTAATTGAAAAGGTCCTGGCTTGAATTGGGTGAGCTTTAGTCTTTAAACTGACATCATTGATACTTAGCACCTTGGAGAAGTCCTTGACAGCAGATTTTCTTGCTGTAACATGACTTTTGTTTTCTCAACTGCTGGTATCAGAGATATTGATTGTGGATCCAAGCAAGATGAAATAATTGACAACTTCAATCTTTTCTTCACCTATTATGATGTTACCTATAGTCAGGAGTGGTAAACACATAGGCTCCTGGGAGGGAGTGTGGGTAGGACATGTGCTCAGAGCTGCAAGAACGTTCTTGAAGCAGAAACTGAATGAGGGATGGGAGTATATTAGATTATTTCAAGAAGGAGCAATTCCTCTAGGTCTTAAAGGCCATAGGCAGAATTTGGGCTTATATGATAGAGATAGTCTTTGAAGGTCAAAAGAGGAGGGGTAGGTGTGACTTAGGTTATATGAGATCATGTGGTGTGAATTTAGGTTTTACGGAAATCACCTAACACATTGGTGAAAGCACAACACACATTGTCATTTACCTGAGGCTATTGGAGGGAACTCTAGTGGCCTGGTGGGTAAGGAGTTGTGCTGGCAACCCAAAGGCAGCTAGTTTAAATGCACTAGGTGCTCTGAGGGAGAAAAATGGGCAAAGCTCTTTCCAAGCAAGTTACAGCTTCTAAGAATGTGTTGGTGGGCCAGCTATGAGTTAGCTCCAATTTGACAGCAATGAGTTTGAGGTTTGGTGGTTGTTTGTTTGGTTTTTTGTTTTTTGGGGGTTTTTTTGTGTGTGTATGTTCTTAAGTTTATTGTAAGTGGCTTGATAGGGAGGAAGAGAGGGGCTCATAGAGTGGCAAATCATATCTTGTGGGTGTGTGTGTGTGTGAGGGTGAGTGTGTTGAGATGGTTTTGTGAAACATTCTTGGTAATCATCACCTTTCTCACATATAGGTTTTGAAAAAAAGTTGACGAAATCAGATAGTAAACATGATTAGGGATGACTAGATTTGGGGTTTGAAACTAGATTAGTGTGTGTCCTGATTTTGTGATAAGTTGTCTCATGGGTGGAGGAAGTGTGTACAAAGTACCTTGACATGCCTAATGAGGAGAGCGGGCACAATAAAGAAGAGATTAATGGGATATCATTGAATTCAGATCTCTCCTCCTCTGTAGTGAGACTAATACTGAAAAAAAAAAGTCTTTCAAATAATTATCTAGTCGTAACTACAGTAAGTACAGTGAGAAATGAATTCAGGGTGTTCTAGTATAAAAGGAAAATCACATGGTCGATGAAAGGGACTTCTCTGAAGAAGAGCTTTTAAAAAAAATATTCATTTTAATGAAAGTTTACAAAGACTTAGGATTTTCAGTCATTCATTGTTGCACTTTGCTCCCTGACCACCCCATCCCCCCCCCAATTCACTTTTCTCCTTGATAAGTAAAAGAAAGACTCTTTCATTGCTATGCAATCCCTCCCCTCAAGTCCACTGCACTATGCAGTCTTCATTCTGGACTCCTGACTTGACAATACTACCTAATCATGTATCCCTTTTAAACAGTTCTCTCCCTCATCTGTTGCAATGCAGCATACATCATTCCTTCCCTTCTCTGTTTTCCCTCAAGCCCAATGTCAGTCCTGTTTTACAATAGTGGCCCTATGCAATATTTGTCTTTTTGTGACTGAGATATTTCATTCAGCATAATGTCCTCTAGAGTCATCCACTTAGCATAATATTTGAGTTCCTTGTTTTTAGTGCTGCATAGTATTCCATTGTGTGAATATACAAAGAGCTGGAAACAACCCAAGTACCCAGCAACAAATTAATGGATAGTGAAAAAGGTCTTTTAAAGCCAAGAAGTGGAGAAGGAAGGAAATAGCTGGGTAGAAGGGAAAGTGACACTGGGCCCTCAGGGTGAAGGAACAGCCAAATATTCTGTTGTAGGAAGGAAGATAGGAATTCCTGGGGCCTGGAAAAAAGAAGTGGTAGGCTGAAGCTGAAGGGCAGCTCTTTCACAACCTCAGACAATGTAAAGATTTGGGTCTTTTCATTAGTGCAAAAGCTTATCAACAATAGGGTGACTTAATCTTCATTAAATTACTCTGGCTGAGTGTGGAGTAGAGGATCCCTGGTGGTAAAGGGCCAAGTTACATATAATTCTCTGTTGTACTATAGTTACATGTTGTGTTATTGGTCAGAGGTCCAAGTCTACCAGAAGAAGGTTAGAGCACAGTTAAAATTTATGGAAGAAAGATGAGAGAAATCTACTTCCATTGATGATGATGCTAAGTCTTATGCTATACAGATAATGTAACCTCACTTGCTTAAAGTGAAGAGGACTTGGAGCATTTATGCAGAAATCAAAGTATTCAATATGAATTGCAGATTAACATCAAGACAACAAAAATCCTTAACACTGAACCAATAGGCAACGTCATGATAGATAAAGATTGAGGTGGTCCACAATTTTCTTTTATTTGCATCCACAATCAACAACTTAGGTAGCAACAATCAATAAATCAAATGGTAAAAGAGCTCCTATTCAATATCCTCTCCAACTTTTATTACTTACTGTCCTGTTAAACTTTGCTAGTGCTACTAGAGTGAGATGGTAACCAGGGTGGCTTCTTGAGGTAACCAGGGTATACCTTAAAGACAAGAACTGTGAGATATGGTCTCACATACTTTAGGTATATTGTCAGAAGGGGACAGTCCTTGGAAAAAGACATCCTACTGGGAAAGATAGAGGGTCAGTGAAAGAGAGAAAGACACTTGTGGAGATGGGTTGACACAACGACTAGAACAATAGTCTCAAGAATGGTGGAGATTGTAAGGGTGCCTCACTATAGGGCAAGGTTCCTATCTGTTGTTTGAAGGGTTGCTATGAGTCATTGTGGACTCAACAGCAGTTAAGAGATGACAACAACAGCTCACATTAAAATTTATGATCTGGGAAATTCCATAGAGAGTCACCATGATGGCCTTGACAGCAATGGAGTTTTCTGGGTTTTGAACTGAGTAGGGAGAATGTCCAGGAGGGCGGTAAGCATGGGCTCCTAATGTACTGGGATGCCTCTGCAGCATCTGATGGGTCAAACTACTATACAAATGAGAGTTGAGGTGCAGCAGGAGAGTTCTTGTAAATACTAACCCTATTCATCATTGTGAATACCTTCTTATTTAGCATCCTTTTTTGGACCTTAAGCCTTGCAAATGTGCCAATTTCTATCTTCCTCTGCACTAATGCTGGTAAAGCTCATTGGTCCGAATCATCTCATAGCTGATCCAAGGAAGGTTTCTGAGGCCGTAAATCACACAGGAGGAGATTGATTTCTTTTTCTCCCAAAGAGTCACAGGTGAATTCCAACTTTGGGTTAGCCTCACAGTTCCCTACAGACTATGCCACCAGAGCTCTGTAATAAGAGATCACAGACACTGGAATCCATCTAGGTTGGGATCTCAGTTCTGCCCATCCCTGTCTGAAATGAATGAGTAAGTCTCTCTGAGCTCAATGTCTCATTCCTTTAAATGGTCAAATATCCGTTCTTGGCAGTATCCCTGCCCTGTGACTGTGATTGCCCCTGGTAGCACTTACCAGTCTCGGGCCTTTTTCTCTCATGCACCCAGACTTCGAACATGGATTCCTGCTGATGCATTAATCTGTTACTCATTCCAGGAAGGAGATGGTATCTTGACAAGATCTTTGAGCAATCAAGCCTCAGCTGGACTGGGAGGGGTAATGGAATAATAACAAAGAAGGGCCTGTCCAGATGCTTGTAGCGGTGGGCGCTCAACTAATGTAAGTTTCAGACTGCTCCCCAAATGAATGTTTCACTTATGTGAACTAGTCTCTTGAAGTCCAGTTTCTATTCCACAAGAACACAAAAGGAGAGAGTGAGAAATGTGATGGTGTGAGATACGGGAAACCATGACCTTCACTCTGGGGCTTAACAGCCCACTGGTGGTCTGAGAAATAAAAATATGGACAATTTTACGATAGACAAGCAAAAAGTGCTGAACAAATGCAAGATCTAACCATTGGCGGATTAAAGAATTTTCTTTGTTCTTTCTCTCCCCCCACTTTTAAATAAATATATTCCCTAGATGACTAAATGCATATTTGAAAAGGAAAAATACCATCAAGATATTAACTAGAAAAATGTAGGAAAATGGAAAAATAGGTACCATACGTATCCCAAGTATGGTAGCTATTTTCTAATTTTTCTACTTAATACTTACCCTAAGCTTGGTAGGATTGGACCCTGCATTTCAGTTTGTATAGACTGGATATTTGAGTGTTTGAATATATGGATGTACTACTCATTCAGCAAACAATAATTGATGATATTTCTAAAATGATGCTGGAGGCCTGTCCATCAGCAACAGGCTCAGCTCCTGTGCCTGTTTCTTCCACAGAAGACTGCGGCCTTCTTAACTCCATTCCTCAGTTAGAAAGCAGGTTTCTTCCACAGAAGACTGCCGCCTTCTTAACTCCATTCCTCAGTTAGAAAGCAGAGAGTAGATAGAGCTCTGGTTTTCAGTTTCACTAGGTGTTTTCGTTGCTGCTATAAAATGTCAAGAGTTAATTGTGTGTATAATCAGGTCTTAAATGTCTCTATCTTATAAGTTTCAGCTCAAATCTCCTGCTATTCAAACGTGAAAACCTTTTTTTTTTTCTTTTGGTAAATAAAGAACCTCAGATAATTTATCTCATTAAGTTGCAGATGATGAAAATGCGGCTCAGAATTTTTTTAAAATTGTGATTTTAGTGAAAGTGTACAAAAAAAGCTGGATTTTCATTCATTCATTGTGTCTCAGAATTTATTACAAAACAGTGAAATGGTTTTATGGGTCCACCAAAATGGTGCTCTCAGATCCATTGAGACCCATAAGTCATTTAACTTACAGCTGTCAAATTTCAACACGAAATGACCACAAGTAACATAAATAACTCACTTCTAGTACTTAACATACAAGGTGTTCTTATGGTACAGTGTTAAGGTGTTTGTACCTACTGCTTTCTGGGATCGATACTTGGTAATATGCTCCTGTAACGTTTACAACGTAGAAAACCCTGTAGCCAGTTCTACTCTGTCACATGTAGTCTCAATGCATCAAAATCCTCTTGATGGTAACCACAACATTGAAAAAATGGGTTAGGGGTGCAATATGTATATACCATCATTCCCCAGATGCAACAGCTCTTCATGCCAATGTCTTGAAGTTCCCTCCCCCCAACTCCTGAAATGCATGCCATTGTCAGAAATTTGATAACACAGTAAATTACCCAGGCATGTTGTGAAATATGAGTCATGGTTCTATTTATTCTGCAGTTGTGAAAATTGCAAAATTTTTATCAAGATAGAAACCGAAAACTCTGAGTGTCACCTCATGGAGAAGTCTGCCACTCTCACGTCAGACTCTTCTCCTTACCCACCCCAACAACTCTAGTCACGCTATGCCTCCGCCAGTAAGATTTTGCTGCTGTTTGGTGCTCAGTACCCACCAAATGCCCTTTTAGATGACCTTTCCAGTGACCATATTGCTAGCCTGCTGTCCAGCTGAGGAGGCAGGAAGCGTGGTTGTCCTGAAGGCTCCCCTTCTCCCATCATCTTCCCTCCATGGAGAGAAGTACAGCCTTTCACCCATGTCTGCACCTGCCAGCATTCCTGCCCAGTCAGTGACTGGAATGTCCAAGTCATCGCTTACCAGTTCTAAACCCTGAGTCAGGCATGATCTTTTCAACCACTTGTTATGTATCTGAGAGCTAGACAATGAATAACAACGATGGAAGAAGAATTGATGCCTTTGAATTGTGATGTTGGAGAAGAATCCTGAATATCCCATAGACTGCCAAAAGATCAAATAGCTATAGTCTAGAAAAGGTGTAGCCAGAGTGCTCCTTACAGACAAGGATGGCGAAGCTTTGTCTCATACACTTTGGGCATGTTATTAGGATGGGCTATTCCTTGGAAAGAGACATAGTGCTCAGAGAGGTAGAAGGTCAGAAAACGAGAGGACAACCCTCAATGAGATGGATTGATACAGTGGGTATAACGATGGACTTGAGTGTGTCAGAGATGATGGGGATGGGACAGGACAGACTAGGGCTCAGTTCTGTTGATCACAGGGTCACTATGAGTCATACTCAACTTGATGGCACTTACAACAATGACTCATGGGTCAAGTCTTTGAAAATTGATTCTTGCTGATGCATTAATTTATTACACTTTTCAGGAAGGAGGTGGTATCTTGAGGCGATCTTTGCTTGCTAATGCCTCAACCCAGTGGCTTTAGAGCTATTGTTTCACAGAGTCTGAAACATCCACAGACGTGCCTGAGGGATATACCATAAGGAGCCAGGGAATCCCTTCATAGTAGAGACTTCAGACTTCTACTCCTACTTCAACCAGGGTTGTTCTGATTTCATATGTTTTCTCTATAGAATCTCTGGTGGTCTGGTGGGTAAAGAGTTTTGCTATCAACTTGAAGTCAGACAGTTTGAATATACCAACTGCTCTGAGTGAAAAAGATGGACAGTGTCCTCTTCTGTGATTTACAGTCTCTGAAAACCTGCTGGAGGGTCAGTTATGAGTTGATTCTGACTCAACAGCATATAACAACAACAGTTGGAGCTGGATACCTTGGATGGTACAAATGCTTTACACATTCATCTGTTAGCCAAAAGGTTGATGTTTCTATTTCACCCAAAAGTGCTTTTGGAGAAAGCATAGTTGATCTTGTTCCAAAAGATGAGAGACACTGACATACCTATCACTTACAGTTCTGCTGTGACATGTGTGAATTGAGGTTGACTGGACAGCACCTGGTTTTACTTGTATGTTGGAATTATGCAATAGGGACAGTAAGAAGGGAGCCTCTATAGCTAAGAGTTCACTAGTCTTAGCTGTGTGATGTTGAGAAGATCATTCAACCTCTCTGTGCCTTATAAAATACCAATACCCTGTACCTACCTTTGGGAACTCTAGTAGCTAGGGAATTGCACTGCCAACTTAAAGACAGATAGTTCAAATCCATCAGCTGCACCTCAGGAGAAAAACGGTCATTCTCCTCTAGTGTGACTTATAGCTTCTGGAAACTCACTGAAGAGTCATCTATGAGTCAGTTCCAAATTGGTAGCAATGAGTGAGAGTACTACCTTATAGACTTGACTAAATGATTTTTTAAAAATGGCATGCTATAAACACTGCTGAAATGTTTTCCTATTATGATGTGTACGGGAATATTCTGCAAGATGCCATTTGAAAGATTTCCACTGTTTTAAAAAGGAAAAAAAAAAAAAAAAGAGGCCCAACAGTAAACAAAGCCCTAAGCTTGTACTAGTGTCACTCAAAATTTGAGTAACTTACTGGAATTCTGTCTATTTCTGGCTTTTTTTTTTTTACACCTCTTAATACCTATGTACATTGAGGCTGAGTCTGTGTGTGTCTGCACGCACACTGGATCAACCAGCTGACAGTGTTTTAGAGAGAAGACTTAAGTTCAATACCTGGGGTATTTTATTCCTTCTACTATTCTATGAGGGAGCTCTGGTGGCCTAGGGGTAAGAACTTGCCCTGTAATCCCGTAATGCATTCAGTTCAAATCCTCCAGTTGCTCCATGGGAGAAGGATGGGTAATCTCCTCCCCTGAGATTAACTGCCTCTGAAAACCCACTGGACGGTCAGCTGTGGGTCAGTCCAACTTGATGGTACTCAACAACAACAACTATTCTATGAGATTCTGCCAAGGTACTATTAGTAACTGCAGGTTTGAGTTCACCCAAGGATAACATAGAAGAAAAGTTTGGCAATCTATTTCTCAAAAAAAAAAAAAAAAAAAAAGCCCCTTAAAAATCCTAAAATGAATGGTTTTACTTTGATACACAGTGAATTGCCATGAGTTAGAAGCAACTCAATGGCAATTTATTCCTTTTTGAAATTAATGATATGGCAGGCAAGAAGCCCTTGACTCACAGTGTGCTGGAGACCATACATGAGATATTTTCTGGATTTCTGTGGCAGAGATTGGATCTCTATCATCAGAGAACCCTATGAATCTGCTGCATTCAAGAGTTCTTAGCACCTGGATATATACCATAGATTTTTTCCATTCCCAGAATAATGATCTAAGTGTTGTCTTTTCAAATTCAGTGCTAGTTGTACTATGACTTTGCGCATTTTGAATACAGAGTGCAATTATCACTCAGAGATATCATGGGTGTGGGGGAAGAAGGTGGTTTTTGGAATAAGGTTCCCCAACCACTGGCAGCCACACCCTCAGTGCCTTTGCACCTGCTCCCTCCCTCTGCAGGTCTCTGATGGTCTGTCTTGCTGGTTCTCCTCCTCTGCAGTCCTACCCTTACCCCAGCCCAGGCCATGCTGACCCTTCCATCTCAGAGAATGATCCATCACTGACTGTGCTGGCCTGATCTCCCACCTGTGGGCACTCCAGCACTCTGTGATTGCCCTGCATGGTGCTTGCTGTCCTGAGTTCCTGGTCTCCCCTGGACCCTTGTTGGGTCTTTGAATTCTGGGCTTCACCTGTTAGTTTGTATTCCTGTGGAAAGTACAGGGTCTGGCATTGCATTTACCAGTCAGCATGACTCAATTCATGGTGACTCCATGTGTGTCAAAGTAGAACCGTGCTTGATAGGGTTTTCAATGGCTGAACTGTTTGGAGTGGATTGTCAGGGCTTTAGTCCAATGTGCCTTTGGATGGACTCAAACTTCCAGATTTTAGGTTAGTGGGCAAGTACATTAACCATTTCCTCTGTCTGGGAACTCTTGTTGTCATGTGTTGTTGAGTTGGAACCAACTCTGAGCTGACTTTCCAGGGGATTTTTTTAGAAATGGTAAATTGCAAGGAAGGAAGTTGCTCATCTTCGTGGATTCAAGCTCCTGGTTTTGGGCCGGTAGCACAGCTCCTTACCCACTAGGCAACTAGAAGTGCTAATAAGAATCTATGGCATGAGTGGCTTTCACTCACTCCCTCACTCACTCCCTCACTCCCTGCTGACAAGACAAAAGCGACTCCTAGTTAACCTTCCAGCAAGTTTCTGAGGCTGTAAATCACACAGTAGGAGGATGCCTGGCTTTCTTCTGTGGATTTGCTAACAGAGTAGAACTTCCAGGAAGGTGCCACCTTGGGTTAGCAGCCCAGCTCCCCATGGACACCACTAAAGCTCCCTTCATTCAGTTAATGGGTAGCATAATAGGGTGGTCAACACCTTAACCACTTAAGACACGTGGCAGAAATAATCTCAAGCCAATCTTCAAGTCTTCAAATTTAGAAATTATTGTCTTCCTCCACCCCACTCTCTTATTTTAAAAAAACAAACCCCCCCACACACAAATCCAATCCACACAGCTACCAAAACAACACAACAAACCAACAAAATCAAACCACCAAAATGGTGTGTATAGATGCAAGGTTCTTATCACGTGGTTAAAGTCACTTGTCTATGGAGACATCAGAGCCTGGCTTAAAAGTCATCTAGAATCCAGCTACCTTGAGTATAGCTAGGAAAAAGGATGAGAGCTGAATCCCAAGGCGTTTGGAAGGAGTGACTCTAGAGCGGCTGAATCCACAGTGGTAGGGATAGTGAGACTTCATCTCATGTATGTCCTCTGGGCATGTTGTCAGGAGGGGTCAGTCTCTGGAGAAAGCCATCAAGCTTGGCAAAGTAGAGCCTCAATGATAAAGAGGAAGATCCTCACTGAGATGGGTGGGATGTAGTGGCTGCATCTATGGACTCCGACCCATCAGATAGTGAGGGTGGTGCAGGATCAGGTGAGACCTTGTTGTACGTAGGATTGCCATGAGCGGAAGCTGGCTTGAAAGCACCTGACAACACGCCAGTTGTCCATTCAGCCACAGGGTTGTGAGCTGCCTCCAAGTCCCGCTGCAATGAGGGCATACCCAACCTCTTCGTTTCTGCGTTCAATTTATAGGATAAAAGGGATAATTTTTAATACTCTTGTGCCTAAGAAAAGTTTGCTATTTGATTGACAAGTGCTCTGCTATTTATTTTGACTATATATTGGCTAACCAAAAGGTCAGAGGTTTGAACCTATTAGCTGCTCTGTGGGAGAAAGATGAGATAGTCTCCTTCTGTAAAGATGCACAGGTCTGGAAACCCTGTGCATTAGGGAGAGCTCTAATCTTTCTTACACGGTTACTATGACTTGCAATCAACTCAATGGCATTGTGTTTTGGCTGGTAAAATCCTTCTTGATGTTTCTTTGTCTTAAGTCACATAGACAGACAATCAGAATGCCCACCCTAATATGACTGTGTCTCTAGCCTCAGAAAAATATGGTTATGTTATTTTATAATCAAATGAATGCTAGTAGCTAGTGTTTAGTAAGAGCTAGGCACAGTACTAAGGACTTTTTATACAGATAGCCTTGGTATTCCTTGCAAGGCAGCTGTACAAGAAGTACCACTAGATTTTACAGGGAAGAAAATGGAACCGCCAGATTCTCTGCTGGAGAAGGAGGAGCAATCTCCTCCTGTACTAGTCAGGTCTGATTTGATGGTTTTTGTTATTGTGGTTATGTGCAGTCGAGTCGCTTGTGACTCATAGCGACCCTATGTACAACAGCCCTAAACTCTGTTCTGTCCTGTGCCAATTGCACTGTCTCCGACACACTCATCCTGATTACCCCAGTCACCGAATCAGTCCATCTCCTAGAGGGCCTTCCCCTCCTGGGCCTGCCCTCCACCCTCCCAAGCATGATGTCCTTCTCCAAGGACCGGTCTCTCCTTACATCATGACCAAAGTATGTCAGTTGAAGCCTCAGAATCCTTACCTCCGAGGAGCAGCCCAGTTTAACAGTCTCCAGGATGAATCTGT
>NW_006399767.1:10526291-10572136 GCF_000299155.1 Elephantulus edwardii | reverse complement strand
AAAGAAAGAAAGAAAATGGAACCAATGCAGTTAGTTGATGTGTTGAAAGTTATCTAAATAGAAAGTCATGGGGCTAGGACTTAAATTAAGTCTGGTTCTAAAGACTGGATGTGTTTCCCTCACTTAGGTTTTACTGATGAACATATCATTGGGGAAAGAGTTGGGCTGTCAACCTAAAGATGTTGTTGTTAGGTGCTATCAAGTTGAGTACAACTCATCATGACCCTGTGAATAACAGACTTGTCTCCTGTGCCATCCTCAGCTTCTCTGACTCACTTAGCCCATTACAGCAGTCATTGTGTCTATCCATCTCATTGAGGGTCTTCCCCTTCTTCACTGACCTTGCCTTGTCCCACCCCCCCAACATATCTGTTTGTTCTTTTGGCAGTTCATGGGATATTCAGTGTTTTTCTCTAACACCACAAATCAAAGGCATCAATTCTCCTCCAGCTCTTAGATGCATTGCAAGTAATTGAAAAGACCATAGCCTGTATTAGGTGCATTTTAGTCTTCAGATTGACATCATTGCTTCTTAGCATTTTCGAGAGAACTCTAAGAGCAGACTTACTCAATGCAGTAGGTCTCCTGACCAAGGATGTTGATTGTTAATCCAAGCAAGATGAAATAATGGACGACTTCAATCCTTTCTCCATGTATCATGATGTTGCCTATGGGCCCAGTAGTGAGGATTATTATTTTCTTGATGTTGAGATGTAGTCCATATTGAAGGCTGAAGTCCTTGATCTTTTGCAGCAAGTGTTTCAAGTCCTCTTCACTTTCAGCAAGCAAGGTTGTTATCCACATAATTCAGATTGTTGATGAATCTTCCTCTGCTCCTGATGCCACATTCTTCTTCATAAAATCTAGCTTCATGAATTAAAGGATACATCCCTGGCACACACTCTTCCTGATTTTAAACCATGCAGGTTTTTCGACAGCAGCTTCTTGATCTAGATATAGATTTTGTATGAGCATAACTAAGTGTTAGAATCCCATTCTTTTCAATGTTAGCCATAGTTTGTTATGATCCTCACAGTCAAATGTCTTTGCACGGTCAATAAAACACAAATAGACATTCTTCTGGTGTTCTTTGCTTTCAGCTGAGATCCATCTGACATCAGCAATGACATCCCTGGAGCTGAATCCTCTTCTAACCCACACTTAAACTTCTGATATTTCCCATTAATGTACTGTTCTAGCGGGTTTTGTATTCTCTTCACAGATTTGAGGCACTGAAGACCAATGACTGAAGACCAGAGGAGCTGTGGGATAACATCAAGGATATGATTCATGAGCAGAATGAAAGGTTGTTACAAAGACAGAGGAGAAAGGGGGGAAAAACCACCAAAATAGATATTAGAATACATTATAATAATTGCATTAGAGCATTAAGGAGCTAAAACAAAGGGAAGAGAAGTCAAAGAGCTAAACAAAAGATTTCAAAGAAAAACTGGAGAACACAAAGTAAAATAATGAAATATGCAAAGAGCTGGAGTCAGAGAACAAAAAGGAAGAACTCACTCAGCATTTCTCAAGCTGAAAGAACTGAAAAACAAATTCAAGCCTCAAATTGTAATACTGAGAGATGCTATGGAACAATCTTTATTGAGCCAGGAAGCATCAAAAGAAGATGGAAAGAATATACAAAGTCACTGTACCAAGAATTGGTTGACACTGAAGTATTTAAGGAAGTACTGTATGAGCAAGAGCTAATAGTATTAAGAGGTTCAAGTTGTGTTGAAGGTATTGGCAAGAAATGCTCTAGGAACTGATGGGATACCAAGTGATTTGCTCCAACTAGAAGATGCAGCCCTGGACTTCAAGTCTATGCCAGGAAATTTGGAGGACAGCTATCTGGCCAACTGACTGGAAGAGATCCCTCTTTGTTTTCATTTCCCAAGAAAGGTGATCCAACAGAATGTGGGAATTTTTGAACAATATAATTAGTATCATATGCAAGTAACCTAAAGATAGCTGGTTCTAATCCACCAACTACTCCACCAGAGAAAGATGGACAATCTTCTCCCTGAGATTTACAACCTCTGACAACACAGTGACAGTCATCTATGTGCTATGAGTCAGTTACAACTCGACTGCATGCATCACCACTACCACTGCGGCTACAATCTCCAGAGAGTTCAAAGAGCTTCAGGAAGTATTTTGAGAACTTTCACTCAAGTAGGCCTTCAGCAAATAACCCGTATTTTGCTTAAGAAGTTCCTGTTTCTTGTTCTTTTGTCTATTCTGTTTGAAGAACTAACCTGGAGGGACAACACAACTTCTCTCCACTGACAAGTTTTCTTCGATAGCTTGAAGACAGCATCTGAACAGGTGACTGTCATGCAGAGACATAACTGTGAAAGGTCTTCCCTTCCCCCCTCTCCACCCCATTTTTCTCAGTCACGGAAAAAGCCTGGAGTGTAGTGAGGTTGAGTTCAATACTTCCTTCTTGAATCTCAGGTCCATAAACCTTAAATGGAAAAATGTCTAAGGCAAAGAGCCCTTCTCAATGAAGGTCCCACTGTTAAGTGATTATTATAGGATGCTCATCCAGCTGGCCCATCCCACCTCCTCACTCCACCTGGGAGCTCCATGCCAACATGCACCCTCCACCTCTCACACACTCAGTCCTTACCTCTGAAAGGAGATTCACAAGACACAGACATTCCCACAAACTCTCTGCTGTTTGTTGTCACGCTAAGCCTAGGGGAGTCCCTTTTTAAAAGATGATGGTGACCAATTGCAGACGATGATTGCAGCTGTCATCCGGGAGGAGAATTTAAGAGCCCCTTGCTCAAAACGGGAAGGAAAAATGAGGCAATTACGCAAGTGCAGAGGAAATTCGCTTTTATTTCCTTAAAAGCGTTCTTTATTTTGGAGAGGCACACTCGCAGGATGCCAGGCAGCCGCAGTGCACAGAGAACATTTGCTGCATGGAGGGTGATGGAGGGCAGAGAATGGGGGAGAAGCGGGAAAAAAATCACTCAGGACCTGAGTGAAGTTGAGCTGTTAAAAAAACTGTTGGTTTTGCCAGGTTCCAACTGGATTTGACAGCTGCTAAATAAGGCACCTGAGAAAATAGCTTTAATTTTGCAATTTGGAAATGGGAAGGGAAAATTCATTAGGATGAGATGCACAGAAAGAGCACAGGGACTTCCCTGGGTCTGTGCAGAGGCTTATGGTGTGACTCACTGAGCCCTGTTCTAAGAAGAGCAGATTGTGGGTCCTGCTAGACTAAAAGGCACATTTTCTCTCCTGAGTCTGGACGCCAACAGTGTCATGCAGAAGGCAGGGCCTGTCAGGAAATCGCCTCTGTGCAACAGCTCCCTCTACTGGATACTTGCATGGACAACAGTCACCTCAAAGGCTCAGTTTCTCTTTAGAATCTTCTCATAGATCTCTTTCTAACGTGAAAATACTCAGAGGGGTTAGCCAGGATATTTTCCCCTGCCCTCTCCACTACGCCTTGATGAGAACGATGAGTCCTCTATCTGCATTTGCTCCGCAGGAAGATAAGACATGCTCTGCAAGAAGATAAGACATGCACTCTAAGAGATGAATGAGATGATAACTGAAGGAGTGGAATTTTAGACCTTCAGGAAACAGTCGTTGGCCTAGTGGAGGGCTGAACGCCAGCCAGCCAGGGGAGCTACTTCCTGAAGGCGCTCTGCTTGTAAGGGACCACAAACCAAACCAAACTCTTTTCTCTCGAGTTGATTCCAATTTATAGTCACCCTATAGGGCAGAGTGGAACTGCCCCATAGGGTTTCGGAGGCTGTGATCTTCATAGAAACATAAAAATTAAGGAAACACTCTTTAAGGACTGAGTGACTGGTGGGTTTGAGCTGCTAACCTTTCAGTTAGCAACTGAATGCCTTAACCACTAAGCAAGAGGCCACAATGGAGCTAAAACTCCTTCCTCCTGTGTTTTTCTCTCTCCTGTGTACAATGACTTGTAAATATTCATGTAACTCACCCTTTAGAGGGTCTTCTGGTCATGGAACTCAAGGAGGCCTGTCGTTGTTGTTATTGTGTACTGTTGAGTCAGAACTGACTCATAGTTGACCCTCCTGTGGGTTTTCAAAGACAGTAATTCACAATAGAAGAGATTGTCCATCCTTTCCCCACAGAGCAGCAGGTGGATTTGAGCTGCTTTCCTTTGGGTTTGAAGAGCAGTTTCTTACCACTAGGCCACCAGAGCTCAGGGTCTGTCTAAAGAGGCTATTTTACTCAGTGTCCTTCCCTGTCCAGAGACCTTCTGTAGTGCCAGGT
Organism: Elephantulus edwardii; assembly: GCF_000299155.1. NCBI lineage: Eukaryota > Metazoa > Chordata > Mammalia > Macroscelidea > Macroscelididae > Elephantulus > Elephantulus edwardii. The sequence continues at coordinate 10,567,864 of NW_006399767.1, read as the reverse complement.
GATTCCAGGAAAACAATATGGCCTCCGGCTTTTGTGGGCCACAGACTTCCAGTTGAAGGAGAGGCTGGATGATGTCATTATACCTCTGTGACCACTTCATTCCAGGGCCTGACTCTTTCCCCAGGAGAGTCACTCTTTGCAGAGCAGTATGACCAATAGAACTTTCTGCAATGATGGCAAAGTTCTTTACATGCACTGTCCAGTATGGTAGGGGACCCTAAGGACGTAGTCTAGAAGGAGCCAAGTTGCATTGCTAACCTGAAGGTCATGCCTCTAGGGAAGTTTGAATCTATCAGCAGCAAATCAGGAAGAAGAGGGACAATCTCCTCCTGGGTGAGTTACAGCCTCAGAAACCTGCTGGAGGGTCAGCTATGCATTGGTTCCAATAGAGAGGAAGAAAGAAAGTCCAAATATGGTGGTCTGATAAAAAACAAAGCTCCAATCTAACTCATGATGACATCATATGTTGCAGAGAAGAAAGGTTTTTCCTGATTAATTTGTTTGCTGTGATCTGTGCTTTACATATTTTTATTGGTTTGCATACAATTATTCCACATACAGGTGTTTCATGCATGTACATTGTGTTTTAGATAATCTTTAATTTACATTGCATTTCGTTCATGTATACAGTGAATACCCCTTTTACAATCATTTTACTAATAACTATATTCATGAAAGTGTGTAAGCCAGATACTTCATGTTTCATGCCTTAATATCCTCATTTTAGATGGCCAATGTCTGATTTGCCCATTCCTTTAAATCAGTACTCTCAGGGAACAAGCATGAACCTTTTGCTAAAGAATCTTCTGTTTAGTTTGGAAACTTTGAGCATCTGCATCCACAAGCAAACTCCAGTCCAGAGCAAGCCATCAGGTTGCAACAACCAGCCCTAACTCAGAGCGTGGATCATCTTTTCTTCATTTGGTTGAGTTCTGGTCAAGTCATCTCCAGCCATCTGGGGCCAGGTCCCAATGGGCAGCAACCACAAACTCAGGAGTCCTTACTTCTTGCATTCAAGACCTGTTGGTCCCTTCACTCGGCCTTACCCCCTACATGGGGCCATGTCAATATGACTCCCATGACTCAAGTTTTGGCTGTAATAGTAATGGAAGCAGAGCTCCAAGCTTTCCTTCCACTGCAATGCTGGGTGGGTTCTAATCACCAACCTTAAGGCTACTTACAAGTCCAGCACAAACTGGACACCCAGAGAACGCAACTGTTTAGCATTTAAAATGTGGTTAGTGAGACTGAGAAACTGAATTTCTGATTTTATTCTCTTTTACTTAATTTAAAATTAAATAGCTACATATGTTTAATCACTTGAAGCTATTTAGCACTTGAGATGTGGCTAATGTAACTGAGAAATAGAACTTGTTATTTCACTTCATTTACATGAATTTACATTTGAAGAGTCACACAATATGTGTCCCACAGCCGTCCATTGCTCAACAATGCTCTAGAAAGGCCTGATTAAATAAAACACTTGGGCAACAAGCTATTTGTTTCCTTATGAAGTTAGTAGGTGTCACTAGGCAACCAGCAGGGCTGTGTCAAGAGGTCAGGATCCCCGCTATGTCAGAATAGTTAATAAAACACCTGGAATAAAAATTGTTGGGCTGCCCTCTTCTGCCCCAGAGCAGCTACTTTGTTCTGAGGGGAGCTGTGGTAGTCTAGAGTTACTGAATACAAGGGGTTCTATCCATAGTCAATTGCCAATAAGACAGACGGATTGCAATATCCATATGCACTTTATTACAGATCTGGGAGAGGACAGAGAATCCTCTCAATAACTGCCTCTCAATCTAAGAATGGTCATTGGTTTTTATTCTTGGATTAGGTGTTAATTTAATTCAAAGTTACAGGATTTTTACATCCAAAAGAATAATTTACATATGGTTACTAATAAAGACAGCTTGTGATAGAGTTTACATATGACTAAGAAAATATTGTTTCGAAAGGTAAATGTTAATCCAGGAAAGATGCATTTCTCCTCTTGGTAAACAGGCAGTTTAAAGTAATTTACATGACTAAATAAAGGGCTGTGGGATTATAGGGCAAAACAACCAATTTTGAAAGCTGGAGACAATTGATGTTACTTTTACAACAATGCCTTATATTTGAATAATCCTGATAAAAACCACCCACCCTATCACTAATGATAAGAAGCTGTGCTGCAATCCAAAAGCTTTTGGTTCAAATCCACCATCTGCTCCATGGGAGAAGGATGGGCATTCTCTTCCCATGTGACTCTCTACCTCTGACAACCTGCTGGAGGATCAGTTATGAGTTGGTTCTTAATTGACTTTATGACACACAACCAATCAACTGACCAAAGGAGCCTGGCCTAGGGTCAAACCCAAATGAGTCAGTTCAAATCTTTTATTCCAGTTTTTTTTACTAGTAAATTAAAAAATTCTCAAACATAGTGACATAAAGTTGGTTCAGAGTCATACTGGGCTTCTGATACTGTAAATCTTAAAGGCAAGGAACTGCCCATTGAACCCCAAAGAGCCTCTGGGGAGTTTGAATTCTGAGAAGTGCATGACTCTTCGATTCACAGAGCATCTCTCTTTGACTAGGCCGCAAGAGGTTTTTTTATGGAGAGGGATGGTGGTGGTCTGGTGTTTTGTTTCTGTTAAGGAAATATTTGGGATTTTCCCCACCCCTCCTTGCTTCAACTCGACAATTCAACCCATTGCCATTGAATCAGAAACAACTCATAGACTCTCCAGCAGGTTTTCAGAGGCTATGAGTCACATGGAAGGAGATTGTGCATCTGTCAGAGAGGTGCCACCTGTGGGTTTAGCAGCACCAGCGATCCCCCTTCTCTCTGCTTAGGAGAAAGAGGGATAAAAAGCTATACTGAAATCCCAAAGGCTGCTGTTGTTGTTGTTATGTGCCGTGGAGTCGTCTGCGACTCATAGCGACCCTATGTACAACAGCCCTAAACCCTGCTCTATCCTGTGCCAATCGCATTACCTCTGACACACCCATCCCGATTACTCCAGTCACTGGATCAATCCACCTCATAGAAGGTCTTCCCCTCCTGCGCTGTCCCTCTACTCTACCCAGCATGATGTCCCTCTCCAAAGACCCGTCTCTCCTTGCAACAAGGCAGATGGTTCAAACCCACCAGCTCTCTGAGGAAGAAGGATAGGCAAACGCTTTCCATAAATTTACTGCCTCTGAAAGATGCACTGCCTCTGAGAACCCACTGGAAGGTCAGCTGTGGGTCAGTTCTGATTCAACTATACACAACAACAACATCACCACAAACAGCACTTATTAACTAACAAGACAAACAACAAATCTCAAACTGGTTGGTGTGGAGTTTGTTCCCACCAGGCAATACCACGTGTGTCAGCTCACAGCTGTGACCTTCTGGAAGTTGAATACCAGCTTTTCTCCCAAGGCACTTCTGAATGAACTTAAACTGCTAAACTTTCTTTCACATTCGAAGGGAGAACTCAACATTTTTGCCACTCAAGGATTCCTTGTTAAGCAATTAGTACTGCCTCTTTAAATTGTAATAACTAATCAGAACTTTTTATTGAGTTATGTGGATAGTAACAAAATATTACTAACACTGAGAATGGGAATAACGAATTGTGCTCATGTGGAACGTTTACCTGTTATGTTGTTAAGTGCTGTCGAATCGTAGGTGACTCATAGAAACACAATGAACAGAAGACCTGAACACTTGTATAACTTTCATCCTTTCTCCAGGTTCATAGGGTTTCTGGAGGCAAGCTATTTCGGAAGTGGATGCCATGTCTATTCTACCTATATGCTAAGCATTAGAGAAGTTGAACTCTATGAAGAAGAACGTGGCATCAGAATCAGAAGGAGACTCATCAAACTCCTGTGTCATGCAAATGACACAATCTTGTTTGCTGAAACTGACTAAGACTAGAAGCATTTGTTATAGAAGATCGAAGACTACAGCCTTCAATATGGCTAACATCTCAACATCAAGTAAAGGAAAATCCTCATCACTGGGCCAGTAGACAACATCATGATACATGGGAGAAAGATAGAAATTGCTAGCAATTTCATCTTGCTTGGATCCACTAGTAGTCAAGAAATTAAAAGACAATTCACATTGGGAAAATCTGCTATCAATGACCTCTCCTAGGTATTGAGGGATAATGCTGTCCGTTAAAAGACTAAAGTGCACCTCACTCAAGCCATGGTCTTTTCAGTTACTTTCTCTGTATCTGAAAGTTAGATACTAAGGATGACAGAAGAATCAATGCCTTTGAGCTGTGGTGTTGGAGAAGAGTACTGAATAGCCCATGAACTGCCAAAAGCACCAACAAATTTGTCTTTGAGAATGTACATCCAGGATGCTCCTTGGAGGCAAGGTGGGCGAAGCTTTGTCTCATGTACTTTGGGCATGTTTTAATAGGATGCAGTCCTTAGAAAGGGACATCAAGCTTGGAAAGGTAGGAGGGTCAGTAAAAGAGAGAAAGATCTTCAACACAATGGATTGGCATAGTGACTGTCACAATGGGCCCAAGTATATCAAAGACGGTGAGGATGGCAAGGTTCAGATCCATTGTTCATAGGCTCGCTATGAGTTGTAGTTGACTTGGTGGCATCTAACAACAAAACCCATAACTTTTTATTAGCCCCAGCTCCCCAAAGTGATCACTTGGAGTCAACAAAATTGCACCTAAAAGCGAAGAGAACTGAGGTATGATTAGCCTGTTTGGTTTCAATGAGGCACATGTGTACTTTTTAAGTAGTCTGGAAAAGAACTTTCAGACCCCCTTCCTCCCATTAGTGCTTGTTTGGGACATTAGGGGACTCAGGACCCAGGCAAGAGCCCATGGGAGTATCTAGCCATGAGTTCTGAGGGAACACTGTGGTGGGAATGCTGTGCTGATGATTTTTGGGAGGTCCAGGCCTCTTTGGGATGAGTCACTGAAATGAAGACGTGAAAGCTTCATTGGCTGCCGTGGAAGAACATTTTTACCTGTTTTACTATTTTGAAGAAGCACTGGTGGTTCAGTGGTTAAATAATTTGGCTTCTGACCCAAAGACCAGTGACTAGAACCCACCTTCTTTGATTCAAGAAAGAAAGAGGAGGCATGCTGTTTCCATAACATTGATGCTATTAGAAAATCTGATTTGCTGGGCCCTACGGAATCCTATAAACAGTAATCAGTTTGGTGCCAGTGGGTTTAATTTTCACCCTTTTGAGGGAGTTCTAGTGGCTCTTTAATTAAAGCATTTGGCTGCAAACTAAAAAAGATTGTTGTTTGAACTTTCCAACTACTCCATGTAACAGAGAAGGCTGTCTGCTTTTGTAAATATTTACAGCCCCGAAATACTTCTGGCCATTCTGTTCTGTCTGACCAGAGTCCCTGTGAGTTGGAATCAACAGCACTTGGGCACCCTTTTGTTTATGGCAATGCTTGGGAGCCACTGGGAGATAGCAGAACCATCTCTATCTGACCTCTAACCCAGACAGTCACCAGCCACATTCCAACCTGTCCTCCCTCCAGGAACTACTTGCATCAACAGGGGATGGAGTGTGAGGCCAAGGGCCATTTGTTTCACAGCGTGTGACTCTCCAAGGCTTAAGAAGGTACCAGAGAGAGAGTAGTGGGAGGAAACCCAGAGCAATGAGGCAGAACTTGAGAAAAATTTACACAAGAAACTGTAAGGCAGGGAGTGCCCTGTTCCTTGCTTAGAGGGGCTTTGAGAGGGGAATGGTTTCTTAGGAGGGCGTACTTTCAGATTCAACATCTGAGTGCCTTCAACTGGTTATCTCACTGGATTCTTACAGCACTTCTTGGTGAAGGAGATGACTTTGTTCACACACAGGAGTCTTTCAGTGTAACAGTTAACTTGCTGGGCAACTAACTAACCAAAAGGTTGGTGGTGTGGGATGCGCAAAGGAATAGGAAAGACTCAGTGGGACTTAAAAAGAGGGGGCAATGATTGGCATGGATCAATAGTAATTAATTATAGAAAATGCAATGGCAGAGGCTAGTGGGTGGAAGGTGGAGGAGGAAACAGGAAAGGTTCAGTGGAGACTTGAAAAGCCGGGTTAACAACAAGCACAGATCAAAAGTAATTAATTATATAAGGTACACCATATATGAAAGTGTAGAGCAGATGCACATGAGTGAAACAATGTAAATGAAAGAGTGTATAAAACACAATGTATATGCCTAAAACACAATGTATATGAATGATTGTATGCAAACCAATAAAAATACGAGAAGGGGGAAAGAGTTTGGAGGTTCAAGTCCACGCAGAGGCACTTTGGAAGAAAGGGATAGCAATTTACCTCTGAAGAATCTGTTACTGAAAACCCTGCAGAGCACAGCCCCACTTGGACACATAAGCATTTAGAATTGACTTGATGGCAAATGTGAAAGGGGGCAGGGGACCCAAGAGGTTAAGGAACTGGGTCAAAAGAGTTCAGCTGGTAAATGGCAATTGCAGGATTCACTCTCAGGACCCAATCAAGAATCTGAACCTGAGAGTCCTTCCCACGCTGCCTCTAACAGAGGAATAAGGAGCTCTGGAGGAGGAGTGGTTAAATGCTTCGCTGCAGGTGGTTGGAACTGGTGGTTTGAATTCACCAGTAACTCCGTGTGAGAAAAGACCTGGCAATCTACACCTGTGAAGATGACAGTCTTGGGAACCCTGTGCAGAAGTTCCGCTTTGTCTTCCAACATCACCACAGGTTAGAACTGACTTGATGGCACACAACATCAGAGCGAGAATATGGCCTGCGATGGGCTGCTCTCACTCTGAACACCGGATCAGAGGATTCCTGGACACAAGGACATCTTTCTTTGGTTCTCATCTCATCTCTCATTCACTTCTCGCTTCTGAAAATTGATATGTAGATCCTGTGTACATTCGTGTGGGTTTCTAATTTTTTATTTTTTGTTTTCTTTTGTTAGTCCCTGAGTGGTTCAAATGATTGCATACAGAGCTATGAGCTGAAAGGCTGACAGTTTGAACTCACCTGGAGGTGCCTTGAAAGATAGGCCTAGGAGTTTGTTTCTGAAAGGTCACAGCTTAAACAATCACCTTGACAGCAGCAGATAACAATAATTACCTGGATGGGTAATCTCTTCCCCTGTGATTAACTGCTTTGGAAAACCTATCAGAGGATCAACTATGTGTCAGCTCCAACTTGATATAGCACACAACAACAACAACAACAACAAACATCACCACCACTACCCTGACAGGTAAGTGGAGCCAAACTCCTTATGCCCATTTTACAGATACATCTAATGAGGTTCAGAAGTTACTTGATTTCCATTTAAACTGACCTAAAGAGAGGAGTGTTATCTAGCTCACGTACTTGGCCTTTGACTCTGTGGTCTAAGTATGTACTCTGTGTGGCACATCTTATGGTACCTTTTTCTTTCTTTTTTCCTTTTATTTAAAATTTATTTTATTTTCATTTTATTCCAGTTATTTTTAATTCTTTAGTTTTTATGCATTCCAGTTTTGATAAAAAATCAGCTCTCCTAACCTGGGAAGTTTAGGTAGCGTCGATGTTGTTAAGTTGTTAGCCCTCCCTGTGCCAGCCCTTTGCCCATGGCCACCCCACAGATTACAAAGTAGAATGTCTCCATGGGATTTTCTTCAGGTGGTGCAGATGGCTCAGCTGCTAACTGAAAGGTGGCTGGTTTCAAACCACCAATGGCACCTGTTCCTGTTGTGAAGGTTTAAGCAAACAAGCCCAAGACTGTTGAGATGATTCCAACCTCCAGCACGTTTCCTGTGGTTTCTGGGGCTGGGACTCTACGGGAGACTGTCCATCATTGTTCCGTGCAGCCACGGGTGGATTCTAATTACTGCTGTTTTGATTGGCAGCTAACCTATAAAGCGTATTCCTCAGAATTCTGTCCCCTAAAGAATACATACCGCCTAGGAAGCCCTATGGGGCAGTTGTGCTCTGTCACGCAAAGTCGTGATGCATGAGGATTGAAATTGTTTACAGGAGCAGGTCACCAAGCCTCTCCTCCACAGCATTGAGAGGGGGGTTCATATCGCCAGCATTTAACTTAGCAGCAAATCAAACTGTTTATGGTCGTGTGGATGCTCAACACGCAAGGGCATTACTATTTAGTCAGTTCTAACTCATAACTGACCCTCTGTTGGGTTTCTGAGGCTGTGAATTGAACAGGAAGACATTGTCTAGCTTTCTAAAAATTTTTGTTGTTATCATTGTTAATTGCTGTTGAGATGTCCCCGAATTGTGGTGATGTCATGCACAATGGAGCAAATGCTGTTTGATGTTGAGCCTTTCCCATGATAGGATCACTGTGAAACAGCCTTTTTGGGGGGCTGATGTTTGGAAGTAGATTGTCAGACTTTTCTTCCTATTCTGTCTTAGTTTAGAAGCTCTGCTGAAGTCTTTTCAGCATCATAACAACACAGAAGCCTCCACTGACAGACAGATGGTGGCTGCGTATAAGGTGAATTGGCTGGGAATTGAACCCAGGTCTACCACAGAGAGAGCAATAATTCTACCACTAAGCAGTCAATGTATGCTCCAAAGTCTTTGTTGTTGTTGTTAGGTGCTGTTGAGTCAAGTAAAACTCATATTGACCCTGCAAACAACAGATTTGAAATCCTCCCTATCCTCACAATCTCTGATACACTTAAGCCCATTTCTACAGTCACTATGTCAATCCACCTGGTCAAGGGAATTCCTCTCCTTTGCCAACCCTCCACCTTCCCAAGCATGATATCCTTCTCCAAGAAATAACATCTCCTAACAACATGTCCAGTGTATGTGAGAGAAAGCCTCATCATCTTTGCCTCCCAGGAACACTCTAGTGAACTCATAACCATGTGAGAATAGGACTTTCCTGGTGTCTGTAACCATCCTTCCCCCCCCCACCCCACTTCAGAGAAGTTCAGTGGCTCTAGATGAGGCGTAAGCCTCAATCTGCTGTGATAGTCTAAAACCAGCTAATAAGCATAAAGATGCATTTGAAATACACAGCACCCTGTTTCTTACTGGTAACTTCAGCTACACAAACACATCTTGCCTGGTCAAGCTGGAGCCTGGCTGTGCATAGTTCCATGGGATGGCTTAGTGTTTACTTACCACTTTTGTTTGTATTTTTAAGTAAACATTAACTGAGCATCTACTATTTGCCAAACATTGTCTGAAGCCTGTGCCCCATCATTATCTTTTTGATTTAGGTTTGTAATTAATTTGAGTTTTGTTTGCTGAAAGGACGTGAGCATCTGGAACAGGATTAAAATAATCACAGCCCTCTCTTTTCCTTTCTTAACTTTTCAGATTTTTATTTCCCAGGAGATGGTGTTCAGTTGTTTGATTTTACGATTTATGATGATGGAGGATTTTTTTCCCCCCCCTAAACATTAAATGCCTGCCAAGGAGGTGTGTTCTACTGAGGGTATACATCAGGCTGGAATGAGAGTCTGCGGTGAGCGCAGTTCAAATGGGGGAAAGAAACAGCAACATTAATAAACTGAGATCATAAAAGAATGGGGTGGGGGAGCCCAGGGCCTTTGTTGGAAAGATATTAATAGGGATAATGCCTACATTCTTAGCTGAAGAAACTATTTGATCTCCTGAGCATAGCTCTGATGTCTCTTATGATATGTATTAAATGCAAAACTCCCCCCTCCACTCAGAGAGTCATTTGTCAAATCGACTGGCTGGAAGTTTCCACGAAGTCCGGAGTCTCATAAAGAAAGCCAGGCATGGCCTGTCCATCAGCAGTTCTGCTGAGATGCAGGAAATGGGTCTGGGAAGGCTTCTTAGGATGAGAACCTGTATGACCAGCTCGGAGGGTCACTGTAGGGTCTGCTGCTGTCCAGACTTTATGATTTGCTTGGCTACCAGTGGAGGATGGGGACAGTAATTGATCTGATGTTAATAAACAACAGTTTTGGTACCCAAGAGAGGTTCTTTTAAATCTGTTTTTTGGCAATGACTTGGCCAACCCATGGGTGTGACTTCTCTTAAAGGACGAAGTATGGTTAGGTTGAAGTCCCTTGATGGTACAAATGGCAAGACACTGGACTACTAGCCAAAAGGTTGTCGGTTCAAATCTGCCCGGAGGCACCTTGGAAGTAAGAATCTTATTTACCCAGCTTCTGAAAGAACACAGCCTTGAAAACATTGTGGAACACAGTCCTGCTCTGCATGCAGGAAGTCCCCAGGAGTTGGAAACAACTCAGAGGCAGGTAGCATCAATAGGGCTAGAGAAAGGGAAAGAGAGGGAATGAGAGAGTAGAGGGTACAGAGAGGGATCTCGGACTGTAGGAGAGTAGTCACAACTGTACACTGTAATTAGGGTAGAGGTTGTGCTTAACAACATTCTGGTCAAAATTATCTCCTACATTGCACTGAGGCTGAGAGTAAGTCAGATTTTAAGTTTGAGCCACAGTCTCCAGGATCTTCCTGTTAAATATTTTCTAGAATTCCCCTCTGAGAGAAGCAAAATCCCCCTGGCATCAGCAAGGGGTCAATCTTCAGATTAGAAGTAAACTTGGAGTTGGTTCCATCCAAAGAGATGGGTAGCAAAAGTTTACATGGATATATGCCTCACCTCTCAGCTCAGTATCCAGACATCCCATTGTGGGCCTGGAGAAACATTGCTTTATTCTGTTCCAGTGAAGTCCTAGAGGTCTGACAACTGCACATCAGTCATGTTCCCTCACCACGTTGGAGCAAAACAGTGACTGCAACACTGGGCTAGAGTGTGTCAGAGAGGATGAGAGTGGTACAGAATAGGACAGGGTTCAGATCTGTGGTTCGTTGGGTTGCCGTGAGTCGTACTTGACTCGATAGCACCTAACAACAATGTGATTCTTCATCTGTAGGATAGGGAGGCCGTTGGAGGGTGCTGATAATTCTAGGATGCTCATCTGGCCAGGATGTTTGCTGTCTCAGGAATGGCACTGGCTGTCAGAGGAGAGATGTCCCATAGCCACCTGAGTAAAAGAAATGTTGGGGAAAACCAGACAAGAATGAAAAGAAAAAACAAAGTTATCTAGGTTCAGGAAAGGAACAAACAAAAAGTTTCACAGTGGTCTTGTAGCTGTGACCACGACCACATGCCTGGAACAAGGATCACAACATTGTAACCACTGTTCACCAAGATGACAGGATTCCTCAAGCATTTCTGAGACATCATAGGAAGAGCTTTAGATGCAATACCTCAGAATTACTCTATGTTTTTGTTGTCTTTGTAGAAATATAATGGTTATCTACATTTTTGCAGGACTTGCTATTGAGATGCTTCTTGGTGGATTCGAACCTCCAAACTTCCAGTTAGCAGGCAAGTGCTAACTCTTTGCACCACCTAGGTATTCCTTAGGAAACTAGGTCCAAAGGAGCCTTGGTAGCATAGCAGGTTATGTGTTGGGTTACTGACCAAGAGGTTAGTGGTTTGAATCTACCTTTCAGTCTGTAGAAGAAAGATGAACAGTCCCTTCCTGCAATGATTTACAGCCCCAGAAACCCCATGAAGGGGATTCTAGAGCTAGGATCAACTTCATGGCAGTGAGCTGGGTTTTGGTTTTAAAATGAAGAAAGAAATACAGTCAGTTTATATGTTCATTGGGACCATAAGATAGGAACAAACCAGTTGCTTAAAAGAAACATAAATACGTCTAGTATTGAGACCAGGCAAAAATGTCTCTCGTGAGATATGTGGATGATCCACTATCATAAAGTAACATAACTTTTAAACCATCTTGCATCAAAATTTATACATCCAAATGACTGCTGGCTGCTAAGGGCTTCCCCTCCTATCTTATCCCCCCTAAATGTATTATTAATGACAAAATAACTGAAGCTCCAGGAGGGAGGTGGCTCTTGACTTCCAGTGGTGGGGAGGGGGTCCTGGCATGAAGAAAGAGATCCATCCTCCTGGAAATTGCAGTGGATTTTTCCAATGACACAGTCACAGCTGGAAAAGGAAATATCTATACTGGTGGCAAATTGTCAGCCTTGAGGGAGAATGATTTTGATTTTTGGAAGCAGAGAGAGACTCACCGAAGACAGTGAATGTTTGAGCTTATTTTCTGAGGCGGCAATGATAAGCTGATCTGTTTTGTTTTGTGTATGACCTATAAATCAATGCAATTCCTTGAGAGAAATTTAGAAAAAAAGTCTTTTCGTGGTTAAACTCTTAGAATAATTGTAAATGGCTTCATGAGGTGACAGCTTTGAGATAGTGGCACTTTTTATTTGTTTTGATTTTCTTGAAATTTTAGGAATAAGTTTGTATGTATCAGGAAAAAGTCAGCTGTATTCTCTTATGTGTCTTATTTCCCAAGTTAAAATATAAGACTCTGAAGGACAGAATGGATGTGTGGGTTCATTTTTGTAGCATGGATATCATTTGATTTTAGCCCTTTCTTCCTTCCTCTCCTTGTTCTTCTCAGATCTTCTGCTTTGAGCAAAATCCTTGGAATCACTCCCATCCTTATTTTTTGTCACTGTGTTAGATTGAATTGTGTCATCTAAAAATTGATGTGTTGGAATCCGACCCCCTCTGCTTGTGGATAGAATCCCATTTAAGAATAGTGTTTTCAAGGTTATATTAATGAGATCACGTCAACATGTTTCAAGTCAGTTATTTTTGAGATAGAAAAGGAGCAGATAAAAAACAGAAGCCAGAAACAAAAATGGGGAGAGATTGGTGCAGTGTGGAGATCACCAGACAACACAGGATGAAGCTTAGAAAGACAAGGATGTTTCCCTGAGAAGAAAGGAAGGTACTTCCCCGAAAACTAGAATTTGAACTTCTATTCTCCTGTGAGAAAATAAATTTTTGTCTTCTAAAACTATGTATCCATGGGAGAAGGATGGGCAGTCTCCTCCCATGTGATTAGCTGCCTCTGAAAACCCACTGAAGTGGATTAGTTATGGTGGGTTCCAAATGGTATAGGACACAACCCTTGATGATATTTCTGTTAAAATAGCACTTAGAAGCTTAGTGACTTACATTACAACCAATGTGTAAGCAGACCTCATTGATGTATTCTTTAAAATAAGGATGCTTCTCACACCTCCACTGCTCACATTCACATCCAACCTCATGTCACCTCTAGTCTAGAACATTGCTATGGCCTTCCTACTGGCCTCCCTGCCTCTGTCTTTGCCTCTGTGGTCTTTTACACTCAAAGTAGCCAACTTAAAGTATGAACCAAGGTGACCTACTGGGTTAAGGGGCTGCTAACCAAAAGTCAGTTGTTCAAATCTACCAGCTGCTCCACAGGAGAAAGATAAGGCCATTTGTTTCCACTAAGTTTTAAATAACCTCAGAAATCAGATGGGGCAGTTATACTCTGTCCCATAGAGTCTATATGAGTTGACATCAATTTGATGGTAGTGTATGAGAGCCACTTAAAGAGTAGGCCAAATCATATCATTCCACTTCAAAGTCCTTCAGTGATTTCCATGGCAGGTGAACTAAAGACCTTCCAGAGATGACCCCTTTGTATGCATGACTGCAAATGGCAAAAGGGACTTCACAGAGGTGATTCAGGGTACGTACCTTGGGTTAGGGAAGTTATCCCAAATTATTTGCATAGGCTCAGTCTCATCATATGAGTCCTTAGAAGCAGAGACTGAGGATAGACAGGTATGGGGATTGAAAAAAAAAAGAGCAGAGCAACCTGGTGTGAGAAGGACTTGACCTTCCATTGTTGCCTTTGAGGACAGAGAAAAGAGGCCATGGGTAGAGGAATGTGAGGAGACTCTATAAGCTGCAAAAGGCAAGGGAATTAATTTTCCTCTTAGAGATGTCAGAGAGGAAGGCAGGCCTGCTGTTATCTTGATTCTAACTCAATGTGACTTACATTGGACTTTTTATTTTATTTTATTTTACTATTGTGTGTGTGTGTGTACCATCAAATCAGATCTGACTACTACAGGAGGAGATTGTCCCAGCTTCTCCAGCAGAGCATCTGGTGGATTCGAACTGCGTACCTCTGGGATTGCAGTGCAGCTTCTTGCCACTAGACTACCAGAGCTCCCAAGTTGGACTTTTGAGTTTAGGATTGTAAGATAGTAAAGTCATGTTTTACGCTATTAATTTTGTGGCAATTTGTTAACAACAGAAGTAGGAAACATGCTAATATTAGTTAATAGTTTGCCATCTGCTTAGGTTAAATCCAAAGTCTATATCATGTCCATAAAGCCCTCTGTGAGCTGGTCCTTCCTGTTCTATAGCTTTATTGCCTTGACTCACCTGTTGCTTAGCCTGCTTCGTTCACCCTGGCCACCTTGCTCTTCTGAGCCCGCTGAAAGTATCATGTCTCAGGTGTCTTCAGTCACTGTTTACCCATCTTAGTCTCTTCCCCAGACAACCACATGGCATTCAGTCAGCCCCTGCTTGAGGCTCCAATGGTACTGTGTTGGAGAGAGGTCTTTCTGCAGCACCTTACTGAAAACAGCATCTTTGATGACCATTATGCCTGGCGCACTGTCTTTACTGCTAGAATGACCCTTTCCCACGGGGGAGATGACAGCTCACTTTGTGACCAGTCATAGTCATCACTTGTCCATCAGTGGAGATTGTGCATGTTGCTAAGATACTGAGCAAGTTTCCAAAGAGCTTCCAGACTAAGACAGACCAGGGAGGAAGGCATGTAACCTACTTTTGAAATCACCCAGTGAAAACCCGATAGATCACAACAGTCCAGTCAGCAAATAGTGACGGGGCTGGTGCTGGATTGGGCAGTGTTTTGTCTCATTGTGTGTGGTGTCATCCTGCGTTGGTGCTGACTCAATGGCTAACAAGCAACCTTCACCCTGCTTTGCAGTGTGGACTACCACCTGACACACACATAGACTCACAGGTATCTTTGAGTTTGCTGGTCAATCAGTTGGTTTTGTTTGGTTATTATCTGCTAAGGGAGCTCTGGTAACTTAGTCCATAGGATAAAACACTGCAGCCTCAAAGATCATGCCTCACTGATGGTTTGAATTCACCAGTGGCTCCACAGAGGAAAGATGAGTAAGCTTCTCCTGTTAAATTTCCAACCTCAGAAAACCCACTGGAGGGTCAGCGTTGTGTTCATTCTGACCCGAGGCAATGAGTGAGTTTTTAATTGTCTATTAAGATCCTTTGCAAAGTGTGCACCAAGAAGACAGGGATTAGTAACACCAGATTCCCCTCCCCTCCTCCTTTAGTTTAGAATACAGCATAAAGGAGCAGCTCAAAAAATACTTAATGTAGAAAAAGGGCCAGCAGAGATTTCTTTCCAATTGCTTTAAAATACTGAAAATGACTAGCTTGATTATTGTTGTTGTGTGCTGTTGAAGCAGAACGGAGTCCTAGTTGACCCTCCAGCAGATTTTCAGAGGCAGTAAATAGCATGGGAGGAGACAGCCCATTCTTCTATTGCAGAGCAGGCTGATGGATTGGAACCACACATCTTTGGAATCGCAGCACAGATTTTACCATTACCAGCTTTACATAGATATAAAACTAGCCCTTAAAAAGAAATTCCCCAAACAGATGACTCTTTTTGACCATTTCTTTTTGTTATTCTCTTCATATGATCATGAGAACTAGCTGTTCGTGTCCAGAACCCAGAGGAAGAATACTATCATAACCTTGGAGCTCTGGTGGTGCAGTCCACAGGAGGTGGTGCTGCTGACCCAAAGGTCCTTCTCTGGCTGCCTGAATCCACCAGCAGCAATGTGGGAGAAAGATGGATAATCTCTTCCTGCACAATTTACAGCCTCTAAAAATTCATTTATCAGCTGAGTGAGTGAGTCCCTCTATGGGAATGAATTTTGAGAGTTTATTCCTTCAAGCTACCTGGATAATTATCCAGTGTAAACAGCCAAAGGCTTGGGGTCACAATTCAAGTGTCCCCAACTGACTTGATGACATTAGTTAAAGCATGCTCCCCTCTGGGTGTTCATTTTCTCCTGTGCTGAATAGAGGAATGCTGGACTAGATGACAATTCTTTGGACCTCTTCCACCTCTTTGTATGCCAGGACCCACTCAACCCTTAACTGGCTCATCTGTGGTGGTTGACTGGAAGGAGGTCTGCGCATCATTTCTCTGAATGCCTTTGGAGACAAATGCCCCATTGTGTGTGAACCCAGGGCCTGCTCCAGATTCCCAGCAGCGTTGTTTCTTCCCCAAATGAGAAAGCACAGGTGGAATGTGGGTGTGTGTCAGCCAGTATCATCACCAGGACGACAAAAGGGAGGAGCTTACAGTACTATGGAACAAACAATACAGGGAGCCTGAGGGAGAAAGAGCAGGGAAGAGAAACAGGTCATGACACATAAAAGATTCTTAGATTATTAGAGGGGAAAAAATGTTGAATCCGAATCAAGGAGGCAGGTAGCCAAGTTAGGAGGGAGGTTGGGAATATGAATGTTGAATTGACTTCTTTAGGAAGTTCTGGTGGGCTCGCGGGTGACTTGAACTGCTAACCCAAAGTCAAGGGGTTCAAATCCACCAGCTGCTCCTTGGGAGAAAAAGTGATAATCTTCTCCCCTACATTTTGCAGTCTCTAAAAATCCTCTAGAGAGTCAACTGTGAGTTGGTTTTGACTTGACAGCAATGAGGTTTTTCTTTATATTATAATTTGGAAATATTGTGTCAAATTGAACCTATGCATGAATTATTTTCCAGTCATTCTACAACTAGTATTTATAACTAGAGGAAATTCTTGCATCTATTCACCAAGAGACAAAAATATGTATAGCATCTCTGTTAGTTATAGTATAAAGGGTGAACAACCCACTATCTCTTGATAGTAGAAGAAATTAGTAAATGGTAGTATATTCATTCCATGGAATAGAATAGAGCAGTGAAAATGAATATTTTATTTCTATCAGATCAACAGCTGAGTCTCCCAATTTGCAGAATATATAGAGCATGAACCCACTTATACAATTTCAAAGTCATGCTTAACTTAGTAATATGCCACTGCATATCTCTATGCATACATATATGAACCCTACTGGCACAGTGTTTAGAAACTGGGCTGCTAACGGAAAAGTTGGCAGTTAGAAACTGTCTTCTGCTTTGCAAGAGAAAAATGGTGGTAATCAGCTTCCATAAAGATTTATAACCTTGGAAACCCTACAAGACAGTTTAATTTTGAGCCAGGATTGACTCAATGTCAATGAATTTGTCTACATTCATGTATAGTAGAATTGTTGTTGTTGTTGTTAGGTGCCGTCGAGTTGTAGACGACTCATAGTGACACTATGACCAAACGGCCTGAGCACTGTTCCTACATAGAGTTTCCGGAGGCAAGCCATTTCAGAAGTGGATTCCATTCCTGCTTCCAGGCTTGTTTTAGTTGGGAAGCTCCAGCCAACACTGCCCACCATAGGTAACCATTACCATGTTTGGCACATCAGTGTCACAGTGTTCACCATCACAGCAACCACGAGTTACCTCTGTACAGCAATGCACAGACCACTGCTATACCACCTAGGAGAATGTTTGACGGGAAAACTATTTGAACCTGGCCGAGGGCCGCACATTAAAATCACCCACCTTCAGCTTGGTAGCATAACTTTCTTTCCACTAGGGCAACTTAGCTCTCTCTCTGTCATAGTTGTTCTTGTTGTTAAGTGCCATCGAGTCGTAGACGACTCATAGTGACCCTATGAACGAAAGGCCTGAGTACTGTTTGTACATAGAGTTTCCAGAGGCAAGTAATAGTAGAATTACTGAAAATAAAAAGCAATATTCACAAAGAGAAAATTCCAGAAAGTGGTAGGTAGAAGAAAGTAGAGGGCTCATAGGTAGGTTATAAAGGATTCTTAATGTTTTCTATGTTTTGGGTGGTTTGCTGAAGCCATGAGTTTTGTTTTATTATTCTAATTATCTTCTCTATGTACTACACCACTCAGTTGTGTGTTTGCTGTACTGTGGTGGCCTCTATATGTTTATGACACTGCAAGTTATGCCACAGATATTTAAAATACCAGCAGATCTACCAATGGTTGACAGATTAGAAAGAAAGGCCTGACAATTTACTTCCAAAAATTAATCATTAAGACCCCTTATGTACAGATCACAGCAGAATGTTGTTAGTCTTGCTTACTTTGGATATGTCACCAGGAGCGGTCAAAATCTAGATGAGGACATCATGTTTGGTAAAGCAGAGGGCAAGTGGAAGAAGGAGAGATCCACCATGAAACAGACTGGCACAATGTCACGGAAATACACTTGAACATGCCAGCAATAGTGAGGATGACAAAAGACTGGGTGATGTTTCATCCTGTGTCTAGAAATCCACCTTAAGTTGCAGTTAATTCCAAAGTATATTATTTATATTTTTATGTATATGAAGTATTTCCTCATTCATTCATTGCTATTAACTCACAGCAAGGGCTGATACTTCAGTGGATTTTTTCAGAGGCTGTAAATTGCATGTGAGGAGATTTCCTATCTTTCTCCTACAGGGCAGCTGGGTTGCCTCTGGGTTGGCAGCATAGCTCCTTACCCTCTAGGTCACCCGAGCTCCCTCAAGTTAAACAACAAAATAAAATAAGATAGAAGCATAAGTTTTGAATATCAATCAACTTGGACTCAGATCTAGGACTCTGAGTGAGACTCTTTTCCACTTTTCTAGTAAGAATCAGAATAATAGTACCTCCTCCTGGGGAACTGAGGAAAAATCAGGAATGGCATAAAAAGGTCTTTGTGAGAAATAGGAATCTCAGAACACTTAACTATACTCATGCAAAACCTATACCTAGACCGAGAGGCTATTGTCCAAACAAAGCAAAGGGACAGTATAAGGTTTAAGATCAAGAAAGATAAGCAGCAGGGCTATATCATACTTGCATACCTATTTGACTTGTATGCTGAGAAAATAATTCGAAAAGCTAGACTTTATGAAGAAGAATGTGGCATCAGGATTGAAGGAAGACTTAGCAACAACTTGTGTTATGCAGAAAATTAATAAGACTCAAAGCACTTGCAGAAGATCAGACAATAGCCTTTAATAACATCAAGGAAAAAAACCTTTACCACTGACTAGGTCAATAAGCTACATCATAATAGATGGAAAGAAGATTGAAGTTGTTAATGATTTCATTTACTTGGATCGACAATCTACACCCTTGGTACTAGCAGTCAAAACATTAAAAGATGTGTTACATTGGGGAAATCCACTGTCAAGGACCTATCCAATGTGCTAAGGAGCAGTGAAGTCAGTTTAAAGACTAAGGTGTACCTGACCTGAACCATGGTCTTTTCAATTACTTGCTATGTATCTGAAAGTTGGACAATGAATAAGGATGACAGAAGAAGAATCGATGTCTTTGAAATAGTGTTGGAGAAGAGTATTGAATATTCCATGGACTGCCAAAGAACAAACATGTATTATGGATTGATACAGTGACTGTAGCAATGAGCTTAAATATATAAGATGTGGTGAAGATGGTGTAAGATAGGGCAGGGTTCCGAACTTTTGTTCATAGGTTTGCTATGAACTGTAGTCAACTTGAGGACCACTAAACAACAACAACAAAATGTGCAGTACATATTAAACAATACAGAATGATGGTGATGAAGCTAATATGAAGATAATGAACAAGGGCCTCTAAGAGCTATTAAAATGACTTTAGTCTTCACAGAATAATGGTTGAGGTTTCAAAATTTTTAAAATAATGGACCTGTACATTGAGTTTTGGAATTTGTAAACTGTATCTCTTCCTTGGAGCTCACAATTCTTGGAGGAAATGGAAAGTTGTTATGTTTTAAAGAATAAAGTGACTGAAAGGAGAAATTGAAGATTCAGTCATTACCATGGGAGGTATTAGACCCAAAGTTCTTCAGATCAAGTGGACCACAAATTGGTAGAAGTATAGAGGATTTAAACATATCAATGAACAAGACCCAGTTGATAGACATGTATAATTGGAGGATATGCATTATTTGCAAGTATATGTAAAAATATGCACAGTTATGAGGGAATAAAGCTTTACTGCCTAAATTAAAAATATCAGGAACATGTAAACTAAATAATTATAACAGAAGACAAATACACACATATTTAGACATTTAAGCATAGCTTTAAATAACTAATGGATTAAAGGAAAAATAGATAAAGCTCTATTGGTCTAATAGGTAAGAAATTGTGCTGCTAACCCAAAGACAGGCAGTTAGAATCTACCAGATAATCCTTGGGGAAAGGGTGGGTAATCTCCTGAGAGATTTACAGCCTCTGAAAACTCACTGAAAGATTAGCTGCACATATAGCTTAGACAACTTAGACTTCATAGCAATTAGTTATTATTTGAGTCTCTAAATAACTCATGGATCAAAGGAAAAGTGGAAAAATCTTGTAGAGAGGATTTAAAAGCTATAGTTGCTTGTGTAATTTAATAAGCTTGGCCTGGCCTTGGTTATGATACACTTGAGATGAACAGAACTACTTGGGTGATGATTTCCAGGTTTTAGCTGGTGGCCTAATTTGCACTGCAATGCTGAAGGCACACATTTCAAATCCACCAGTTTCTTCACAGGAGAAGATTGGCATTCTCCTCCTATGTGATTAACTACATCTGAAAACTCGCTGGAGAGTCAGCTATGGGCTGTTCCGACTTGATGATACACCACAACAGCAATGCGGAAACTTTAAATGACTTCCTATTGTTTTTATATCAATGCATTTATGGTTTACCTCCCAATTGCTACCCAGTTACTCCCCCTTGTCCCCTTTTGTAAAATACAAAAGCCTATCAGGTAACTGCCAAGGATGAGGGAGAGAACACATGTTTGTTAATGACTGACTAGCTACCAGGAGCTGAGTCACTTTATCAATCCATCTCATCTGGGGTCTAATGAAAAGTCACTATGTCCTTTCAATTACTCAAACAGGAAAGGCCTAGAATTTGAATGTGAGGATATTGAGGTTGATTTCACAGCAGAAAGGGAGTTAACAAAGGTTTTTAGGCAGGAAAATGACAGGGACTGATGCAAGGTTGTTTTTTTCTTTTTTTAAAAAAAGCAATCATTGGCAGAGGAGAAGATGAATGGGTGGGAGGAGAGTACAGCTCTGGGCAGCCAGCAAGGAGGCCTCTGGACAGCCTGGGGTGAGAGGTGATGAAAACATGATAAATGGATTCTAAGATGTTGGATACTGATACTCAGTGTGCTTCCTCACCAGGAATGTTTACAGTTTGACAGGGGACACTATCTTAACCCAAAGGAATAAAAGGCTAGGATGCAGTTCCTTGAGTTAGGATGAGCCAAAGACAGACAGACTTTTGTGTTCAGGGTCTTAAATGGAACCTTAGGAATCCTTTAAGCAGGAATCCTTCACATAGATGAAATACAGCTGCACTGTCCTCTGAGGTGTCCCTGCTCACAGCCATTGTGAATCTTAGTCTGCGCTGGATTGTCAATGTAGTGGAAAAAGTTTTGGCTGCAATCACATGAAAATGTAATCTGACAGAATTTGAAAAGTAAAGCCATTTCTCCAACTAGACCATCCAAGACACAGGCTAACTCTTAGTTGATTAGTCCTACAGAGCAGTCACTATCACCCAACAGGTCAGCGTAATGATACGGTGAATGGTAACGTGGGCCCAGGGCCCGCCCAGAGGGCAGCAGCTCTTCTGCCCAATCAGTTCGGTCCCACAAACCCCCACAAGACTGGAGCCAGAGGGGAGAGGCAGGGCCAGTGGCTCTTGTGCGCAAAGGCTTATGCTCAGGGGAGGCCCCACAGTGTCTTCAGGTCTAGATCATGACCCTTTCTAGAGTCAATGGAGAAGGTGTTTTGTATCCACAGTGATAAAACTTTCCACATTTAAAGATTATGTAAGTCTGTCTTCCACATACTTCCAGGGCTAAGTGGGCCTTTTTTGTAGAGTTGATGACGTTCCCTGAGCTCTTCACATTCTCACTTGGCCTGTCATCTACGTAGTCTATCAAGACAGCTGGCTAAGATTGGGAGTGAGGGATGAGAGTCCATGGTTCAAGGCTATGTCCAGCCTGGGGCATCCAGTACTCTCAAAATTACATTTGTGAGCATGGTGTCTCATACCTTCTTGGCTCCATTTTCCCTGGGTCATTCCTTGATGGGCCTGCAGCCTCTCTTCTCCAGTCCTGTATCTCCTTCTGAAAGCACACATGAAAAGATGTACTCAGAACAGCTCCAAGAAGACAGAAGCTCAAGTTTTTCTGGTGACTCATTTCATCAGAGGCTAGAGCTTCCACATGAACTCTGATGTCAACATCATGGATGCTCCTAAAAGTCTGTGTGTGGCTGGGGCCCTCATGCACTGACAACCCGGATGGTGATCACAGGAACCCAGCTTCTTCTTGTAGCAGTCTTGGTTCTGACCTCCACCTGCCCTTGTGGGGGGAAAAAAATAGGCCTGTAGTCAATCTGATTAGTAGATATCATGGGAGATGGGTGGTTTGGACAGGAAAAGGAGAACTAGAGTTTGGCTGCCTCTCAGTCTTAGCCATTTCCCTCCCATCCTCACATAAGACCAAGATGATCCTCTTTGGCTAGTGGAAGGTGGTAGTGGCTGTTAGCTGGCTCTCTGGAAGGTAAGAATTGGTCTGAGGGAAGCAGAAGCCACCACCCCGTATGCACTTGGCTTAAGTGTAAGGGAGCTAGATGGAGGGGAGACGGTCCCTACCGTTTGTAGTAGATAGTTTAGAAGCAGAATTCCTGGGTGGTGCAAATGATTAACACTCTTGACTACTCACTGAAAGGTTGAAGGTACATTTTATTAAGAAATGTTTTTTTTGGTTACTTTGCCTTGGGTAAACAAGAGTTATAGAAAACCTTGTGTTCTACCCTGGGAAACATGGGTTTACCTTGACGGCAACTGGAAGCAAAAGATAGGTAGCAATAGTTTTTTACTTCTGTGAAGAATCTGGAGCGTTCCGCAATACTGATGATCATTTGCAGTCTAGTATTGTGCATGTTTTGTGACAGCACCAGCAGAAGGCATTCGGCCTCTAAAGTCTGCTTTTACCCCTGACTTAGCATCTCCAACTTTAAATACCTCTTTCCTTTCTAACTAACGTAGGCTTAGACTACAACTAGGTGTAGACAGTAATTGTGAGGAAGACTTACAGGGGAAAACACCTTTTCCTTAATCTCATCCAGTCTTAAAAGGGTAAGATTTCCACCTCCAATCCTCATTTTCCCCATGTGAGACTGAATCTTTCCATTTTAGAGCCAGAGGGGTCCTGAGGAGATTGTGGAAAACTTGGCCACCTTTATGTACCCCTGCTCTTACTGAGAAGAGCATGCAGTTTTATGCTGACCAAATCTTGACTCCTGCCTTGGACAAGGGAAGGGCCAATTTTAAAAATTTTTATTCTCACTAGTCAAGATTTTTTAAACTATCTGTTGTTATGCACCATCAAGTCAGAACCAATCCATAGCTGACCTTACAGCAGGTTTTCAGATACAATAATTTGTGTGAGAAGAGATTTCCTATCTTTATTCTGTAGAAGAGCTTGTAGATTTGGACTGCTTGTCTTTGGGTTGGCAAGACAATTTCTTGCTACTAAGTTACCAGAGTGATACATATTGTTAAATAGCTCTTCTTTTCTTTCAAAAATTAATGTCTTCATATAAAATTAAATTATAATTATGGCTATACTTGAATGAATAAGCAGACGTGAGATGAATGTTTTCCCTCAGATCCCAGAGGCAGTGGTGAATCATTTATGTAGTTAAGAACATAGGCCAAACTAAGACTTCAGTGATATACATATCTGGTTTTCTCATCAAATTCCAATGAAATTGATAAACCCACTATACAGTTAAGAAAACTACTTTATATCCTCCTCCTTCTAAATGTGACAATATTCCATCCTATGGCACTCTTTGCTTCTGTACTGGGTTAGAGATTTTGTTGCAACGGCCACACAGAACTCACAGGCACAGCTCTCAGTTTTGGGGTAATAGATTACAAGTCATGTTCAGGAAAACACCGGCTATATAGTTTTTCAGTCAGGAAAGCTTTTTCCTCAGATGTACTCCCACGCATGCCTTTCTGGCTCTCTGCTAAACTGTCTTGGTCTCTACAAAAGTGACCAAATTCTTTTAGCTCTGCAATTATGTACTAGGGCCTTCAAGGGAGAACAAAGGGCAATCTCCTCCCATGTGATTTACAGCCTCTGAAAACCTGCTAAAGAATCAGCTAAGGGTTGGTTTCAATTGATAGCAATGAGGGATAAGAATTTAATTGAGGGATGGTACAATTTGATGGGTGGAGGGGGTGAGGAAAATTGGAAGAATCTGTTCTGGAAAACAATGTATTTGAATTTTGTAAATAAATGAGTATTTTTAAAAAATCTTTCTATAGAGCCTTCAGAGAGAACATAGCTCTGCTAACACTTGGAATACAGATGAGCGACCTCCACAATTGTGAGATAATGAGTTTCTGTTATTTAAAGCCACCCACTTCATGGGGCTCTGGTGGTCTAGTGGCAAGAAGTTGCAGTGCAATTCTGAAGGCATGCAATTCAAGGCCACCCATTGCTGGCAAGAGAAAAATGGGCAATCTCCTCTCGTGTGACTTACTGCCTCTGAAAACCCACCAAAGGATCAGCTATGGGTTAGTTCCAACTCTACAGTACACAACAACAACAATGACAGCAACAACTTTGTAGGAAATTATTTTCTTTCTAGGAAATTATTACAGCCTTCTTCCTTAAGAAAATCACTTACTTCATCTGTGATATTATTGATATTGTTTGATAGTTTCCCCATTCTGTTGAGTCACCAGAAATAAAGATGGGAATGCTAGTCATTATAGTGTTGATGATAATGGAGGTGATGAGGGGCTGATGTTGCTATTACTCTGGAATCTGTGTCACTTGTATTTCAGATACAAGTGAGGTCAATCTTGTTAGATAAAATGCTGTGAAGCTTCTAGACTAAGAAGAACAGAAAAGAAACATTTGGCTACCAATGAAAATCCTCTGGACCAGAACAGATTATTGTCCACTATAGTGCAGGGAGATGACACTCCTAGGTTGGACACTTGTTATAACACCCAGCGACTACAACAATGTGATTGAGCATGTCAGTGGGACCAGGCAGTGTTTAACTTTGTTGCATATGAGAGTTCCATGAGACAAAGCTGACGTGATAGCAACCAACAAGAAATGGCTGAAAAAATTATGTTCAAGAGATAATGGTGATGAAGAAAGAATTTTAAGCTGCTCTAAAGGAACTGGCAAAAAACAAGGTCCCAGGAATTTATGGCATATCAATTGACATATTTTGACAAACAAATGAAACCCTGGAAGTGCTCACCAGATGTGCCAAGAAATCTGGAGTACAACCACCTGGCCAAGTGACTGAAAAAGATTTGTATTTATTCCCATTCCAAAAAAAAGAAGGCCCAACAGAACAATATCACTAATATCACACACAAGAAAAATCCTGCTGAAGAGTATCCAAAAGTTACTGGTGGAGTACAGAGACAGAAAACTACCAGAAATACAAGCTGCGTTTTGAAGGGGTTGTGGCAAGTCAGATGGATCTTGGCCGAAAGCAGAGAGCAGCAGAGGAATGTCTATCTTTACCATTGTCCTCATCGTCGTCATCATCATCATCAACATCCTTATTTACATGAGTGAAGTGAGATGGATTGGCATAGAATATTTTGAATACCATGATTATTTAATCTCTTATGCGGGAGATGAAAAGAAGAGGAAAACAAATGGGATCACTTTTATAGTTAAAAAGGTCATTTCTAGATCCATCTTGAAATACAATATTGTGAGTGATAGGATAGTATCCATATGCATACAAGGAAGCTATGTTAATACCACTATAATTTAAAAAACAGAACCAAAGAGGAGGAAATAGATCATTTCTATCAACTATTGCAATCAGAAATCGATTGAACATGTAACAAAGGTGCATTAATAATAATGGGTGACTGGAATGCAAAAGTTGGGAACCAGGAAGAAGGATCAGTAATTGGAAAATATGGACTTGGTGACAGAAATATGGCTGGGGATAGAATGATAGAATTCTGTAAATCAGTGATTTATTCATAGCAAATACCTTTTATAAGAAACATAAACAAAGTCTATCCACATGGATTTCACCTGATGGGATGCACAGAAATCAGATCTATTACATCTGTGGAAGGACTGTTGGAGAAGTTCAATATCAGAAGTAAAAACTAGGACAGGTACTGACTGTGGAACAGACCATCAACTGCTCATAAGCAAGTTCAAATTAAAACTTAGGAAGGTTAAATCATATCCACAGGAATAAAAATTTGACCTTAAGTCTATGCCCCATAAATTGAAAAATCAACTCAAGAATAGGTTTGAGGCCTTGAACACTAATGAACAAAGGCCATATAAGCTGCGGGATGGGAAGATATCAAGAATATCATTCATGAAGAATGGAAAAAGTCATGAAGAAGAAGAAGAAGGTGAAGGTGAAGAAGAAGGTGAAGGCAAAGAAGAAGAAACCAAAATGAATGTCAGAAGACACTGAATATTGCACTGGAGCACTAAGAAAACAAAGCAAAGGGAAGAAATCAAGAAGTTAAGGAGCTGAGTAGAAGATTTCAAAGGGCCACTTGGGAAGACAAGGCAAAATATAATAATGAAATGTGGAAGGAGCTGGAGTCGGAAAATCAAAAGGGCTGAACTCGCTCACCATTTTATAAGCTGAAAGAACTAAAGAATAAATATAAAGCACGAGTTGCAAATGGACTGATTCAGGAAGTACTAAAAGAAGATGGAAGGAGTATACAGTTATTGTACCAAAAGAATTGGCTGAAACAGAAGAATCTCAAGAAACAACTTATGATCAAGAGACAATGGTGATGAAGGTGGAAATTCAGGCTGCCCTGAAGGACTTGACAAAAAATAAAGCCCCAGAAATTGATGGAATAGCAACTGACATATTTCAACAAACAGATGCTGTCTTGGATGTGCTCACCAAGTTGTGCCAAGAAATCTAAAGGACAATTACTTGGCCAACTGGAAGAGATCCATATTTATTTCCATTCCAAAAAAAAGTAACCCTAGCAAGTATGAAAATTATCAAACAATATCACTAATATTACACACTAGCAAAATCTTGCTGAAGATTATCCAGAAACAACTGGAACAGTACATTGACAGAACTACCAGAAATACAAGCTGGGTTTAGAGGAGGTTGTGGCACTAAGGACATTATTGCCAATGTCAGATGGATCTTGGCCAAAAGCAGAGAGTACCAGAAGAGTGTCTATCTGTGTTTCATTGACTATGCAAAGGCATTTGATTGTGTGGATCACAACAAATTGTGGCTAACTTTGAGGTAAATGGGAATCCCCGAACCCTTGATTGTGCTTATGCGAAACGTATACTTGGAGCAAGAAGCACTCCTTAGAACAGAGCAAGGAAATACTGAACAGTTCAAAATCAGGAAAGAAGTGTGTCAGGGATGCATCCTGTCCCCATACCTTCTAAATCTGTATATACAGAACAGATTATTCAGGAAGCAGGGCTTTATGAGGAGGAGTGTGGCATCAAGATTGGAGGAAGACTCATTAACAACCCGCAATATACAGATGACACAACCTTACTTACTGAAACTGAAGAAGACCTGAAGTGCTTGCTGCAGAAGGTCAAGGACTGGAATATTCAATATAGATTGAAACTCCACATCAAGAAGACAAAGATTCTCACCACTGGGCCAATTGGCAGCACCATGTTACAGCTTGCTCTACCCCATAATCAACACTTTTAACACCATCAGTCAGAAGATCAAAAGATGAATTGCATTGGAAAAATCGGCTATCATAGACCTCTCCAGACTGCTGAAGAGCAACATTGTCAGTCAAGATACAAAGGTGTGCCTAATCTAGGCTATAGTCTTCTTAATTACTTGTTACATTTCAGAGAGCTGGACAATGACTAAGGATGACAGAAGAAGATGACTAGATGCCTTTGAGTTATAGTGCTGGAGAAGAGTCTTGAACATACCATGGCCTGCCAAGAAAACAAATAGGTCTGTCTTGGAGAAGGTGAAACCAAATCTCTCCTGGGATGCCAGGATTTTGAAGCTCCACCTCACTTAGTTTAGACACGTGGCCATGAGATATCAGTCCTTGGAGAAGGACATCATGCTTGGAAGGGTAGAGGGAAAGCGCAGGAGAAGGGAGACCTGGGATGAGATGAATCTATACAGTATCTGGGGCAATGGGGGTTGGTGCATCCAAATTAATGAGCCTGGCTCAGGACAGGGAAGGGTTCAGAGCTGCTATACATAGGTCACTATACATACATTGACACATAACAATAACATACTATATTGGTTGGTTGGTTGGTTGTTTTGTGTGTGGGGTTTTTTTTGGTTTTTTTTTTTTTTAAATAGGCCTCTTGTTTACAGTCAACAAGACCTCAGGGAGGGTCTTTGTCTTTAAAGTTGTTGTTGTTGTTATATTTTGGAGGAACATTCTTCTAAGCGGTACAGCACTCTTCTGTCAATATGCTGTACTGAGGTAACCTGGGGTTGCTGTGACACTGAACCTTGTGCCAATGGGGTGTCAAATGCCATAACGGTTACCCATGGCGGACAGTGATTGCTGGAGCTCCCAGTTCAAGGCAAGTTTGGAAGCAGGTGGCATCCACTTCCTAAACAACATGCCTGTGGAAACTCTATGAACCTTCGTAAATGTTGATAGTTACAGAAAGGCCTCAGGCCTTTTGTTCATAGGGTCACTATGAGTCCTGTCGACAAAATGGCAATCAACAATAACAACAACGACATCATCTCTTCACCATCCTCCTCCTCATTATCCTTATTTATATCTCTATCATCACTTCTTCATAATTTCTGTTATAATTATCCTTGTTTACCTTTATAATTACCCTTTTCACCATCATATTTATCCTTATCTAAGGCACAATTATGGAGCTTTGGAGGCCTAGTGGTAAAAAACTGTTGCACTGCATTTCAAAGTCACATGGTTCAAATCCACCAGCTATTCTATGGAGCACCATCACAATAACACCTCTTCACCATCATCACCATCACCACCTCCATCACCATTATCACTTCTCTCATCGTTAGCACCAGCATCATTACCTCCCTCACCCATCATCACCATCACCATTTCACCATCATCACCATCACCACCTCCATCACCATTATCACTTCTCTCATCGTTAGCACCAGCATCATTACCTCCCTCACCCATCATCACCATCACCATCATCACCTGCATCACCATCACCATCATCACCTCCATCACCATCATCAGCAACAGCATCATTACCTCCATCATTATCATGACTATAATCACCATCATCACCTCCACCACTGTCTCCATCACCATCACCATCATCACCTCCATCACCATCATCAGCAACAGCATCATTACCTCCATCATTATCATGACTACCATGACCATCATCACCATCATTACCTCTATCACCATCATCAGCAACAGTATCATTACCTCTATCATTGTCATGAGTATTATGACCATCATCACCTTTTTGTGAATATCAACATTATCACCATCATTACTATCAACATTGCCATTAACATCATCATCATCATCATTACCAATATCACTGTTTCCATCACCTCTGTCATCATCACCGTTGCCACCCTTTTCACCTCTGTCTTGGTGATTGCCATCATTATCATCATCACTATCATCACCATCCTCTCTATCATGACTGTCATCACTTCCGTCATCACCATTGTCACTGTCATTTCCTTAATCATTAGTATCATTACCATCATCACCTTCACCTTCACCATCCTCATTGTCATATTTATTGAATATGTAAAAAAAATCAGAGACTGTGTAAGTTTCTTACAGGCTTTAACTGATTTAAACCTCACACCCCCATAAAATAAGAACATAAAGAGAAGACTCGTGAGGTTAATAAGTTGTCCGAGATCACAGGGTTGGGATAAGGAAAACTTGGATATGCTTCCTTAGTCATGTAAAGTGATGGCTCCTGCTTGAGTATAGGACCATCTTGATCCTATACACTTACGTATATGTTGTTGTTGTTGTTATGTGCCGTCGAGTCGTTTCCGACTCATAGCGACCCTATGCACAACAGCCCTAAACCCTGCTCTATCCTGCACCAACCGCACCGCCTCTGACACACCCATCCCTATTACCCCAGTCACCGAAGCAATCCATCTCAAAGAGGGTCTTCCCCTCCTGCGCTGTCCCTCAACCCTCCCAAGCATGATGTCCCTCTCCAAGGACCTGGCAACATGTCCAAAGTATGTCAGACGAAGCCCCAGAATCCTTGCCTCCAAGGAGTAGCTTGGTTTAATCCTCTCCAAGACAAATCTGTTTGTTTTCCTGGCAGTCCAGGGTACATTCAGTACCCTTCTCCAGCACCATAGCTCAAAAGCATCCACTCTCCTTCTGTCCTCCCTAGTCATTGTCCAACTCTCTGAGGCATAACAAGCGATTGCAAATACCATGGCCTGTATCAGGCGCACCTTAGTCTCCAGAGAGACACTGTTGCTCCTGAGTACTTTAGGGAGGTCCCTAACAGCAGACTTTCCCATCGCAATATGCTTTTTGATTTCCTGACTGCTGGTGCCAAGAGTGTTGACTGTGGAGCCGAGCAAACTGAAGCTGTGAACAATCTCAATCTCTTCATCATCCATCCTGATGCTGCCAATTGGTCCAGTGGTGAGAATCTTTGTCTTCTTGACATTGAGCCTCAGTCCATACTGAGACTTACGTATATAACTAGGTTAAAAGGCCAGTATTCTTTCTGCTGCCTGGTGGGGTTGGAGAGCTAGTTCAAGACTTGGCTAGCTGCTGGCTCTGATTGGAGTGGCTTAGATGTTGAACAACTTAGAAAACAATTTTCAAACGAGAGGCATGGTACTGACTGTTGGTATAAAACATAATATTAGCAAAGCCTTCAGAAAAAAAAATCCACACTCATTTTTACACAAGTCCAGTTCTACTCTTCCTACCTCCCTATCCCTGCAAAACCATAGAGAACAGAGACATCTTTCTTATTTCCAATTCATTCCTACATCCCATAGTTTGATGTTTTCAAGCTGGCCAGTCTTCTTGTCTTAATAACCACAAAGGAGATTGGGCAAACTCACTACCTTTTAATACTTGTATTGGGTATAGACACACAGATGAAATCTCTGGTTAAAATTAATGTAATGTTCCTTTAAAATACCCAGGCATTTTCTAAGACAGCCATTTCAGTTGGTCAGGCATTCAGAGCTCCAAATTAAACAAAAGTGTGAGTGAATTGAGCCAATTCATCTGCTTCATCCCAATGTAAATGTACATAGCAGTGTGCCCACTGATGTCCTTGTACAGCTAGAGTGTTTACATGGTGAGACTGTTGCTTAGACAGTCAGGGTTTGATCTCTGTTTCTTTCTTGGCTTCTGCTGCTCAGGAGATTTTGCCCTTTCTTGTTCTGAGGTGGAAATTCTCTGCCTGGGGTGAGCTAGTAGTTTAAATTCCCGACCCCTGGAGAAAGAAACAATGAGCCTCTTGTGAATTTTTTCTTCCTGAGTTTTTGGGCCACGGCTAAAAGTGTGGCACCAGATATACAACAAGGAAGAAAGAATAAGCAAAAGAGGACAAACTTAAATGCATCTTTGAATGAAGCACAGGACTAGCCACTTGGAGAGGTGTCATCTGTAAATGGGGGCATTTGAAAATGGATCTATGAATACATAAGCAACATAAGGAAAATCAGCCGGTTTTCATCACCGTTTTATTACAATCCCATTTTACAGATAAGGATGCTAAGGTATAGAGTATATGAACAACTTGGCTAGACTCATGTAGGCTGCTATGGTGGACCTGAGATTTCAGAAAGTCTGGATCTATAGTCCGTGCTTTCAATAGTCAACACAGCTAGAATGTCAACTTTGAGAGGTCTGCTCTGAGAACTGACTCTATGTAATTGATATGGATTCGCTCAAGTTATTTCTTATTCCTGAGTCTGTTTCTTCCTCTGTAAAATGGGACAATATTCATGTCACACATCCCATAAGTTTATAATATGGATCAAAAGATATGGAGAGTGAAAGTGAAAGAGGTGTACAAATAATGAAAGGAATCATATAAGAATCATATAGATTTAAAGTGGTTTTTAATATGCAATTCATTTCACTCATAATACTTAATCTTTATGCCAGCCCATTTGGGGGCCAAGTTTTATTAATCCCATTTTAAATATGAGGAAAATAATATTCAAAGAGAAAAAGCAGCTTGCCTGCAGTCCAGGCCTTAAACTAAGGCCTTCTGGATTCAAGCCTGATGTTCTTATACACGACTCTTTTGTGTTAGGGTAATACTATGTTCACAAGGCACGGGCAGTGTCTTGTCCTTCAGTTTAATTCTTTAATCCCCTTGATCATTTAGCACAGTACCTTGGACATGGAAAGGATTTTGCTAGTGTGTATTCTTGGCAGAATGAATCATGATTGGATGAAGAAGAAAGCTGGAGAGGAGAAGTTCAAGTTTGCATTTTCTAATTAATCTAGAATAATTGTGGACTAAAGACATCAAAAAGATACCTAAAATGTTTAATTTTGTGCTTTACTTCAGGAAGGGTAGTGTAATATAAATAAATGTATCTTTCTTGCTTCCTAATGACTTTGCTATAATTCTTAATCAAGGAATTATAGATCTTTTAGGAAAAGAATGGATCTCAGAAATTACCTGATTCCATTTTCCCCTCACTGGATTGCCTCCTTTATCAACATGAACTTGAGCTGATGGCTTGAGTCCAAGTTAACATAGTATCCTTTTCTTTGTCACTTTTCCTCATTGAAACGAGATAAATTAGAATTCAGGCACCAAACTGTTGACAATAAATGTGACATCTAACAAATTCAATATCCTTTATTCCCGCCCCCCCCCCCAGTTTCCTATTTTGTAAAAGTCAACACTCTTGGTTGGCACCAGCAGCCAGGAAATTAAAAGACATATTGCGATGGGAAAGTCTGCTGTTATGGACCTCTCCAGGGTACTGAAGAGCAATGGTGTCTCTCTGGAGACTAAGGTGAGTCTGATACAGGCTATGGTCTTTGCAATCACTTGTTATGCATCAGAGAGTTGGACAATGACTAGGGAGGATGGAAGGAGAATTGATGCCTTTGAGCTGTGGTGCTGGAGAAGAGTATTGAATGGACCATGGACTGCCAAGAAAACAAACAGATTCATCCTGAAGAGGGTTAAACCAGGCTGCTCCTTGGAGGTAAGGATTCTGGGGCTTCGTCTAACATATTTTGGACATGTTGTAAAGAGGGACTGGTCCTTGAAGAGGGACATCACACTTGGGAGGGTGGAGGGATGGTGCAGCAGAGAAAGGCCCTCTATGAGGTGGATTGATTCAGTGACAAGGGTAATTGGGATGGGTATATTGGAGACAGTGCAATTGGCACAGGACAGAGCAAAGTTTAGGGCTGTTGTATATAGGGTCTCTACAAGTTGCAAGCGACTCGAAGGCACATAACAACAACAACGTTTCTTAACCACAAAACTGGGATCCCCCCCCCCCAATCAATAGATAAGGGAAAACCCAAAATCCACTACTGTAGAGTCAATTCAGGTTCAGAGTGACACTACAGAACAGAGGAGGACCACCATATAGGGTTTCCAAGATGGCCATATCTCTTCTCTCTCTCTCTCTCTCTCTCTCTGTTTGTATAACATGCAGGAGTGGCATCCACTTCCTAAACAACATTCCTCTGGAAACTTTATAAACCTTGATAAACGACGATTGTTATGGAAAGGCTTTAGGCTTTTTTATTCATAGGGTCACTATGCCTTGTGCTCCTCTTGACAGCAATCAACAATAACTATATATCACACACACACACACACACACTTTCACAAACAAATGTTGCAGTCTTACAATTTAGAAAACTCAGCTCAACAAAAACTCTACTCAATGTTGACAAGTTGGAACCGACTCATAAATAAATGATCCTCCAGCAGGTTTTCGTTGTTTGGTGTCATTGAGTCATGTAAGACTCATAGCGACCCTATAAACAACAGGTCTGAACCCTGTTTGTCCTGTGCCATCCTCACACTTCCGGTAGGTTTTTAGAGGCTGTAAATTGCACAGGGGACTGCTCGCCTTTCTCATGATGGGCAGATAGTGGATCCAAACTGGCTGCCTTTAGATTAGCAGTGCAATGGTGGCAGAGCTGGTGAGTTTGAATTGTGGATTTTTTTTTTTTATTAGCAGTCAAGAGTTTAACTACTGCACCACTGGAGTGCCTTTTATTAATATATCCATATGTAAACCAAACCAAAATCTCATTGCCATTGAGTAGCAGATTCTGATCCATAGGAACTCTCTGGTGGGCTTCTGGGAGGCTGTAAATCTTTTTCCTATAGAACAGATGGTGGACTTGAACTTCTGTTCTTTCAGCACAAAGCATTAAGGCTGGTTTTGTTTGGTTTTCCCCCCAAGATATGTTGTTGTTGTATGCCTTCTTGGAACCAACCCATTGCTGACCCTCCAGCAGAGTTTCAGAGGCAGTAAATCTTGCGAGAGGAGTTTGTCCATCTTTTTCCTGTGAAGCAGCTGGTGAATTAGAACCATGCGCTTTTGGGATTGCGGTGCAGCTCCTTACCACTATGCCACCAGAGCCCCTAAGATATGTTGTTAGGTGCTGTTGAGTCAAATAAAACTCGGGCTGAATTCTGTCCTATCATGTGCCATCCTGGTAATCTCTGATATACTTGAGCCCATTGTTACAGTAACTGTGTGAATCTATCTCACTGAGGGTCTTCCCCTCTCTCACTAATACTCCACCATTCCAAACACAAAGTCCTTCTCCAAGGATAACCTTTCCTAGCAACATGTGTAAAGTGTGTGAGATGAAGCTTTGCCACTCTTGCCTCCAAGTAGACTCTGGTTACACCTTTTCTAAGACATATGTGATTGCTCTGTGGGCAGTCCATGGGATATTAAGTGGTCTTCTCCAACTCCCCAATTCAAACGCATCAATTTTTTCTGTCATCCTTACTTATTGTCCAGTTCTCAGATGCATAGAAAATAATTGAAAAGACCTCAATCAGGGGTATCTTTGTCTTCAAACTGACGACATTGCTCTTCAGTATTATGGAGAAGATCATTGACCACAGACTTGCCCAAAGCAATGTTGTTGCTGTTGTTATGTGTCACTGAGTCACTTGTGACTCATAGTGACCCTGTGTATAACAGCTCTGAAGTCTGTGTCATCTTGAACCAGTCTCACTCTCTCTGACATACCCACTTCCCATTACCCCAGCTACTATGTCAATCCATCTCATCTGGGATCTTCCTATCCTTTTCTGTCCCTCCACCCTTCCATGCATGATGTACTTCTCCAAGGATTGCTCCCTCCTGGACACATGTCCAAAGTATGTGAGATGGACATGAAATTGTTAACAACCTCAATTTCTTCTGCATCCATCATTGTGCTGCCAATTGAACCAGTGATGAGAAGGTTTGTCTTCTTTATGTTGAGCTTCATCCATACAGAAAACTACAGTCCTTGACCTTCTGCAACAAATGCTGTAAGTCCTACTCAGTTTTAGCAAACAAGGTTGTGCTATCTGCATGGTGCAGGTTGTTGATGAGTGTACCTCCAATCCTAATGGGGAAAACTAAAAGTTGTTAAAAAGGAAATGGAAAGCATGAACATTGAAATTCTAGGCATTGGTAAGATGAGATGGATTAGTTGGGCCACTTTGAATCAGATAATCATATGGGATACCATACTGGGATTGACAAATGGAAGAAGAATGGTGTTCATAGTAAAAATTTAAATTTCAAGTTATATTCTGAAATCCAGTGTTGTGAATGATAGAATATTATGTACACACATACAAGGAAGACTTGTTATCACAACTATTATTCAAATGTATACTCTACATCAAGAGCCAAAGAGGAAGAAATTGAAAGTTTTAATCAAATTTTGCAATATTAAATTAACTGAACATGCAATCAACATGATTATTGGTGGCTGGAATGCAGAAGATGGAAATAGTGAAGAAGGAATAGTAGTTGGAAAATATGGGCTTGGCAATAGAAATGAGTCTTGCAAGAGAATGATTGAATTTTGTATTTTCCATGATTTATTTATTGCAAACAATTTTTTCAAAGACACAAATGATGACTTTGCACATGGCCATCACCTGATGGACTTAATAGGAATAAAATTGACTACATCCATAGAAGGAATCATTGGTGAAGCCCAGGATCAGCAGTCAGAACTAGACTAGGGGTGGATTGGGGGTCAGACCATTAATTAGTCATGTGCAAGTTCAAATTGAGGCTTAAGAAAATGAAAAGTCCATGAGAACAAAAATATAATCTTAATCTACTCTATCTGAATTCCAAAATCATCGTAAGAATAGATTTGAAGCATTGAACACCAGTGATCAAAGATCGGATGAGTTGTGAAATGGTATCAAGGATATCATCCATGAAGAAAGTAAAAGGTAATTACAAAGACATAAGAGAAAGAATCAAACCAAAATGGATATCAGAAGAGATTCTAAAGATTTCGCTAGAGTATAAAGAAGCCAAAACAAGGGTAAGACATGCTGAAGCAGAAGAGCTAAACAGATTTCGAAGGACAGCCTGAGAAGACAAAGCAAAGTGTCATAATGGAATGTGCAGAGAGCTGGAATTGGAGAATATAAAGGAAAGAACTCACTCTGCATTTCTTAAGCTGAGAGAACTGAAAAACAAATTTAAACCTCAGCTTGAAATATTGAGAGATGCTATAGACAATATACTGAATGAGTGAGAAGGCATCAAAGAAAATGGAAGGAATACACAGTATCACTGTACCAAAAAGAACGGACTAACACTGAAAAATTTCAGGAGCACAAATTTCATAAGCACAAATCAATGTCTCAAACCTATTTCTAGGATTACCATAAAATTCAGATGGAATTGATTGCTCATATCTTGATTGCTGTGGACTTATTTTAATTTTCTTCAGCCTCAATTTGAACTTCTTGTTGTTGTTGTTGTGGCCTTTGAGTTACCTGAGACCCATAGCTACCTGAAGGATCAGCTCTGAACCCTGCCCTGTCCTGTGCCAGTGTCACTAATTCCAATACACTAATCCCTATTGCCCCAGTTACTTTATAAATCCCTCTCATCTGGGTTTTTCCTATCCTGCACTGTCCCTCCACCACTCCAAGCATGAAATCCTCCAAGAACCAGTCTCTTCTGGCCAAGTGCCCCAAAGTCTGTGTGACAGAGCTTCAAATTACTAATCTCCAAGATGAAACTTTGTTTCACCCTTTCCAAGGCAGACCAATTTTTTTTTCTTGGAAGTCCATGATATGTTCAAGACTCTTTTCCAGCATCACAATCCAAAGCCATTGATTCTTCTCCCCTCATTCTTAGTCGTTGTCCAACTTTCTGAAGCATAATAAGTAATTGTGAAGACCATGACCTGGGTTAGTCATACCTTAGTCTCTAGACTGACATAATTGCTTTCCAGTGCTCTAGAGAGGTCCCTGACAGCAGATTTTCCCTATGCAATTTGTCTCTTGATTTTCTGACTGCTGGTGTTAAAAGTGTTGATTGTGGAGTCGAGCAAGATGTAATTGTTAACAACCTCAATCTCTTTTCCATCTATAATTGTGCTGTCAATTGGCCCAATGGTGAGAATTTTTGTCTTTTTGATGTTAAACTTCAATCCATATTGAATACTACAGTCCTTGACCTTCTGCAGCAAGGGCTTCAGGTCTTCTTCAGTTTCAGCAAGCAAGGTTGTGTCATCTGCATAATGTAGGTTGTTGATGAGTCTTCCTCCAATCCTGATGCAACACTCCTCCTCATAAAGCCCTGCTTCCCAAATGATCCGCTCTCCATAGCAATTGAAAAGGTTTGAAGACATGATACATCCCTGATGCACTCCTTCCCTGATTTTGAACCATGCAGTGTTTTTCTGCTCTGTTCTGAGGACTGCTTCCTGGTCCAAGTATAGGTTTTGCATAAGCACAATCAAGTGTTCTGGGACTCCCATTTTTCTCAAAGTTAGCCGCAATTTGTTGAACTTGTGTATGTGTAATTGAAGGCAGCTCTGGTGGCCTAGAGACAAGAAGCTGCACTTCAATCCCAAAGACACAGGGTTCAAATCCACCAGCTGCTCTGCAAGAGAAGGCTGGTCAATCGCCTCCTGTGCAATTAACTGCCTCCAAAAACTCTCCAGAGGATCAACTATGGGTCGGTTTTGCCTCTATGGTACACAACAACAATAACAACAACATGAGTAATTGATGGTCTGAATCACTGTCCACCCCTGGCTTCGTTTTGACAGTCAGTATTTGACTATGTGGATCATAACAAGTTGTAGCTGACATTGAAAAGAAAGGGAGTCCCAGAGAACTTCATTGTGCTCATGTGAAACCTATACCTGGACCAGGAGGGTGTTTTTTAACAGATCAGGGGAACACTGCATGTTTTAAAATTAAGATGGGAGTGTGCCAGGGTTGTATTTTCTCTCCATACCTATTTAATCTGTATGCTGAGCAAATTTTTCAAGAAGTTGGATTCTATGAAGAGGAATGTGGCATCAGAATTGGAGGGAGATCAGAATAAATCAATAACCTTTGTTATGTAGATTACAGAGCTTTGCTTGCTGAATGTGAGAAGGACTTGAAGCACTTGTTGAATGCAGACTTCAATATAGATTGCATCTCAATGTCAAGAAAATAAAGATTCTTACCACTGGACCAAAACATGATGGATAAAGAAGAGATTGAAATTGTCAACAGCTTCATTTTACTTGGATCCACAATTAGCATCCTTGGTACCAGCAGTCAGGAAATGAAATGCATTACTTGGGGAATAAGGATAACAGAAGAATTTATTCCTTTGAGCTATGGTGTTGGAGAAGAGCCCTGAACATTCCATGGATGATCAAGAAAATGAACAGATATATTTTAGAGAGGGTTCAACAGGAGTGCTCTTTGAAGGCAAGAATGATGAGGCTTCTCCTCACATACTTTGAACATGTTGCTAGGAGGGGCTATTCCTTGAAGAAGGACATGATGTTGGAGAGAGTGGAGGGTTGGCAAAGGAGAGGAAAACCCTCAATCAAATGGGTTGATGCAGTGACTGCTGCAATGGACTCTTGTGTGTAAGGAAGTGTGAACAGGATGGCACAAGATAGAACAGGGTTCAGATCTTTTGTATATGGTTACCATGAGTCATACTTGACTCAACAGCACCTAACAAGAGCAACAACCATATGAGCAGAAGCCAATGGTAGTGAAGAAGGAAGTGGAAGCTGCATTGAAGACATTGGCAAAAAATAAGACCCCAGGAATCAATAGGATACTAATTGACTTGTTTCAATTAACAGATGCAGCCCTGGATGCACTCTCCAATCTATACCAGGAAATTTAGAGGACAGCTGTCTGGCCAGCAGATTGAAAGAGTTTCATATTTGTTACTACTTCCGAAAAAAAGCTGATCCAACAGAATTTATAAATTGTTGAACAATATCATTAATATTACATGCAAACAAAATACTGCTAAAGATCATTCAAATCTGGCTAGAACAGTACATATATAGGGAACTGCCAGAAGTTCAAGCAGGATTTAGAAAAGGTTGTGGCAACAGGGATATCATTGCTGATGTCAGATAGATCCTGGCTAAAAGTAAGTATCAGAATACTATTCTTTATTGACCATGCAAAGATTTTTGTTGTGTGGATCATAACACATTATGGCTGACATTGAGAAGAATGGGAATCCCAGAGCACTTCACTATGCTCATGCAAAACCTATACGTAGACTAGGAGAGTATAGTGTGAATAAAGCAAGGGACCTATGTGATTTAAAATTAAGAAAACTGTGGCCTGAATCAGATGCACCTTACTCCTCAAATTGATATCATTACTCCTCAATAATTTGGAGAGGTCACTGACAATAGACGTTCCCAGTGCGATATGTCTTCTGATTTTCTGACTGCTGGTACCAATAGTACCTTCACCATCGGTACCATGTGATTTATAGACTCTTGAAAATCCACTGGAGGTCAGCTAAGAGTTGATTCTGACTCAATAACAATAAGTGAGAGAATGATGTGTGGCTTCTTTTATTAGATTACATCATGATGTTAGATGACTGGTGGTGGTCTAACCATTATTCCAATAGTGGGAAACAAAATAACTGGACAGGGCGCTATCAAGAAAAGGCACAGCTTTGTTTTTAAACCATTTCCAGCTAGTTTCCATACTACTTTAACCTCATTGGCCAGAGCTTAGTTGTATGGTCACAGTTAATTATTTCAGAAAACTGTAAAATGTAGTTTTTGTCTTTTACTGTTCCATTTTAATTTCAGTGAAGAATTTCATAGTAGTTTTTGTCCCTATTCAATAGCTTCTACGTAAGTTGGTTCAGTGATAGCTTACATTTTCTAAAATGGGTGATCACTGTCATCATTTCCCTTCTGATTGTTTGTTTTCCATTAACCTAGTTTCTATACACCTTTGTATCTTAATTTTTCCTTTGAAACAATTTGTGATCAAATATTTGATCTGATAGAGATTTTTTTTTAACAACACAGTGCCTACCAGTGACATTCATTATTTTGGAGCCATTTTATTATTTTGCTACAAGTAACTTAAGTGGTTAGTTTCAGTTGAAAATTTGAAGAGCTTCTCAGGGCAATAGTTTTGGGCAATCCTCTAGTCTCATCTAGCCCAATAAGTCTAGCTTATTTTTGTTGGATTTTTAGAGATTTGTGATTTTGTGCAACATTCTTCTCCCATTCTAATATAGTCTTGATTAGAACTGTCAGGAGTGGT
The DNA here is from genome assembly GCF_000299155.1 of Elephantulus edwardii. Lineage (NCBI taxonomy): Eukaryota > Metazoa > Chordata > Mammalia > Macroscelidea > Macroscelididae > Elephantulus > Elephantulus edwardii. Next base: position 10,527,091 of record NW_006399767.1, on the reverse strand, counting down.
AGCTGGGCACCATCTAGTTCTTCTGGTCTCAAGGTTGATGAGGTTGCTCTCTGGAAGCATAGTTTTAATTTGGTGGCTGGATGTCCCACCAAAAAAAAAAAAGGATTAGTACTGTGGAAAAATGTGAGAGCAAATTTGGTAAAGGGCAATCGTGCAATATTTGCTTTGGTTATAGAATGTTTTGGGCCATGGTAAGAATTTTGAATTTGTGCAGTAGGGATTTTCAATAGAGTAATCTTGTTCTGTCAAACCATTGAATTCATAGCAGGCAATTGCATCATGGTAGCACATCTTCCGCACTTACAGTAGAAGTGTATGTGCCCATGTTTGGCTACTCAGCCCCTGAGTTGGCTTTGCAGTAGTTGGAACTGCCTCTGAAGAGAGCTGTGAACATTAGCTGTGAGATATCTTCTCACCCCAGAACAACAGCAAAATTCAATGGAGCAGCAAGCAACAAATGCTGGCAAGGTTGTGGAGAGGTTGGAAACCTAATTCACTGCTGATGGGAATGTATAATGTTCAGCCACTATGGAAGGTGGTTTGGGACTTTCTAAAAAAGTTGGAAATATAAATACAATTTGACCTAGCAACTGCATGCTGGGAATATAACCTAAAGAAACCTGAATCACCATCCAAACAGATATATGCACACCCATGTGTATTGCTATGTTATTCACAATAGCAAAGAAATGGAAACAACCGAAATGTTTATCAACATAAGAATGGATAGAAAAACTATGGAATTCTATGCAACATTGAAAAATAAAGAACTTATAAAATACGGAGTCACTGTATCAAAA
>NW_006399767.1:10503643-10524906 GCF_000299155.1 Elephantulus edwardii | reverse complement strand
TATGAGGTGGATAGATTCAGTGACTGGGGTAATTGGGATGGGTGTATTGGAGACAGTGCAATTGGCACAGGACAGAGCAGGGTTTAGGGCTGTTGTACATAGGGTCGCTATGAGTGGCAAGCAACTCGACGGCACATAACAACAACAACAACAACAACAAAACATAATACAATATGGGTGAGCCTTGAGATTACTATGCTAAGTGAAATATCTCAGTCTCAAACAAACATATACTGCATAACATCATTGTTTTGAATTAGAACTGACTCGGGGGGTTGGGAGGAGAATAGAAAAAGAGTGGGTAGATAAAGAACACGGTAGTGGAACAGATGAGGGAAAGACTGTTTAAAAGGAATAGGCATTATATGTAATATAACAGTCCACAATAAGAGATGCATTTCAGAGAGGACTGAGGGCAGGGGAGGGGGGAGGAAGTATGTAACAATGAAAGAGTATTTTCTTCAAATGAAAGTGAACTGAGGCAGGGAAAGAAAGGGAAAGGGAGGAAAATGTGCAACAATGAGTGAAAATACAACTTCTTTGTAAACTTTTGTTAAAAAATCACAATTCAAAGACAAAAATTTTTAGAAAAAGAATTGTGTATCATTTGTGGCTTGTGGGATCTGCTCTTAACTGAATATTGAGCCTAGGCCTGACCATTAAAGTTTTAGCTGCCATTGATTCTTGGGTGAAAGGGTCTCACTAAGACCCTTCTAGAAATGGAATACAGACATTCTATTTACTCAAAACATCTTGGCACATCACATCCTCATCAATTGGGGCATATCTGTATTCTTTAGATGTCCTCTTTTTTATTTTGGATCTAATCTCCCCTTTTCAGTCCAATAAATGATTGCTATCTAAAGCAGTTCCTCCTGTAGCAGGAATTTTGTCAGGATGCATGCTAATTAATTTTTTGGAAATCAAAGCAACCCTGTAAGCTGTTGTTCTCTCTGCGTGGAAGAGTGGCTATGTATTTTTTTTTCCCTTTCTCTCCATCTTTCTCCTTATTTAGAAATCCTGTCTAATGCGAGTGGGGGCACTGGCCATGCTATGACCCATATCCTCAGGCCAAGACTGAAGGATGTTTGGGTCTAACGTGATTTGGAACAAAAGATAGCCTCAGTCAGGCAGGGGTGGGACTGAGGAAGGCTGCTATGATCCCTGTCTTGGCTGAAGGACATTCTGAGGCTCCTTTTTCAGTATCTGGATACATTAGGAAGTGTGCAACCAAATTTTGGAATAGAAGGGAAGGGCTTGGCATTAACACCTTCCAGCTTCACCTTCTCCTGGTCTGATCCCATATCAGGGCTCTACTTCATATTCTCAGTTGCAACTAATCCCCATCAAATAGGAACCTACTTGCAGATGACTCTCCATTGGGTTTCTGGCACAATAAACCATATGGGAGAAGATTGCCCATCTTTCCCCCCTGGAGTCCTGCTTGATTTGAACCATTAGAGAAGTGCAGCCTTTAGCAGCTCAACTCCCTGCAGATTAGGACACCAGAGCTCATACTTCATGTCTTACCTCTTCTCATTTCTTCATGCTTCTGGCCTTCCTACACTCATTCTGGTAGGGCTTAACAATCTACAACTCTCTGAGACATTGATTTGTAAACTACCCCATTCCTAAACCAGACACGTACATTTAATTCTTCACTGAAGATTGGGCTAGTAATAACATGAACAAGTCTCTGCTAAAACACTAGTGGCTAATCACCAATGAGATTTGGGTTAGGAAAATGAACATTGTTGTGTTGTTGTTGAGTTGGTTACTACGCATAGACCTTATGAAAAATGGTTCTGTGTCTTGCCCTATACTGAGCCAACCTCACTGTCTCTGACATACCTGACCCCATTGCCACAGTCACTGTGCCAATCCATCTCATCCTAGGTGTTCCTCATCTTCACTGATCCTCCACCCTTCCAAGCACGATGTCCTTCCCCAGTGAATGGTCCCTCCTGGCCACCTGCCCCAAGTATGTGAGATGGAGCTTCAAAATTCTTGCCTCTAAGCAGGAAAAAACCCAACCAACCAACATTTGAATGAAATGGTCTGACAATATATTATCTCCTTAAGTTATGTGCCTGGTTGTGCAAGTGGTTTGCAATCAGCTGGCACATTAAAGTTTGGTGGTTCGAAGTCATCTAGCAAGTCTGCAGAGAAGACTTGGAAAACTGCTTTCATAAAATATTACCCAATTTTTTAAACCATGCAGTGTCTCCTTTCTCTGTTCTGACTACTACTTCCTGATCCAAGTATAGGTTTGCCATAATGGCTTTACTTCTCTAATGGTTCGAATCCAGCAGAACTCAAAGGGGGAGAGGGAGGGAAATGGACAATCTTTTCCCATGTGGTTTATAGTCCCAGAAAACCAATGGATTGTGCTTATGTGAAATCTATACTTGGACCAGGAGGCAATGGTCAGAACAGAGAAAGAGATACTACATGGTTCAAAATTGGGAAAGGTGTATACCAGACATGTGTCCTATCTCCGTACCTTTTCAATCTGCATGCAGAACAGATCATCTGAGAGGCTGGGCTGTATGAGGAGCAATGTGGCATCAGGACTGGAGGTAGACTCATCAACAACTTGAATTATGCAGATGATACAACCCTGCTTACTGAAACTGAGGAGACCTGAAATGCTTGCTGCAGAGAGACAAAGACTGCAGCCTTCAATATGAATTGAAGCTCAACATCAAGAAAACAAAGATTCTTATCACTGGGCATCATGATAGATGGTGAAGAGATTGAGATTGTTAACAGCTTTATTTTGTATGGCTCCACAATCAACACTTTTGGTATGAGCAGCCAGGAAATCAAGAGACAGATTGCATAGAGAAAGTTGGCTGTCAGGAACCTCTCTGTAGTACTGAAGAGTAACAATGTCAATGTGGAGACTAAGGTGTGCCTGATACAGTCAATAGTCTTCAAAATTGCTTGCTATGCATCAGAGAGCTGGACAATGACTAGGGATGATAGAAAGAGAATTGCTACTTTTGAGCTGTGGTGCTGGAGAAGAGTATTGAATATACCATGGACTGCGAGGAGAACAAACAGGTTCATCCTAGAGAGGGTAAAACCAGCCTGCTCCTTGGAAGCAAGGATACCCATGCTTCGTCTGACATACTTTGGGCATGTTGCAAAGAGGGACCAGTCCTTGGAGAAGGACATCATGCTTGGGAGGATGGAGAGACAGTGCAGGAGAAAAAGACCCTCTATGAGATGGATTGATTCAGTGACTGGGGTAGGTGTGTCAGAAACAATAAGGTTAGTACAGGATACAGCAGGGTTCAGAGCTGTTGTATATGGGGTCACTATGAGTCTTAAGTGATCAACCATACATAACAACAACAAGAAGAAGATGTATATAAAAATCTAAAAGAGAAAGTGGGCAGAAGGTGGGGAGGGGAGAAAATCACTAGGTTAACAAGAACTAAACTGGTAGCGGTAAGTGGAGGAGCGATGGTGAAGGAATCAGGAAAGATCCAGTGGGGACCTGAAATGATGGGGTAATAGTAGGCATAGATCATTGGTGATTATAAAACACATGTATATGACTGGTCATTTGAAACACATCATCAGTGTAAGAATATGTGAAATGTAATGTGTATGAATGATATACAATGTATATTAACTTTGTATGCAAGTTAACGTTGTTGTTTTGTGCCATCAAGTCACCTGTGACTAATAACAACCCTGTGTACAACAGCTCTGATGCCTTCCCTGTCTTGAGCCAGCCTCACTGACTTTATTCTTACTACCCCCATTTCCCCAATTACTCCATCAATCTATCTCATCTGGGGTTTCTCCTGCACTGTCCCTCCATCCTTCAAAGCATGATAGCCTTCTTCAAGAACTGGTTCCTCCTGGCCACATACCTGCAGTTTGTGAGATGGAGCTTAAAAATCCTAGTCTCCAAGGAGAGACCTGGTTTCACCCTTAGACAGACCTATTTGTTTTCTTGGAGGTCCATGGTATGTTCAATACTCCTCTCCAGCACCATAACTCAGACATCAATACTTGTGTCATCCTTAGGCATTGCCCAGCTCTCTGATGCATAGCAAGTAATTGCGAAGAACGTGGACTGTTTCAGGTGCACCTTAGTCTCTAGACTGACATCGCTGCTTCTAAGTACTCTGGAGAGGTCCCCGACAGCGGAGTTACCTAACGCAATTTGTCTTTTGATCTCCTGACTTCTGGTGCCAAGAGTGTTGATTGTGGAGCCGAGCAAGCTGAAACTGTTAATAACCACAATTTCTTCTCTATCATCATGGTTCTGTCAATTGGCCCAGTGGTGAGAATCTTTGTCTTCTTGAGGTTGAGCTTCAATCTGTATTAAAAACTACCAGTAAAAAGTAACAACAAAAATTATATGACTTTGTAAAAAATAAACCAACCCAACCACAAAATCTTCCACCAAGGAAACCCTATGGAGCAGTTCTGTTCTGTAGCACAGCTGACAACAGTAGTGTTTTGCATATTTTTCTTTTTCACAGAAGGAAGCTAAAACTTGGAGAGGTGATTGACCCAGACAAGAACATATGATATGTTGTGGAGCTAAAGTTCAAACCCAGATCTTCTGCTATTCAAGGCTGCAACCCCATGGGGAATTTCAGAAAGATCAATAGGGACATACTTGAGGGCAGATGGGTCTTTCAGGGTAAGCCCCACCTTTGCCTCATAGACTGGCTACACTCTCCCAGGTTTGAACTGAGCCCAGGGAGGTGGGCCCCCAGGATCCACTATTGGATTGGCGGAGCCAGTTCAAAAGTGAACTTGACTCTTATTTCATGAAAAGTGGGCCAGAAATCACAGAACTCAGAGGTGAAGTGGGTGCAAGTTTTCTAAGGAGCTTTGGAATGAGGCTCGGGCAACCTTTCCACTCTTCGTCTTCTCCACTCAACTTGAAAGTACGTCAAAGAATGTGGTTTCAGCTCCGTTTAGCTTCTTTCAACCTGAAAGTCAGAGCTTCTCTCCAAAGGCAAGAAACCTGCGTGAACTGAAACTGGAATGAGTTAAACCCTTGTGAACTGAAACTGTCAAATTTCACACACCTCCTGTTAGTTCATTTGTCTCTTCTCCCTCCCACTCCCACACCCCAAGCCGTATTCATTCAGGAAACAAATCAGATTTTTTTTTTCTTCTCGCCATTTACCAGGCTTACAATATTCTCCAGAAACCAAAGATATGTCCATCCTATAAGTTAGCTAATAGTGGTGAAGAACTGCGCTTGAGTTTTCTACCACGAGATTTGACAAGTTGGATTATTGCATTCAGAGTAGAAAAAAAACAGAGAGGACAGGAAAGCTCCCAAGGTTCCTGGGCTATGAGAAAGGCTTTCAGGAATGGCCAGAAGAGATGTACTTTCCATCCCGTCCTCTCTGAATGATTTCTTCCCTTGTACAAAGAAGTGGCTACTCACATCACTGCCCAGAAAGTCTTATGTGTCAGTTGTCACGTGTCACGTGTCAGTTGACTCTGACATGGTGATACCATGTGCTTCAGAGGAGAATTAGCTTTCCTGGAATTTCCAAAAGGCTGCAATCTTATAGCAATAGGTCACCCAACCTTTTTACTCTGGGGTGCCACTGCATGCTTTACAGAGGCCATCCTTCCAGTTAGGAGTCAAGGGCAAGCCATCGACACCACCCAGGAGCTTCAGACATCCTTCACCTGATTCAGTTGGAGTCAGTGACTGAGACAAGCAGAGTTTGTCTAACCTTGGAAAATCCAATGGGACATTGAGATGTGTGTGAGTGAGTGAGGAAATGCCTTCAAAGTTTCTTTCGCATAAGCTGCAATGCTGATCATAGGAGTTCCAAAGGAGGTCATCAGCTTTTGGATACAAGCTTGAAAGCAGACGGTCTGCTCATATTATAAGCAACCATCTGTCTAGATACGATGACACAGAAAGAAATCATTTGACTGTCTGCAAAACATGGCAAGTAACAATCCCTTTGTCATTTGGATGAGTTATTGAACCACTTTGTACTTTATTTTAGTTATCTATCAATTTAGAGACAAGAGAAGGGTCTGGAGGCAAGAAGGAGAACCCATGGATATGAATATATATTTGGTCTATTTTGCACAAGGTGCTTTCACATATGTTACCTCAGTTTATTTTCCCCGCAAATATTTCCCAGAGACTTTTCTGAAATTCAGAAACAAGTCCAAGAGAATCTTTTTTAGAAAGTGGGTAGAGTTGGGATTCAACTCCTATTGCTCTGACTCTAAATTCTGCACTCCCACTACAATTTCAATGCTCTCTCTGAAGGGAAGGATTTTCAAAGCAACTTAAGACAAGCTGTGTACTTTATCCAATAGTAAGCTGAGGCCCTGAAAGTAAACAACTCATCTAAAATATTTCTACTTGCAAACCTATTGCCTTTAAGTCAATTCTGACTCATGATGATTCTCCATCAGGTTTCTGAGGCTGTACGTCTTTTTATGGAAGAAGACTTCCCATCTTTGTCCTGTGAACTGGCTGATGGATTTGAACTGCTGACTTCTGGATTAGCTATTACATAATGCACTAGCGCTGGAGAGACCATGTTTCTTGATTCCTACTCTATTAACCTGCAATTACATCACATTGTGGCTGAAAAGAGAATCAAGAGAACCCTTGCACAAAATAAAATGAGAGAATATTATTATTGGGTGGGTAAGACAGAATCAGGGAAAATTTTAAATGAAACTACTTGACACACATTTTCATTATCATAAGCAGGATGAACATACCATTGACTGCCAAGAGAACAGACAGATCTGTCATGAAGAAGATGAAACCAAGCTGCTCCTCGGAGGCTAGGATATTGAAACTCAGCCTCACATACTTAGTGCGCATGGCTGGGAGGGACCAGTCTTTGGAGAAGGACATTATGCTTGGATGGGTGGAGGGACAGCTCAAGAAAGAAAGACTCTGGAGGATATGGATTAACTCAGTGACTGGGTTAAGGGGGACAATTGTGTCAAAACCAGTGAGATTGGCTCAGGATAGAGCAGAGTTCAAAGCTATTATAGGTAGGGTTGGTATGAGTTACAAGCAACTTGAAGGCACATAACAATAACAACAACTACAACAACATCTCTTATTGACGCAAAATGAATCTTGGCATAATGAATGCTGCAGTAATTTGTGAACAAGACACTATAATAAAGATGGAGATTAAAAATAACTACTGTATAAGTAGTTCAGATGGAGTCCCTGGATAGCACATACAGTTAAGTTCTCAGCTGTCTAAACCTAAAGGTTCACTATGCAAATCCACCCTGAGGTACTGTTGAAGAAAGGCCTGGAGATCTACTTTTGAAAAATCACAACTATTGCGAACTTAAGGAGCACAGTTTTGCTCTGACACATTTGAGGTTGCCATGAAGTGGAGTCTAGTCAAAGCCAACTGATTTGACTTTTTCTTTTATTCTGAAAATGATTGCAGCATGTAGCTAGAGATAAGAGATGTTGCTAAAACTCAGTTAAGTGTCTTCTCATGAACTCCTCTGTTTTTAACCTCACCTTAGGCTAAATAAAAGTTTTGGAAAGCTATCATGATAGTAGTTTCAGCTGTGAATTAAAGCCTTGACTTTGCTGGATACAATCAGCAGAATCATAGCTGACTGGCCGGCTGCTTTTGGGTGGATATTTCTCCTTGGCTGTAACTCATGTTCTACTTAATGCAAGCGTAATTCAAAGTGCATTATGGTGAGAGGAGGAATTCAACTATAAGCACCCTTCTGACTCTGAGATTATATAATTTAATATGTGTTTATGTGTATTATATCACACACACGTATGTTTAAACATAAAATATAGAGACACGCATAACGTTTAACTAAAATGATTATTGGCTTTTCTCCCCCCCCTTTTTTCCAGAGTCAATGCTTTAAAAGAAATGTGGCATTATTTCTGGGGGTAGTGGGGAGCGGGCATGGGATTTCTGGCTTCTTCCACACTCTCTGAACCTGGCGAAAATCTTGCTTGGAACAATACGTCTTCTGTGAAACGCTTTCCACAGAAAGCTTTAGAAATAAATCTTGCCCTCTCACCACTCAAGCTGAAGTCAAACCGAGGAGAGCACAGAGGATTTGGAAGGATTGACACTCAGAGAAGAGAGGAAAGTGTCCTGGAAGCGGAATGGGTGGAGGGAGGCCCCGTTCTCTCTGTGGGCCTGGAGCCAGTCAACTCTTGACAGCTTCTCTGTGACACCACGAGGGTGTGAGTTAAAGCAAGAGAGAATAGAAAGCCTCCTCTTAATAAATCCTCTGCTGTTGCCTTTTACGCTCTGTGAGTGAAGAATCATAATAGTGTGAAAGGGGATGTGGGGGCCCTACTTGTCTTGACCTCTCAGCTTTACGGGTGAGAGGGCCTACAGGGAAAATGTAGCCTCTGGCTTCAAGTAAACAGTGGCATGTACAAACTTGATGTGAGCATTCAGTGGTGCTTTCTAGGCTTTGGAGCTTGACCCAGAAGATAAGGAGCAGAAACTTCCATGAGGTGAGGTTTCTCTGAGACACCCCCACATGGTCTGGCTGCTCACATTCCATTATGAAGCTGCTTTTCTCCACTGTTTGCACCAGCAATATAGAGAGGAAGAGACTCTGTTATATTCTATAAAATTATGGTCCCGAAACTGTCACTTCTAAGGGAAATTCAGGGTTAAGGTCTTATGAAGCTCTGGCCACAGTGCTTTTTCTTAGAAAGTTTTCATAACCTGTTTTTATATGTGATTCTGTTTAAAATTCAACTCATTGCCATTGTGTTAAAATTGACTCATAGCTGACTCTCCAGTGGGGTTTCCAAGATTGCAATTGCCCACCTTTCTCTTATCTCTGGATGAGTAGATTTGAACCAACACAAAGCTTAACCTGCAGAGGTATTCAGAGTCTGTAAATCCAAAAGAGGATATTGCTCATCTTCAGAGGGGTAGCTGGAAGATTTGAACCACCTGTCTTTGGGTGTTCAGCTTAACTCCTTATCTACTAGGCCACCAGAGTGCATCAATATACTTATTTCCTGCCCCACCCCTGACATATCTGTTTGAGTTTTTTCCTTCTCATATTTTTATTTATTTGCATACAAGTATTCATAGTTGTTGTTTCATGTTCATATATTTATATTGCTGGTTCATTAGCCAAGAGTTTTCTAACTGCTTCCTGAATGAAGGTTACTGGACAGGTGGTTTTTCCATGAAGCACATCACAGCCTTCTTATGCTTCTGAATACCCAATGGTATTTCATAATACATCTGGGTGTAGGGAGTGCTTTAAACAGGGAATCAATAAAAAAATACCAAACGAACACAACAATGAGAGGCACCAGACACTAAACAAACCACTAAATGTGCTTGTTTTCAGCGAGAGGGCAGAAGTAAGAGGCAGAGCAGATCCTTGTTTGGCCCAGCTTGGAAATGACAAGGTGAGGTGTTTACATTTTTTGTTGCTCTGTACATGATCATCAATGACTTCAAATGTGCAATAGTATTGACTTTGGGGATAGAAAGAAATTTTAACCAGGAGGTGAATTTGTGAATATGCAATAATTAATGACTAATGAGGATTGTCTACATTTAATGATTGAAATAATCTCAACCAGGCCTCATGATCCTGCCAACCTGAGGAAGTTGACTTTGTGTGCCCCACCGTGACCCTAGACCCCTCGCCAGCTCTTCTTTTCTGTTTGTCATGGGAGGAGTCACCTTCTTACGTGCTAACCCATTTGCTTATTTGTCTGTTGTGTCTTATTTCCTATGTTCATTTATAAGGGCCTGGAGTCAGGATCTTTGTCCTGTTCAAGGATGTAGCCAGAGGCTCTAGAAGGGTGTGGGGCTCAGTCACTCAGTATTTGTAGTAAAAGAATGAAGAAGGTAGATAGAGCCAGGAAGTAGGCTGGTGTTTTGATTTTTAATAAAATTCTTACTTTATACTGGTTCACTTACAAAGTTCATATACATTGTTTTCCACACCGTATCTTCCCCATTTCCTTTCCCTTTCCCTCCACTCATCAAATTGTGTGGCTCTATGATTACTCCCTGCCCATCTTTACCCTCCTTGGATCCTCATACCCGTTTTACTAATTATCTTTCTATTTTTACAATACTGGTCTTAGAAAAGAAAAGCATAGTAAAGTGAACTGTGGACTTGAGAGGGGATTGTATCACAATGAAATATTTTTTTTTTTCTTTTCAAAGAGAAAAATGAACTGGGGAAGGGGTGGGCAGGAAGGAAAATATACAACAATGAATGAATTGGGGGAAGTGAACTTGGGGGGCGGAGAGGAGGAAAAATGTACAAACAAGAAATGAATGAAAAACCAACTTCACTGTAAACTTTCATCATAATAAAAATTAAAATGAAAAATTTTATCTTAAAAAATATAATGGTCTTAGACAGTATTTGTCCTTTGGGGACTGAGTTGGAACTAGGCTGTTTTTGTGGTGATGAAATCATCAAAACCTGAAAACATCCCCTCAAGGCAGGTTCTATTATTATACATGTATCAAATGTGAAGAAAACAGTTATGAAGAATTTAAAAGCATGACTGTCTTTTCAAGTGGATGATGTAGTCCCATAGAGGTCACTGGCAAAGAAAAGAAACCCTGGGATCTGTGGGGGATAGGATCACCTTCCTCCCCTTTCTTGCTTCCTTTGTGACTAAGACCTAGGCTTCCAGAAATTTCCTTGAAGGAGAAACCCTCCCTTCCGTACTTCTTTGAGGCACTTTCTGGCCTTGCTGTGGTTCCCTGCAACCTGAAGTTCCTGAGGCATTTGCTAATTTCCTGAAGAAAGCTCCAGGAAGTCTTGTCCTTGGGTGAAAGCTGTTCACAGTAGGTGAGAGAAAGGGAAGCTTTCAGACACACTTGGAAGTTTCATTTTCAGCGTTGTGTGGAGCTGACAAATAAACCTATCTGTCTTGGCTCTCCTTCCCAGGCCCTTCCTGCTCCACTCCCTGCCTCTCCTCTTTTCCAGATCCATGTTAATGTTTTGTTTAACTTTATCCCCTCCTGTGTTATTGTTGTTGTACCACATATTAATGCGGGGCTTCTGTAGCCCAGATGAGTACGGTTGAGTTACAGCAGCAGCTACAAGCTGAAGGAAAGGACTGCGGTTTTTGGCTGGTTCGGTCCCAGATACACACCCGCACATCTGGACAGGGGATCATGTGACAGCTCAAAAAGCCAGCAACATATCCTGGATACCATAAAAAATGGGCTCTGTTAAATTAAAAAGGCTGTAACTACTGGCTAGGTTGGTTTGGGGCTTTGATTTCTCTCTTTCATTGTTTGGAAAAGTGTTGTAAGATTTCTGATGGCCAGGTAGTTAATTTAGTATTGTGAACCAGTGGTATTGAGAATCTGTTTGCCTCTTTTTATGACGTCTGACAGTTCCCTCATCGTTGTTGCAACTTATGGCATGGCTTGTTAATGTTGAGATCAGTACTTGGTGTCCTGGTAATAAATATTCTAGAATAAAATAATACCCTCTCCTTTTACTTGGCCACTTCTTGTATGGGCCCCTTTCCCAAGAAAACCTGTACAAATCCTTACCAAAGACTGGCTCCTTTTGCTCTCTTTAAGATGTATCTTACAGGATTGTTTTGTTGTTATTATCAAGTGCCACAGAGTTAGTTAGTTCTTTCGGAATAGAAACCAGAACAGATTGGAAATTTGAAAAGTATTTTGAGATGAACTAATGTTTAATACCAAAAGAAGGTCAAGACTCTATTCCTGCAACTCAGGAAAAAAAAAAATCTTTTTTCTTATGCAAATAAAACATTCTTGAATTGCCCACTGAATATTATCTTTCTCCTTGATTTACCAAGATTGCAAAAACTGGGATTAAACCCGGCACTCATTGCAAAAGCTAAAAAAAAAAAAATCTGAACAATCAAAGGGAGAATCAAAACGGAGACTTGGGATGTGAGCAAATGATAAAAAGACAAGATAGGAAATAGCACGTGATTTCTGGTTGATGAATAAACAATCTAAGAGGCCCAGTGCTTTCTCTTGGCCAGCACATCCTTCTCTGGTTCACCTTTTAATTCAGAAAAATATCACCAGTTTGAGATTTTGAAAATATCTTGATTCATCTTATTTTAACATATTGATCTGCTCGCTTGTTTCCCTCTGTTGTTGTTAGGTGACGTCGAGTCAGCTTTGACTTAAGTGACCCTGAGACTAAGGTGCATCTGATCCAGGACATGGTCTTTGCAATTATTTGCTATGTGTCAGAGAGCTTGACAGTGACTAAGAATGAAAAAAGAAGGATTGATGCTTTTGACTGATGGTGCTGGAGAAGAGTGTTAAATATTCCATGGACAGCCAAGAGAACAAACCAGTTTGTCCTGGAGAAGGTGAAAACAAGTTAATTGTTGGAGGCAAGGATTTTGAAGCTCCAACTCCCTCACTTTGGGCATGTTGCCAGGAGGGGGACCAGTCCTTGGAGAAGGACATCATACTTGGAAAGGTGGAGGGACAGTGCAAGAGAGGAAGACCCAGAATGAGATTGATTGACACAGTAACTGGGGTAATAGGTTAGGTGTGTTGAAGACTGGTTCGAGAAAGAGCAGGGTTCTGGGTTTTTGTACATCTCTATGAGTCTCAGGCAAATTGATGGCACATAACAACAACATACATCACAGAACTTAGAACTGCCCGACACACTACCCTCACAATCCTTGCTCTGTTTCAGCCCATTTCTGTAGTCACTGTGTCAGTCCTTGTTAAGGTCACCTTCTCTTTCATTAACCCTTCACTTTTCCAAACATGATGTCCTTCTTCAGGGACTAACTAGTCCCTCTTGATAGTATATTAAAAGTAAACGGGTCAAAATCTCTTCATTCTTGCACGTAAGGAACATTGTGGTTACAGTCTTCTAAGACAAATGTGTTGGTTCTTTTGGTCCTCTATGATATATTCAATATTTTTCATCAACATCACAACATAAATATATCCATTCTTCTTTGATTGTCATTAATCACTGCCCAACTATCACATATATGTGAAGCAATCGGAAATGCCAAGGCTTGGGTCAGGAACACCTTGGTCCTCAGTGACATCTTTGCTTTCTGAACACTTTGACTATAATAAAGGGCGGCAACTGGAGTAAATCAGCATACCGCAGGAGAGAGAGGCTGGAGTATTTATTCTCCTAGCTCCTGCCTTGATAAGTTGCAGTGGTTTGGCTGAAACCCTCCACTGTGGCCAGTTTCTATGAGGTCCAGGAATGGTGATGGCTTCACTTTGTTCTTGTACCAGGGTTCTGCTCTACTCCTTGTAATAGTCATCAAGCTCTCACACTATTTCTTGGTTTGAGGTGGTATCCGTCTTTTGATGGATGAAATGAAGATTTATTATACAAACAAATGAAGGAAGTGTCATCTTGGTAATCTAGGCTTCTGGATAATTGCAGCAAGTTATTTCTAGAGCCATTTCCTCCCACTGTGATCTTTAGAGATATAGTTGTCACTATTAGCCCAGCACTCTAAGCATGTGCTAGAATTGTGCTTCTTTGGTAAAAATCAATTTTAACTCTGCCCTTATTTAGTTTCTCTTATGAGCTATGAATGAACAAACAAAGCAGCTTGGTGCTTTTAGAAATACCTGTTGCGGAATCATTTTGCCCGTTCAGCCATTCATGAATTAATTTGTTTATTCATCAGTCAATAAACATTTCATAAGCCCCTACTGTATGCAGCAAATGTAGGGATTCATCTTGCATAAATTTATCAGTGACTATTAATAGACTCTCAGTGCATGGCCTTGCAGAGAATACGGAAGCAATTTGAGATGAGTGGGAAAGCATGCCAAACTCAATTACTGATGCCTTGGTTAGAGGGGGGTAGGTTTGTCAGAGATAATAAGGTTGGCTCAGGATAAAGCAGTGTTCAGAGCTGTTGTACATAGGGTAGCTACGCATCTCAAGTGACTTGACAGCACATAACAACAACAACAGCAGCAACATTGCACTTATTTAAGGAGCATAGTATTGTAATGTGTCAAGCTAAAAGAAAACTAAAGGTTGAAAGTTTGGATCCACCAGTTGCTCCATGGAAGACAAAGAAACAAAGTCCTCTTGTAAAATTTATATAGCCTTTGGTGACCCGATAATCAGTGACTACCAGTTCAAAGACTATAGCTTTCGGTATAGGTTACATCTTAACATTAAGAAAACAAAAATAGTCACCACTGTACCAATAGACAGTATCATGACAGATGGAGAAAAGACTGAAGTTGTCAATGACTTAACTTTATTTGGATCAACAAGCAATAACCATGATAATAGTAGTCAATCAAGAAATCAATAGATGTGTTAGAGTGTTCATCTGCTATGAAGGACCTCTCCAAAGTACTAAAGAACAAGAATGTCAGTTTAAAGTGTACCTAATTCAAGCAATGCTGTTGTTGATTGCCTTTGAGTTGAGCATGACTTTTAGCAACCCTATGAACAAAAGGCCTGAAAGCCCTCTACGACTATTGACATTTTTTGAAGTTCAAAGAGTTTCCAGAGGCATGTTGTTTAGGAAGTGGATGCCACTCCTGCTTCCAAAATTCAATCCATAGTCTCTTTTCACTTTGTTTACTGAGCTCTGGTGCCCTAGTGGTGGAAGCTACACTGTAATCCTGAAGGTGTGTGGTTCGAGGCCACCAGATGCTCTGTGGCAGAAGGATGGGCAATCTCCTCCCATGTGATTAATTGCCTCTGAAAACCCACCAGAGGGTCAACTATTGTTCCATTCCTACTCTACAGTACACAACAATGATAACAAAAGTGACAAGAAACTGCGTTGCATTCCAAAGACACATGGTTCGAGGTCACCAACTCCTCCATGGGAGAAGGGTGGACAATCTCATCTCTTCCCATGCAATTAAACTGCCTCTGAAAACCCACTGAAGGGTCAGGTATGAGTCGATTTCAACTCTATGGTATGCAACAACAACATGCATCTGAAAGTTGGAAAATGAATAAAAGTGACAGAAGAATTGATGCCTTTGAGTTGTGGTGTTGGAGAAGAGTAATGAATATCTCATGGACTGCCAAAAGAGCAAACAAGTTTTTCTTGGAATAAATGCAAACAGGGTGCTCTTCGAGGCCAGGTTGGTGAAATTTTATCTCCTTTACTTTGAGAATGTAGCCAGGGGGGAACAGTTCTCAAAAAAAGGAATTATCATGCTGGGAGAGGTCAGTGAAAGAGAGGAAGACCCTCAACAAAATGGATTAACACTACAGCTTTAACAAGGAGCTCAAGCATATTAGAGAGTGTGAGGATGGCACTGGATAGGCAAGGCTTAGATCTGTTCATTGGGCTCAGATCTTTCGTTCTAAAAGTTGTGGTCAATTTGATGGCACTTAAAAACAACAAGAAGAATTGAGTTAAGTCAAGAACAGTGGGTTTGGTTTTGATTTATTGTCACTGACAAATCTTTGGAGGAGAGAATGATGTGAGTAAGCCTTTAGCTTGGTGAAGTTGTATACTTTGGAGAGGACTGGAGAGCAACAATGTCAGTCTGGAGACTAAGGTGTGCTTGATCCAGGACATAGTTTTTGCAATTACTTGCTAGACATCAGAAAGCTATACACGACTAAGGATGATAGAAGGAGAATTGATGGCTTTGAGCTTTGGTGCTGGAGAAGAGTGTTGATTATACCATCGACTGCTAGGAGAACAGGACCATCCTGGAGAGAGAGGGTGAGACCAGGCTGTTTCTTGGAGGCAAGGATTCTGAAGCTTTGTCTGACATATTTTGGACATGTTGTAAGGAGAGAACATTCCTTGGAGAGGAATGTCATGCTTGGGAGGGTGGAGGGACAGTGCAAGAGAGCTCTGGTGGCCTAGTGGCAAGAAGCTGTACTTCAATTCCAGAAGTGAGTGGTTCGAAACCACCAGATGCTCTGCTGGAGAAGGAGGAACAATCTCCTCCTATACCAGTCAGATCTGATTTGATGGTACAAGCACACACACACAAAAATAATAATTAAAAAAAGAGAGAGAGGAAGACCCTTGATGAGATGGATTGATTCAGTGACTGGGGTAATCAGCATGGGTGTGTCAGAGACAATTAAGATTGGCACAGAATAGAGCAGTGTTTAGGGCTGTTGTACATAGGATCACTATGAGTTGCAGGTGACTTGATGGCACATAACAACAACAACAATTTTATATTGGTTTGCATATAAAGTTCATAAAGTTTATATACATTGCTTTTTACACTGGAGCCTTCTCCTTTTCTTTACCAATCCCTCTTACCACCCATCAAATTGTGCGACCCTATGTTTAAGCTCCTCCTACCCCGCCTCCTTGGATGCTCTGTCATGCTCTGCAATAATAGTCCTATACAATATTGTCCTTAAGAGACTTGAGTTAGTTCCCTTAGCATAATGCTCTCCAGTCCCTCCTATCTTAGGTAGTAAAGCTGAACATAGAGATTCCATATGACCCAGTTATTCAACTGCTTGGAATATACCCTGAGAAAATTAGAATTGAGGCACAAACAGAGACTTGTACACCAATTTTCATAGCACTGTTATTCACCATCGCAAGAACATGAGAACAGCCCAAATGCCCAAATACAGTGGAATGGATTGAGAAATTATGGTACATACACACAATGGGATACTCAGAAGCAATAATTTTGTAAATTATCCATCACCTCTAAATTTGCAATTTCTTTAAATAGTGACTTTTGGTTCTGTATTCAGTTCAGTGCATAGACCTACTGAATCTGACATGGATGCAGATTTCCTTGATATAGAATTCTTGTATCCTGGGAGCACATACCTCCCAGGGTCAGCTTTCCTGAAATCCTTGGTTTGGTACTTAGTTTCCTCCTCCAACCTTGGGGGTTTTCTTTTTTAGTTTGTTTGTTTTCATTCACTATGCAATTGGATTTTTGTTAGTTATCATCAAGTCAACACCAGGCCATGGTGACCTTATGTGTGAGAGAGGAAACGGTGACTTCTGTACCACTCTCACCATCTTACAACCAGAAAGCTCACTTCTAGAATGGACTTTATTTTGGATTCAAATGCCCATACTTCCAACTGTAAAAAAAAAAAAAGGACTTTAGATCAAGGCATGTGCGAGTCCTGGCTTGATAAGGATAGGCAGCTTAAACTTTGACTATGTAAAATAGGGGCAAATAATGGGATAAAGCAGTTGGTTGACATGTTTTTGAGTGTATTTATTCTCAAAATGAGAGGGAAAGGGAGGACCCTTCAGATGGAGACCTGATGGGAAGAGAAGATGGGGCTGATGGGGCTGGAAAGAGAAGATGTGGTAAGATGCTGATATGATTATGATTCAGCTACAAGAAATTATTTTTAACAGGGCTAACGGTGACTTTAAAACCACAATTAGAAAGGCAATAAGTGTGAAAGACTTGACTGAGGGGAGGCACTGCTGGATGAGAAGATAGTGGCTGAACCCAGAGTCCCTTATAGGATTGTCCATACTGATAATTCATGCAGAGGCTCTCAGATAAAACTATTTTTTTTCCTATAAAGAGTCATGTAGTAAATTACATTTTCAGTTGTGGTGTTGGAGAAGGGTATTGAGTGGACCATGGACTGCTAAGAGAACAAACTGTTTCATTGTGGAGAGGGTGAAACCAGGCTGCTCCTTGGAAGCAAGAGTTCTGAATCTTCATCTGACATACTTTGGACATGTTGTAGGAGGGCCCAGTCCTTGGAGAGGAACTTCATGCTTGGGAAAGTGGAGGGACAGGGCAGGAGAGGAAGACCCTCTAGGAGGTGGATTGATTCAGTGACTGGGATAATGAGGGTAGGTGTGTCAGAGACAATAAGATTGGCACAGGATAGAGCAGGGCTGTTGTACAAAAGGTTGCTATTCATCACAGGTGTCTCGACAACACATAACAACAACAGCAACAACAGTGATTTGGAGCTCTATTGATAAATCAAAGGCAAATGGTTCAAATCCACTAGTTTTTCACAGGGAGAAAGATGGGCAATATCCTGTGAGATTTCCAGCATCTGAAAACTCATTGAAGTGTCAGCTATGAATCATTTTTAACTCCAAGCTGTGTATGAGAGAGAGATGCTTGATTAAACTTTTCTCACAAACATAGACCGACCGACTGACCGACTTACCTACCTATCTACTCTCTCTAGTCCATTTTTACTCTTAGTGACCTGAACGGACAGGGCAGACCTGCCCAGTAGTGTTTCTGAGGCTGTGTTGTTGTTAAGTGCCGTCGAGTCGCAGGCGACTCATAGCGACCCTATGAAGGAGAGTCCTTGACGCTTGGGTGCCTTTCATCCTCTCTCCAAGTTCACAGGGTTTCCGGAGGCAAGCTATTATGGAAGTGGACACCACTCCTCCTTCTCTGAGGCTGTAGTCATTGTCAAAGCAGACTGTCAGAGCTTCTCCCCCTAACCCAAGTAATGAACTTAATTTGACCCACAGTCTGCAGCATGCCACGTTATTTGAATGACCCCATTGACTTAATGATCCCATGAAGTCTGTACTAGTTAACAAGACAAAGCAAATTAATTTCCAGAGGTCATCCAGCTAAGGCATACTAAGAGGTCACTATCAGTCTAGCAGCCTGGTTCCACACCATCCCTGTGTGAGCTTTGAAAACAGCAAGCACTGACCCACTTCTCCTGTGTGGGCATCTCCTGGGCCTCCCAGTCCTCCTGCCTGGGTCCGACCGGTCCTCTCCTCTCCTCTCCTCTCCTCTCCTCTCCTCTCCTCTCGTCTCCTCTGTTAACTCATTCAGAAAGACCACCCTTCCCAAGCATTCATTTCCTCTTAACTCACTATCTGTGTCTTCAGCACTGAGTTTGGCATCATCCCCAGAAAATCCTAAATCCCCTTCACATTCTGATTATTAAGTCCTCTGCCAGACTGGGGTTTCTCTCCGTCTACATTCAATTGGGGTGAAATCACTGGTTGAAACCAAAGAGCGCATATTTGTACAATGCCTATTTAATAAATAGGTTGACAATCTCGTGGTTTTGAGTTTGAACCTTGGTCCCATTGTTAATCTGCCATGTGACCCTAAGCATAGGAAAACAACTGGGTCTTAAATCTGTCAATGGTAATTTAAAATCAAGCAAAATAAAAAAAAAAAAAAAATTCAAAGTAAAACAAATGACAACAACAACAAAAAAATCCAAGAACACACCAGAATTTGCTGTACACACTGACCAATAAAAGTATTATGTAGCTATGGAATTGTGGAATATCAAGCCAAAACTTACTCTATTTTCACACTGCTTTTCCAAGAATGGTGGCTAGAATGGAGTGTGACTTAGATATTGCCTCTTTCTTCACGTTGTTTTGAGAGATGATTGTGGAAGTATTTTATTTGATGTTGGTTAGTGGTGTGTACTGGTGGACCCTCATTTCCAGGTGGAGGGCAGCAGCAGCATGACTTCATCTCACACTTTCCTTACACGGCCAACACACGGTGAGTGGTGGAAGTAAAAATCAGCTTCTATTCTGGGTTGAGAGACAGCAGAAAATGGTCATTGGATGTTACTGTTCTGTGCCCTTGAGTCAGAACTGACTCATAGCTGAGCCCTCAGAAGGTTTTCAGAGGCAATAAATCAAATAGGAGAAACCTGCCTGTCTTGTGAAGAGCAGCTGGTAGATTTGAACCACCTGCCTTTAAGTTGGCAGTACAACTCCTTACCACTGAGCCATCAGAGAGCCCTAGTCATTGGATGTTGTTATGTACCATCGAGTTGGAACCAACCCCTAGCTGACCCTCCAGCAAGTTTCAGAGGCAGTTAATTACACTGTAGGTGATTGCCTATCGTTCTCCCATGGACCAGCTGGTGGATTTGAACCAAATGCCTTCAGGACTGCAGTACAGCCTCTTGCTACTAGGTCATGAGAGCTCCTAGCCATTGGATGGTCACTGTGATTTCCTGAGATCCAGTTCTGTGACAGACACTATACTGGGCCTGTGGGATGTGGTGGAGAAGAAAACACACACACACACACACACACACACACACACACACACACACACACACACACACACACTTCCATAGATACTAGCTGGGTCCAGAGACATTCAAGAATGGGTTACTCAATGTTGTATTTAAATCCAGACCAATCCCACTGACACTGAGTCAATTCCAACTGATGGCAATCCCATGTGCTACAAAATAGGACTCTTTGGCATAGACTTTTTGAATGTGCTCTTAGCTTTCTTTGTCACAATACATAGTGTATGAATATTAGAATAAAGAATCTTCATCATCTTGATTGTCTTACTGAAAAGTCAGTTCAAACCGGAAAATTAAAGCCACAGGGAATCTTAGCCAAGAGAAAAGCTACCCCAAAATGGGGGGAGGGATTGAAAGGAACAAACTACCATATTGCTGTTAGGATACTAGTATGGATGATTGTTAACTGTGTACCAAATTACCTGTCATCTTTATGGGAGTAAATTGCCGACTTTCCCCCTATAGAGTCACTGTATGGTTTTGAACAGCTAAATTTAAGATTAGTTGTTGTCATTACGTGCTATCAAGTCAACCAAGACTCATATAGTGACCCTACCCGCAAACGCTCTGAACCTTGCCCTATCTGAGCCAACCTCATCGTCTTCAACACACCTGACTCCATTGCCGCAGTCACTGTATCATTTCATCTCATTCAGGGTCTTCCTGTCTTGTACTGACCATTCTTCCAAGAATGATGTCCTGCTCCAAGAACTGGCCCCTCCTTACAATATGAACAAAGTAGGTGAGACAGAGCAACCTGCTTTCACTTTCTCCTGGATAGGCCTGTTTGTTCTCTTGGTAGTCCAGGGTATGTTTAATACTGTTCTCCAGCACTACAACTCAAAGGCATCAATTTTTCTGTCATCATTAGTCATTGTGTAACTCTCAGATGCATAGAAATCAATTGAGATGACCCTGGCTTGGACACACCTTAGTCCTTAAACTGACATCATTACTCTTCAGCACCCTAGAGTAGTCCCTGACAGCAGATTTTCCAATGCAACTTGTCTTTTGGTATTCTGACTGCTAGTGTGAAGGGTGTTGATTGTGGATCCCAGGAAGATGAAATTGTTAACAACGTCAATCCATTCTCTATCTATCACAATGCTACCTATTGGCCCAATAGTAAGGATTTTTGAAAATTTTCTTGATATTAAAATGCAATCCATATTGAAAGCTACAGTTTTTTTAAATTATTATTAAATTTTATTAGTTTCAATGAACATTCACAGGGATTCTGAGCTTTCACTCCTTCATTGCCGCACCATTCTCTCCACCCT
>NW_006399767.1:10474083-10502555 GCF_000299155.1 Elephantulus edwardii | reverse complement strand
AGCAAGGTTGTATCATCTGCTTAACATAGGTTTTTGATGAGTAGTTGGATGCAAATGAAAGTGTTGTAAAGCAGGTTTGTTGGGGTTTGTGGGGTGTGTGTGTGTGTGTGTGATGAGAATTTAGAACAAAGAAGAAATATATTATGGATTGAGTTGGGTTCTCATAAACTGTTAAATTCCTGGGTTTTGCCCCCCTAGGATATGATCCTGTTTGTAAACTGGGATTTATTTTGTTATGTTAGTGAGAATTACATCAATCTAGGGAAGAGTCTAAATCTAATCCTTTATGAGTTGTAAGGATACCAGAATGCACACATAAAAACACAAGCTGAGGGATGGCAGACATCAAAGAATAGAAAGGCTATGAAGGATTGAATCCACCAATTTCTTCATAGGAGAAGGATGGGAAATCTCCTCCCACACAATTATTCCTCTGAAAACCTTCTGGAGGGTCAGCTATGGGTTAGCTCTGACTCGATGGTACATGACAACAACAACAGTATCTACTTAGCAAAAGTAGTTTACCAAGTCAAGTAAATCTATCAGATTAGCCTCATGCTTCTTCAGGAGAGAGAAAGAGATAGAGAGGGAAAAAAGAAAAGATCTGCCTTAATTTTTCAATTAAAATATCCTTAACAATGTATCCTTGTGGCAACTATCCTGCTTCAAATTGAGAGATACGTAGATAGATGTACAGTTAAAGGGATAGAGCTCTGCCAGGAACTGATTTCTCAGAAGAAATAAGGTTCTGCTCCCTTCAGTCATTTTTCTTACTATTGTCTTTGCTGTCAAAGAACCCCTTTTCCAAGACCATTCATTTATTAATTACCCCTTTGTTTGGTGTTCCAGAAGATTTTACACACCAAAGTAATGCCCCAAAGTAAGAGTTGGAGGGCAAAAAATACGTCACTATTTTTGTCAAGTACAAAGCTGTTGCCTGTGTATGATGTTGTGGAAAAAGTAAATTGAAGGAGTCATTTCTAAGAGCATTTGTGGATACTGATGATCTGAATGATTCATTTAAATTATTCATGACTGTGTGTCCCCTGCAAAGTATCTGAGTCCCTATGATAACGAATGTTATTGCTCTGATATGAGTGACAGAAAAAAAAAGAAAGGAGCATATTAGAAATAACTCCAGTGAAAAAAAGGAGCCATAGAAAGAAAGCGGAATAAGAGATTCAAAATTTATAGGGGAAAAATGTGAAAGTTGAGAAGTAAAAGCTTTTTCTGGCTAGAAAGAAGACAGGAGAGACGCAGAAATTCATCGTGGAGTTGGATAAGGAAAGAGAATTTAAGAGTACGTTCCAGAATGAGGGGTGAGTATAAGAGAAGAAAATACTGGACGTGGCCCCTGTGGGGTGAATACATTTGTGTCCAGTTGAGGAAACAGCACGTACGTGATTTCAGAGCAAGTTTCAGGAATCCTTGATTTCGTCTGCTCGTCACCGGCATGATTAATACATCCTTCAGGATTCACACACACACACAATTTCTTACTGATGAACCCTGCATGCCTTGCATGAGAAACATATTGCAACACTCTGGAAATACTTCTCGTGAACATTTCCTATTCCTGCCCCCACCACTTCGTCATCCACCACTTCTTATTTTCTTCACCTTCTCTTTTTCCTTTTCATTTTGCGTCTTCCTCTTTCCTGATCGTCCACTTCACTACTGTGCTCACTCCCAAAGTTCTCTTTTTTGCTCAGCTTTTTAAGGCCACTACTAAAAGTGTCTTGGAAGCAGGAGTGACATCCTCTTCCGAAATAGCTTGCCTCCGGAAACTCTATGAACTTGGAGAAATTATGAAAGTTATCCATGTGTTCAGGTCTTTTGTTTATAGGGTCGCTATGAGTCGTCTACATCTTGACGGCACTTAACAACAACTAAAACTGATGTTGAAGAAATGAAGATAACTCTGTAGCTCATCTCTCCACCCCAGTTCTTTATGTGGGAAAACAAATCAAGAAGATAACAAAGCATTATTTAAGATTCTTTAGTGTGGCACTGCAATCTCAGAGGTGCATGGTTCAAATCCACCAGATGCTCTGCTGAAGAAGGGGGGACAATCTCCTGTACCAGTCAGATCTGATTTGACTGTACACACAAAAATTATTAAAACTAAACAAAACAAACAAACAACCCAGATTCCTTAGTGTGGCACACAGCCAAAAGGCTTGCTCAGAATCAACTACCAAATCTATAGCTACAAGTTTTTTCTAAAAAAAAAAAAAAAAAGAACCAGCCCCTGCCCCCAACCTAACAAATGTTTTCATAAAACTGTAAGATGCCAAAAGGAAAAAGAAACTTCTTGTTGTTGTTGTTAGGTGCCATCAAGTCGAGTATGACTCTTAGTGACCCCATGAACAAAAGATCTGAACCCTGTTCTATCCTGTGCCATCCTCACACTTCCTGATACACGAGAGTCCACTGCAGCAGTTACTGTGTCAATCCACCTGGTTGAGGGTCTTCCTCTCCTTCACCAACCCTCCACTCTTCCTGACATCATGTTCTTCTCCAAGGAATAGCGCCTCCAAACAACATGTCCAAAGTATGTGAGGCGAATGAAACGTAGAAACCACCTATTATAATTTGCTCATTTTACACAAAAGGAAACTGAGGTCATCAAGGGAAAAGATTTACCCAAAGTCACACAACTGGAAATTTTCCATTTTATGCCTTACTGGATAGAGAGCGGTGCTGCCTATCCCAGAGCAGGTAGTTTGAATCCACCAGCTGCTCTGTATGAGAAAGATGGACAACCTCCTGTGTGAGTTAAAGCCTCTGAAAACCTGCTAAAAAGTCAGCTGTGAGAAGGTTCTGATCTGATGGGAATGACTTGAGTTTGAGTCTTATATGTGAAACGCTGGGATCCACATGCCAGGAACTGAGAAGAAATCACTTTATAAATATACACAGGTGAGCAAATGCATGGAAAAGTATAGCAAATATACATAGTATATAAATATACATATTTATACATAGTATAAATGCTTTGTTCTTTCTCCTCCCTTTGAAAATCTAATTGAATGTAGTTAGCTGCTAGTTATTTAACAGCAGATTATCTAAATTAATCCAAGAATTTATTTACTCATTTACAACCATGTGGCTAGTTGAGATAGCCCTGGGAAGGATTCAGGACTATCCCAGTCATTGCTCCGTATCTGAGAAGGCTTCTGTAGCTTCCAGAGAGTTATCTTCAGTTGAAATCTAAGACAAAATATACTTGATTTTATGATTATCGACTGTGTTCTGTCCTCCTAGGAAGAACTTGGCTGCAAATTAGAACTGGGCTCTAATCCAGCCCTGCCACTGGGTTTTTCTCTGCATGGCCTTGCATAAGGCCATCCCATACTGAGTCTGTTTTAACTCTTTGAGAGTGAAAGAATTCTTCACAGGGTGGTTATGAGAGGAGACGGAGATGATGGACGCAAACGCGTGTGTTTAACAATTAAATGCTGATGTGTAGTATTTGAAATTTTGAGACCACATTTTGTTACTGTGACAATGGAGACCTGCTTCTTTACATGTGACATCCTCTCAGCATGTCCTGTCCTTGCATTTTAATATCTACCACATAGCTCCTCATCAGAGGCTTTTCCATCAGCCAGCCCTTTTCCATCTAAGGTGACACCTCTTCTTTCTCTGACCTCCTACCCAGTTTTCCTTTTAGCACTTGTTGTTACGTGCTATTGAGTAGATTATGACTCACAGCGACCCTATGAACAACAGCTCTGAACTTTGCCCTGCCCTGAGCCAATCTCATCATCTCTGACACACCTGACCCCATTGCCACAGTCACTGTGTTAATCCATCACATCAAGGGTCTTCCTCTCCTGAGCTGACACGCCACACTTCCAAGCATGATGTCCTTTCTCTAATGACTAGTCCCTCCTGAAAACATGCCCAAAGTATGTGAGGCAGTGTTTCAAATTCTTGCTTTAAAAGAGCAACCAGGTTTCACCCTTTCTAGCATAGACCTGTTTGCTTTCTTGGCAGTCCATGGTATGTTCAATTCTCTTCCCTTCCTCCATAACTCAAAGACATCAATTATCCTGTCATCCTTAGTCAATGTCCAGCTCTCTGATGTATAACAAGCAATTGAGAAGATCATGGCCTGGACTGTGGTGCACCTTTGACTCCAGACTGACATCATCACTCTTTAACACTTTGGAGAAAAGTCCTTGACAGAAGATTTTTCCAAGGCAGCTTGTCTTTTGATTTCTTGACTGCTAGTGCCAGGAGTGTAGATTGTGAATCCAAGCAAAATGAAATAATTAACAAACTTGATCTTTCCTCCATCTATCATGATGCTACTTATTGGTGGTAAGGATCTTTATTTTCTTGATATTGAGATTCAAACTGTGTTGAAGACTGCAATTCTTCATCTTCTGCAGCAAACACTTCAAATCCTGCTCAGTTTTGGCAAGAAAGGTTGTGTCTACATAATGCAGGTTGTTGATGCCAATATTCCTATCCTGATGTCACATACTTATCCATAATGTACAGCCTCTTAAATGGTCTGTTCAGAATATAGATTGAAAAGGTATGAAGAAAAGATACATCCCTGAAAACACTCCTTTCTTGCTTTTGAACCATGCTGTTCCCTTGCACTGTTGAGACAATAACTTCTCATTCTAGGTCTAGGTTTTGCATTAGCACAATCAAGTGTTCTTGGGATTCCGTTTCTTCTCAATGTTAGCAACAATTTATAGTGATTCATATAGTCTAATACTTTTGCATAGCCAATAAAATACAAATAGATATCCTTCTGGTACTCTCTGCTTTCAGCTAAGACCCATCTGACATTGGCAATGATATCCCTTTGGGCTTGGCTGCTTCTAAACCCAGATTGTATCTCTGGCAGTTCTCTCTCAATGTATTGTGTAATTGTTTCTGGATAATCTTCAGCAAGATTTTGCTTCTATGTGATATTAGTGATATTGCTCCATAATTTCCACATTCTGTTGGATCTGTTGGGGGAATAGGAATAAATATAGATCTCTTTCAGTCAGTTCTGGTCAGGTAGCTCTCCTCCAGATTTCTTGGCATATCTTGGTGAGCACATCCAGGGCTGTATTTGTTGAAATATGTCAACTGATATTCTATTAATTCCTGGCTGCATGTTTGTTGAAATATTTCAATTGGTATTCCATCAATTCCTGGGGCCTTATTTTTTGCCAATTCCTTCAGCTTGAACTTATTTTATTACCATTGGTTATTGATCATATACTACTTTCTGAAATGATTCTGTGTTAGTCAATTATTTATGATAGTTACTCCATGTATTCCTTCCTTTTTCTTTTGATGCTTTCTGGATTATTCAATATTCTGCCCATAGCATCTTTAAATATTGCAACTTGAGGCTTGAATTTGTTCTTCAGTTGCTTCAGCTTGATAAATGCTGAGCTAGTTCTTCTCTTATTTTCTGATTCCAGCTCTTTTTCATTATATGTCTCCAGCATATTTCAATATGATACTTGACTTTGTCTTCACTAGGTGCCTTTTGAAATCTGTTCAACTATTTAACTTCCTGATTTCTTGCTTTTGTTTTGGCTTCTCCCCATTCTGATGCAATATTCAGCATCCCTTCTAACATTTGTTTTGGTCTTTTCTTCCTTCTCTGACTTTATGAGTTCTTGCTTTCTTCATGGATGAGTCCTTGAATGATATCATCCCACAGTTCATCTGGCCTCATTGTTCACTAGTGTTCAATGATTCAAACTTGTTCTTTAGAGAGTTTTTAAATTCAGGTGGGATAGATTCAAGGTCACATATGTTGGTTCTTGTGAATTTGTTTCATTTTCTTTACTTTCGATTTAAACTTGCCCATGAGTTGTTGACGGTCTTTTCCACAGTCAGCACCTGCCCTGGTTTGCACAGCTGGTATTAAATTTCTCCAGCAATTCTATCCACATATGTAATCAATCTAATTCTTGAGTAGTCCATTCAATAAGCCACTTGTGTTTTTTAGCAAAGGTATTTGCAATTAATAAATCATTAATTGTACTAAATTCTATCATTCTTTCTCCACCTTCGTTTCTGTCACCAAGCCCTTATTTTTTGAGTGCTGGTGCTTCTTCCTTATTCCCAACTTTTGCCTTCCAGTCACCAACTTTCATCATTACTGAATTTTAGTTGTATGTTTAATCAATTCCAGACTGTAAAAGTAGGTAAAAATTTTCTATTTCTTCCTCTTTGTTTTTAGTTGTTAATTCATATATTTGAATGGTAGTGGTATTAGCAGGTCATCTTTACTGGCATATGAATAATATCCTGTTAGTCAAAACATTATACTTCAAGAGGACTCTAGAAATGATCTTTTTTAATATGAATGCAATCCTATTCTTCACTTTTTTGTTTCTGGCATAGTAGATCTTAATGATTGTCTGATTCAAAGTAGCTTATGCTAATCCTTCTCAGCTCACCAATGCCTAGTATGTCAATATTTATGCATTCCTTTTTTTAAACAATGTTTAATTTTGCTACATTCATACCTTGTATGTTCCAGATTCCAGTTATAAGTGGATATTTGTATTTTTCCGCCTCATTGTGTGTGTGTGTGTGTGTGTGTGTGTGTGTGTGTCTTCCACTATGAGGTCTTAGACTCCAATACTATATTATACAGTTTACATATGCTCTATTGTTCATAAGGTTTCCCAAGACTTGAAGAAGTGAATGGCCAGTTCTTCTTCCTAGTCTGTCTGAGCAAGGAGCTTTGTTTTAGTACAGCATTTGACAAACAAGTGCTGTTAAGAACAAAAGAACAAATGATAGACAAGAAATAAAGATGATAGGCAATAAAAAATCATACATGTATCTAACATATATTAGGACCAGCAACATGCAAAGACACTGCCCCAGTACAAAAACTGACATTGAAGGATACCCTTAAGAGTAAACCATAAGGAAAAGCCAGGAGCACCTAGATAATGGACAGTACAACCAGAGCTTGGCCATCACAGTGGGAGTTAGTTAGTTAGAGACCTCATCTCACAGCCCCTCACTACTGGAGTCCAATGTGGCCACTGCTAACCAAGGCCAGACAACTGTCAAGCCTTCTGCATTTTGTGCTGCTGCCTTGAGGTGGGAATCCCTGACATCCACACCCTTCTATCTGTATGTTTGCTTGTCTTTATAGTTTGCTCTTAAGGGTTTTTAGCACTTATCATCCCCTATTTTGTGAAATATTTATTAATTTGTTATTGTCCCCACTACCACATGAATATAAGTGCCATGAAAGCTCAGACTTTGGCCACTTCCTTCACTGCCTTACTTCCAGGGTCTAGAACAAACAGTCCCTGCCACACAGTGGACGTTCAACAAATATTTGTTGATAAATGAGAGGACATGATATTGCTTAATGAGATTTTTTTCCCCACAAAACATACTTTTTCTTTATTGTGGTAATTACGTTTGTAGCAAAACATTTTACATTTCTGCACTCTTGGTAAGTAAAGTTCAATGTTCATCTCATTGTTCAGTTATCACCCTTATCCATTCTCAGACTGTAGCACTATCTTGTCTTTATCTTTTGCAAATTCATAAAAAGCATTTACAAATGTTTTAAAAGGTTAAGCAATAATAATGAGAAAAGGATACAAATGGGCAATTATTTGAAAACAATGCACATGACCTTTGGACATGAAAAACATTTCTATCTAATGGGGTCCAACAACCAATGAAATAATTGTCCTTCTTTTTAAACTTGTCAAATCAACAAAGATTTTAAAAGAACAAATAAATATGTTGAATAGGGTTCCAGCATATGACCCTTCTTATTCATAGGTGGAAATGTAATTTCAATTTTGATTACCTCAGAGAGAACTGGATACTAGATAAATGTTAAACATGGATGATGCGGTAACCCCATAAATTGGAAAAACAGAAAGTTACTCATTTGACTGAAAGGCTGAAGATCCCAGAAGGAGCAGAAGAAAGTCGAGGAGTCCTGGCATTTTTCTATTTGTGTCTGATCTGCCAATACGTCCCAGTGGAATTTGAGGCTGGAGGTAAAGAATCTAGGCCCTCTGATCTCCTTTAGTTTGTTCCTCAACATGAGCCACAGGTCAAAAATCTGGATGGCAAACATCACCATGAGGAAGGCACATAGGAACCTGGGCAGACGGGCGACCAGACAAACAAAAACAAAGATGGCCTTATTCAAGAACAGTGTGTTGGATGCACTGGCAGCATTGGCACAAAAATTATATAGCACTATCTTTAACAGAAGCTTGGTGGCCCTTCTTGAAGGAATCTGATGTAGATAGGTGTATGCAGAATCTACCTGAAGGTGGGACAGTCATCAGGAAGAAATGGGAACTCATTCAAGAGAGGTTTTATAACCTGGATGGACTACTTAAGTGCCCAGAGATGTCTGAATAATTTAGCAAACTTTTTTTAGCTTGAACTTTTTATCTTTGAAAAACCTAGAACATTAGGGATAAACAACTTACTGGGATTAGGTGGGTAGCTCCCAGCACCTACCTGTAGACATAGGTAGAGGTGAGATTGCAGAAGGGAATCGCACATCCTTAACACAGCATGGGCATAAACAGATGAGGAAGTCAGCCAAGAACGTGAGGTAGAGTGGCCTGTGATACGTAGTGTGTCCTTCTTACCTTCCTTCCAATTGCTGGCTCACTCAACCTGGGAATCTGTAAATGATTGAACCATCTCGATTTGTGACCTGTTTTTGTTGTTGTTATGTGTCACTGAGTCACTTACAACTCACAGTGCCCCAATGTATAAGAGCTCTGAATGCTGCCTTATCCAGAGTCAGTCTCACTGACTCCAACACACACACCTAACACCATTGCCTCAGTTATCATTTCATCCAGAGTCTTCCTCTCCTGCACTGACTTTCTACCCTTCTGAGCATGATGTCCTTCTCCAAGGACTGGTTTCTCCTTGCCACATGTCCAAAGTATGTAAGATGGAGCTTCACAGTCCTTGCCTCCAAGGAGAAATTAGAACTATCCAAGATAGACCTATTTGTTCTCTTGATGGTCCATGGTAAGTTCAATACTCTTCTCTAGTGCCAGAACTCAAAGCCATCAATCAAGTCTCCTGTCATTCTTAGTCATTGTCCAACTCTTTGATGCATACAAGTAATTGTGAAGACCATGGCCTAGATCAGGCACACCTTAGTCTCTATTCTGACATCATTGCTTTTTAGGACTCTGAAGAGGTTCCTGACCACAGACTTACCCAAGGCAATTCATTTTTAATTTCCTGACTGCTGTTGCCAAGAGTGTTGATTATGGAGCTGAGCAAGCTGAAATTGTTAACAACCTCAATTTTGTCACCAACTATCATGATGCTGCCATTTGGCCCATTGGTGAGAATCTTTGTCTTCTTGATGTTGAGCTTGAATTCATACTTAAGACTACAGTCCTTGATTTTCTGCCGAAAACACTTCCGAGCCTCCTCCATTTTGGCAAGCAAGGTTGTGTCATCTGCATAACATAGGTTGTTGATAAGTCTTTCTCCAATACTGATGCCATGCTCCTCCTCTTAAAGTCCAGCATCCTGAATGCTCTGTTCTGCATATAGATTGAAAAGATATGGAAATAGGACACATCCCTTTTGATTTTGAATAATTTCTTTTTCCTTGCTCTGTTCCAAGGACTGCGTCCTGGTCTAAGAATACGTTTCACATGAACACAATCAAGTGTTTTGGGATTCAAATTCTCCTGAAAGTTAGCTACAGTTTGTTGTGATCCATATAGGCAAATGCCTTTGCATAGTCAATGAAACTCAGATAGCTATTTGTCTGGTACTTTTTGCTTCTGTCAAGATCCATTTGACATTGGTGATAATGTCTCTCTAGTGCTATGACCTCTTCTAAACCCAGATTATATTTCTGGTAATTCTCTGTAATTCAGTGGTTTTTGGATAATCATCAGCAGGATTTCGCTTGTGTGTGATAATTGGTGTTATTGTTTGGTAATTTCCACACTCTATCAGATTGCTTCTTTTTTTTCAAACGAGAATAGTCAGTTGGCCAGCTATTTGTCCTCCAGATTTCTTGGCACAACTTGGTGAGCATATCCAGGGTAACATTTGTTTGTCAAAATATGCCAATTATTATGCTGTCAATTCCTGGGGCCTTTTTGTTTTTTTCCAGTTCCTTCAGAGCAGCTCGAACTTCTTCCTTCATTACCATTGCCTCTTGATCATATGTTGTTTCTTGAAATTTTTCTTGTCAGCCAATTCTTTTTGATATAATGACTCTGTGTACTCCTCCATCTTCTTTTAATGCTTCCTGGATTATTCAATATTCTAGAAAAGAATTAATCTACAAAGAACATTGGGAACACAGAGGGAAATAGCCCTGGTACCTGCACAGACCTCCGCAGAAAATGGTGGTAGGGCTTAAATATTTAACTTAACCTTCTCTCGACTGACATTAAAAGTTCTGAGTGTGGTAAAAAAGTCAGTCTCAAGGAACTTAGCCTTTATGTTACATTAATGTTGTGTTGTATTGTTCATTGTGTTACACAACGTTGGGTACAATGCATAGCAACTTTCAGTCAGGTTTCTGAGGTTGTAAATCTTTACAGAATTAGTGAGACTGCCCATCTTTGTCCCTCAGCCACTGGTAGATTCAAACCACTCACCTTTGATTAATACCCCAATACATTGCATACTACATCATTGGGACTCTTTGTTTTCTGGTTCTGGTGAGGACGAGGGTGGCATGTTTACTGGCTATTGGGTGTGAATTTATTTTATTCAGCCTCTTATTTAAAAACACATTTGGTCAGCAGTGTGGGGCTGGAATCCAGGTTGGGAGTAGTCTGGAGCTGCCAGATTCTACAGAGGTTTGTTTTGTGGTTCTGGTGAGGATTAGGGTGGAATGTTTACTCACTATTGTGTGTGAGTTGATTTTATTGGCCTCCTGTTTAAAAAATGCGTTTGGGCTCTCAGGCCTGGTTTTAGTTGTTTTTGGTAAAACAGTCTTCTAAGTTGTATAGCACTGGTCTGTCCATTTTCTGTACAGAGGTAACTCAGGTTACTGTGATGCTAAACACTGTGACACTGATGTGTCAAATGCGATAATGGTTACCCATGGTGGACAGTGTTTGGTGGAGCTTCCCAATTAAAACAAGCTTGGAAGCAGGAGTGGCATCCACTTCTAAAATAGCTTGCCTCCAGAAACTCTATGAACTTGGAGAAACGATGAAAGTTATATGAGCATTCAGGTCTTGTGTTCATAGGGTTGCTAGGAGTTGTAACGGCACCTAACACCACCACCACTATATATATATAGTCAATAGGGAGTTGTGCTGCTAAACCAAACGGTGTGCTTCTCTGGCAGTTCGGAACCACCAGCGACTCTGTGGGAGAAAGACAGGTAATCTCCTTCCATGCAGTTTACAGCCTCAGAAACCCCAATAAAGAGTTCTAACTTGTGAGAATGAGTGAGAGTTGGGGTTGCCTTGGAGTCAATTCTGACTCATGGCAAACTCATGTGTCTGAGTATAACTGTACTCCACAGGGTATTCTATGACTGAGCTTTGTATAGTATATTACCAGGCCTTCATGTTGAGGTATCTTTAGGTAGACTTATACCTCCAATCTTCTTAGTACCTGAGTGCATTACCACCATTTGCACCACCCTGGGGGCTCATACTTACCTATTAATAAGTCTATCATCATGCACACACACACATACATCTCTTTGTGTGTGTGTGTGTGTGTGTGTAAAGAAGAGAGGCAGCAACAAGAGAGGAAGAGGAAGGGGAGCTCTGGTGGCCTAGTGGCAAGAAGTTGTACTGCAATCCCAAAGGTACACTGTTCGAATCCACCAGATGCTCTGCCGGAGAAGGAGGGACAATCTCCTCCTGTAACAGTCAGATCTGATTTGACAGTACTTGCACAAAAATTAATAAAATAAAATTTAAAGAAATGAGAGGAAGAGGAGAGCTTATCATACCTCATATTGGGTTGGTGGACACCAGCAAGGAGCCCCACGAGTATTCCTCTCATTATTCTGAATTTATAGCACACTGAATGCTTCTGAAGGGCTCTGCAACATTTCACATGGCAATGGTTGAAATGAGCAGAGTAACATTTAAAAGAAATGAAAGAAAACATTTAAGTGCAACCAATCCTTGCTTTGTATCAGAAAGCTGGACAATGAGAAGGGTGATAGGAGAATTGATTCCTTTGAGTCATGGTGATGGAGAAGATTATTGAACAACCATGGACTGCTAGGAGAACAAACAGGTTCATCCCGGAGAAGGTGAGACCAGACTGCTTCTTGGAGAAAAGGATTCTAAAGCTATGCCAAACATACTTTGGTCATGTTGCAAGGAGGGACCAGTCCTTGGAGAGAGACATTATACTTGGGAGGGACAGTACAAGAAAGGAAGAGGAAGACCCTCAATGCAATGGTTTTATTCAGTGACTGGGGTAATGGGGGTGGGTGTTTCAGAGATAATGAGGTTGGCACAGGATAAAGCAGGGTGCAGAACTGATGTACATAGGGTCACTATGAGTCGCAAGTGACTCAACGGCACATAACAACAACAATGACAACAACGACAATCCTTGCATTATCTCCTGTGGACAAAGCAGGTGTAATGCCAGCTGCTCAGAAACCCACTCTTAGTAGCTGACGAGGTTTCTGTGTTTACACGTTTCCCCCATGTTTGCAGTTCACTGACAAGGTCTGCCTGTTAACAATTCTGAATTGCTTTCCTTTTCTGCTCTGGTTTCAGGTTGGGCTTCCCAAGGCGTACCCTGTGGTTGGGTGGCCAGGATCTGCCTTGGGCCTGAGTGCGGACACTACCAGGGTTGTGGAGTCCACTGGGCGTTTTTGGGGGCCTGTTTGTTCCTGAGGGAACAGATGATACATCTCAGGGTGTGTGAATGTGGTAAATGTAGGGGTGGTGACAGGAGGCCGTGGTCTCTAGTGATCCTGAAAAAAACAAAACAATACAAAACACCAAACAAACCACCACCAACTAAACAAGAGAAGTGTCAGGTTCCAGGCTAGTGCCCTTGGCCCTCTGCCACCCTTCACCATCTTCCTTGGTCAACAGTGGAGTGAAAGAGACTTCCTTGTGGGATTCCTCTCTTCCACAGGGTTACCTTGCCTTTGAGAAGTGGGGCCTATATTGGAGTCTGTTACATTTTCTGTGAAGTCCAGGGTGAGTTGCTTTTCTCTTCAGGATGCAGGCATCCTCCAGCCAAGTCATGTTCTCTTGAGGTAATGGGAGACAGATTATTTTACACAGGCATTTGCAAATGATGGCTTAAACTTGCATCTACAAGTAGGTGCTGATGGCAGAAACTTCTAGGCATCTGTTTCTCTGCCTCTGGCACTCCTTGCCCTCAGCATCTGCTCCACACCTTTTGAGCTTTTCTAGGTCTTTCTTGAGGTTTTGGTAGAAGCCAGGGCATGTGTGGAACCCACGGATGGAGGCTGCTGGGAGCCACAGGGTTCTGTCTGCTCAGGATGGTGGGGTTAAAGGTTCAGGGCTAACAGGATACTTGAAGTAGCCCGTGATACCAAAACATACGCATCAGCTCCCGGCGTGTGTGAGGAGGACCACACACCACTGTTTTCTTTTGTAACATGCTCTCTCCATGGCAGCCCTCACCCATCTCCCACGTTAGACTCAATTAATGTAGTGCTCCATCCAGGGGAGTTTTTCTTGGCACTAATAGTCAGGGATTTGTCTGTATTTTTGATGAAGACCACAGAAACAATTGTTCTCAAAGAGGACATGTTCTCTCAAAGAGATAATGTGCTCCCTTTTCTGCCTCTCTGGAGAGTTTTAGACACTATTGTGACTCCTCCCCTCACTCCATAGCCCACTTCTCCCATCAAGCCTCTCAGAAGCTCTTTGAGGAGAAAAAGAGAATTATAGAGAAACCCTCTCTGTAAATGTTAGACAGCTATCAAATGTTTTGTTGATATTTTTTGCTCCCCCACCCCATTCTGTCATTTTGTCAGCTCAGCTCAGTGAAGCTGTTAACTGTGGACTAGGATTCCTTAGATGCCAAAGCTGCTAAGGTCAACCCTGTAAAACGAAACAAAATATTAGATCTTCAAAGCATGGTGGTATCTCTTCTTTCTGATTCCTAAATTGGCAGTTATTTTGTTTCCTTTCTAGTCTTCTCAAAACTCTTCCAGGTGAAGGCATCATGCTTAAAATATTAAATGATAGATAGGTAGATAGATAGTTCCTGATAGCTTACATAAAAATATTGAAAGGTTAAAAAATAAAAACTACGAGAAAGAAAGAACAATAGCTCTCGTGGCCTAGAGAGGTAAGATGCTGCACTGCAAACCCCAAGGACATGGTTCAAATTCACCAGCTGCTCTGTGAGAGAAGGAAGGGCAATCTCCTTCCAGTGATTTACTGCCTCTGAAAACCCGCTGGAGGGTCGGCTTTGCGTCAGCTCAAACTTGATGGGACTTAACAACATCAACAACCAAGAAGTGAGAGAACAAACGTTCAGCTCTTCACCTCCACTTGCAGGATGAAGGCCAGAGAGTTAGCCAACCTAAGTACAGTTGTGTGGGCTGTACCATACATACTCTGTGCAACTGAGCTCAGGTTTATGTAATCAGCCAGCTCGTCAAGGCTTTCCCCCAAAGACTTAGATTTCCAAGAAACTCTTCAGCTCTGTGTACCCTCAGCCTGCAGTTGTGCCTTTGGTTTCTGTGTATGGTCACAGTCCTTAGCACACTTGGAGGTTCCTGTTGCTAGACCTTTGCCCAGTCTGCTCCCTAACAATAGGAGCATTGATTCTCCATTCTAACCTGGTTGAGTCTTCCTGTCTTTAAAAACTTTGATGTCATCTTCTCTGGGACATCTTCCCTGCTCACACCCCAAAACATCCAAGCAGTTCTTTTAAACGTCTGTAGCATTTGTCAGTAGACCCCACAAGGCAAGCGACACACAGATGGGCTTTCTGTTTTCTCCACCATAGACTCTGTATCTCTGACTAGACCGTGTTTGAAGACTGTGTCTGAGATTGCCTGAGTGTCATTTTGAGCACCTGATGCAGAGCCTGGGGTATAAGGTGTGCTCAAGCAGTATGTGCATTTTTAATCCTAGTTGTGCTGTGAAGAACCCAGCCTCCCTCTCTCCCACCCTCCTGCTATTTTATTCCAGTTCTTGGAATTTCATAATAACAGAGAATTTCATAATAACAGAATCAAATAATAATTTGATTCCAAAAAACTAACACAGACCATTTCCTCCAAGCAAACCCATGTTTTCCCATGACAAGTTATAGAGCCTTTTTAAAAAAGAAATTCTAGGTATGGATTCCATCAAGCTTACTCCAAATAATAATACAAATGAGAATCAGACAATAACCATTTTTAAAGCATTTTAATAACTATATTCTCAGGGACAAAGTACTGTGCACATGCTATCATAATTTAATCTTCAGCAAACCGATTAGTTTATTGTTATTATGGACTGTCAAATTGGAATCAACTTATAGTTGACCCTTCAGGGGATTTTCAGAGACTGTCGGTTGCACAGGAGGGAACCACCTCTCTTTCTCCTGTAGAACAGCTGACAGGTTTGAACCACATATCTTTGGGTTGGTAGCACAACTCTTTACCACTAACTCACCAGAACTCTCTAAACTATTAGGTAAATATTGTTATTTTCCTTACTTAACAAATGAAGTTCAAACAGATAAAGCAATTTATTTCACCCAGAGGTAGTCATGTGGTGAGTTAGGATTTGAACCCATTTTGGGCTGAATCTCAATGGTCTTGACCACTGTGTTAGAACACAGAATGTCTTAAGTGTGAGTAACAACACTTTTCAATGGGATACTTGAGGCAAGGCACCTCAGGGGTTCAAGGCAGACCCAGATGACTCAGATGTCCCTGTCCTCAGAGTGTGTCTGCCAGAAACTAGTTAATAGGCCTTATCTTCAAAATTAAGCAATCGGATGAGATTCCTTCCTGTTCCTAAAATTTACAAAACTACGAAAATGTACAGACATGGCCTTGGCTTTCAGGAATTTGCAATCTCTATTGCAGAGTGAGATAAACCTTAGTAGATAAAGAGCTGTCTAAGATAAAAGAGCCCTGGTAGTGCAGAGATTGAACACTTGGCTGCTAATAGAAAGGTTAGTGGTTTGAACCCACCCAGCTTCTCCACAGCAACAAGATCTGACTCTCTGTTTCCATAATGATTGCAGCCAATAAAACTCCTTAAAGTACGTCTATTCTCACATAGGGTTGCTTTGAGTCACTCTACTGAGGGTACCCAACAATAAGAAAGTAGGATATGTCCCAGGAAGGTGAACGCTAAAGATGAGAGGGATCCAACTGTCAGATGGCAAAGTTCAGATCTGTTGTTCAGTGGGTTGCTATGAGACCTAGTCAATTTGATTGCATTGGGTAAATCTGTTGTCAAGGACCTCTCCTGAGAAGCAACGATGCCAGTCTAGAGACTAAGGTGTGCCTGATCCAGACCATGGTCTTCACAATTACTTGCTACGCATTAGAGAGCTGAACAATTATTAAGGATTACAGAAAAAAGAGTCTACTCTGTTGAGTTGTGGTGCTTGAGAAGAGTCTTGAACATACCATGGACTGCCAAAACACCAAACAGGTCTGTCTTAGAGAGGGTGAAACCAAGTTTCTCATTGGAGACTAGGATTTTGGAACTCCTTCTCACATACTTTGGCATGTGGCCAGGAGGAACCAATTCTTGGAGAAGGACATCATGCTCGGAAGGGTGGAGGGACAGTGCATGAGAGGGAGACCCTGGATGAGATGGATTGATTCAGTGACTGGGGCAATAGGGGTGGATGTATCAGAGTCAGTAAGACTGGCTCAGGACAGGGCAGGGTTCAGAGCTGCTGTACAGAGGGTCACTATAAGTTGCAAGAGACTCAGTGGCACACAACAACAGCAACAACAACAAACACCGTGTTTAGAGCACCAGAGAAGCTGAAAGGAACTGAGGTGTCCACCAGTGGGATGCCTTTCCTTGAACAATAAGTTCATTTTTCCTGACAAGACAGGAGGGGATGACCTGGTGGAGAAGTGGCTCAAAAGGCCACTTCAGGATGTTTATCAGCCAGGCCGCTTTGACCCTTCAACAAGATGTTTCTTGAGCAAATTTTTTGGGAATTTTGGTGGGCTCTGACCTGCAGTTTTCACTTCCAAAATAACTTGACTTTTCTAAAGTGGTAATTTCATTTTCATGATAATACTAAACTGAAGCCACATGATCTTTAATTGGAAGCAGGTCTTGGGCAGCAGAGTTGCCAAGAAGCAGTAAGAAACATGCTTATTCTACTACTTTGCTTGAGGCACTCAGCATTTTTGAATGCCTGGGCAGAAATATAGTTTTTAAAATAAAGCCAATCGAGCAGAGAGGAGGGGTCTGGGTGGGGTGCTTAGAAATGGGAGAAGGGACTTAAAAAAACCCTCTAAAACATAATTAATCCAAAGAGAGAAAAAGAATACTCTTTATTTTTGTGTTTATGTTTTCCTGTCTGTGTCTGCCACCTTTTGGTGGTGGTGAAACTGGGGAGAGTCAGTGTATCTTGGGGTGAGAGAATGGAGCTGGTGTCTTTTCTCTTTCCAAGTCGGCACTCTTCTGATGTCTTCAGCCTCAGAAAAAGCTAAGGTGGGCTTGCTTTTCCCTACCCTCCTTCCCACATCACTTCACTTGTAATATTAATTGTATCCTGATGAGGGATGCTTTGACTTCTTTCTCAGTGGCATTTGCAGGCTTGTTTTAATAAGTCTCTCAGAAGGAAGGTTAAAAAAGAAAAGCCATCTCATCTTTTCTTTTTCTTTCTTTCCTTTAAAATGCAGCAGAAAACATTCTAGTCAAGGCCCCAGAGAATATAGACACAAAGGAAATCGTTTAATGACTGAGAGGAGGGGAGGGGGAAACAATGTAAAAGCAAACCTCTCTCTGAAAACAGAAATTAAATAACTGGTGAAATGCCTATCTGGACCTTCCGACAGAAGTCAAGGCTGTTTTCTCAATGCAGTTGAGAGTTTAGTAATCACATGGTGGTTGTGTTGGGTTTTTTTGAGATTGGTTTCCCTCCCTGCTGCCCTCATTTTCTATAAGGCGCCATTTTTGACTGATTGGCTGGAGGGGACTCCAGGGTCTGTGGTTCTATTCCACTCTGTCAATTACCATCCAATCAGCGGTCCTGCTCAGAGCCAGCCCCTCAGGTTTCCTCCTTAGTGGTAGAGTCCAGGCACCCTGGGCCCAGGATCCAGTTCCTTGAATTTGGTCCTGTCACTTCCACCACGGGTTCTTTTCCTGCCAGAGTCCCCTGTTGCTTGGGTTGCACTGGAACAGTGAACCAAACCACTGAGGCTGCACCCCTGACAAGGGCTTTTAGAATTCCAAACACAACTCTTACTGTTGCCTTCACACTTAACACACAGTAGACAGATAAAGACAGAAGAGGGAGTTACGAAGAAGGGAGGGGGAAAGGGCTCAGTGGTAGAATTTGAAAGAGAAAGTTCTCCATTTCAGCCCTGACCCTTGCCTGTGAAAACCACTGGTCCCTGGTTTGGGAAGGGGTAACCCAGAGCTTGGGTTGAAAGAGAAAGTCTTGAGGGGGAGAACATTTAGAAATGTAACCACATGCCTCAAGATAGAGGTGACTCAGTGACTTCCCAAAACATGGATTTTAGATAAGTATCACATTATGGTCCTTGTACTTTCAACTGGATTTTTTGAAGTTGGTTGGTCATTGTTGACATTTTAAATATAAACCCCTCTGTGTCACACACTCACTGCAGTTTCAAAGAAAGGCATGCTGGTGGAGAGGGTCTGACGGGGACACTTGTCTTCTCTCGTGTCTTCAGGCGCTGC
Organism: Elephantulus edwardii; assembly: GCF_000299155.1. Classification (NCBI taxonomy): domain Eukaryota; kingdom Metazoa; phylum Chordata; class Mammalia; order Macroscelidea; family Macroscelididae; genus Elephantulus; species Elephantulus edwardii. The sequence continues at coordinate 10,483,707 of NW_006399767.1, read as the reverse complement.
CAGACTCTGCAGCCATAAGAAGCCAGAACATCTGGTCCATTTCAGCAGTTTATTCAAAAGTTCAGCCAGTCATCTGGATATTTTGTCTACATAGTGCCAAACATCTGGGCTGACATTTTTTTTTCTTCTTCAACTAGACTTACTAGATGTTTTGGCATTGTGTAGACAGAAGTTCATTTTTTTTATAGTTGTTTCTGTACCCATCTAAGATTTTTAATAACAAGCCCCTAGAACAATGGAGAAGAAAAAAAAACAAAGAAAAGGCTTCTCTTTCTGTTTTTGTTGTAATTCAGAGACCTTCTTAATAAGGCTTTGTTTATATGATCATTGGAAAGTGCATTATTTGGGTGGGGGGCAGTTAGCTACACAACCTTAGTAAGTAATTTGATTACTTTGCTTTTCTGGAAGCACCCACATAGTTTTAAACCAGTATTTTGATTATTTTGTTTTCTCACTGGTAGACTAAATTGACCAAAACAATATGATATGTTGATTGCAACAAAGTACAAACTTAGAAATCCAAATTGGTTTAGAAGAATTAGAATTTAAATGCATTTAACAAACTCTTAGAAACATATAACTGGATGAGTGCTGAAAAAGAACTTGTTGAGGAATATTTTTGTTGTTATGTGTTGTTGGGTCAATGGCAACTCATAATGATACTATGTACAACAGCTCTACACCCTGCTCTATGCTGAGCCAACATTATTGTCTCTGACACACCTATCCCATCATCCCAGCCACTGAGTCAATCCATCTCATTTGGGGTCTTCCTCTTTTGCACTGTCCCTCCACCCTCCCGACCATGATGCCCCTCTCCAATGACTATTTGACCTTTTAAACAAGACTCTGACGTCCTATAGGGCAGATATAATTTTTTTCAGATACAATATTTTGAAATGCTTTAATGGATTACTATTGTTATTTTTGCAGCAGATGGTGGTAATAATAGAAATAAAAGGCATAAATAGAACATGTTGGTATTGCTGTTAGGTGCCCTTGAGTCAAGTACAACTCATAATACCCTATAAACAAAAGACCTGAATTCTTTCTAATCCTGTGACTTTATTTTTATCATCTCAGATACACTTGAGTTCATTGCTGCAGTCGCTATGTCAATCCACTTTACTGGGGTGTGTGTGGGGGATGTCTTCCTCTTCTTTTGCTTACCCTCCACCTTTCCAAGCATGATATCTCTTTCCAAGGAACAGCTTCTCCTAGCAACATGCCCAAATTATGTGAGATGAAGCTTTGCTATTTTTGCCTCCAAGGAGGATCTTAGCTGTATTTTCTCTGAGATATATCTGTTTATTCTTTTGGCAATACTCTCCTCCAACACCACAGGTCAAAGGCATCAATTCTTCTACCATCCTTATTCATTGTTCAGCTTTCAGGTGCATAACAAATAATGGAAAAGACCATGACCTGAATCAGTTGTGCCTTAGTTTTTAAAGTTACATCATTGTTCCCCAATAATTTGGAGAGGTCCATGACACTCGACTTTCCCAATGCAGTGTGTTTCCTGATCTCCTACCTGTTGGTACCACACATGTTGATTCTGGATCCAAGTAAGATGAAATCTTTGACAATTTCAATCTTTTCTCCATCAACCATGATGTCCAATCTTATTGGCTCAATGGTGAGTATTTTTGTCTTTTTGACGTTGAGACGCAATCCATATTGAAGGCTGTAGTCTTTGATCTTCTACGGCAAGCATTTCAAGTGGACATAAATGGGAATGACTCTCATGTATCAATTCTCATGTATTATAATATCTGAACAATAGTTTACATTGGGAGATTCTAGAGTAATTATTTTCATTATGGATAGGGATGACTTTTTAGCCTGTATTATCAAATGTAAGAATCTACCAATTATAAAATACAGTATTTTATAAACATATAAAGTTAAAATATGACATGCCCTCAATTCACATTTTTATTTCAGAAAAGTGAAGATGAAAAAAAGACATCTTTTTTGTGTTTTCCTTGTGTGTGCCATCGAGTCAGATCTGACTGGTACAGGAGGAGACTGCCCATCCTTCTCCAGCTGAGCATCTGGTAGATTCGAACCATGTGCCTTTGGAAAACAATACATCTTGACAACAACATTATATAGATTTTATTATGTCTCTTCAGAAATCATATTGACTATTTTTCATTCTTTCCATCAATGGAAAGGATCACTGGAGAAGCTCAACATTAGTGGTCAAACCAGGCCAGGTGCAGACTTTGGAACAGACTAGCAATTACTCATGTGCAAGTTTGAACTGAAGCAGATAAAGAAAATGAACACAAGCCCACAAGAACCAAATATAAACTTGAGTCTACCTCATCTAAATTTAAAAACTATCCTGAGAATAAGTTGAGGTACTGAATTCTAATGATTGAAGATGTGATAAGTTGTGTGAGGACATCAAGATATAATCTAGGGGAAACTTAAAAGGTCATTACAAAGACAGGGCAAAAGAAAAGACCAAAATAGATATCAGAAGAGAATCCTAAAATTGAACTTGAGTGCCGAGAAGCCAAAACAAAAAATGGTAAAATAAGAGATGAACAGAAGATTCTAAAGAACAATTTGAGAAGACAAAACAAAGTATTATAATGAATTGTGCAAATAGCTGGAGTCTGAAAATAAAAAGAGAAGAAGTCTCCCAGCATTTCTCAAGCTGCAACAACTGAAAAACAAGATCAAGTCTCAAGTTGCAATGTTGAGAGATGCTATGAACAAAATCTTTTTTTTATTATTATTAAATTTTATTAGTTTTAATGAACATTTACAGAGATTTTAGGTTTTCATTCATTTATTGCTGCACTTTTTTCTATGAACAAAATCTTGAATGATCCAGGAAACATCAAAAGAAGACAGAAGGAATATACAGAGTCACTATACTAAAAAGAATTGGCTGGTATCAAAGTATTTTAGGAAATAGCATATGCTTAAGAACGTATGGTAATGAAGGAAGAAGATCAAGCTATACTGAAGATATTGGCAAAAAATAATGCCCCGGGTATGGACGGAATGCCAGTTAACATCAGTTCCAACAGACATGCAGTCCTAGCCATGCTCACCAGTCTGTGCTGGAAATTTGGAAGACAGATAGCTACTTTGCCAACTGACTGAAAGAGATTTTCCATTTTTGTTCCCAGGGTTTTTTTTTAAAGTGATTTAACAGAATGTAGAAATTCTCAAATAACATCATTGATATTACATGCAAGTAAAATCTTGTTGATGATTAATTAAAAAGGGTTAAATAAAACATTGACAGAGAACTACCAGAAATTCAAGCTAGATTTAGACCAGGCTGTGGCATCAACGATATCATTGCTAATGTCAGATAGATCTTTTTGCAAACAGAGAACACCAGAATAATGTGTATCTGTGTTTCATTGAATTATGCAAAGGTATTTTACTGTATGGACCACAACAAATTACAGATAACATCAAGAGGAATGAGAATTTTAGAACACTTAATCATACCCAAGTGAAGACTATACCTACACTAAGAAGTTTTTCCAAAAATAACAAAGGATATATTTTTCTCAAGATCTTTTTAATCTGTAAACTGAGCAAATCATTCAAGAAGCTGGACTTTATGAAGACGAATGTAGCATTATGATCACAAAAAGTCTTATCAACAACCTGTGCTATGCAAATAATACAATCTTGCTTGCTGAAAGTGAGAAGAACTTAAAATTATTGTTGCAAAAGATCAAAAACTATAGCCTTCAATATGGATTACATCTCAATATTGAGAAAACAAAAATTCTCACTACTGAGCCAATAGCTAATATGACAGAAAAATTTTGAGGTTATTAATAATTTCATGTTACTTGGATCCACAACTACCACCCTTGATACCAGCAGTCAAGAAATCAAGACATATTGCAAAGGAAAGTGTCAACGATCTCTCCAAAATGCTAAATGATGTTTATTTAAGGTCCATCTGATCCACACCACGATCTTTTCAGTTACTTAAAGGTGGACAATGACTAAGAATGATAGAAGAAAAATCAATGCTTTTGAGTTGTAATGTTGGAGAAGAATACTGAATATTCCATGACTTTCCAACAGAACTAATAAATATGTCTTCGAGAAAGTGAAACTAAGGTGCTTCCTTGGAGACAAGGGCTAAGTTTTGTCTCACACACTTAGGACATGTTTTTTAGGAGGGACCATTCCTTGGGAAAAAATCACCATGCCTAAAAATGTGGAATAGTAATATAAGAAGATCCTCAACAAGCTAGATTGACATAGTGCCTATAACACTGACCTCAAGCATATCAGAAAGAATGAGAATGGTACAGGATATGGCAGAGTTTATATCCATTGTTCATAAGGTTGCTATGAGTCCTAGCTGATTCAAAGACACATAACAATATGCAGTAAAAACTTATAAAAATGTATCAGTTACATTATCTTGTATACAATAAACAATATAATAAATGTGAAAAAGTAGAAAAGTGTCACCTATAATTAGAAGAAAAACCGAGCAATTGAAATAAACTCAGAATTGACAGATAAGTTGGAATTAACAGCCAAAGGAGTAAAATTGCTATTTTAAATATGTTCAAAGATTTTAAAGGAAAATATTAGCATAAGAAAACACATGGGAATGAAGTATTAAGGAATAGAAATAATGTACACCAATAGTGTATGTATATATTAGCATACATTCAGTACACATATATATCAAAGTAATGCCCAGACAAGTTGTACTGATTTTCCTTCAGTGCCTATACCGGTAACCCTGGAGTTTACAAACTTGCGCCTGTAACTGACTGCCTCTGTTTTTACGTGGCCTTGAATTGACTACAAGTCATGGTGACCCTATATGAATAAGAGTTGAACTTTGACCTATCTTGCATCATCTTCTCAATCTTCCACATGCTCAAGCCCATTGTTACATTCACTATGTCAGTCCAGCTTGTAGTAGGTCTTTCTCTCTTTCTCTCACTCTCCACCTTTCCCAGCATGATGTCTTTTTCCAAGGGCTGGCTGTGGGAAGCCACATAGTAAACTAAATGTTAAACCAAGAACTGAAAGAGGTACAAAAAAAAAAAAGCTGGAATTCCTCCTGAGACAGATCACAGGAATCAGGTGCCAAGGCAGACCCATTAGCACCTTGTCCATTCATAGATTGTCTTTACAAATTTCTCCTTCCTGAGACAAGCATAAGGTTGACAATAGAAAAGAGCCTAGTTTCATTTGCATAGAATTCTCTTTGTAATTTGCTCCCTGGCTATTCTCAATCAGGGCCTCAGTCTTTAAGCTGTTTGCCCTCTCTGCCTTAAGTTCTTTTTTTTTTTTTCTGTCCTGGGTGTTCTTGTGTCTTCTTTGTCCCTGGTTGACAACAACTGGCCCCTCCTGAAAATACACTCAAAGTATGTGATTTGATGTTCCACCACCTTTACTTTTAAGGAACACCCTGCTTATGCTTCCTCCAATGCAGGCTTGTTTGTCCTTTTTTATGAAAAAAATTATTATTATTATTAATTTTAATGAACATTTACAGAGACTGAGGATTTCCATTCATTCACCATTGCACTTATCTCCCTGCCCACCCCTCCATCCCCCCATTCATTCACTCTTCTCTTTGAAAAGAAAAAGAAAAACTCCTTCATTGTTACGCAATCCCTCCCCCCAAGTTCACTCCACTATGCAGCCTTCATTCTGGACTCCTGTCATGACAATACCTAATCACATATCCCTTTTAAACAGTTTTCTTCCTCATCTGTTTCAATGCAGTGTACATAATTTATCCCATCTTTCTCAGTCTTCCCCCAACCCTGATGTCAGTCCTGTTTTACAACAGTGGCACCATGCAGTATTTGTCCTTTTTTGCCTGAGATATTTCACTCAGCCTAATGTCCTCGAGGGTCACCCATTTTGAATAAGATTGCATGAGTTCCTTGTTTTTCAATGCAGCATAGTATTCCATTGTGTGAATATACCACAGCTTCTCTATCCATTTGTTTGTTAATGGGCACTTAGGTTGTTTCCAACTCCTTGCTATTGTGAACAAACCATGATAAACATGGGTGTGCATATATCTGCTTGGAAGGCAGTTATGTTCTCTTTGGGGTATATTCCCAGTATTGGAATTGCTGGGTCAAATGGTATCTCTATTTGCAACTTTTTGAGAAAGCACCACACCTTTTAATAATTCATGAAAGATTCAACACTCTTTACCAGCAGTCTCTCTAAACATTCCCAGAGAACTTGGTTGGAATTAGAAGCCCCAGGGAGTGGTGTGGAAGCAGGCCAGCATTTCTCCACAGGCTCTGTCTGTAGGATGGCTTGCCAGGATAGGTGGGAGCTATGGCAACAGTGACCTCAAGCCTTGCTGTATCTCAAAAGTTACAATTGAGCTACAGTAGCTGTGGGAGCTGAGTTATGACTGCTGTGGTGCTACATACCTAATAATGACTATGTTTCCTGTTTCCTGGTACTCTTTCAAGCAAACCCTCTTACCCAGCCCATGGGTCTACATGTGATCAGATATTTCCCAAGCAGACATTATGCTGTAAATGCTGTCTCTGTGTGTATGTGTGTGCATATGTACACGCATACACACGGACACTTTAGTGCTCTTACCAACTATTTAATTATCTAATATTTCCAATTTGTGACAAGAGTAAAAAAACAAAACAATAAACTATTACTTCACTTTTGAGCCTAAATGCCAGAGGTGAGAATAACCCTGCATATGGCTCTTAGAGTTTTGTGTCAACTTGTCTGTGGTATATTTCCCAATGGTCTGGCAGTTATGTAATGATATAATCTGGCAGTTACATAATAATTTGATTTACAGTTACATAACTATGTGGTTATATTCCATTTTGTGCCCTGATGTGGCCATCCTTTATATGAATATGCCCATTTGTTATTATTTTTGCATAACAACTTGGTCTTTGTAACCTAACCATGTTGTTAATTAAGGAGTGAGTTCAGATCAAATGTGAATTCTAGAATATATATATATATACATATATACATATATATATATATAAGCAAAGCTCCTTAACAACTAGATTACCTGAGCTCCTTCTATATCTATTATTGTTGTTAAGTGTCTTTGACTTCAGTATGACTCATTTTAACTCTGTGAACTGATCTGGACCCTAACCAATCCTGCACTCTCCTCATCATCTTTGACACACTCTTGAGCCCATTGCTACAGGCACTAGTATCAATTGCTGGTGTCAATAAACCTCATTGATGGTCTTCCTCTCATTGTCTGATCCTCAAACTTTCCAAGTTTGATGTCTCTTTCCAAGGAGTAGTTTCTCTAAGTAACTGCAGAGCAAACTATGTGAGACAAAGCTTTACCATCCTTGCCTCCAAGGAGCACTCTGGAGGCATTTTTCCCAAGATATATCTGTTTGTTCTTTGGACAGACTATGGGCTATTCACTACTCTTCTCCAACAACAAAATTCAAATGCATTAATTCTTTTATTATTCATCATCTAACAACAGTAACAACAACTATATCTAGTTAGAGAACTAAAATTCAGTGGATGATGCACTTAAGAGCAGATGAAACACTGCAGATAAATACCACTGAACCAGAAGCCATGAAAATAGCAGTTACCCAAAATTAAGCACAGAGATAAGGAAAATAACAACATAAACAAAATACATGTGACCCAGAAGGAAAAGACAGAAATATTTAAAGCAGATAAAATGGAAAGAAGCAAAGGTTGTGATTAAAAAATTATAAACAAATAATTATATACAAATTAAAAATTTCATTGCATATTAAATGAACATATAATGACACATACCTAAGTATACCATGTACATTGTCTCTCTTTCATTAATATATATATAATGTATGTATATGTATATATAATGTATGTGTGTATATATAATATGTATGTATATATATAATGTATGTATATATATAATGTATGTGTATATATATATAATGTATGTGTGTATATATAATATGTATGTATATATATATATAATGTATGTGTATATATATGTAATGTGTGTGCATATATATATATAATGTGTGTGTATATATATATAGTGTGTGTGTATATATATATATATGTGTATATATATCTATATATATATATCTGCTTTTGTTCATAGGGTCACCATGAGTCCTGCTCGACTCAAAGGCAATCAACACCACCACCATATATAAACTACTAAATAATAAACTGCTCTGATTCAGATAGTGTGGAGGAAATAATATTGTTTTGCTTTCTCCCATCTTTTACCACTTTTTTCAATGATGCTCTTAATCATGCAGAATGTATAAAAGCTCAAGAGGCTAGTCCGTTAAAATAATCCTACTTTTCTGACCAGCAGAACAAGGGAAAAGGATCCCTTGAAAGTGGCAAGTTTGGAGAAAATACCTGTGAGCATGATAGGGGAAGAGAATCCCCAAATTCCATGGCCAATACCCAACCTATGCACACGTAGAAGAGAACCAAAGAATTAAGTTGTTTGCTGTTGTGATGAGCTTCAAGTCAACTGCAACTGATAGTGACCCTATGAACAATAGATCAGAACCCTGCTTTATTCTGGGCCATTCTCAACATCTCTGATATGCTTGTATCCATTGCTAGGCTTATTGTCAATTCATCTTGTTGAGGATCTTCAAAGAAATATAACAATTTGGCATTAAAAAAATGGAACCAAGATGTAAACAGAGTATCAGAAGAATCCATGAATGGTGCATTTGTTTTTGTTGTTGCTGTTAGGAGCTGATGAATTGAGTTATGACTAATACTGACCATGTACACTAAACCCTTTCCTATCCTGTGCCATCCTCAGACTATTTTACATACTTGAGCTTATTACTGCATTTGCTGTCTCCATCATCTCATTAAGAGAAAAATATCATTCAAGATTTATCCATAGCATCTCTCAGTATTGCAACTTGAGGCTTAAATTTGCTTCTCAGTTCTTTCAGCTTGAGAAATGTCAAATGAGTTTGTTCTTTTTTATTGTCTAATTCCAGCTCCCAGGGAGTGGTGTGGAATGCAGGCCAGCATTTCTCCACAGGCTCTGTCTGTAGGATGGCTTGCACATTCCATTATAAATTTTGCTTTGTCTTCTCGTGCTGCCCTTTGAAATATTTTTGTGACCTTTTTAAAATGCATTCGTTATTGTACATTTTCTTCCCTTTCCCTCCCTTTTCCCTCTCCCAGACTACTTTGAAATATACTTCTTGTTCCAGATTATTGTCATACATATAATACTTAATCATGCATTCCTTGTGGACCATTCTTCCCCTCATCTGTTTTAATGCAGTGTTCATTATCTATCCAATCTCTTTTTATTCTACTTCAAGCCCCTCAATGTCAGCCCTATTTTATTACAGCAGGGTTATACAGTATTTGTCCTTTTGTGACAGAGATATTTCCTTCCGTATAATGTCCTCCAGGCTCAACCATGTGGTATAGGTTTTTTTTTTAAATGTTAATTCACTGTCTTTTATTAACTCATAATTACTTGTCCTCTGGTTTGTTGAAGCAGTAAGTCAGACAGCACTTGCCACAGTAGTGTCTGTCAAAGTGGATGGCCATGAAGACTCCAGCACCGCATTCATCTGAAGGACACTCCCGACGAAGGCGACTAATTTTGCTATTCTCATCCAC
>NW_006399767.1:10472044-10473588 GCF_000299155.1 Elephantulus edwardii | reverse complement strand
GTGGTATAGTTTTTTAGTTCGTTGTTTTCCAGTGTTGTACAACATTCCATTATGTGAATGTACAATCATTTCCTCTACATTTATTTGTTAATGGGCACTCATATTGCTTCCATATCTTTGATAATGTGAATAACACATAGGTGCAATAAACATGGGTGTCCATACATCTGTTTGAGTCATCTCTCTGGTTTCTTTAGGGTGTATCTCCACTAGTGAATTGCTGGGTCAAATGGTATATTTATTTCAAACTTTTTTGGAAAGTACCCGACCACTGTCTGTAGTGATTGTACCATTTTACTTTCCCCCTAGCAGCAGTGAAAAATAGTTCCAATCCTTCACAATCTTGCCAGTATTTGTTGTTTGTTGCCCTGTTGAACTTTACTATTATTGTCGGGGCGAGATGATAACTTATAGTTGCTTTGATTTTCATCTATCTCTCCAATAGCTGGGGATTTTAAACATTTCTTCATGTGTGTGTTTGTCATCTGAATGTTTTCTTTGGTGATGTGTCTATTCATATCTTGTGCCCATTTTGTGATTGTTTTGTTTACCTTTTTTGTTGTTGTTGTTGTTGAGATGCTGGAGTATTATATAAATTTTAGATGCAAGTCCCATATCAGATATATCTTTGCCCAGTATTTTCCCAGTCTGTGGCTTTCGTTTTTACCCTTTGGATACGTTTTTTCATGTGTTCAGGGATTTAATTCTTAGAAGGTCCCATGCATCTATTTTGTTTTCTCTTGTTTATAGATTTTTCCTTGTGCTTAGAAGTTTGTCCATGCTGTGAATTAAGACTTCCAGAGTTGTTTCTAGCTTTACTATGATGACATTTGTAGTCTTTGGTTTTATTCCTAGGTTCCTAATCCACCTGGAGTTAGTTTTTATAGGTTAGGTTTGAGTCTTGCTTAATTTTTCTGCAAATGGTTTTCCAGCACTGTTTGTTAAAGAGGTAGTTATTTCCCCACTTAACTGATTTTGTCTCCTTGTCAACAATCAATAGAACATAGGTAGATGAGCTTATTTCTGGGTTATAAATTCTATTAAAATTATCTATGTGTCTGTCGTTGTGCTAGTACAATGCTTTCTTGATCACCATGACTGTGTAGTAGGATTTGAGATTAGGGAGTGTGATGCCTCCTACCTTGTTTCTCTTTTTCAGTAGTATTTTGCTTATACTGGGTCCCTTTACACTCCAAATAAAATTGGAAATTGCCTTTTCCATCTTATTGAGGAACGGACTTGGTATCTATATTGGGATTGCATTGAATTTGTAGATTGCCTTTGGTAGAATTGTCCTATTATGATAGTGAATCTTCCTATACATGAACATGACATATTGTTTCATTTCTCCAGATCTCTTTCTGTTTCTTATAGTAATATTTTGTAATTATTTTTGTATTTTGTGTCTCTAGTTAGATTTTAATTTCATACCACCTGAATTTCAGAATCATCTCAGGAACAGGTTTGAGGCCTTGAACACTAATGAGTGAAGACCAGATGAGTTGTGGGAGGATGTTAAATGTATCATCCAGGAAGAGTGCAGG
>NW_006399767.1:10468979-10469959 GCF_000299155.1 Elephantulus edwardii | reverse complement strand
TGATTCAGTGACTGGGGTAATCGGGATGCGTGTGTCAGAGGCAATGAGATTGGCAAAGGATAGAGCAGGGTTTAGGGCTGTTGTACATAGGGTCGGTATGGGTCGCAAACGACTTGACAGTACATAACAAAAACAACAATAGTTAGATTTATTCCCAAATATTTAAACTTGTAATTAGCTATTGTAACTGGTATTGCTTTTCTTAGTTCCATTTCCATATTCTCTTTGTCACTGTGGAGAAATCCAACTGGTTTTTGTATGTTGATCCTATATCCAGACACTCTGCTGAATTGGCCAACTATGTCCAACAGTTTTCTCACTGTCTTTAGGGCTTTCTAAGTATACTATCATGTCATCTCCATATAGAGGTAGTTTTATCTTCCCTTTGACAATTTGGATACTCCTTATTTTCTTCTCTTGCCTTATTGCTTTCACTAAGACTTCCAATACAGTACTGAATAGAAGAAGGTGATAGTAGGTACCTTGCCTTATTCCTATTCTCAAGGGGAATCTCTTTACTCTCTCTCTCCATTCAGAACAATGTTGGCTCTTGGTTTTGCATATATACTTTTCACAGTGTTGAAGAAATTTTCCTATTTCCTGCTTTGTTCAGAGTTTTAATCAGGAAGAACTGTTGTATTTTGTCAAAGACCTTTACTGCTTCAGTTGGTAGGATTATGTGGCTCTTGTTCTTTGCTTTGTTAATATGATACATTACATTAATTGTTTTTCTTATGTTGAAACATCCTTGCATATTCAGTTACTCGTAATGAATTATTTTTAAAAATGAACTGTTGTATTCTATTGGCCATGATTTTTTTTTATGATTTTTTCAATTGTTTTCATAAGAGATATTGGTCTATAGTTTTCTATTTTGATAGTGTCTTTACTTGATTTTACTATGAGGGATATGTTTGCTTCATAGAGGGAGTTTGGGAATATTCTGTTTTTTTCCTATTTTCTGAAATACTTTGCATAGA
>NW_006399767.1:10463211-10468534 GCF_000299155.1 Elephantulus edwardii | reverse complement strand
TTTTTTTTCCCTCCTTTGTCCTCTTGTTATGGATTTCTAATTTAGTACAATTTTTGCCAGAGAACATGCTTTGTAGTATTTTGAAATTTTTAAACTTATTGAGATTTGCTTTGTGAGCTAAAATATGATCTATTCTGGAGAATGTTCCATATGTGCTGGAGAAGAATGTACACTGAACTTTTTGGGGGTGCATTAGCCTTTATATTTCTTTGAAATTGAGTTGGTTGATTGTGTGGTTTCATTCTTTAACATCGTTGAGTCTCTTGCTGGTAGCTCTATCCTTACTTGAGACTGGTGTATTGAATTTTCCTGCTACTATTGTTGTGTTGTCGATTTCTTTTTTCAGTTCTGCTAATATTTGCCTTGTGTAATTTTCAGGCCTATTACTTTGTGCACAGATGTTTATTATAATTATGTCCTCCTGGCCTGTTGATCCTTTAAGTATTGCACAGTGTCTTTCCTTGTTCATTGTGATGGTTTTTATGCTTAAGTCTATTTTATTGGAAATTAATATTGATATTTCTGCTTTCTTCTGTTTGCTATCTGCTTGGTATATTTTTTCCACACTTTTGAATTTTAGTTTGTCTTTATCTTAATTTTTCATGTGTATCTCCTGTAGACAGCATATTGATGGGTTTGGGGTTTTTTTAATCCAATCTGCTACTCTTTTTCTTTTCACTAGTGCATTTAAGCCATTCACATTCAGTAATTACTGAGAGGCAAGGTTTTATTATTATCATTTTGTTGAGTTCTTTTGGTATTGTTGCTGGTTGCTTTGATCAATCTTTCTTTCTGTGACATCTCTGTGAGAAGAATTTCCAGTATATCTTGCAGCATTGGTCTTGTTTTTATAAACTCCTTCATTGTTGTTGCTGTTGTTGGGCATTGTGAGTTAAGTAGGACTCAAAGTAATCCTATGAGAAAAAGATCTGAACCCTGTTCTATCCTGTGCCATCTGCAGACTTCATGACACACAAGAGCCCACTGTGGCACTCACCACAACAATCCACCTGGCCAAGAGTCTTCCTCTCCTTTGCTGATCCTCCTCCTTTCCTATCATCACATTCCTTTCCAAGGAATAGGCCTTCTAAGCAACATGCCTAAAATATGTGAGGTGAAGCCTCATCATTCTTGCCTCCAAAGAGCACTCAGCTGCATCCTCTTTGAGATATATATTTTTGTTCTTTTGACCACCGTGGGATATTCATTGCTTTTCTCTAACCACAGGTCAAAGGCATCAGTTCTTCTTTTGTCATCTTTATTCACTGTCCAGCTCTCAGATGCACAGCGAGTGATCAGAAAGACTATGGCCTGAATCAGATGCACCGTAGTCTTCAAACTTATATTATTAACCTTCAATAATTTGGAAAGATCCCTAACTGAAGATTTTCCCAGTGCAAAATCTTTTCTGATTTCCTGACTTCTAGCACTACAGGTGTTGATTGTGGGTCCAAGTAAGATGCAGTTGCTGACAGTTTCAATCTCTTTTCCACCCATAATGATGCTGTCTATTGCCCGTAGTAAGAATCTTTATTTTCTTGACAATAAGATGCAATCCATAATGAAGGATGCATTCCTTGATCTTCTGCAACAAGTCTTTCAATTCTTCCTTTCTTTCATGAAGCAAGGTTGTGTCATTTGCAAAATACAGGTTTTGATGAGTCCAATTCTAATGCAATATTCCTCTTGATAGTGTCCAGCTTCTTGTATAATTTGCTCAGCATACAGATTAAATAGGTATGGAGAGAGAATACAACCTTGATGCGATTTTTAAACAATACAGTGCTCCTCTGCTCTGTTCACACAACAGTCTCCTCCTGGTACAGGTATAGGTTTCCCATGAGGACAAGTAAATGCTCTAGGACTCTCAATGTCTTCTCAATGTCTGCCACAACTAGTTATGATCCACACAGTCAAATAGTATAAAAAGCACAAATAGACATCCTTCTGGTATTCTTTACTTTTAGCCAGGATCCATCTGATATCAACAATGATATCCTTGTTACCACAGTCTCTTCTAAATCTTCCTTAAACTTCTGACAGTTCCCTATCTATGTACTGTTTCAGCCATTTTTTAATTATCTACACCAATATTTTGCTTGCATGTGATAGTAATGATATTATCTGATAGTTTCCACATTCAGCTGATCTGATCACTTTTCTCAGGAATAGGAACAAAAATCAATTTTTTTCCTGAGAATATCTTATCTCCCTATCATATTTGATGAAGTTTTTCTGGGTAGAGTATTCTTGGTTGACAGGTGTGTTCTTTGAGTGTGTGCGATAGATGTCATTCCGTTGTCTTCTTGCTTGCATAGATTTCTGCTGAGAAATCAGCATTTAATCTTATTTGCTTTCCTTTATAGGTTACTTTTTACTTTTCCCTAGCTGCTTTTCGAATTCTCTCCTTGTTTTGAATCTTGCAAATTTCACTATTATGTGCCTTGTGGTATTCCTTTTGAATTCTATCCAATTTGGAGTTCTCTCAGCCTCTTGTATGTATATTCTCTCATTCTTCATGATACCTGGACCCTTCTCTTGTAGTAACTCTCCCATAGTTTTCGTTACACCTCCTTCTCCGCCCTTCTTCCTTTTCTGGGATTATAATTTTGCAAGTATTTTTCTTCTTGATGGTGTTCCACATTATTTTTACAATTTCTTAATTTCCCTTCTTTTTGAGTCTGCTTCCTTCCTCTTCCCTCTAGCAGATCAGTGCTTGGAGGTCTCTCTTCTATTTCTCTGGTCCTGTGCTCCTTCTCTTCAAACCTGCTTATCTGTACCTCCAACATGTTGAGAACTTCTAAGACACTGGTCTTAATATTTTGGATTGTGACTTGTAGTTTTTCTAGTGTTTATAACATCCCATTTGTTTTATCTGCATTGTCTTGAATTATTTTTGTAAGTTTCTCTTAAGTTTTTCTTGTAGAATCCTGCAATTCTTCAAGATTCTCTTTCACTCATTGAAAATATTTGATCATTATTCTTTGAAAATCTGCATCAGAAAGTCTCACTAGAATTTCTGGCTTCAGCAAATCCACTGATTTTGTGTTTTGATCCCCTTTTGGGGGCTGAAATATTGATTTGGTTTTGTGTAAACTGTGAGATAAGGTTTTTTTAATATGTCATTGCTGTGATAGCATTTTTTTTTCTTTTCTTTTCTTGCCTTGGGCCCTAGCAGGTCCTTGGTCTGACAACCTTGGCTGAGGAGCTCTTTGCTTCCTGCCTGTGATCCTTCCATGCTGGTCCTGTGTGAAAGTTTGCTTGTTATGGAGTGGGTCCCACTCCTTCTGTTCTCATTTCTCTTATCCCATAGCTAAATTCTCTGGGGTGGAAGGCTTATTGTTTTATGATTGCAGCTCTCTCTCCTGAAGTCTATTGCCTTTCTTGGTCTGCAGAGTGGCTTGTCCAGGTTCCTGACTCTCTTCATTACTCTCTCAGTTAGTCTAGAGGAAGAACCTTGTTTCTGATCTTTTACTCCAGGACCATATTCCTGTAACTGCTGATTGCTGGAGCCTTTCAGTTAAGGCACACAGCTGGCAAAGCAAGATGATGTCCCAGGTGAAAGTGATGTTTTGGCTGGATCCTTAGTGTTGGTGTTCTCTCCTTGGCCTGAGGATTGCAGGCCTACAGATCCAGAGTGGAGCAGAGAGTAAAAGTGAAGGTTCTATGAATGCTAGCCAGGCTTGAGGCTCAAGCTTCCAGGGGAAGACGGTGAGTGTTCAAGGATAAAACTTGCATCAGGCGGGGTGGAATTCAGCAGAAACTAAGGACATCATCACCTGCCTAAGAGGGTGCTGGTCAATATGGCTCACAGGTAAAATGACAGTAACAGTAGAGCGGAGGGTAAAAGTTAAGATTCTTTGACTTCTGGCTGCTGGGCTTGAGACTGCAACCTCCAGGGGAAGCTGGTGTGAATCCAAGGGTGGGGATTTCCTTCGAAATTTTCTGTTCAGCTCTTTTATTTCAGCATCTCTTTTGTTTTGGCTTCTTGATGCTCTAGTGCAATTTTCAGAGTCTCTTCTGACATCCATTTTTATTTTTTTTTTCTTTCTTTTGTCTTTGTAATGACCTTTTATTTTCTTCATAGGTGATATTCTTGATGTCATCCCACAATTCATCTGGTCTTGGATTATTGGTGTTCAATACTTCACACCTATTCTTCATATGATTTTTAAATTTAGGTAGGATAGACTCAAAGTTGCATTTTGGTTTTTGTGGATTTGTTTTCATTTTCTTTAGCCTCAATTTGAACTTGCATATGAGTAACTGATGGTCTGTTTCACAGTTAGCACCTGGCTTGGATTTAACTGCTAATATTGAGCATCTCCATAATGCTTCAGGAGACAAAAAGGATAAAGCTTCTTCTCACATACTTTGGGCATATTGTTAGGAGAGGTTATTTTTTGGAAAGGAATATCATTCTTGGAAAAGTGGAGTGTAAGTGGAAAATAAAGAAGATCATTCCTTCTTTGAGAGAAGGAATACATATAGTCACTGCATCAAAAATAATTGATACATGTTTAGGAAACATCCAAACAACAGAGAAGAAGGTATTAAAATGGAGATATTATTGAAACTACTGCCTATAGCAAGCTATGTAGAACCTATGGCCAGACCCAAACTTGGTTGAATGCCTGATAAAATATACAAAATTGTTTACAAAAATTCCAATGACTTTTAATAAGATTTGCTCTATAATAAGAGACAAATTTTCAAGATACACTCTAAAACTATTAGCATATAAAATGCCTTGAAGCTGAAACCAATTTCAGAGGGAAAAACCAATCTCAAGATGTCCCGAAAGTTGGAATTATCAGACAAATACTTTAAAACAGCTATTACTAGACATGGTATTTGAAATATAGTTAGACTCTTTAAAAGATAAAGATGTTTTTAGTAGGTAAGCACAAACAAAGAATCATATGGAAATTTTTTATAGTAAAATATGCAATATGTGAAATAAAAAAATTCACTAAATAAGTTCAAGAGTAGGATGCAGATGGCAAAAAAGAGTCAATGAATTTACAAATAAATCAGTGAACTCAGTCTATTAAGGAAAAGTAATGTATAAAACTACTATTGTAAAAATAGAAGGATGTGTCCTATCTCCATACCTTTGCAACCTGTATGCAGAACAGATTATCCAAGAGGCTGGGCTCTATGAGGAGAAGTGTGGTGTCAGATCTACTTACAATCTGCATTATGCAGACGACACAACCCTGCTTGCTGAAACTGAGGAGGACCTGAAATGCTTGCTGCAGAGGGTCAAGGACTTCAGCCTTCAGTATGGATTGAAACTCAATGTCAAGAAGACAAAGATTCT
>NW_006399767.1:10461387-10462487 GCF_000299155.1 Elephantulus edwardii | reverse complement strand
AAAGGAGGAGAGAGAGGCAGGGGGCAGAGTGTGTGTGTAGGGGAATCATAGATATGACAGAGTATGGTGGGCAGAGGGAGAAGATGGAAGAATTAGGAAAGATCAAATAGAAACTTGAAAGGATAGAGTGATCGTGGGCATAGATCAATGGTGATTGATTTTATAAAGCAAAGTATATGAATGATTGTATGGATCACAATGTGAATGAAGGAATGTGTGAAACACAATGTACTTGAATGAAACACAATGTGTATGAATTTTGTGTGCAACCAAATATAAAAATAAATAAATAAGGGTGAAACTATCAGTAGACATTATCCATTCTGACTAACAGGAAAAACGAAATGGAAAAAAGATACTAATCAGAGCCTCAGGAACCTATGAGACAATATCAGAAGATCTAACATTTATGTCATTGGAACCTCAAGATAGGTTAAAGAGATTGTTATGAATGATTTGAAGAAATGCTTGCCAAATACTTTCCAAACTGGGTAAAAAAAATGAAATATACTGATCCAAGAAGCTCTGCAAGTGCTAAACAATGTAAACTCAAAGGAAACTAGACATTAAATCAGAAAAATCAAACTGCTGAAAAGCAAAGCTAATGGGGGGGGTACATAATGCATCAGGGAAAAACATAATAAAATGTTCAGTAAAACAAGAATTTAAATCTTAGGGAATATTTTCTCTTTAAAAGTGAGACCGAAAAGAGTATCTTTAAAGTACTAAAGGAACAACAAGAAAGCAGAGTGCTGAAGGAGAATCTCCAAATTGTCAACTTAGGGTTCTTATTAAAAAAGAAATCCTTCAAGGAAGATGGTAAAATAAGCATATTCTCTTATAAAGATAAACTAAGAATTTTTGCCAGCAGATTTGTTCTAAGAGATCTGTTGAAGGTAGTTCTTCATGCAGAGGAGAGATAACATCTGAGGAAATTTTAAATTTTAGGAATGAAGAAAGAGCAATAGAAATTGCAAATATCTATATATATATTTTCTTCTTTTCCATATAATATGTTTGTCTTGTTGAAAGTAAAATTTATTTTGGTGGAGTTTTCAATGAGTGTAGATGTAATATATATGTTTTGTTGTTAAATGCCA
>NW_006399767.1:10453581-10460472 GCF_000299155.1 Elephantulus edwardii | reverse complement strand
AACAACAACAACAAAAAATGTATTAAAGTAAAGGGGTAAATATTGTGGTAAGGCTTCTTTCATTAGGAAAATTTGCAGGGACCTCTCCAGAATGCTGAAGAGCAATGATGTCAGTCTAGAGACTAAGGTACATTTGATCCAGGCCATGCTCTTTACTATTACTTACTATGTATCAGAGAGCTAGACAATGACAAAAGATGATAGAAGAAGAATCAATATCTTTGAGTTGTGGAAATGGAGAAGAGTATTAAACATACCATATAGACTGAGAAGAGAACAAACAGTGTTGACCTGGAGAGGATGAAACCAAGTTGCTCCATGGAGGCAAGGATTTTGAATGTCTGTCTCAGATACTTTGGGAATGCTACCAGAAGGGATCAGTACTTGGGAAAGGACATCATTCTTGAAAGAGTGGAGGGACAATTCAAGAGAGGAAGACCATGAATGAGATGGATTGGCACAGTAATTGGAGTAATGGGGGCAGGTGTATGGAAGATGGTGAGAATGGCTCAAGATAGGCCAGGATTTGACGGCATACAATAACAATGCTTCTTCTAAGTTTTACCTGAAAACGTTGATATCTACTTTTTCTTATGTGCCATCAAGTTTGAGTCAACTCAGAGCTGATCCTTAAGTGGATTTTTCAAAGACATTTAATCACAAAGAAGGAGAGTACCTGTATTTCTCCCTTGGAGTAGCTGGTGGATTCAAACTGTGTGCCTTTGGGATTGCAGTGTAATCTAAACCACCAGAGCTCCCTACAGAACAAGGCTGCTTCTTCATTTTACCTGAAAATTTCTAGAAGTACTTAAATAAAATATTAATTTTACTTAGACTGTAAAAGCCTAAATATATACACTAATTTTAAAAGTCTAAATGTATATAAGTGCTAGAGAAATCACTAAAACAAACAAGATCCAATAAAATTGTGAGTATACAAAGGAATTTAAAATTCCCAACAACTCAAGAGAAAATATAAAGGAGGGAGAGGACAAACCAAAATGAAGTGAAATGGGAGACCTAAATGCAATCACATTAATAATTGCATGATTATGCTGTTGTTGTTATGTGCCGTCGAGTCACTTGTGACTCATAGCGACCCTATGTACAACAGCCCTAATCTCTGCTCTGCCCTGTGCCAGTCACACTGTCTCTGACACTCCCATCCCGATTATCCCAGTCACTGAATCAATCCACCTCATAGAGGGCCTTCCCTTCCTGTGCTGTCCCTTCACCCTCCCAAACATGATGTCCTTCTCCAAGGACCAGTCTCTCCTCACAACATGTCCAAAGTATGTTAGACGGAGCCTCAGAATCCTTGCCTCCAAGGAGCCACCCAGTTTAACCCTTTCCAGGACAAATCTGTTTGTTTTCCTAGCAGTCCATGGTATTCTCAATACTCTTCTCCAGCACCACAGCTCAAAGGCATCAATTCTCCTTCTATCCTCCTTGGTCATTATCCAACTCTCTGATGCATAACAAGTGATTGCGAAGACCATGGCCTGTATCAGATGCACCTTAGTCTCCAGAGAGACACCATTGCTCTTCAGTACAAGTCCCTAACAGCAGACTTTCCCATGGCAATGCGCCTTTTAATTTCCTGGCTGCTGGTGTCAAGACTGTTGACTGTGGAGTCAAGCAAACTAAAGCTGTGTACAATCTCAATCTCTTCACCATTTATCCTGATGCTGCCAATTGGTCCAGTGGTGAGAATCTTTGTCTTCTTGACATTGAGCCTCACTCCATATTGGAGGCTGCAGTCCTTGACCCTCTGCAGCAGGTGCTTCAGGTCCTCTTCAGTTTCAGCAAGCAGGGTTGTGTCATCCGCATAACGCAGGTTGTTGATAAATTGTCCACTAATCTTGACCCCACATTTCTCCTCATAGAGCCCAGCCTCCCGGATAATCTGTTCTGCATATAGGTTGAAAATGTATGGAGATAGGATGCATCCCTGGCGCACGCCCTTCCCAATTTTGAACCATGCAGTGTTCCCTTGCTCTGTTCTGACGACTGCCTCCTGGTCCAAGTATGCATTAATATAGCTATATTATTAATAACAATTAAAAGACAACATAGATTAGATCAGATTAGATAAATGAGATTTTATTGTAAATAAGTCTGCAGAATACTCCTGGACTTCCAGAATAAAGAATAACAAAATGTGTAAAATGTGTAAAAGACATGGAAAGACTTTTCACAGAGGAAGATATTCAGATAGCAAACAGAAACATGAAGAAATGCTCGAAAAATCACTGTTAATATGAGAGATGCAAAGCAACATCACAGTGAGATACCATTTTACCCCCGTAGCAGTGGCAAAGTTTAACAGGGCAGCAAACAATAAATACTGGAGAGAATGTGTAAAGATAGGAACTCTCATACACTGTTGGTGGGATTGTAAAATGGTACAACCACTCTGGAAGGCTGTTTGGAGTTTCCTAAAAATTGGAACATAAAAAAGAAAAACCCCCCAAAACTGAACATAGAAACTCTGTATGATCAAGCTATTCCACTATTAGGAATATATCCCAAGAAAATCAGAACTGAGAAACAGAGATTTGTTTACAAGTGTTCATAGCAGTGCTAGTAACCATTGCCAAATCATAGAAACAGCTCAAATGTCCAACCACAACTGGATGGATTCAGATATTATGCTACATTCACAGAATGGAATAAAATACAGTACTCAAGAGCAATGATTTAGAAAAATAGTATATAACTTGGGAGAGACTGGAGAGCATTATGCTGAATGAACTAACTCAGTCTCATAAACACAAATACTACAAAAGACCATTCTTGTTAAAATAGAGGATAACTAGTATAACATGTATGGGAACCCAGGGTGGGAAGGGATGGGAGCAGAAGGGTGAAGATGGTTAGGGGTGAAATCACAATTCAGTGGGTGGACGAAAGGGGTGAAAGAAATGGGAAGGATCCAGTGGGAACCTGAAAGGATAGGATAATGAGAGGCATAGTCAAATGGTGATTAATTTTATAAAATATAGTGAATGGGAATGATTGCATTAAATACAATGTGAATGAATATTAGTGTGAAATACAAAGTATATGAACTTTGTATAAAAAAACAATTTAAAGAAATGATTTAGGATTCACAATCACAAAGCTTACATTAAGATTGTGTTTCTAAATGATACTCTGTTGGTCAAATAGTTAAGCTGCTCTTTGACCAACTGCAGGCACAAACATTCTGATATCTCCCAAAATGTATCTTGGTGCCAGAAGGTAACCCACTTTTTGGTCTATTTACTTAGCTCAGGTTACTTTTTTTTTTTTAATGCCACAGCAGAAATCCTCTTTCTATAAATGTTTATATTCTGTTCCTGGGAAAATCTTATCTTCACCTTGGGTACCATTACTATTCTACAGGAAAATGCAATGAGAAAAGCTGAGTTTTACCCAACATCATTACAGGATCTCACTTATTACAATTTCACACTTAGGACAGGTCTTAGAGCATAGTGTGCCATCAGGTTTAACCTTATGACCATGTTGAAGATATTTTCTGTTGAAGTCAAGATGAGGACAGCCTTGCATGTTTCAAGGTCTAACATACAGGATTTTGTGTAATTATTTCAAGCAAGAAAATGTTGTATCATCATGCTTCCCTTTTTGTTGAGGTTGCTAGGATGTTTTAAACTAAATTTATTTTCAAGAGTTTTACTTTTACACTCCAGAAACTTAGTAAGACGATATCCCCTTTTTATGAAATGTTTTCTAAATATATTTTGTTATAATATTTTAAACTTATTGCCAAAATTTCAAAATCTTTAATATATAATATAGGCACCAGAAGAAAACAGTACCAGTGAAACAGAGGATATATTTTCATTGACAATTTCTTGATATATGTATATATGTTGTTGTTATGTGCCATTGAGTTGCCTGCTACTCATAGTGACCCTATGTACAATAGCTCTTAACCCTGCTCTATCCTGAACTAGTTTTATTGACCTAATCTCATTGTCCCAGTTATCATCCCAATCCATCTAATCTGCGATCTTCCTCTCCTGCACTATCCCTCCACCCTTCTAAGCCTGATGTCCTTATCCGAGTGAGATAGAGCTTCAAAATCCTTGCCTCCAAGGAGGAACTTGGTCTTACCCTCTTAAAGATAGACCTATTTGTTCTCCTGGTGGTCCATGGTATGTTTAATACTCTTCTCTAGCACCATAACTCAAGGGCATCAATTCTTCTTCTGTCATTCATGTTCAGCTGTGTGGTGAATAGCAATTAATTATGAAGACCATGGACTGGATCAGGCTCACCTTAGTCTCTAGACAGACTTCATTGCTTTTTAGCACTTAGGAAAGGTCCCTGATGCACCACAGAATCAAATGCTAAAAAGTCTACTACACTGCCATTCAGTTGGTTCTCACTCATAGTGATCCTCCATTGGGTTTCTGAGATCGTAAATTACAAGAGGAGACAGTTCATCTTTTTCTTAAAACGTGGCAGGTGGATTTGAACCATGGACCTCTGATTAGTGATCTCATATGTTACAAACTATGCCACCAAACTTAAAAAAAACCAACAACCCAATCCATTAAAAAGTAAAGCCATTAAAGAGCCCTCATGACTTGAAAACAGTCAAATCAAAACTGATTCATAATTGACCCTCAGGTCATTTTTTGGAAGGATGTAATTTGCACAGGAGAAGATTGATCATCTCTCTCCTATGAAATAAGAGAAAAATTCTACCAGTCAAATATAAAATACAGGTTCTATAAATATTCATGGTATTATTTGCTGTTTAGATTCTGTTTTATTATAGTTACTATTTTATACACACACACACAATAATATTAATGGAGGCAATGAAACCCTATGCTTATGCTATATTTTCAGTAAAATTGGATCATAGCAGATTATTGGAATCCATTTTCACTTGGACAACAGATCCTGCACCATTGTTGTCTAGGGTCACATGACAAGTGGAGACTTAAGAATTAGGACTGATTCTTTCTTTTGTTATTTTTCTAGGTTTAGTTGATGTCTAGAGAAGATTCATTCCAACATCTTTCAGGTCTAACACACTAGAATTTGCCTTCTAACTATTAAATTTGCATTCCATCCATTTATTTTTCTCATTTTTGAAGGATCCTATCCTAAACCTTTGTAAGAGGTATGAAATGAAAAAAGGTATCTATCCAATTTTTTGTCTTGTTTTCACTTTAAAATTTATGATTGTTATAGTGAAAAACAATGGAAATATCTTTTCATTAGTTCTCTACAGTCTGACTTACATTTTCTTGTACAATATCCAGTGTCTTCAAATAGCTTAGCTTGAACAAAACCATAAAATATACACAGGGAATTCTGGTGATAAAGTTCGTAAGGCATTAAGAACTAACCCATTAGGGCATTGCACCTCTAACCCAAAAGCTACATCTCTCTGACAGAATCCATCAGTAATCTTCAGTTGATCAGTCTCTTCCTCTGTAATTTACCATCTCAGAACCCCAAACCCACTGAAGGGTCAGCTATGAGTCCATTCCAACTAAATACCAATAAGATTTTGAAAGTTTATTTTGTGCCCAGGGTAACCAGGAATGAGAAGAAAGAACAGCTAGAGAATTCAATTGGCCAAGCAAGGGGGATAAATACAGTTAATATTTTGCTTATAATAAGACGAACTAATTCATGCCAGAACCACCTTTAATATTTTCAGTCTCTAGCGCATTGGACAAAGTGGGCCTCATTCAATGTGCTGAATTATATGCTTACTACACTGTACTACTTAAAATGACACTAAAACTATGCTGACTCATGGAGCCTCCATTCTGAAAATGTTTCTGTTATGACCTCCAAACCCCAATTCTAAGTGGAATGAACTCTTTATTTAAGATAAAG
This sequence comes from Elephantulus edwardii, assembly GCF_000299155.1. Classification (NCBI taxonomy): domain Eukaryota; kingdom Metazoa; phylum Chordata; class Mammalia; order Macroscelidea; family Macroscelididae; genus Elephantulus; species Elephantulus edwardii. Next base: position 10,454,601 of record NW_006399767.1, on the reverse strand, counting down.
AAATCAAAAGGGCATGACTTATTTTTGGTTGTATTTATTTTTGTTTTAAATGCCATGCTTCACAAAAATTAAGACATTCATATGAAATTAATAAGTGATTATGTCTCTAATGAAAAGGTTTGAGTTTTCCCAACAAAAGTGAGTAATAAACTATCAAAGTTCAAAGTGATAGTAGAGAACAGATAGGTCAATTATTTCCTTTTCACCTGACTCAGAGAGCGATAGTGAATTACATTTGTCAGGATCCAAAATTCCTGGAAGCCTCTTGGTCCATAGTTCTGTCTGTCTTATAGACCACTGGCCTTCCTCTGTCATCTTCTCTCCTAAGTGACTTAAATGCCTAGAAATTTAATTTGTCTGGAGAAATCAATATGGTTAATTAATTACTTGGAGTTTTAAAATAGATTACTTTTCACCATTTAGCAATAAGTAAGAAAGAGTAAGCTGAGAAGTATGAACAATTTGACTGTGAAACAAACTTAGCTGATAAGCCAGAGATGGATGGGGAATAAATGTAAAGAAAGTTAATAAGAAAATTAACTTCAGGAAATAAAATGCTTTGTCAAGGAATTTAACAAACTTATGATTAGGAAAGAAAGGAATGAATTATCAGCATCTAAGCTCTTTTTTTAAAAAAACTTAATTTCAGTGAACATTTACAGAGATTTTGGATTTCCATTCATTCATTGTTGCACTTCTCTCCCCGCCCACTCCACCCCCACCCCCAGTTCGCTCTTCTCCTTGAAAAGCAAAAGAAAAACTCCTTCATTGGTATACAATCCCCCTGTACCCCCCACCCACATCCACACCCCAAGTATACTCCATTCTGCAACCCTCATTTCGGACTCTTATGATAATCATAATGCCCTAAAATATATTACTTTTAAACTATTCTCTCCCTCATCGGCTTCAATGCAGTATACATAATTTATCCAATTTTCCTCAGTCTTACCCGCACCCTGATGTCAGCCTCATCCTACAATAGTGGCAACATACAGTATTTGTCCTTTTGTGACTGAG
>NW_006399767.1:10411973-10448946 GCF_000299155.1 Elephantulus edwardii | reverse complement strand
TTTAAATTTGTTATTAATTTCAGTGAAAATTTACAGAGGCTTTGGATTTCCATTCATTCATTGTTGTAGATTTGTCCCCTCCCAAGACTCCCCCCCACCAGACATTACCCTCTTGGAAAAGTAAAAGATTCTTTCATTATTTTACAAACCCTTCCCCAGGTCCACTCCACCATGTAGCCATCGCACTAGACTCCTGTCATGACCGAAATACCTTTTTCCTTTTATTCTCTGTATGACCTAGGCTGAGCCACCTAACTCATAAAAGCCCAGATCTCACAGCAGCTCAATTGCTCAAGTGCTTCACCATGAGCTGCAAGTTAAGTAGTCCAAACGCACTCAGATGTCTTGGAAGAAAGGCCTGAGGATCAATTTCTGAAAGGTCACAGCCTTGCAAACTTTGTGGAGCTGTTTAACTCTGCACACTTGGGTAGGCTTGAATCAGAATCAGCTCAGTGGCAACTAGCAGAAACAACAATTTATTACCTTGCCGAATCCCCCAGCATTATACAAAATGTCAGTTGTGATTTTGATTATTTCCTCTTTACTTTCCTTTAGTGTGGTCTTACTCAGCCTGGGTCCAGGAGGGAGTGGGAAGGGCTTTTTAAAGTCTGTTTTTTGGATCTGCTCAAGACCTTAGAGTAAGAGGGAGGAAAAACTTAAATAAGGGCTAAATAGAAAAATGAGGATCTTGAGGAGACAGGAAACTTGACGTGCTGTGGGATTTCATTTCTTGTGTGCAAAGCACATTTTCTTCAACCCATCATTTCTGAAATAAATGATCCCCAATCACTCAATGTGAATGCATCCCAGAGCTGGATTGGGCACATGTAATTTGGAATAGTAAATGACTGATGGGTTGATAGAAAACCTTGCCAATGAATTACATACATCCTGTTAGCACAGTCTCATACCTTAAAATATCTTCAGAGACGAAAGGGAAACTGGCAATGGACATGGACTGACTGAAAAGGGGGCAGAAAATCAAACATAAAAACAAGCAGGCACTAGACCCCAAAACTATAAAATTAATTTGCTTTTTAGAAAAAGTCAAATACTCCAGGGCATGTAGTTTATTGAATCCATTTAGTGAAAATTTGTATCCAAACTAGGGTGGTTTTTTTTTATTTTTCTTTTTTTCTGTGTGTGTGTGTGTGTGTGTGTGTGTAGCAAGAGTGAGACCAGGATCCTGTTGACTGTAAACACAGGTTATGGATTTGTGAGAGATTTAGGAATAAAAAGAATCTTTTTTTAAGGACATATTAAGATATTTATCTTCCTGTAAATATGACTATATTTGACCCCATAAAGTTCTATGTCAGAAGGAAAAGCTGTGTGATAGCAATAATGATGACAGGGTGTGAGTTCAGGGCCATCAGATGGGTTTACCGACTTCAGCTTTTCCACCCCAAAACTAGGGCCTTTAATTCTTTTAATACCAGTTGCTTACTGCCTTGTAATTGGAAGTTACTTCCACACAATTGGACACGGCTGCTTGCCCACAGGAAGCAATTTGAGGCTTTCAACCTTCTTGAATAGTGCCTAGGATCTGCCTTCTCCCTCACTGATGGAAGACCAGCTTCTCTTTGGAAAGAAATGCAAGGTGAGCAGAGTCTGGGCTGCAAGTGGGAAAGCCATTCCTTCGCTGCTGCTCCTCATCTACTGTTGCCAGTTCAGGTCAGGAAAAGCTAAATAATTTGTTTAACCCGATCCCCTTTTCCTACCTTGAGGGAAAACTCCTATAAGCTCACTGTAAACACAATTATGCCGTGTGGAGCTCTCATTAATCTAGTACAAACCACAGCCTGACATCCACTGGGCAGGATTTCGTTTATTCTCCCCCCCTCCCTTTAGCTCATTTTCAGCACCAGCTTATCCTCACACTTCCTACCCAGAGGTGGTTATTTGCACAGTGTGAGTTTAAGGGAAGAGAGAAGTGACCAGAGCCAGTCTTTGCCATTGTGGAAGCATTTCTTTCAAACTGAGAGTCACTTCTAGATTCTTAGGAGAGGGCTGGAGGAGACCCAAAGTTCATCATGAAGTGCTGAAAATGCATTTTATAAATGAGGGCACTGAATCCCAGAGGTCATCCAGACAAGGAATGGTGTTCACTGACTTAGCAAGTATTTATGGAACACTTACTTTATGCAGATATTGAGCTGGGCACAGAGAAACTTGTGGTGAACAAGACAAATGTAGTGTCTACCTTCAGAAGCCAGAGTCTAATGACTTTGACCTATTGCTCTTTCTACTACATAGCCTTCTCGATTCAGCTGTTAACCAGGAGAAGTCGGGCTTTGAACTAGGGGAAAACTGTATTTATCAAACTCCACTGACCATAATGCACAATAGCTAAGACACTCAATATTTTACCTCAGTACCTGAAAAAAATTTATAATAGCGACATAAGAGTATATATTTATGTAATCAAGCACGAGTATTTCTGTGTGTCAATGTGAAGGAAGAATAGTGTGAAATACAATGTATGTCAACTTTGTAAACAAACCAATGTAAAATAAAAATGTTAAAAACAACAATGAAAAGAGTATTTCTGTGTGTAACAAAGCTAAAAGTTCTCAAGACAATATGCTTGTTTACTGTGATGCATTCTAATATTTCCTATCTTTATTTCTCAAAATGCTCACTTCTGACCTTTTGAGAGGTGAAGGGTTGGCTCATAAACACACGTTACCTGAAGTAGAGGGGATGGTGATGTTGGTGGAATTGTGATTTAATGAAGGCTTTGGAGGATTTGTGGGATTACAGCGTGGAGGATGAGGAACCAGCTGCTCTCCCTCGCTCGAGGCGCTGGGGACTGAGATGGAGGAAGTCGGCTTAAGCGGTAATGGCTGCGATTTAGAGAGGACAGAGAGGCTAGCAGCAAAGGTGGTCAGCGGATGTTGAGAAGGCCCTTTCCTGGGAAAATGCATCTGCTGGAAGTAGAAGCAGTTAGAGATGGCAGGCTCCCCACAGAACTCACACCAGGGGAATTTGGAGACTTGTGAGGAGAAGGGAGAAGAAGGCTGACTGGAAAAAGGCCATGTAGCTTCAATAGGGGAGGACACACACCTCAGAGGGCATAGCAGATGCCAAACTTTAGGGCCTTGAGGATCTAGCCTCAGGAGGATCTTTCTTTCTAGAATACACAACCCAAATCCTGATGCAGATTATCTTTCTCATGAATTAAGAGGTCCAAATGAAAATCAGCCTTATAAAGAGTTGTTTGGGTTGATTTTGGGGTTTTTTGGTTTTTTTTTTTTTATGATGAGGTTCTGTTCAGAAAGCTCCATTGTAAGTTCATTCTAACATTAAGTAAAATATTTTATATTTATATTATTGCTGCCTTTTATGTATCAGTTACTCTTATTTATTAATTATTCATATGCAAGTTCAAGTTAATTAAAACAAGTCCACAAGAACCAAAATACAACCTTGAGTCTATCCCACCTGAAATAAAAAAAAAAATTATCTTCAGAGTAGGTTTGAGGCATCTAACATTAGTGATTGAAGATCAGAGGAGTTGTGGAAGGACATCAAGGTTATCATTCATGAAGAGAGCAAAAGATCATTACAAAGACAGAGGACAAAAAAATAATAAAATCAGCAAACCTAAATGGATGTCAGAAGAGACCCTAATAGTTTTACTAGAGCCATCAAGATGCCTGAACAGAGGGAAGAGATGCAGAAGTAAAAGAGATGAACAGATTTCAAAGGACAGCTCAAGAAGATAAAGCAAAGTATTATAGCGAAATATGCAAAAAGTTGGAGTTAAGAGACGAAAAAGATAAAAACTCAGCATTTCTCAAGCTAGAATTGAGAAACAAATTCAAGACTCAAGCTGCAATACTGAGAGATTTAAAAGGCAAAATCTTGAATGATCCAGGAAACATCATAAGAAGATAGAGGGGAATATACAGATTCACTGCACAAAAAGAATTGGTTGACACTGAAAAATTTTAAGACATACCATATAATAAAAAGCCAAAAATAAGCAACAAGGAAATTTAAGCTGCACTGAAGGAACTGACAGAAAATAAGGCCCCAGGAATTTATGAGACACCAACTGACAGGTTTCAACTAAAAGATGCAGCTCTTGGAATACAGCTACTTGGCTGACTGACTGGAAGAGATCTATATTTATTCCCATTTTCAGGAAAGATGGTTCAATTGTTGTTGTTGTTGTTGTTGTTATGTGCCATCAAGTTGCTTGCAACTCATAGCGACCCTATGTACAACAGCCCTAAACTCCGCTCTGCCCTGTGCCAATCGCACTGTCTCTGACACTCCCATCCCGATTATCCCAGTCACTGAATCAATCCACCTCATAGAGGGCCTTCCTCTCCTGCGTTGTCCCTCCACCCTCCCAAGCATGATGTCCTTCTCTGAGACCAGTCTCTCCTCACAACATGTCCAAAGTATGTTAGACGGAGCCTCAGAATCCTTGCCTCCAAGGAGCCACCTGGTTTAACCCTTCCCAGGACAAATCTGTTTGTTTTCCTACCAGTCCATGGTATTCTCAATACTCCAGCACCACAGCCCAAAGGCATCAATTCTCCTTCTATCCTCCCTGATCATTGTCCAACTCTCTGATGCATAACAAGTGATTGCGAAGACCATGGCCTGTATCAGGCACACCTTAGTCTCCAGAGAGACACCATTGCTCTGCAGTACTTTGGAGAGGTCCCTAACAGCAGACTTTCCCACGGCAATGTACCTTTTAATTTCCTGGCTACTGGTGCCAAGACTGTTGACTGTGGAGCCAAGCAAACTAAAGCTGTGTACAATCTCAATCTCTTCACCATCCATCCTGATGCTGCCAATTGGTCCAGTGGTGAGAATCTTTGTCTTCTTGACATTGAGCCTCAATCCATATTGTAGGCTGCAGTCCTTGACACTCTGCAGCAGGCGCTTCAGGTCCTCTTCAGTTTCAGCAAGCAGGGTTGTGTCATCTGCATAACGCAGATTGTTGATAAATCGTCCACCAATCTTGACCCCACATAGGTTGTAAAAATCATTGAACAATATTAACACCACATGTAAGTAAAATATTGCTGAAGATCATACAAAATAGTTCAAGATGGATTTGAAAGAGGCTGTGAATATGATTGCTAATATTAAGACTCACCTGGCTAAAAGCAGAGAATACTAGAAAAATATGTACTTATGTTTTATTGACTCTGCAAAGACATTGTGACTGTGAATCATAACAAAATATGGCTAACATTCAGAAGAATGGGAATCCCGGGACACCACATTATGCTCATATGAAACCTATATCTAGACCAAGAATCAGCTGTCAAAATGAAGTAAAGGAACAGGGCATCATTTAAAATCAAGAAAGATGTGAACCAGGGTTGCAAGTCATTCAAGAAACTGGACTCTGAAGAAGAATGTGGCATCTGGATCAGAGGAAGATTCATCAATAATATGAGTTATGTAGATGACACCATCCTGCTTGCTGAAAATGAGGAGGACTTGAAGCATTTGTTGTAGATGATCAATGACTTCAGCCTTCAAAATCAAGAAGATAAAAATCCTCACCATTGGACCAATAGGCAGTATCATGATAGATAAACAAAAGATTGAAATTGTCAATGATTCCATCTTACTTAGGTCCACAATCAACACCCTTGGTGCTAAAAGTCATCAGGAGATCAAGAGTTATATTTCATTGGGAAAAATCTACTGTCAGATGCCTTTTCCAATTACTTAGAAGTTATAATAACAACTTGAAGACTAAGGTGCATCTGATTATAGCAATCATCTTTTCAATCACTTGCTGAGAGGTGGATAATCAATAAGGATGACAGAAGAATTGATGCCTTTGAGTCATGGTGTTAGGGAAGAGTATGGAATATCCCATGGATTGCCAAAGGAACAGACACTTAAGTTTTGGAAGAAGTGCAGGCAGAGCGCTCCTTAGAGGCAAGGATGGCTAAGCTTCATCTCACAAACCTTGGACATGTTTCTAGGAGAGGCTATTTCTTGTATATAAAGCATATTACTAGCAAGAAAATATATCTAACCATATGTGAGAGAAAGATGAAAAATCTCCTTTCATGTGATTCATAATCTCATTATTGTCAATGAATCCTGATTGCTTATTAAGATTCATATTTACTATTATATATATATTGATAAATATTGATATAGATTGATATATTGATATTGATATAAAGCTGATGTCAGTCGTAGTATGGCTCAGTGGAATTCAGTCAGGGAAAAACTGTATTTACAATGGAATATTAACTTTTTTTATTTCTACAAAAGTACTAAACCCAGTCTAGTTTCATGTGTTGCTGTTGTTATTATGTGCCGTCGAGTCACTTGCAACTCATAGCGACCCTATGTACAACAGCCCTAAACTCTGTCCTGTCCTGTGACAATCGCACCGTCTCCGACACACCCATCCTGATTACCCCAGTCACTGAGTCAATCCACCTCATAGAAGGTCTTCCCCTCCTGCACTCTCCCTCCACCCTCCTAATCATAATGTCCCTCTCCAAGGACCTGTCCCTCATTGCAACATGTCCAAAGTATGTCAGACAGAGCCTTAGAATCCTTGCCTCCAAGGAGCAGCCTGGGTTGACCCTTTCCAGGATGAATCTGTAGTTGGTTCTAATTCATAGTGACCCTCCATCACGTTTCTGAAGCTGTAAATTGTTGTAGCATCCAGCCTTGTTATAATACAATTACAGCTCATGCTTACTGCTTATATGAAATGGTGACATCTGCTTTTTAACTTTATGAACCATTTCAGGACTATGGCCCAAGATCTCTACCCTTCAATAGTTCATCTAATAGCAGAAAAAAAGATGGATTTTAAGAAGGTCTCAGAAAGGCTATTGTTTCTCTAAAGGTTAGTCATTAACATTTGACCACAGCAGAGAAAAAAACCAACATATATATATTTATATATAGGGGGGTGGGGAGAGAGAGCGAGCGAGCAAGTGCCAACCAGGAGAGTAAAAAGAAGTTTATTTAAGACCCTTATCTTTTACAGTACTTTTCAACTTCTTTGTCTTGTGTAAGAACACACAGATTACTTTGACATCAAAAGATCTCTTATAACTGTACATTAAGTTAGAACAAATTATAGAATGTAATATCTTAATTATAAAGTGAAAACCTCCTTTTTTGTTGGAAAATTACTAACCTCTTCAGGGGCTCTGGGTGGCCAGGTTGGTGGGGTGTTGCACTAGTAATACAACGGCCTGTCAGCATGCATCCACCAGAGGCTTATGGGAGAGAAACGGGCAGTTGACTCTTGTTTTAGAGCCCAGGAATTCCACTGGAGTCAACTACGGGTCAGTTGTGACTTGATGACAATGAGTTGGGGCTTTTACACTGAAGCCTAAAAACCAAAGTCATTGCCATCAAGTCATGTCCCATTCCTAGCATCTCTAGAGGACAGAGCAGAATGGCCCCAGAGGATTTCTTGATACAGACTGACAGCCATAGGAGCTGCACTGCAAATCCTGACGGTATACAGTTCAAATCCAAGGGAGAAGGATGGCCATTCTCCTCTCTTGTGTGTTTAACTGCCTCTGAAAATGTGCTGGAGTGTCAGGTATGGGTTGGTTCTGACTGGATGACACACAATTGCAACTACAACCCTACACCCACAGCCGGTTTTGACTAGCAGTGAAACCTATAACTAGCAGGCCTCCTTAACTGAAACCTGTTGTTGTTATGTGCTCTAGAGTCCCAACCAACCTGTAGCTGATTCTTGCAGTTTTATGAATGAGGCTGTAAATATCACAGGAGGAAATTTCCTGTCTTTCTCCCCTAGGGTACCTGGTGGATGCAAACTACATTCCTTTGGGTTGACAGTGCAACTCCTTACTGAAGTCTAAATTGTTCCCCTGAGGTTACACAGATCTTTGATGGTAGCCCTGGATTTGGACTTTTTCTCTCTTACACCTTGGCTAGTTGTTCCTCAAACAAGAGGACGAGGACAAACCCCTCATCGAAACTCCTTTTCCTTCTCAGGCTTAGCACCAAATATTTTTGAAGGAAATTGTTGGCCAGCTGCTGTTTTGTTTACATGTAACAATGCTGGGATTTGCTTTGAAAGGGATTGGCTCTGACATTTTCATAAGTCTCACAATAAGTTAAAGCAAAATATTCTATTGTTATTCAAAGTGCACACTTTAATTAAAGGTTTCTTAGATAGAAAGCTTAGGGAATCATTTAGGTTCAGAGTTTGAAAATAAAATATTAGCAATAATTTAAAAAAAGAAAAGAAAGATACATTTTTCCAGATAACAAGAAATGTAAGAATTATCAGAGGTTAATCTTACGAGTCCAAAGAGAACAGTAAATATACTGAAAGACTTTGTAAACCAGTAAATCAGCTAATTCCAGCTCCTGATAACCCTGTTTGTCAGCACAGAGCTGTGCTCCACAGAGTTTTAAATGGCTGACTTTTTGGAAGTGTTATCATCAAATCTTCCTTCCAAGATTACCTCAGGGTAGGCTTAAACCTCTCGGTTAGCAATCAGGTGGGTTAACCATTTGAACTACCCAGGCAGAGACCCCAAAGTACATTTGTTGAGGTCCCTGCGGTCCAGTCGATTCTGGACACATTTCTCTCTCTTCTTTCTATCTCCCTCCTTGCCATCATATTGGTTCTGCCTCATAGCTGACCCTCCAGACAGTTTCCAAGACTGTAAATCCATAGGAGGAGACTGCCCATCTTGATCTGGTGGAGCAGGTGATGGATTTGAACCCCTGGAGAATAATGACCTTTGGTTAGCAGCACAGCTTTCTCCACACTGTGCCACCAGAGCTTCCTCAAGTGTATGTAGCGTGATGTGTACTAGCTCATACAATGAACCGATGCAATTATTTTTTTTTTCTGGCAAACATTAATGGCTACTATAGGAATAAGGCTAAGTGCTAAAATAGGATATTTAGATGAATATAAAAGCATATAAAACCTATCCCTGGCCTCCAGACACTTCCTATCTAATGGAAAAGACAACATTACCCAGTAACACTCTCCAGAACCATGTTCGTGATCGAAGAAGGCAACTTTTCCCATAAGAAATACACTGCTTTTGGTCAAAGTATTTGACTAGTTATATTCTCCTTACAACAAATTTTCAAGATTCATCTACAAACCTTTTTCTAACTTTTCTTGACTGCATTCATAACATCTGTTGGATTCTCTTCAGCATTCATTTCCTGTGGATAAATCTGATCCCTCTATCAATTGTATGCCTTTTAAATATGTGTTGCTGTTGGTTAAGAAGAATATGCTTTTTGTTGGTTCCCATATTCTTTTTACTAAGATCCCATGAGTGGAAGGAAAGAAGGGAAACAGTAGGGGAAATAGATTATCACTTAGTTCTCTTCTTCTGTAATATGTAGATATTAGTAACGTCTTTTCCAAGTGTTCCAGATTCAAGGATCTTCTATCATTTAATTATTATCACCCTCCCCCATCCCATCGTTTAAATATCCTACTCTGGACTCATTTTTCTCTCCTTCTCTCCCTTCCACTTATTTCTTTTACTGAGCTCTCTCTCTCTCTCTCTCTGTCTGTCTCTCTCTCCTGAGTTGCTTTGCCCAGCTCATTATTTCCTTTCTAGGGTGGGAATATGAAAACAATGAAAATCACCCCAGTTGGGTTGCACCATACTTTGATTCAGGAGTTGGAAAAATGTTGATATTTTCAAAATGAGAAATCAAGTTGATGATGTGCTTGGAATTTTATTGGACTTTTTGGCCCTCGTTCCACACTGGGATGATGTCTTCAGGGAGCAGCCTGTGTAGTCTCTTGCTTTCCTTCCCTGTAGCCAGTTGCTTGTGGGGATGCCAATTGGAGTCGGCTGGATGCCAAGTATTGCTTTCTGTTGTTACTGTTAGGCATCCAACATTCATGCAGAAATGCTTCAGTGTCTTGGCTGAGTTTTCATTTATTTCCTATACCTGTTGGGTGTCCCAATTTCCCCTTATGAAAGTGGCTTCTTTCCAAGTTACAGTGTTGGAAACCTAGTCTTTCAAATGAAAGGTATCTCAGCATCCACATTTTGTAGTAATTGTCACTTTTCTTTTGTCCTGGGAAATTCTTTTTTCCAACCCAAATTTTAACTGGAAGCTCAATGTTAATTCATACTTCATTTAACTACCTGGAGAGAGAAAGAGAGAGAGCATGTGTGCGAGCACTGGATCAGGACTCCTGTTTGTGCCTGAGCAAAAGTCATCACATAGGCACATATGCTTCATGGACTTTGGGGTTTCACGATGCCCACCAGCTCCCTACCTTCCTATTTTTTTTAATTTAATTTTTTTAAAAAATTTCTTTCTGGAAATACACGTGCAAAGGCTATTTAGGGATCAAAGTTAATTTAAGTGGCAGAACATGAATGAGCACAGACTTCGGCACTCCCAAGGACATTCTGCCTCTGGTGGATCTTACTGAAGTTCATCTTGGTACTTACATTGCCACATTTTGAAGGACAACTGTCAGCTCTCTTTGTTTTCATTCGCTCTCTATTGTTTGTATTTTGGGGTTTTGTAAAAATCTTTTCATTGTGCTCTATGCCTGGTTTTCACCCTGCTTTGTCAAGCCCCTCCTCTTCCTTTGTTCCAAACACTTTAGAGCAATTTGAAGGAGAAATGGAAAGAAGAAAGCTTCTGAAGAACTCTTTCTAGGAGTCTGTGGAGTCCTAGAACTCTTGCTTTGGCAGGTTATCTTTGTCTGTTCACGCCCTTCCTACTGTGGGATGGTGATTTGCCTTGGCTCTGCTTTCATTAAGAGGCCTGCCTGGCTGCTAACCAAGAGGTTATTGGTTCAAATCAACCAGCTGCTCTCCAGGAGAAAGATGAAATCTGCTTCTCTCTCACTCATGTGAGATGAGTGAGAAGACGCTACTTCGCTACTTCTCCTTTCTTGGATTTTCCCCCTTTGTACTTCTCACAGGGTCCATCGGTGTGATTTAAGACTTATTTTTCTTTTTTAATTTGTACTCTAAGCAATTTTCTTTTGCGAGCCAATCTTAAGGCTTTATAAGTACAAGCTGCTTGGACTGAGTGAGCTGGAGAAATCACAGCCTATCTTCTCTCCTTATCTCTTCCCCCTCTGCCTGGGTTCCAAAGAGCCCTGCTTGTAAATCAATAGATGAATATCATCCTTTGTACCAATGAATCTGAATTTAGAGACTGGCATTGTTTTTCTTCAGGTCTCACAGATGATTAGTAAGAGCGAGAAACAATAGCATTTCTCCTCCTGAGATGCACAATCACTGTTGGAAAGAGGATCCTCTATTGGCTCTCCTTCCCTTCTTTCAGTTTAAAACTCCCCCCTGCCGCCTCGTAAATATTTATTACCCATGGTCTGGTGCCACGCTGGTTCAAGGTAAAATCAGCTTTCCTGAGACTCTATTGCTAAAGACTTGACCTAAAAAACTCCTCACTTGCTGGTGTCCAGTGCATCATTCTCATCCCACCTTTCCACGATCTCATTTTCTGAAGGGTAGACTTTTCCTTATCAATCGCTTGCCAAGGCCCTGTTCATAGTATGAGCAGTGAACACCTTACACTCTGAAGTCTGTCTGTGCTCTGGCATTCATTAGCTATGATGAGTTTTGAGGAGATGTTTACCATGGACCTGCCACCGTGTTAACCACTTTACAAAAATGTTTATTAGTCAACTCTTAACAACATCCTTGAGGTAGGTACTATTTTCCATTTCCAGGGCAAGGAAACAAGTCTCAGAGAGACTGCCCAGCAAGTAACTGAGTTAGAATCTAAACTGAGGGTTGTCTGCCTGAAAAGACATGTTAACCCCTTACACTCTGATACTCTCACATTTGGACCTGAAACTTCCTCACCCAACCTACATCCATATTTATTGTATAACCAGCTGCTGTTATTTCTGACTCATGGCAACTCTGTGTGTGCCAGAGTAGAATCCCACTCCTTAATGTTTTCAATGGATCACTTCTCAGAAGTCAATTTCCTGTCTTTTGTTTCAAGGTGTATCTAAGTAAATCATGTGATTAGGGCAAGCGTGCAATGTGCTGCTGCTTTATGAAGCAGGTCAAAATGATTGTATGTAAAAAGCAAAGGCTGTGGATGAATGTGTTCATCAGATTCTGAAATACTGGGGCAAACAAGCAATTTGGAAGCTTGAGGTAAGTTTAGAGCAAACAAGGAAATAATACTTTTCCTAGCACATAATAAAGTTATGGAACTCATTACTCTGAGAGGCGGTACAGACAGGAAATGTAAATGGATTAAAAAAGAGTTTGAACAAATTTATGAATGACAGAGTCATAAAAGGCTTCTAACAGAAGCTGGAATATACGAGGTGTGGCTATAAAGCAATGAAAATTTTTCTTTAAACAAACTCCAGTGTATATATAGCTTTTTCAGCCCCCTCCTTCCAGTAGTTGCCTTGTGAGAATATTTGTTTTTTCTAAATATCACTTACTTTCTCAAAACCTATTTGGAACCCATAGAAATGTAGTTTAAGTCCATCCTCTTCACGCCCATTATACAGATGAGGAAAAGAAAACCTAAAATTACTAAATAACTTGCTCTCAGTGCTATAAAAACAGGTGAGGGTTTGAATCCCAGTTGCCAGAGTTTGACTTTTTTATTCTCCCCTCTGCCTTGTGCTGCTTCCTGCTATATGTTTCTTTAGAATTTGACTAATTTTTTTAGCAGACTTTCTATGGTGGTAAATTCTTTATGAAAGGAGTTCTGAAACAGCCAAAATGGTCTCAGGTTTAAGTATGATGATTAAGGTATTAATTGAGAAAGGTCATACATGCCTTAGTATTTCAGAATTTGATGTTTGAGCTGTTGAGTAATACCGCTTGCTTAAAACTTGAGATACTTTATTATTATTTTTTTAATGGGGAGGAAACGTAAAATAATGCTTCATTTGCCACTTATCAACCAGTTTCCTGCTGGCTACCTTTAAAATGCCTTGAGGAAAATAGGATGTCCTTAAAAGTTTTAGTCGTATCAGAATCATACTGTGCAACTTTTCTTCCATGACAGATATTGTCCCCAAATACCCTAGTATGACTGAGTTGATTCCAGCTCAATAGTGATCGAGTAGAACTGACTAGAACTGCCCATTGTTTTGGTCATAGAGAGGGAGACCTTCAGTGAGATAGATTGACCCAGTGACTGCAGTAATGAGACAGAGCACAACAGAGACTGTGAGGATGGCACAGGACCAGGCAGCATGTCAGAGTGTCACCAGAGACTGAATCAGAATCAACTCGATGACATCTAGCAACAACAACTCAAGAAACTACAAAAAAAACTAACACTGCGTATGAACTAATTCATAGCTGACCCTCCAGAGGTTTTCAGAGGCTGTGCATTGTGCAAGAAAGGAAGACCTTGGGATGAGATAGATTGACTCAGTGACTGGGGTAATGGAGATGGGTGTGTCAGAGACAATAATGTTGTCTCAAGACAGAGCAGATTTCAGAGCTGTTGTACATAGGGTCGCTATGAGTCACAAGTATCTCAATGACATATAAAAACAACTACAATGATCTTTACAGAAGCAGACTTCCATATCTTTCTCCTGTGGAGCAGCTGGTAGATTAGAACCAATGACCTCTTGGTTAACAGCCAAGATGCTTAACCGCTGTACCATGAGTGCTCTTTAATGAAAGCCGAGTCAACTCCACAGACTCCTAGGAAGAGTTCTTCAGAGGCTTCCTTCTTTCCATTTCTCCTTCCAACAGGTCAAAGAAATTTTTAGCAATGGAAAAGGAGAGACTCAACAATGCAGGGTTAAGACAAAGCATAGACCACACTGAAAAGATAAAAAATAAACTGCAGTGCACAAATGAAAACAAAGAGAGTTGACTGTGGTCCCCAAGAGGTGGCAATGTGAGTACCAAGATAAACCACATCAAGGTCCATTCAGAGGCAGAAGGTCATTGGGGGCTCCTTAGTCTGTGTTCATTCAAGCCCTGCCAGTTGAATTCACTTTGATCACTAAATAACCTTTTCACATGAATTGCCAAGAAGAAGAAAAAAATGAGGGAGATTAGAGAGAAGGAGTGGGTGGGCATAGTGAAACACCAAAGTCTATGAAGCATGTGTGATGACTTTTGCTCAGGCTTGGAAACTTTGCTTCCCCAAATGAATTTATAGCCTTGAACCAAAGCTAACAAAGAAAAGGCAAACATGTCAGTGAAAGTAACATGTTGACATATGTTGATGTTTCAGCCAAAGTTTATAACATAATCCAGAAGGAACACTTTGAGATGGCTGGCTGTGCAGCTCAGTGACTTGTGTGTTTCTGGGGAATTCTGATAGGAGATATCCCAGAGAGATTTAGGCCAGTGAGAGGAGCTGTGAACAGTGGCTATAGGTTTACAAGCCTAAATAATAATAATAATAATAAATAAACAAGAACTACCACATCCACAACCACCACCACCTTTGTTTTGTGATGTTTAAGGAACACCCAACAGAAGAGTGGACTTCATAGAAATGGAGAGGGTTGAATTTACTGAACACTGTGGAAGATAATCAGTCACAGAAAAAGAAGGAATATCTATCTCTGTATGTTTATATACATATATGGACACTCAAGGTTTACATTAGCATCCACTATACATATTTTCTTTGGGGCCTGACTAACACTGGAATGTGGAGAAGGTGTAGTATGGCATATTTTTTGGGTCTACACCGTGGATTTGAATATATGTGTGTGTTATGATGGTTCACTGCATATATACAAATACACACACACACACACACACACACACAATTTACCCCACACAACAGAATTATATGTCATTTTGGGCTATGGAAGAGGAGAGAGAAAATTGAGAAAGGAAAGGGAAAAGTTGAATCATAGCTGTAGGTGAGAAGTTGCTAATAGTAGGAAACAACTTATTCTGAAAACATCTACATTTCCACTTAATTCCACTTGGCTCCAACCTCAACCACACAGAGTCTTGGAGGTTTTGTGTAGACACAGAGGTTTAAAACGGACTGTCGAATGTTCTTTTGAAGAAGCCCACATTTCTTGGGATCCCTGCTTCATGGATGAAAGGACAATAATGTCCCCATCTACATGAAGAATCTGAGGGGGAGGGTTAGTCCCAGACCGACAAGGCACATCCTGGATACATTCTCTGTGTGTGTAGGTGGGGAGTAGGGATTACTCTGAGCCACAAACCTCCCTTAGTAGTACAAATGGTTAACATACTTGTCTACTAACTGGAAGCCTGGAGGATTGTGTCCACCTAGAGGTGCATCCAAAGAAGAGTTTATCTATCTACCAAAAAATTAGACACCAAAATACAGACCATGGTTTTACCATGAATCAACTTCAAGGCAAATGGTTTGGATTTGTTTGCTAGCTTGTTTGTTTTAGCTAACTCTTCAGTGTGGTCAGGGTGTAGATATGGCTGTTGAATTATGTTGTCATAACTTAGGAATGAAGCTGGCTTTAGGATAGAAAATATTTTGTTAGGTTTTGGTTTTGCTCTTGTGATTTCCAGACTAGACAAGAACTTTGTACTCTTTCCAATTCTCCAGAAGTTGTGTCTTCAGTACTTACATGACCCATGAACCTATCACAGGCTACAAGCCAAGACCCACAATCCTATCACAGGCTACAGGCCATGCTCCACAATCCTCTCATAGGTCACAGGCCGTGACCCACCAACCTAGCGTAGGACTCAATGATGCCCTGCATCCAACCAGCCCACTTCCACCTATCTCCATTCCAAACTTGTTCTTAGCTCAGAGATGTAACACACCTCTTTCTAAGAGGTGGCAAGTACTAGTTAAATTCAGAGAACTAATTCGTTGTCTTGTTTAGCTTGAAACATGAATGATGGTTTGGAAAGAGTGAATTTTCTGAAAATAACTAGTATTTACCATCTTTCAGAGAAGTGCATTGTGTCTCTGAGCCAAGAACTAAGATTGGAATGAAGAGAAGTAGAAATTTGTGTTTTAAGTTAAAATAAGTCCTGACTGATACTAAAAGATGTTTGTCAGACTATAATTGAAAGAGAAAACTGCTCTGTCTATGAATAACCTCAGGGCTAAGACAAAGAAGATACCTAGTGATTCTGTTCAGTGTCCTTCATCTTCATCAGGGAAGGCAATATCAAACACATGCTGTTCTTTGACAAAATATAATCCTTGAAATGCTTGGGATGGTACATAATGTGTTTCAGGTAAGCTAGGCTATATTTCTCAGTGGTTTGTTGACACTGGACTATTCTTTCAAAATATAATGCAAGGTAATCACTTTCCATGATGTGATCAGGCAGTCACTTGAGGGGGAATTTCCTGTAGATAAATGAATGCTGTTATGATGCTGTCTCATTCTTTCCTTTTCCTTTCTCCCTCTCTCTCTCTTCCCTGAACTCTTTTCACTTGACCTTAGTTCTTGGGATGTGTATCTTCAGAAGTGTCCAGCCTGCCACCTCATCTGTAGATTCTGGATTCATAGCAATGGGCTCAAACATGATGAAGATCCTGAGAATAGAGCAGTACAGGGCAAGATTAGAATCTCTTGCTCATAGTCTCTCTCTGAGTCGTAGTTGACTTGACAACACCCAGCAGCAGCAATTAAGTCCTTGAACTCCTGAGCCAGCAGATTTGGAACTAGTCAGTTACCACAATTACATGAACTACTTCATTTAAATTAATCTCTCTTTGTTTTCATATATCTTTCACTGGTTTTGTTACTTTAGAGAACCTAGACCAAGAAAATAGCATTGGTTTCACATGCAAACAAAATCTTGCTAAAATGATTAAAACCCAGCTGGAATAGTACATCAACAGAGAACTGCTAGAAAGTAAAACTGGATTTAAAAGAGGTTGTGTCACCAGGGATATCATTGTTAATGTCAGATGGATCATGGCAGTGAGCAAAAAATACTAGAAGTTTGTCTATCTGTGTTTTATTAACTATGTATAGGCATTTGTGTGGATTGCAACAAATTATGGCTAACATTGTTAAGAGAAGAGTGACATTTTTGGAACATTTAATCAGATGGGAAAGTCTGATGTTAGGGACCTCTCCAAAGTACTAAAGAGCAATGGTGTCTCTCTGGAGACTAAGGTGCATCTGATATAGGCCATGGTCTTTGCTATCACTTGTTATGCATCAGAAAGTTGAACAATGACTAAAGAGGATAGAAGGAGAATTGCTGCATTTGAGCTGTGGTGCTAGAGAAGAGTATTGAGGGTACCATGGACTTCTAGGAAAACAAACAGATTCGTCCTGGAAAGGGTTAAACTGGGTGGCTTCTTGGAGGCAAGGATTCTGAGGCTCTGTCTAACATACTTTGGACAAGTTATAAGGAGGGACTGGTCCTTGGAGAGGGACATCATGCTTGGAAGGGTGGAGGGACAGCGGAGGAGGGGAAGGCCCTCTATGAGGTGGATTGATTCAGTGACTGGGATAATCGGGATGGGTGTGTCAGAGGCAATGCGATTGTCACAGGATAGAGCAGGGTTTCGGGCTGTTGTACATAGGGTGGCTATGAGTCGCAAATGACTCAACGGCACATAACAACAGCAACAACTATATATATATATATATATACATACAGAGAGAGAGAAAGAGAGAGGTATTTAGGTAGATATAGATAGATAGATATTTAGATATATATATCTATATATATATAGATATAGATTTAGATATTTAGATGAATTATATATATATGAAACACCAAGCCTGAGTAGGCCCCATTTTCTTTGGTATTTCCAGGAGTGGGGTGGGGTTGCTATGCTAGGACCTAGGAGGGCAGGGCTCCAGGGTCCCCAGACCTGGGTCTTTTTTCTATCTATCATCTATCTATCTATCCATCCATCCATCCATCCTCTGACACACATTGAGTTGTTCTGAGTTGGAACTGACTTGAGTGCAAAAATAAAAAGTAAGAAACCCCACATCATCATATTTTTTGTCACTTTGAAAGAATTCCATAGGATGAATCTCTCTCTCTTCTACCTATCTATCTATCTATCTATCTATCTATCTATCTATCTATCTATCATCTATCTATCTATCGTCATCTTGTCTATGTCTATCTCTCTATAGCTATAGCTCTATCTCTCTTTCTCCCTGGTGGCACATTGGGTAATGTATAGGGCTGCTAACCAAAAAGTCGTCAGTTCAAATCCATTATTTACCCTAAGAAAGAAATATAGGCAGTCTCTTATTACAAAGAGTTACAACCTCAGACACCTGAGGGAGGATTGCTAAAAGCCAGAACTAACTTTATTGTATGCATATATTGGTGTTCAACAGAAGAAAGATTGAAAATTTCTTCCCACATGATTTCCTACTGCCTATCTTTCCAGGCCACTGGTGGTAGACTCTTTAGACTCTTTTTGTATCACTTTGTGAAGCTGTGCAAACATCTCCCAAGAGGGACTGAAACAAAACCTGGCTAGGATGACATGAGGCACCGCTCTCTTGGGCTGTGGGGAACAGAGGTGGGTCTTGGCCAGAGCCTGGTTCTCCTGGCGATAGGGTTGGTCCCAGACCCTCATTTCAGCAGCTCTGGCATATAAGTGACATTGCAGCCAACACACACAACTCTACCATTCCTTAATTAGAAACCCTCTCTTTATACCCAGGAAAGCTACAGCTTCTTATCCACAAAAACATATTTGTACTGTGGTCTTAAAAACACACACAAATAAATTGCCAATTATTCCCCATTCATAGACTCTGGCAGGGCGCAGAGGAGGGCTGTTTGCTTTCCCTTAGGCCAAATTAAGACTTGCCTTTCAAGGCAACTTATTTGCGGGAGTAATTTTCCACCTCATTTAATTAGGTTAATTGATTCAGCAGCTCTGTAAAGGGGCAATGCTGTGCTCGGGCTGGATTACCCTCAGTGCTCGTTTGACTTGCTTTGACCAACAGCCCGATTAATTTTCCTGTTTGCAGACCTGGATCAACCTCTCTTTAATACTTTGTGTGTCTGACTTTGTGGCACATGAGTAAGTACATGCGGAGAGCCACTAATTTATTAAGTACATTGACAGAAACTGGCTGCTCAGCCTGATGGCCGATTCAATCCAAGGAACAATTAACCGACTGAAGCATGATAGTCATAAGCAGGTCCCAGCGGTAGGAGTGATCCAATTCCAGCTCAGCTAATTATTGTCGTGCTCTACTATTTTGAGCTTGGATTTTTACAAGAGTGATTGTATGGGTCATGTTGTAGTACATAACATCTAGTTCAGAGCTCGTTATGAAGGCTTTTATGAACAAATGATACTTATGATCTGCCATAGCATCTCGCCCATCTCATGGAGACCTCAGGTATACCAGACCACAATGTGGCCAGTCTGACACCATTCACCATTCCCATGAGAAGTGCAAACCAGACACAATTGTGACCTACAGGTCTTTTATTGGCTGCCTTTTGGAAGTAGACAGCCCGATCTTTCTTTCTAGTCTCAATATGAAAGCTCAGTTGAAATCTGTTCATTATTAGAATCACCCCAAGCCTCCACTGACAGGCAGGTGGTGACTGCCTACGAGATATGTAAGGTGTCCAGAATGAAAGGTGAGATTTTCAAATTGGTTTACTAACCTTTACCCCTATTCTCTTCCTTCCCTATTTTCTGATAAAGACATGTTTCACAGTTTGGAGGCTGGGGTAACCAAGATGAAACAAGAGGCAATATATCCTGACGTCCCATAATACTGCGGACTGACTTGACACTTTACGTGTATGAATTCATTTAATCCTCATTACAACTTTATGAGCTAGATTTGCTCACACCTTATGAGAATATTGAGGCATGAGAGGATGAAGGACTAGCCCACAGTTACACAGCTGGTGAGCATGGAGCTGAAACGAAAAAAAAAAAGATCCACTGTGTTTCCCACTGTCACTCTAAGAAAGACATGTTGATGGAGAAGAACAGTTGCATGTTTCTATCTGAAAAAAAAAGGGATACATTAAGAGAGAGGCATACATGTTTTACTCCTGAATTAAGACATACAATTCCTCTGCCCTAGTGGTAAGGAATTGCATTGCCAACCCTACTGCAGGTGGTTCAACTCCACTGGCAGCTCTGTGGAAGGAAGAAGAGAACTCTTCTCCTGTATGATTATGGCCTCTGAAAACTTGCTGAAGTGTCAGCTGTGAGTAAGTTCTGACTCGAAGTTAATGGATTGAAACTGTGAGCAGGGAGCTCTGGTGGTCTATAAGGAGTTAACTTTGCTAACCCAAAGGTTTAAATTCACCACTGGTTCTACAGTAGAAAAATACTCCCCTGCACTGTGATTTACATGAGAAATACAATGGAAGGTCAACTATGAGTGGATTCTGACTCACAGGCATTGTGCATTGCCTTGTCCAGTGAGTAAGCTGTATTAGACTGTCAGTATTTACCTAAAACAAAAATTAGCAAACTTGGAAGCATTCCTGGAATTTTCTCAGCTTCCTAAGGGCTTTTTCTGTCCAATGGCTAACCAGTCACCCCCATCCCCCATCCTCTTCACATAATGTTGAGGAAGAAGCAAGCAGGGTCAAACATTATCAAAAGGAATCCCCCTCCAAACAGCAAACAAAGCAACAAGATGCCTCCTAAAAAAGCACACAAGATCAAGGACCCAATGCATACCTCAGGCATAAGAAGGCAGAAGAAATATGCCAAGATGGACTTCCAAGTGGTACTGAAAAAGTTACAAGTGTCTGAAGAAAGAATTGAAAGGATAAGTAAAGAGCAACAAAAAGGGAACAAAATATCACAAGATGGGAAAGATACAACCTATATAGTACTAGGAACAATAAAAATATCGAAATACAATCTCAAATATCAAAACTGAAATGGTAAAAATTCACAACATGATAGAGGAAGAAAATCAATGTGTTAGAAGACAAGAAAATCAATGAGAACTTAAAAGAATAAAACAGCAAGAAGACAGAATGAGAATGAAGGAAACATTAGAACCACTTGGGATGACATCAAACAAAATAAAATATATGTGATTGACGTTCCAGAACAGGAGGAAGGTTTGGTTGTTGTTGTTGTTATTGTTGTTATGTCCCATCAAGTCACCTGTGACTCATAGCTACCCTACATACAACAGCCCTAAAAACCTGCTCTTGCCTGTACCAATCATACTGTCTCTGATACACATACCCTTATTACCCCAGTCACTTACACAAGTTACTGAGTTAATCTGTCTCGTCCTGGGTCTTCCTTTCTTGCCCTGTCCCTCCACCCGCCCAAGCATGTCGTCCCTTTCCAAGGATTGGTCCCTCCTTGCAACATGTCCAAAGTATGTCAGACAAAGCTTCAGAATACTTTTCTCCAAGGAACAGCCTGGTTCCACACTCTTCTAACATGTTTGTTCTCCTAGCAGTCCATAGTATATTCAATATGCTTCACCAGCACCACAGCGCAAAAGCATCATTTCTTCTATCATGCCTAGTCAGTGTCCAGCTCGCTGATGCATAGCAAGTGACTGCAAAGACCATGGCCTGGATCAGGCAGACCTTAGTCTCCAGAGTGACATCATTACTCTTCAGTACTTTGGAGAGGTCTCAGAAAACAGACTTTCTCAATGCAATTTATCTTTTAATTTCCTGGATGCTAGTATCAACAGTGTTGATTGTGGAGCCCAGCAGACTAATGCTATTAATCATGATGCTCCAATCAGTCCAGCTTTGAGAATCTTTGCTGAAAATCCTATGTACAATAGAGCAAACTTAGACTAGCAGATATGGCAACTGAGGTTGAGCCATCAAATATGGAAACACAAAGGAGGAGGAAGAGCTGTAAGTAAACAATAGTGATTGGAACATGAAATGTGAAAACCATGAAAGTAGGAAAATTAGATATTTTTGAGAAAGAAATGGAACACATAAATATTGAAATATTAGGTATTATTGGTGAAATGAGATGGACTGGCATGGAAAAATTTGAGTCAGACAATCATATGGTCTAGTATGCTGGAGATGAAAAGGTAAGGACAAAGGTTTTCATAGTTAAAAAAAAAGTCATTTCTAGATCCGTCTTGAAATACAATGTTGTGAGTGACAGAATAATATCCATACACATACAAGGAAGTCCAGGAGGAAGGCAGACAAAAATAAAACAAAACAAAACAAAATTAAAACCTCAAAAGAAAGAAGCACACAGAAAATAGTAGAAAAGAGATACTAGAAGAAAATATTCCACATATCATAAAAAATGGAGAAATACACATTCTAAATGCTCAGTGAACATCAAACAAGAGGACAAGAAAATAACATTAAGACTCTAAAATAAATTTAAAGAAACACCACCAAGGTTAGACTCCTAAAAGCAGCACAAGGAAAAACTAAGAAACTTCTATAAAGGAGAAACAATTAGATTAAGCTCTGGTTTCTCAGCAGAAACCATATGAGCAAGAAGACAATAGGCTGACATATACCAAATGCTGAAAAAGAACAATTACCAACCAAGGATCTTGTACACAGAACATCTGTTCATCAAATATGAAGGAGAAATTTGATCATTTGCAAGCATGGAAGACTTTAAGGACTTTGTGAAAACAAGACCAACTCTACATGAAATTCTAAGGAAAGCCTTTCACACAAAGACAGCAGACGAAATCAGATGGAGCAAAGTAACCAGTAGCAACAGAAAAAGGAAAACAGCAAGATGGTAATGATGAAAATGAGACTATCTTCTCCAGAATCGATCACATATTAGGATGCAAAGCAAGCCTCAACAAATTAAAAAATATTGAAATAATACAAAGTATCTTCTCAGACCATAATGCCATAAAACTAGAAATTACAAGAGGGTTAAACTTACAGATCCACCCATGTGGAAATGAAATAACTGCTAGAACATGATTGAATTGTAAAAGAAATAAAGAATGAAATAAAGTTCCTTGAAACAAGTGAAAATACAACATACTAAGACCTCTGGGATATAGGTCCCAAGGCACTCATCAGGGGGCAGTTCACATGAATAGGCACATACATAAAAAAGGAAGGAAAAAAAAGTCAATGATCTAACTCTACCTTTATCAAACAGAAAAAGAACAATCTAATCCTACAGCCTCTAGAAGAAAAGAAATTATAAGACAAGAGCTAAAATCAAAGAGATAGAAAAAAGAAAACAACTCAAAGCATCAATAAGACCACGAGCTGTTTTTTTAAAGTCAATAAAACTGACAGAGTTAACAAAAGAAGAAAAAAAGAGAAGACAGAGGTAACTTGATTAAGAAATGATAGAGGAGACATCACAACAGAACAAGATGAACTTATACTGATAATATCAGAATACTATAAAAAGCTATACTCTGGTAATTTTGAAAACCTAGAGGAAATGAATGAATTTCCTGGAAACTCATGCCCTATGCAGATATACAAGGACAGATATAAAACACTTGAACAGCCAAAAGACAAAAAGAATTGAGCAGATCATAAAAAGACTGCCTCATACCATAAGAAAAGTCCTGGACCAGATGGCCTCACAACTGAATTCTACCATACATTCACAGAGGATCCATCACCAATTCTACTTAAATTATTTCAAAAAATTAAAGAAGGAACACTCCCAGAATCATTCTATGAAGCAAGCATAACCTTAACACCAAAATCAGGCAAAGATATTACCAAGAAAGAAAACTACAGACCAATATCTCTCATGAATATAGAGGGGAAAATTCTTAACAAAAATCTAGCCAATAGAATCCAAAAGCACATTACAAAATAATTAATCATGACCAACTGCGATTCATAACAAATACACAAGCATGGTTCTATATGAGAAAAATAATAATAATAATTCACCATATTAACAAAGCAAATAACAGGAACCAGGAACCATATGATCTTAACAATTGATGCAGAAAGGCATTTGACAAAATCCAACGCTCCTTCCAGATTATGGCACTCAACAAAATTGGAATAGAAGGGAAATTCCTCAACATAGTGAAAAAGTATGTATGCAAAACCAAGAGCAAAAGAAAAAAAATCTCAATGGAAAAATATTTAAAGCATTTTCCTTGCAAAGAGGGACCATACAAGGATGCTCACTGTGACCACTTCTATTCAATATTGCATTGGAAGTGCTTGCTAGGGCAATACAAGAAGAAAAGAAAATAATACAATAATAATAATAATAATATATGATATAATAGTATACAAAAAACCAAGAAGATTCAACAACAACATAAAACTGTTAGAGCAATTTAGTAGAGGGGCAGGATATAAAATCAATATGCAAAAGTCAATGGGATTCCTCTACAGTAACAAAGAGAACTCAGAGAGGGAAATGAAGAAAACAATATCATTTATGATAGCCAATCACAAATGAAGATACTTGGAAGTGAACCTAACTAGAAAAACAGAATATCTGTACAAAGAAAATTATAGAACATTTCCATGAGACATAATAAAAGACCTAAAGAAATGGAAAAAAATATGCCCTGTTCATGGATAGGAAAACTCAATATTGTGAAAATGACAGTCCTACTGAAAGCAATCTACATGTTCAACACAAACCCAATACAGAAACCAAATTTATTTTTCAAGAAGATGGAAAGATAAATTGTCAAGTTTATGTGGACAGGAAAGAGACCTTGAATAAGCAAAGCACTTTTGAAAAACAAAAATTAAGTGGGATGCATAGCACTCCCTGATCTTAAAACCTACTAAACAGCAGTAGTAACCAAAACAGCATGGTACTGGTACAATGACAGGTACATATACCAAAGAAGCAGAATTGAAAACCCAGAAATAGACCCAGCTATCTATGGTCAACTGATATTTGACAAGGAAATAAAACCTATTAAATCAAGAAATTATAATAATTTTCAATAATATCCGTTGCACCATAAAAATTGCGAAATAATCATATATGCCACCCCACATTCTCCTGCACCTATATTTATCAAGCATTGGGTTGTTGCAAGGCTCACAGACTTTACTCACAGTTGTGAGGTTTATTTGGGAAATGGTTGGATAGTGGGGGAGGCAAAAATATCTCACAGTACAAGCACAGATTTAGTCCAGAAGTTTCAAACTAGATTAACAGTAAGACACAATTCCTCAAATAGTCAAAGTCCAGGTTCAGTTCAACAGCACAAATGCAAGAAGCTTTTGTTTTCTCATCATCCAGCAAACTTTATTTCAGAGCAGTTATAAGTCAGCTTTTCTCCAGGGTTCCTCAGTCTTTTCACAGCAGTACCACAATCTCTTCACCCTCTGTCCACCACTGTCGTAAATGCATGTGGAAAGTGCTCTCTTATATTGGTTCCACAGCTGTTGACGATTTGCAAGAATGCGTGCACACAGTTATCTAGAGACCAACACAATGGTGAGAAAAGCCAATATTCAAGGGTTCTGATACCCCAAAAAACCACTGCCAAAATTAACAAAAGGAAAGAAAAGACACATATAAATAAGAAATGAAAGAAGTGACATAAAAGTACAAACAGTCAAAATGAAATTGATAATATTGGAATATTTTGAAAAGTTATATTCTGATAAATTTAGAAACTTAGAGGAAATGGACAAATTCCTAGAAAATCACACCTTTCCAAAATTGACAGACAGAAGCAGAACACTTGAACAAACCCATTGCAAAAGAAGAAATTGAGCAGGTCATAAAAAAGATGCCCCACTTGCAATTTCAATTATCCCATAAAAATGACTTTATGGGATAATCTATCAAACATTTAAAGACAAACAATCATCAATTCTATTTAAATTATTTTAAAAAATAGAAAAGAAAGAATACTCTCAGATTTATTTTATGATGCAAGGATAACCCTACTACCAAAACAAGGCAAAGACATCACCAAAAAAAGAAAACTATAGACCAATATCTCTCATGAACATAGTGGCAAAAATCCTCCTGGTCAATAAAATCAAACAGTATGTCAAAATAAGAATTCACCACAACCAAGTGGGATTCATAATAAGAATGCAAGAAGTGTTCAACCTAAGAAAAACAGTAATTTATCACATTAACACAGCAAATAACAAGAACCACATGGTCCTGTCAATTGATGCAGAAAAAGTGTTTCACAGAATCCAACATACCTTCCTGATTAAAATACCAAAATAGGAATAGAGGGGAATCTTCTTAACATAGTGAGGTATATATGCAAAACTAAGAGCCAACATAATTTTCAATGATAAGAGACTAAAAACATTCCCTTTGCCAAGAAGGACCAGGGAAGGTTGCCCATTATCACTACTCCTTTGCAATATTATATTGGAAGTTATAGCCAGAGAAGGAAATAAGAGGCATTCAGATTGGTAAAGAGGTGATGAAACTGTCACTATATGTAGATGGCATGATAGTGTACACAGAACATCCCAAAGACTCAACAACTGTTGTGTAACAAACTTTTATACCTAGCAGGCCAATTGAGTAGAGTTTCAACATACAAAATAGTCAGTTGGATTTCTCTACAGCATCAAAGAAAGTAAAGGAAACTAGTAAAGGGAACTAGAAAAGCAGTACCATTTACAATAAACATCACAAGCTGAAATACTAAGAAATAGATTTAACTAGAGACACAAAATATTTTTATAAAGAAAACTACATAACACAACTACAAGAAACAATAAGAGATCTAAGTAAATGGAAAAATATTCCCTGTTAATATATAGAAAGATGGAATGTTATGAAAATGGCAATCCTATGAAAAGCATTGCAATCCCAATACAGATACTAAATTCCTTCTAAAAGGGGATAGAAAAGACAATTTCCAGTTTCATTTGGAAAAAAGGAAAGGGACTCTGAATAAGCAAAGCTCCTCTGAAAAACAAAAATGAAGCATGAATTATCTTAATCCTTGATCTCAAAACCTACTATATAGTCATAGTAATCAAAACAGTATGATATTGGTACAATGACAGATATATAGATAAATGGAATAGAATCGAGTATCTAGAAATCAGTTCATCAACCCACAATTTATTGATATTTGGCAAGTAAACAAAACCCTTTAAAAGGGGAAACTATAGCCTCTTTAACAAATGTTGCTGGCAAAATTAGACATTTACCTTCAGAAAACTGAAACAAGATCCCTCTCTCACACCATACACAAAACCCAACTCAGTGTGGGTTAGAGACCTATTGGCAAAACCTCAAACCATGAGGATAATAAGAGACAACTTTCTCCAACAGAGTGAAAAGCAAGCCCACAGATTTGGGAAAAAAACATTTGACAACTACATTTCAAACAAGGGTCATACAAAAAAGTTACAAAAAACTTCAGGACCTCCACAAAAACAAAAGACTGGTAACCCGATCACAAAATGTATGAAAGACATGAAAAGAATCTTCATGAAGAAAAACTTTCAAATAGCAAAAAAACCAACAACAACAAAACAAAACAACCAAAAAAAACACCCCACACTGAGGAACTGATCAGAATCACTGGCAATCAGAGAGATGCATATCATAACAACAATGAGATACCACCTCACCTAGTATTACCAAAGTTTAACAACATAGCAAACAATAACTATTGGAGAGAATGCTGAGAGATTGGAACTCTCGGGATTGTTAAATGATACAAGTGTTATGGAAGACAGTTTGGCATTATCTTAATCTGAACATAGAAATCACATGATGATGTGTACTGCACAGTCAGAACTGACCCATAGCTGATCCTTCAGTAGATTTTTCAGAGGCAGTAAATTGCACAGGAGTTGATTGCCCATCTTTCTCCCATGAAGCAGCTGGTAGATTCAGACTGTATACATTTTCATTGGCAACATGATTCCTTACCTTTAAGCCACCAGAGCTCCCCATATGGTCCAGCTATTCCACTGCTAGGAATATATCCCAAAGAAATCAGAACTAAGACACTAAGGACATTTGTACACCTATGCTCATAGCAAGAAAATGGAAATGGCCCAAATGCCAATTAACAAATGGATAGATAGAAAAGTTGCGGAGCATCCACACAATGGAATACTATGCAGCACTAAAGAACAATGATTTTGTAAAATACTATATAACATGTGAGAGTGTAGATAGCATTATGCTCAGTAAAATAACTCAGTCACATAAGGAGAAATACTACATAAGACCACTATTGTGAAAATAGGATAACTGAGCAAGAGATGTATAAATATCCAAAAGGGGAAGGATAGAAGAGGAGACAGGAAAAGGGGAAGAGGAATAGCAGTGGTTAATGGGTGGGGCAACGGAATAGGAAAGATTCAATGAGACCTGAAAAGAGAGATGATAATAGGTGTAAAGCAATAGTAATTAACATATATGTGTGTGTATATATATATATATATATATATATATATATAAAGCAATGTACCTAAATGAAACATAATGTATATGAATGATTGCATAAAACAAAGTAAATGTATGGAACACGATGTATATGAATGATTGCATGCAAACCAATGAAAGTTAAAAAAATGAACATGCTGAGATTGTTAAAATACCAACCAAATAAAAATGCACTCTTTTGAAGATGAATTCTTTAAAGTAAGACTCTCACTTTCTTTTCTGCTCTGTGGGTTATCTTTCAGTGCATTGTGCAAACATGGCTCTGAATTAGCTATTTTTTTTCCTCAAAGCCTAAAATCAAGGGTGGTCAGGCCACCCAGAGCAATGAAGGACTGTGTGCAAAAGGCAGAACCCCTTTCCAATAAACAGCCTGCACTGTTTACTGCTGTTTGAGGAAACGAGGTCTTTGGGAAATTCTGGGAGGCTGAGATTGGCAGTGACATGCAGTGAGTGTACCCCGTTGTCGCTGACCCAGTAAATGTGTTCTCATTCAGTATACCATCAAGAACACCTCTGCAATATCTCCCTTGTCCTCATTAGGTTGAAGTTTGCAAGAGAGAGTCTGTAAAGCCAAGTAAAATATGGTGAGACTATGTCTGAGATTTGGGCTGCTGCCACCCAGAGAGAGGAAATGATCTGGCATTAGAACTTCTCTGACAGAGTAAGATCTGTGGGGAGGTGGTGTGCTGGTTAGTCCCAGAAATCTGCAGCACGCATTCACGTTTGAACTCATATACTCTTCAAAGAGAGTTGGTGGCCTAATGCTTAAAAGCTTGTTTGTTAACTGAAAGGTTTGCAGTTCAAAACTACCCAGTGATTCCTTAACTGAGGAGTTGTCAATCAGCTTACATAAAGATCACAGCTTATAAAACCCTATGGGGAAGTCCCACTCTGTCAGTCAGGACCACTGTCAAGTGAAATAAACTCAATGATACCCAATAACAATAAAATTCTTAAAATAAAAAAGAATTGTAATATGATTTGAACATTCTTGAGTATAAGAATCAACAGCAAAATATAATAGCTATAGTAGTTTAAAGAAACGAAATAATTGTAGCTTTGAAATGTGAGGGGAGAGATAGAAGAGAAAAGAAAATCTTTTTTGTGTGTGTATCTTTTCCATTTCTCATGTTATTAAAAAGCAAAGAAATAAAAAAAAAATCTCAAGTTACCATCATGTTGATTCCAAGTCATGACAACCTCAGGTATATCAGTATAGCACTGTGCCCTATTGGGTTTTCAATGACTCGGGGGTTTTGTTTGTTTGTTTTGGTTTTTGGTTTTGTGCTTTTGGGTGTTTTTGTTCTGTTTTTGTTTTCTTTTCTCATATCACTAGGCCTTTATTTGGAGACACTCTGGATGCATTCCAACCTTCAGTCTTTTGGCCACTGAGCACATTAACTGTTTGCAGCACCCAGGATTCCTTTTTTTGCTATGTTGTTTTTTATTGCTGTCAAATCAAGCATGGCTCATAGTGACCCTATGAGCAAAAGGCCTGAAGCCTTTTTGTAATTATCATCATTTTGCAAAGTTCATAAAGTTTCTAGAAGTATGTTGTTTAGGAAGTGGATGTCACTCCTGCTTTTAATCTTTTGCTATACAAATGATAGATAAACATCAAATGCCAAGTCATTTAAAACAAACAATCCTCTTAAAAAGGAAGAAAAATTCGCTTTATAGAATCCGTAAGTTATTATTGTTACTTCAGGAGTTTCTCTCTTCTGGGAGAGAGGGAGAATCATGTGACCACTGTGAGTTGGAGGAAGAGAGGAGTGATCAGTGGGACCTCAGGTGGTTAGCTCTGTTGGTCCCAAAGATACTGTTTGTGGAGACAGTCAGGTGTGGGAAAATGATTGCAGATGCTCACGTAAGTTCCCTCTTACGGGGAGAAGAGTTAGTCTCTGAAGGAGAGGGTGGCTGGGACATGAGGATTTTGTTATCCTGAGATTCGACACACTTTATATCTGGAGGAAATGATCTCCAGAGGTTGTACATGATTTTATCCAAGGAGAATCCTGCTTTTCTCTCTCCTATATTTCTTCTTTCCACTCATCTCTCCCAACCTTACCTCATTTCTCCTCTGTTTCACTTTAGCCAGGGTTGTCCAATCATAAGAGTGGGAGGCTGGATTCTGCCTAAATGCCTGACAAAGAATTCCTAACATAAACCTGGGTATAAGGGCTGAAATTTGATGTTAAAAATAAAAAATGAGAATGCCAATTAAAGACACCCATTATTCATCAACTTTAATGCAGATATGTTGAAGATGAATCCTGAACACTATCTCAAACTTTAAAATCTACAATTGATCCTGTTGTCACTGTGATCAACACTGTTGATGACTCTAGGAAAGAATGGTTCTAGTGTTTTCCTTTTTCTTACTTAGTTCACATGTAAAAATTACAATTTTTCAACCAGACTTTAGGACTTGCTAAAAGTTTATTAAATCAGAGTGTATTAACTCTCTGCATCCTATCTGATGGACAGGAGTTTGACTCCAAAAGATTCAAGTTGCACAAGCTGCAGTTCCTACCCTCAAGTACTTTATTGGCATTTGCATTCCACTGGATCATAAATATAACTGGTTGCACTGCAATTAAGCACTTAACTGTTAATCTAAAGGTAGAAAGAACTGGCTATTTGTCCCATTAGGATTGTTGTTGTTGTTGTTGTTGTTATGTGCCCTCACATCGCCTGTGACTCATTGCGACCCTATGTACAACAGCCCTAAACTCTGCTCTATCCTGTGTCAATCTCACTATCTCCAACACACCCACCCCTATTACTCCAGTCCTGAATCAACCCATGTTATTGAGGGTCTTCTTCTCCTGTGCTGTTCCTCCACCCTCCCAAGCATGATGTCCTTCTCCAAGGACTTGGTTCCTCCATGTCCAAAGTATGCAGATGAAGCTTCAGAATCTTTGCCTCCAAGGAGCAGCCTGGTTTAATCTTCTCCAGGCTGAACCTGTTTGCTTTCTTAGTAGTCCATGGTATATTCAGTACTCTTCTTTAACACCATAACTCAAAGGCATCAATTCTCCTTCTATCCTCCCTAGTCATTGTCCTATAAATCCCTAGGGGGCAATTCTGCTTTGTCAGATTGGGTCTCTATGAGTTGGAATTGACTCTGCAATATCCAAGAAAAATACAGCTGCCCTCCATTCTTCCGAGATTCTGCTTAGACTTCCTATGCCCAATTACCTTCAGTATTGAATTGCCAAAGTGTTTACTGTGGGCACATACTTGTGTTCCTTTAATCAAAAGGGATAAAAAAACATTGGAAACTTGTAGACTTAGATAGAAATCGTTGTTAGGTAGGTACTGTCAAATTGCATTCAACTCATTGTTGAACAAGAGATCTGAACCCTGTGCTGTCCTCGTCATCTCTGACACCCTGGATCCCATTGCTACAGCCACTGCATTAACCTGTCTGATTGACGGCCTTCTGGGTTTTTGCTAAACTTTCACCTTTCTAAGCATAATGTCCCTCTCTAAACATGTCCTCTTCAAAGTATGTCAAATGAAGTTTTATCATTTTTGTCTCTAATAAGTATTCTGGTTGCACTTTCTCCAAGAACTGTAGAAATACCATTAGAATAAATAGAAACATCATGATATTAAAGGCTAATAAAGTGAAAAATGCTAGACTTAAAACTCTAGATACTACTCACAAATCTATTTGATGTAATTCCCATATTTTTCTAAATAAGTTATTGGACTACAGTGATATAGAAAACAATTTTTCTGGCCTTAATGTGTTATGCGTTGCCTGGTTCAAATCCACTAGCCACGCCATAATTGAAAGACAGCGCAGTCTGTCCCACTAAGCTGTGGAAACCCCAAGGAGGTGCTATGATTTGGAATCTAGAAGAGACTGGAGATGAGGATACAGTGGCAACTCATTTGAGAAGCTGAACTATATGAAGAGGAATGTGGCATCAGGATTGGAAGAAGACTCATCAACAACTTGTGTTATGTATATGACACAATCTTGCTTGCAGAAAGTGAAGAGGACTTGAAACACTTGATGCAGAATATCAAAGCCTACAGCCTTCAATACGGATTATGTCACAACAGCAAGAAAACAAATATCTTCATTAGTGGACACATAACATCATGAAAGATGGAGAAAAGATTGGAGTTGTTAATGATCTTATTTTACTTGGATCTACAATCAATCCCTTTGGTTAACAACAGTCAAGAATTCAAAAGATGTGCCACGTTGGGAAAATCTGCTGTCAAAGATCACTCCAAAGTGTTAATGAGAAACCATGTCAGGTTGGAGATTCCAGTGCACCTGATCGAAACCATGTTTTTTGTCTTTTTTTTTTTCTGTCCTCGTGTTATTTTTTATTTTTTTATTATTAATTTTAATGAAAATTTACAGAGACTTTGGATTTCCATTCATTCATTGTTGCACTTTTCTCCCTGCCCAACCTCCCCTGCACTTTGAAAAGTAAAAGAAAAATTCTTTCATTGTTATACAATCCCTCCCCTCTTTTCAATTACTTCCTATGCATCTGAAAACTGGACAGTGAATAAGGATGACAGAAGACTTGCTACCTTTGAAGAGGAGTGTTGGAGGAGAGTCCTGAATATCCCACAGACCGCTAAAAGAAACAACAAATCTGTCTTGGAGGAAGTGTAACCAGCGTGCTCCTTAGAAACAAGAGTAGTGACCTTTATCTCATATACTTTGGAAATATTGTCAGGTGGGGCCAGTCCTTGGAAAAGAACATGCCGCAACAGGTGGACAGTCAGAGAAAGATGCCAAACAAGATGGAATGACACCGTGACTACAACAATGGGAATGAGCATATCCGAGATCATGAGGACAGCGCAGGATAGGGCAAGGTTCAGTTCTGTTGTTCCTATGAGTCATAGTCGACTTGATGGCACATACAACAACAACAACATGGAACACAGCTCTGCTCTGACACCCATACACACAGAAGGTGATCAAAAATTGGAGTCTACTTTGCAGCAACTGTCTTTTTAATGTGTTTGTTTAGTCATGTAAAAAGGTTGAGAAACACTGGTTGAGGGGAGGGAACTAGAAAATGGAGTCTATTTAATTCTAAATGTATAATAATTCCTCCCCTCCCCCCCAACTTTCACTCATTCACTCACTCTGTCATTGAATTAGTAACTAGCTCATAGCTGACCCATTAGTGGGTTTCGAGAGGCTGTAAATCACACAGGAGAAGTCTTCTCATCTTTCTCCAATAGAACTGCTGGTGGATTCCAACAGCCAGAGAGGAACTACCTTTAGGTCAGCAGAATAATTCCCTACAGATGATGCCACCAGAACTCCCTAGCTTCCTCTCCCTCTCCCTCTCCCTCTCTCTCTCTCTCTCTCTCCCTCTCCCTCTCCTTCTCTCCCTCCCTCTCTCCTCCTCCTCCTCCTTCTTCTTTTCTCTCTCTCTCTCTCTCTCACACACACACACACTGCTTTTGAGTAGTGACCAACTCATAGCTCACCCTTTAGTGGGTTTTTCATGTCTGTGTAAATCACGAAGAAGGAGAATCGCTCATATTTCTCCTGAAGGGCGGCTAGTGGATTCCATCTGCCCACCTTTGGGCTGGCAGCTGATCTCCCTATCTACCATGCTCATCCATAAATCATAAATTCTTCTCTGTTTTTGTTAGTGATGTTGTTAGGTGCTAATTGAGTTGATTCCAACATGTGGTGACTCCTTGTGACAGGACAGAACTTCTCTGTAATCTGTAAACAGAACTTCCTTGTAATCTTTGTGGAAATATATCAGCAGATTTTTCATGTATAGATGTGTTCAAACCATAAACCCCTAGCTTAGCAGAAGAGTCTTAAATGTTGCTCCATCAGTGCTCCTTAATCCCTCTCTGGATGACTGTATGAGAAAACCATAGTTATAAATGCTTCTGCCTCTGGAACGAGTCTCATTTCTGTTGACTTCCCTCAAGTGATCTCAGATCTATGGCAGGAGCCTATGCCCGCCAATCTTATCTGTACTTTTCCATACAGCTTCAATGCGATGCAGACTTGGAGTCAGAAAGAATATTTTCTAAGTACATCGTACCAGATGGTTAGAAATGCTCAAGACCTGGGTATTTTTATAACTTAGCATTGGATAAATGTGACAATATCTGGGATTTGTTGAGGAGAGCTTATTTAGTACAAATAAAAAGGCAGAGTGAATTCTCAGAATGTGGCCAGGCAAAGCAAGCAGATGTGAGAATCTCTGTGCAAGAGTACTGCATTCCAAAGTTAGCCTGATCAATTCTGCCTCCCGGCTTGGCATGTTATGGACACATTTAGTCAGAGTTCATCAGCCACCTTGTTCTCAAGTAGGAATTGTTGGCCAGCTGAAAGCTATTACCTTATGGAGCCCTGTGGGCAGAAAGCTTGACAAGGTAGGTAGAAATCCTTATCCCTCTTCTCTCAGCATGATGTGTTCACTGGTCCATCTGCTGCCTCTCCTTTAACACGAGGAAGTTCAATGGCCAGGGAACCTTTGCCTGGGGCATGATCTGCAGCTGGCAGTCTTGGAAACGCTCTGGCACATGTGGAGATGAGTTGGAGCTCAGAGAAAGTACAACTTCTGTGAGTGACCATAATCACTTGGCATTTGCACCACAGAGCACACTTCCATATACAGCAACACCCTTTCAAAATGACTTTTTAAATTTTTGTGGTTGTATGTGTTAAAGGAATATTTGTTAAAGGAATTTGATAAAGGAATATGTGTTAAAGTAACAACACATCCACATTCAATATTTTGCATGTATATACATTGACTGTGTTCATTGTAATGTGTGACCATCACCTAAATTATTATAGGTGCACATCTGAAGCCTTGTCGTGACCTTGAGAATTAGTTATAGCAAAACATCGACAGGTGCATAAACTAGTTTTTAGAGCCATTACTGTATTTCCCAAAGCTACCCAGTTCATCTCTGGAAGAATCAGGACTGTCTATCTATAGTCGAAACTCTTTCTACCCGTCCCTCCCTCTTTGGTCTCATCTGACCAAAGGTAGTCATGAGCGTGACTTTAACCATGTAAAGACTCCTTTGCATCAAAACTGAGATATTTAGGCCAGGCTTCAATATTACCAAAAGGTCCCATGAGGCTCCTTACTACAAAGTTGATCTTTTAAACATGCCCGTCAAAACATACATGGAATTAGACTCCAGAGAACTGAATTTGACTAATAGAGTTTTGAGTTGTATAAGCCCTCCTGGTGAAGTAAGTGCTTGGTGGCTGAGAGGTCAGCAGCTTAAACTCACCTAGTAGCAGCGACTCCATGGGAAAAAGATATGGCTTTTGTTCTGGTAAAGATTACAGCCTTGGGAATCCTATGAGGTGGTTCTATTCTTTCATCAAGCATCCTGGGAGTTAGAATAAACTCCACAGCAATGAGTTTCTGTTTTAGTGGTAAGATTCTCTCATGCAGGAGACTTGGATACGATTCTCAGCTAATGGGTTTTTTGGTTTGGTTTTTTTTTTTAGCTAATGGGTTTTGTATGCAACCACTATCCATTTATCAGTGGAGGCTTGCATGTTGAACAGGTTTCAGGGGAGCTTCCAAAATGAAGTAGAGTAGGAAGAAAAGCCTGGAAATCTACTACTGAAAATCAGTCATAAAGATCCTGTGGATCATAGTGGTCTGATCTTCACTTAAACATGTGATGGGTACAGGACTGAGTGATTGCTTGCATGGGTTTGCCGTGAGCTGGCTTGACAACAGCTAACAATAACAACCATTTCTATAGGCAAGCTCTGTCATTCAATCATTCACCAGCTAGTCAACCAATATTTCTAGAACATCTTCAGGTACCAAATATTGTGTAAGCTCTGAGGATACAAAGATGGGTTAACTGGTATTTCAGCTTGCTTGGCTCCTGGTCTCTGATGGAAGAAATAATGAAATAACCACCATTCAGAGCATGCATTTTAAACAGAGGCATGTTGAAGCACAACAGAGGAAGTGACAAATTATGCCTGAAGTTACCAGGGAGGACTTCAGAGAAAAGTATACAGCATGTGAGCTTTGAAATACAAGAGAAGAAAGTGATGGAAAAGTAGAGGAAACGTTATGTGCCCAAAAGAAAGCATTTTGTTTTGATATCAAATATCTGTGAAAAAAGTTTTACCTTTAACAGAACTAAAAGAACTTTGTAACATTGGCCCAGAGCCATGAGATTGAAGACAAGAGCAAGACCTGTGTTCAGCATGCCTGAGAAGAAGCTGTCTTGACTGATGAATTGTGTCTCAAGTTTTTCTGACCTGAGTTATAACATGTTACTTCCTTAATAAACCCTGTAATTGTGAGTGTTGTCTTGTGAGTTCTGTATGATTATTGCAATGGGTCAGTGGACCTAGTAAAGATCAGCAAAACCCATGATGGGATGGTTTGGGCTTGAATTGATGAAAAAGTAAGAGTGAAAGTGAGAAAATTTTGGTGACAATTCTTTACCTTTGACAGGTTAGTGATGTCACATACTATTAACCAGCTACCAGCTACACTCCTTACCCACTAGGCCACCAGAATTCCCAACATTGTTTTTACAGCAGCTTACCATTGTCTTATTAGAAAATTATGCTCTTAAAACTCTTTGTGGACATGGATTATCATTTATAAAACTACCCATATATTCTGTGAGGTTTTTAATTGAGATCTTAATGGAAGTTTATAAAGAACTTGAATTTCTATTAATTCACTGTTGTACATTGTCCTCC
>NW_006399767.1:10404194-10411873 GCF_000299155.1 Elephantulus edwardii | reverse complement strand
TCTTATTCTGGACTCTTGTCATACTAATAATACCTAATCATATATTCCTTTTGCACAGTTCTCTCCCTCATCTGTTTCAGTGCTGTGCATATTATTTATCCCCTCTTTTCTTAGTTTTCTCCCCACTCCCATGTCAGTCCTGCTTTATAAAAGTGGCTTTATGCAATATTTGTCTTTTTGTGATGGAGATATTTCACTCAGCATAATGTCCATGGTCACCCATTTTGTATAATATTTCATGAGTTCTTTTTAATTTTCAGTGCTGCATATATTCCATTGTGTGAATATACTATACCTTCTCTATCCATTCATTTGTTGATGGACACTTGGGTTGTTTCCAACTCTTTGCTACTGTGAACAAAGCAGCAATAAACATAGGTGTGCATATATTTGCTTGGGTGGCAGTTCTAGTTTCTTTAGGGTTGTTCTGTGAATTTTACCTGTTCTATTTATTCATCTGATCTTTCTCCCCAGCTTTTCTTGATCTTAGTTTGTAGGTTTCCTCTGCATTAGCATAGACATGCTTGTCAAACTTACTCCATATCTATTCAATATGTGTGCTGAGCATACCTTTCAAGAAGCTGAACTATATGAAGAAGAATAGTAAGAAGGCTAATCATCAATGTGTGTTTTGCAGATAACACAACCTTTCTTGTAGAAAGTGGAGAATACTTGAAGTAGTTACTACATAAGGTTAAAGACTACACTTTTCAATATAGATTACATTTCAACATCAAGGAAACAAAAACACCTCACCATTGGAGCAATAGGCAGCATTATGACTGAAAAAACTGAAGTTGTCAAAGATTTAATTTCATTTGGATTCACAATTAATATCAATGTTAATATCAGTCAAG
Organism: Elephantulus edwardii; assembly: GCF_000299155.1. NCBI lineage: Eukaryota > Metazoa > Chordata > Mammalia > Macroscelidea > Macroscelididae > Elephantulus > Elephantulus edwardii. Next base: position 10,411,016 of record NW_006399767.1, on the reverse strand, counting down.
ATATCAAAACATGTATTGCACTGGGAAAAATCTGCCATCAAGGACCATGCCAAAGTGCTAAAGAGCAATGATGCCAGTTTAAATACTAAGGTAAGCCTGATGCAAGGAATGATGTGTTCAATTGTTTCATATGTATATGAAAGTTACACTAGGGACATCATAGCCAATGTGTGTGTCTTGGCTGAAGGCAAAGAGTTCCAGAGGAATGTCTATCTGTGTTTCATAGATTATGCAAAGGCATTTAACTGTGTGGATCACAACAAATTGTGGCTGACCTTGAGAAGACTGGGAATTCCAGAACACTTGATTGTGTTCAAGTGAAAGCTATACGTGGACCAGGAAGCAGTAGTCAGACTAGAGCATGGAAACACTGCATGGTTCAGGATCAGGAAAGGTGTGCATCAGGGAAGCATCCTATCTCCATACCTTTTCAATCTATATGCAGAATAGGTCATTCTGGAGGCTAGACTTTATGAGGAGGAATGTGGCACCATGATTGGAGGAAGATTTATCAACAACCTGCCTTATGTAGATGACACAACCCCTCTTGCTGAAACGGAGGAGGATCTGAAGTGTCTGCTGCAGAAGGTCGAGGACTACGGCCTTCAATATGAATCGAAGTGCAACATTAAGAAAAAAAAAAGATTCTCACCACTGGACCAATTAACAGTTTCATGCTGGATGGAGAAGAAATTGAGATTGTTGATAACTTCAGCTTGCTTGGTTCCACAATCAACACTCTTGGCACCAGCAGTCAGGAAATCAAAAGATGAATTACATTGGGAAAATTGGCTGTCAGGTACCTCTCTAGAGTACTAAAGACCAATGATGTCAGCCTGGAGTCTAAGATGTGCCTGATCCAGGCCATGGTCTTTGCAATTACTTGCTATGCATCAGAGAGTTGGACAATAACTAAGGATGATAGAAGAATCGATGACTTTGAGTAGTGGTGCTGGAAAATAGTGTTGACCATGCCGTGGACTGCCAGGAGACAAACAGGTCTGTACTTGAGAGTATAATGCTAGGCTGCTCCTTGGAGGCAAGGATTTTGAGGATCTGTCTCACATACTTTGGGCACATGGCCAGGCAGAACCAGTCCTTGGAGAGGGACATCATGCTTGGAAGTATGGAGGAACAGTGCAGGAGAGGAAGGCCCAGGAGGAAATAGACTGCTCAGTAACTGGAAGAATGGGATAAGGGCTGCTGGAAACTATGAGATTGGCTCAGAATAGAGCAAGTTTCAGAGCTAATGAGTTACATGTGACCTGATGGACATAACAACAGCAACACCACCTGAGAGTTAGATAATCACTAAGGATGACAGGAGAAGAATCGATGCCTTTGCACTGTGGTGTTAGAGAAGAATGGTGAACATCCCATGGACTTCCAAAAGAAAAAACAAGGAAGTGAAACCAAGGTGCTTTCTGGAAGCAAGGATGGTGAAATTTCATCTTACGTACTTCAGGCATATTGTTAGAAAAAGCCGGTAGTGGGGGGAAAAGGATCATGCTGGGAAAGGTGAAACATCAGTGAAAGAGGAGAAGACTTAGTGAGATGTATTGACATGTTGACTGTGACAATGGGCTTGATCATGTTGGTGACTATGAGGATGAGGCAAGGCAGGGCAAAGTTTGGATCAATTGTTCATAAGTGACTAGGAGTTGTAGTTGACTCAAAGCACATAACAACAGCAGCATTTGCCTAACAGTGAGGTCTGGTGATGTATTCCATAAGGAGTTGCATTGTAAACCAGACATGGTGCTTCCCTGCCAGTCTGAATCCACTTGAAGCTCTGAGTAGGACGGGGGCGGGGGGGGGGGTGAGCACTCTCCTCCTGTAGAATTTACAGCAGCAGAACATCTACTGGAGGCTCAGTTAGGAGTTTGTATCTTCTTAACAGTAATGAAATTTTTAAAAAATCATTTGTCTAGCAGAAAGTTCTCTGTGGAAGAAAAATGGACAATCCCTTTCTGTGCAATTTACAGTCTCAGAAACTCAAGGAAGGGTCAGTTCTGAGTTGATTCTGACTCATGGTCAAGGAGAGGCCTATACGTCCATCAGGCCTCTCTCTTCGATCAGAGAATAACCTCCAGGCCATATCTAAGTGGGCAGGGCGCAGGTTTCTTACTTGGAGCATGTGCATCGAGCAGGTTGAAGACCTTATTGGGAGGCACAGTAATGAGGGCTTGTATTTGGGGGTTCTCTTCAGTGTATATGATTTCTCAGTGACACTGTATTTTAGTTTTCTCCAAATTCAATGGGGGAGATGATTAGTATTATCAAAAGACTTGTTTTAGCACCTTCTCCACTCACCTGCTTTTTTTAGAAAGCAATTCTCAAGTTATGTTCTGGCAACCAGAGTCCCACCACATGTAAAGTGCTATAGCACAGGGAGGGGCCACCTGGTCTCAGTGGCTTCCAGAGACCAGTTTAAAATAATAAATAGCCTGATGACTTATAAAAGAACCTCCAGAGAATGTGGGGACCCAGTAAAATGACTGATGCTCATAATTAGAACCATCACAAGTCATGATTTACAGCTTGTGTCATGTTGACCATATTCTGTTTAAGAAGTTGGGGGAAATGTATATTTTCTTTTAGAAAATTTTGTGATTCCAATTTCAAAATAAAACTCTAAATGAGTGAGCTTTATTTATTTGTGAAGTGGACTACTAACACTGCCAGATAAATGAGGCATTAAACTGACTGCAGATGTGAGTGTACGCATGTGTGTGAGTGTGTACATGTGTGTGCATGCTTTCCTGTAACTTGGTTAGCACTGAGGCCCACATTTGAGTTATCCATCAGGCTCTCAGCTTTGGACTAGGTGCTGTGGGAATTTCTTAAGAAACAGAGAAGATGCATAGAGAGACCCCTGGGTCACATGCTTTTGAGCTCATGGTTGCTCTTTCATTACTCTGAGATTCATTTGTATTTCTAATACAATCAATTTCTTAGCTTGAGTGAGTTCCATCTTGAGTTATTCAGGATATTAATGTTGACTTAGGGAGCTCTGATGGCCCAGTGGTAAGAAGCTACACTGCAATCTCAAAGGCATGTGGTTCAAGTTCACTAGCTTCTCAGTGAGAGAAGGTTGAACAGTTTCTTTCAGTGAAATTTACTGCTTCTGAAAACCTACTAGAAGGTCAGCTATGAGTGAGTTCTGACTAGATGGTACTTAACAACAACAATAATGCTAACTTGGGAAATGAATGCATAGCTTTATTAAACTGTGCAATCATCACCATCCCAAATAAGTGGATTTAATTATCCGTAGAAATGTACATGACATTAATTAATGAAGTGGTCAGTAGTTTTCCTTCTTTTAGATCATTAGCCAAAATAAAACTTGATATACTATAGAAATAGATACATAACATAAAGCACTAAAATTCTTTGTTTAAATAGAGCTGGTTTTGGTGTGTGTGTGTGTGTGTGTGTGTGTGTGTGTGTGTATTTATTTCTACATGTAAGTGCATGTGTAACACAAATGTATTTTTAACAGAAAAGTGCAATGTCCTGATTATGTGATTCATAAGACCACAAAGAACACATAACTTTATAAGATTTTCTAAGAGTTTGTTGATTGGTTTTGTGGTATGTCCAATTTCAAAACCAGATTTTTCCCAAATATTTTTATCACCATGTTTAGCCCTGGTTTGTTTTCTCCAGTTTGCACCTATTACCATTGTTGAAGGATGAATTTCTTTCCTCATATAAACAAATATGTACTTTAAATTTTTTATAACTTTTGGCTTCTGAAGCAACTAAACCTTATTAATTTTCTGCATCTGCTTCCATGAGCTTTCAAAGATGAAGTTTGGAGATTTTTCTTTTTTCTAGATCAGTCAAGGTCTCAGAAAGGACAGATAGTACCCTCCAATCATGACAATCAGAGAAAATACTGAAGGATTTAATTTTCCTTGGGTTCACAATCATGAAAGCAGCAGTTAAGAAATCAAATGATGTATTACAACGAACAAAGGAACACTTTAACATGGTATAGAGCAAAAGGACATCACATTGAGGTGTCTAATGTGTACCTTACCCAAACAATGACATTTTCCAATTGCTTCATATATTTGTGAAAGTTGAACAATGAATCTAGTAGGCTGAGGAAGAATTGATGCCTTACGATTGTGGTATTGGCAAAAATGAAAATTATTGAATAAATTGTGGACTACCAAAGAATAAACAAATCTACTTTGAAAGAGAGATAGCTAGTATATTTCCTAGAAGTGAGAATGGTGAGATTTCAACTTACATACTTTGGACATATTACCAGTAGTGGCTAGTCCCTGAAAAAAGCAGATCGTTACCAAAACAGAAGACCCCAAAGGAGATGGGTTGGCATCATGACACCTCAGTGGATTTAAACAATTAAAACAAAAAGAACAGCAATTTGATGGCCCAGGATCAGACAGTGTTACACTCAGATATACATGAATCAGAACCAACTCAGTGGCATTTCACAAGAACAAAGAGATATTATTGTTGTTGTGTGGCTATGTGCCATTAGCTTGGAAGCAACCCATAGCTCAAACACCCCAGTGGATTATGAGAGGCTGTAAATTACCAAAGGAGGGAATTCCCCATTTTTATCCCACAGAGAATCTGATATTTGAACCATGTGTCTTTGGGTTGGCAATCTGAGGTGGAAATTCCTCACCACCACTAGGCCTCAGAACTCCCTAAGAGTTTATCGTGAAGGTTTAATTATATAAAAACAGGTGATATGTATAGAATTCATAGGAAGAGTTGAGGAATAAAGACTAAAGGCAACAGAGCCATTATTACCCCTAGAACTGGATGGGATAAGGGAGGCAAGAGGGCTAAAAAGGTTATCAGAAACAGAAAGGAGAGAGTTCTGAAAGGAATGACAGGACTCATAGCAACCCAAGGCCACCTGACTTAAAGAGCACAGAGAGAATAAATTCTTTGGATTGATGCTACTTTTGTGTGTCCTGGACTTGACACTAGCACTTATTTTCCTCTTGTCCACTGTCAGAGCTTCCAGTGAACTAATAAGAAGCAGAAGCCCCTTCTAGGCCTGTTGGTCTGGCCTGTATTTACATCAGCTTCCTTGGCCTATACCTGCATCAGAGTGGAGAGGAGATGAACACAAAGGAGCAAATATATGTAAGATTACTCTACATATACAATCCACATGTGAATACGTGAATGTACACAAGGGTATTTGTGCACATGGGAAGAGTGGACATACATAAAGAAATTTAACAATTACTCTCTTTAAGACCAAGGCTTGATGTTTCTGTTAGGTGCAATTGAGTTGAGTATGACACATAGCAATGCTATGAACAACAGATCTGAGCCCTGTCCTGTCCTGTGCCATCCTCACAATCTCTGACACACTTGAGTCCATTGTTGAAGTCACTGTGCCAATCCATTTCCTTGTGTCTTCCCCACTTTCACGGACCCTCCATCTTTCAAAGCATGGAATCCCTTTCCAAGGAGTAGCCTGTCTTAGCAACATGTCCAAAGTATGTAAGATCAAGCTTTGCCATCCTTATCTCCAGGTAACACTCTAGCTGCACTTTTTTCCAAGACATACATGTCCATTTGTTCTCTTGGCAGTGCCTGGGCTATTCAGTACTCTTTTCCAACACCATAACTAAGAAGCATCAATTGTTCTTCAGTCATCCTTATGCACTGTCCAGCTCTCAGATGTACATCTTAATCTTCAAGCTAACACCACTGGCTCCTCAATATTTTAGAGAGGTCCCTGAAATGGACTTGCCAAATATAATATGTCTTCTGATCTGACTGCTAATACCAAGGGTGTTGATTTTGAATCCAAGTAAGATTGACTATTTCAGTCTTGTCTCCATACATCACAGTGTTGTTTATTGGTCCAGTGGTGAGAAATTGTGTCTTCTTGATATTGAGGTGCAATCCATATTTAACACTCTAATATTTGATCTTCTGCAGCAAGTGTTTCCTCTTCATTTTGAACAAGCAAGATTGTATCATCTCCACAATGCAGGTTGTTCCTATGTCTTCTTCCAATCCTGATGCCACATTCTTCTTCATAAAGTCTAACTTCTTGAATGATTTTTCTCAGTATATAAATTAAGTATGGAGAGTGGTTACAACTATTCAGTGTTCCCTGGCTCTGTTTGGACAAAAGCTTCTTGACCTAGACATAAGTTCTGTATGAACACAATTAAGTGTTCTGGTATACTCATTCTTCTCAACGTTAGTCATAATTTGTTATGATACATGCAGTCAATTGCCTTTCCATAGTCAAGAAAACACAAATAGATATTCTCCTGGTTGTTATTGCTGCTATTATTATGTTCCATAGTCTCCCTACCCTGTACTAAGCCAATCTCATGGTCTTTGACACACCTATCCCCATTACCCTACTTACTGTGTCAATCCATTTCATCCAAGGTATTATTCCCTGCACTGTCCCTCCACTCTTCTAAATACAATGTCCTTTTCCAAAGATTGGCCCCTCCTGGCAACATGTCCAAAGTCTGTGACATAGATCCAAAATTCTTGACTCCAAGGAGCAGTTTGGTTTCACCCTCTCTAGGACAACATACATGTTTGTTGTCTTGGCAGTCCATGGTATGTTCAGTAATGGAATTGAGTCACAAACCGAGATTTGTACACTAGTGCTCATAACAGCATTATTCACCATCACAAGAACATGGAAACAGCCCAAATGTTCAACTACCAACAAATGGCTTGAGAAATTATCGTACATTCACACAATGAAATACTTGTTTTTTATAATCTTTAGCGGGATCTTGCTTGTACATGATATTAATGATATTGTTAAATAATTTCCACACT
>NW_006399767.1:10396984-10402884 GCF_000299155.1 Elephantulus edwardii | reverse complement strand
CCCAATAATTTTGGCCATTCTCTGGTCTTTTCTCTTCCCTCTAGTTCCCAGTTGTTAAAAGAGGGAAAAATTTAAACAAATGTGTAACAAATAATTTTGAACATTATAATCTTTTAAGCTTACGGCTAGAAGTATTAACAATATCATCATTTCCAATGCAGAGATATATGTTCCAATGCAGTACCTATTTTGCATAAATGGTTTTGGTAAGAAGAATGTTGTAAATGTGGATACATTTCCACTATTCCTCCTCCATGCCACAATATAGTGTTACTAGCTTGAGCAGTTATAAATGCATTTCTATCCTTACTCTAACTTAATTCTTTTTTTTTTTTTTTTTAGTTGGCTGGATTTCTTGGCACAACCTGGTGAGCTCATTCAGGATTGCATCTGTTTGCTGAAATATGACAATTGATGTTCCATTAATTAGTTGATTAATTGATTGAATTGAATAATTGTGTAATTTAATTCTTCAGCATCTTTGTTGATTTTCTTTCTGGTCATCCTATCTTTTCATGATGGTGATATATTGAAATCTTTTTCTACAATGTGAAGTTGTCCAATACTTTTTTCGGTACAGTTAACATTTGCTCTGTGTATTTTGCAGCTTTATTATTCAGTACATAGATATTTACGTATGATAGCTGTATGATCTTCTTTTACCATATAATAGCTGTATTATCTTCTTTTGTTGACATTTCCTGCATTATATTGTGTCCTTCCTTGTCCTTTTTTGATGATTTTTACCCTGAAGGCCATTTTATTGGAGATTAATATTACTACTCTTGTTTTTCTTCCCTTGTTATTTGCTTGGTACATTTTTTTCCACTTTTTGATTTTTTGGAGTCTTTGTCTTTGCTTTTTTTTATCTCTTATAGACAGCATATTGACATGTGTGGTCTTTTCCCTTTTAAAATTCCAACCTACTACATTTTTCTCTTCACTGGTGCGTTTAGTCACATTCAATGTCATTATTGAGAGGCAAAATTTTATTGCTGTCATTTTGTTGGGTTCTTGTTTTGTTATTACTGTGACTTTGATCCTTTACTCCTTTTTGGTGGCATTGCTGTGGGAAGGACTTTGTTAGTATTTCTTCCAACATTGGTTTTGCTTTCACAAACCCCCTTTGTTTCTACTTTTCTGAGGATATCTTGATTTTCTGTCATATCTGATGGACATTTTGGTGAATACAGCATTGTTTGACAGCTGTGTTCTTTGAGTGTTTGATATATATCATCCTGCTGTCTTCTTGCTTACATGGTTTCTGCTGAGAATTCGACAGTTAATCTTGTTTGCTATCCTTTATAGGTTATTGTTTGTTGTTGTGTGCCATCAAGTCACTTGTGATTCATAGTGACCCTATATACAACAGCTGTGAAACCTGCTCTATCCTCTGCCAACCTTATTGTCTCTGATACACCTACTTCCATTACCCCTGTCACGGAATCAATCCATCTGATCAAGGGTCTTCCTCTCTTGCACTGTCCCTCCACCTTCCCAAGCATGATGTCCCTCTCCAAGGACTGGTAACTTCTTGCAACATGAGCAAAATGTGTCAGACAAAACTTCAGAATACTTGCCTCCAAGAAGCAGCCAGCTTTCACTCTCTCTAGGACAAACTTGTTTGTTCTCCTAACAGTCCATGGTCTATTCAATACTCTTTGTCTTTGATTCTGTCAAATTTGACTGTGTTATGTCTTGGTGTTTTTCCTTTGGAGTGCATGCTACATGGGTTCTTTACACTTCTTGGATGTATATTCTAAATTACCTGAACAGTTTTCTTCTATTAATTCTTCCACAAATTTTTCAGTGCCTTTTTTTCCTGCTTATTCCTTTCTGGAATTCCAATTATGCACAGGTTATATCTCTTTATAGTGTCCCATATTATTCCTAAGCTTTCTTCATTTTCTTTTCATCTTAATTCTACCTTTTGTTCTAGCAGAGCAGTACAAGGAGCTGTATGTTCTGTTAAACTAATTCTGTATTCTGTCTCTTCAGTTCTGGTCATCTGTTCTTCCAAAATGTTGACAACTTTTGAGTCACTGCTTCTAATATTCTGGATTACTGATCCTTGTTTTTCTAGGGTTTCTAATGCCTCATCAATTTTAACTGCTTTGTCTTGTATTATTTTTAAAAGTTCCTCTTGGCTGTTGCTTGTAGATTCCTGCAATTCTTATGAGTTTTTCTTTGACCCATTGAAAATACTTGGTCATTGTTCTCTTGAATTCTTTGGCAGAAAGTTCGATAAGATTTTCTGCCTTCAGGAAATCCACTGAATCTGTGTCTTGATCACTCCTTTGGGGAATGATATTTTTTGTATGTGTGATGTGAGGTAGTCTGCTTCTTTCATGTCATTGCTGTGATAGAGTTTTTCTTACCTGGGGTTCTTACGAGACCTGGGTCTTGTGACTTTGGCTGGAGAGCTCACTGCTCCAGAGAAGGGGAGGGCAATACACCCTGCTGGAAGACCTCTTTGGTTCCTGGGCTCAACATTCCAGGGAAGAGGAGGGAAATTCATGCTCTTTGGTCCTGAGGCTGATGAGAAATCTTGTCACAGATAGGGAGTCCCCCCCTGGGAAAGGAATTCACTCTGCTTTTGGTTCTTCCTCTCTGATCTTACCTCTGGCAGGAAAGTTTATTTTGTCTAACGATCTCACCAGGAGGGGCTTAAATTGCCCTTTGAAATCTTCATTTCAGTTCTTTTTTTAAGTATCTTTTCCCTTTGTTTTGTCTTCTTGTCAATCTAGTGCAATTTTCAGAGTCTATTCTGATACCCATTTTAGTGTTTTCTTTCTCTTATGTCTTTGTAATGACCTTTTCTTTTTATGTATGATGTCTTCGATGTCATCACATAACTCATCTGGTCTTTATTTATTGGTGTTTAGTGCCTTAGACTTATTCTGGAGATGATTTTTTAGTTCAAGTGGGATAGACTCAAGTTATATTTTGGTTCTTGTGGACTTCTATTCATTTTCTTCAACTTTACTTTGAACTTGCACATGAGTACTGAATGGTCTGTTCCACATCCGGCACCTGGCCTGGTTTTGACTGATATTGAGCTTCTGCAACTATTCTTTCCGTAGATGTAGTCAATATGATTTCTGTGCAGCCCACCAAGTGTGGTATATGTATAAAGATGTCTTTTGTGTTTTTTTAAAAAAGGTATTTGCAATAAACAAATCATTGGACATACAAAATCCAATCATTTGTTATTCAGCTCTTTTCTATCAATAGGCCCCATTCTTTAACATCTGAGGTTCTTTCCTCGTTATTTCCTACTTTTGCATTCAGTAATATTTATTAATGCATCTTGATTGCATTCTTGGTCAAATTCAGACTGCAAAAGTTGGTAGAAATCATCAACTTTCTCCTCTTTTGGTGCATGTATTTGAATAATCACCATTTGACAGGCTTTCCAAGTATGCATATGGACAATATCCTATCACTCATAACCTTGTACTTTATGATTGATCTTGAAATTGTCTTTTTTCACTATGAATGTAACACTATTATTCTTCAACTTTTTATTTCCAGAAAAATAGATGATTGGTTCGAAGTAGCCCATATCTGGTTCATCTCACTTCACCAATACTTAAATGTCAATCTTTATGTGTTCTGTTTTATTTTTTACAATTTCCAATTTTCTTACATTCATACTTTTACATTCCATATTCTAATTATTAAAGAATGCATGCAGCTGTTTAATTTTATTTTGAAAGACTTTTAATCAGAGCTCTGCTTCTAATATAATATTATTTTGTTGCTTATAGAATGTCTATTTGTGCTTTATTGACAAAGGTGTTTGACTATGTGGATCATAACATGTTTTGGCTGACATTGAGAAGAGATGGAATCTCAGAGCACTTGATTGTGCTCATGCAGAACCTATACCTGGATCCAGAAGCTGTTGTGCGAATGGAGCATGGGAGCACTGCATGGGTTAGAATTGGGAAGGGAGTTAGTCAGGGTTGTATTCTAACTCTATACCGGTTTAATCTATATTCTGAGCAAATATCCAAGAAACTGGACTCTAAAAAGAGGAATGTAGCATCAGGATTGGAGGGACACTCATAAATAACCTGCATTATGCAGCTGACACAACTTTACTTCTGAAAGTGAAGAAGACTTGAAGCACTTGTTGCAGACGATCAAGGAATTAAGAGAACAACCTTCAGTATAGATTGCATCTAAGTATCAAGAAATCAAAGATTCTTACCACTAGACCAGTAAAAGGCAGTGCCATGATGGATGGAGAGAAAATTGAAACTGTCAACAGCTTCATCTAGCTTGAATCCACAGTTAACACTATGAGTACCAGCAGTCAGGAAACAAGGAGACACAATGAATGCACTGGGAGAATATACAGTTAGGGACCTCTCTAATTATTGAGGAGTAATGATGACAGTTTGAGGACTAAGATGCATGTGATTTAGGCCATAGTCTTTCTGATTACCAGCTATGCATCCAAGACATGGACAATGAATAAGGATGACAGAAAAAGAATTGACACCTTTGAGCTGTGATGTTGGAGAAGAGCACTGAACATCTCATGGATGGCCAAGAGAACAAATAGATATGTCTTGGAAGAGGGTGAAGCCTGAGTGCTCTTTGGAGGCAAGAATGATAAGGCTTCACCTCACATACTTTGAACATGTTGCTAGGAGGTGCTATTCCTTGGAGAAGGACATGATGTTGGGAAGGGTGGAGGTTTGGCAAAGGAGAGGTAGACTCTCAATCAGGTGGGTTGACACAATGCTGCTGTGTGTCAGGAAGTGTGAGGATGGCACAGAATAGAACAGGTTCAGATCTTTTGCTCATATGGTCACTATGAGTCATGCTCAACTTGACATCAACTAGCAACAACAACAACAACAACAACTATTGTTTATAAGATTTTCAGTGGCCTGATATTTCAGAAATGGATGACCAATTTTGCTTCCTAGCCTATCTTAACTGCCATGCATAGTGGACAGATTTCTTCAGAATTCCCAGATTAAGACACACTAGGAAGTCTAAGGTTTAAGATGGTATTAAAAGCAATGAAGTTTAATAATGGAATTTCAATTCTATTTGATTAATAAGAAATAATTTGTTCATCTTATACAACTTTATGATAAGGACTATAATGTAGAACTTATTGAAAGTTGGAATGGGGCAAACTCAAACTCACTGCCATTGAGTTAATTGCAATTCTTAGTGATTTTCCATCGGGTTTTCAAGGCTGCCAGTCCTAACTGGAGGAAACTTTCATATTTCTTCTATGGAACCACTGATGTATTTTAATCACTAGAGACTCATGATCTTTGGATTATCAGTGCCACTCACAGTGGACCACACTATCACAGCTCCTCTTAAAATGGGAGTGTATACATTTTATAATTCTTGAATTTTATAGGTAGTGGCGAGGCCCCAGGTAGTCAAGTGACTTCTGTGAGTCACCATGTGAAGTAGAGGCCACTTGGGACTAAGGCCAAGACCTCTTGGCTTCCCACTCGTCTGACATTCTTCTCCAAATACTGTTGGCTTTATACTGCACTAAAATCCAATACATTTAAACTATTGGCCCTTTGATACACATAGTTCAAATGTTCTTGTGCGCTCATGTTTCATTCCTGGCCAACCTTGAACTAGTATGGCACTCTATCATTCTATTCCACAGAATTTAATCAACTCCTCAGAGTATCACTGAGGAATGCAGATTTTTTTTTTCCTCCTAGAAATTCAAGGAAACAAATAAGAATCTTCATTCAGTATCTAGGACCTACTACAATGTTGTTCCTTGGTTTTGGGCCTGTCTTCTGACTCTCTGGCCAACACCTATGTCCCTTTCTCTCCGCCTTTCCTTCCCCAACCTGCCCCAACACACACACACACACACACACACACACACACACACACAC
>NW_006399767.1:10385488-10396884 GCF_000299155.1 Elephantulus edwardii | reverse complement strand
CTCTGCTTCCACCCTCATCACACACACACACACACTCACAGACACACACACACACACACACACACACACACACACCTACACCTGGCCAAATCCACTCCTTTACTGTTTTTCAGAGTGTGAGAGTTAACCCATTAATGAATTTTAAAATGAGTTTGCTAGTAAGAACAATTATTTTCTAATGAAAATAGAACAGCAGACAATGTAATATAATGTAATGAAATCAGCATGCACTGTAAGCAGAAACAATTTTTGCTTCTGTTCTCAATGTGTATCTGTAAAAGAGAGGGCAAAATGCAAATGACTTACTGTGAGTCATAATAAAAAAGTTTTAAAATATTATTCTTCATCGTATCACCACTAATGTGTGAAAGACCATACAAACCAGACATTGTGTCTCATTTTATTATATGAATTTCTTCCCACTGAAAAAGTGAACTCCACTTATACCAACCAAATGTAACCTTCTCCTATCATTCCAGGAAGATAATAACAAAAAGATTCCTATATTGTTAGATGCCACAGAGTTCAAGTTAGCCTGACTTATCCATTGTCATCTTGATAAAAACTTTCTAGGAATGGTCAAGGTATTACAGAGTCAATGTTTAGAATTGTGTGCAAAGTTAATGAGTACCTTCTCTGCATGATTCTCTCGCATTCCAATCCCTTCTCTATCCTGTCAATTTCTTCTTATACTTCACAAGAAATGAACATAATACCTCTTTTCTATTTCATTGCAAGAGGAATATGAATGATGTCTGTGTGAGATTTGCAGTCTTAGAAACCCAATGGAGTGTCAGTTGAGTTACTTCAAACTCAATGGCAAGGAATTTTTGGATATTCTCTGTTTCACTAACGTCCATAGATACTCAGAATGTTGGTAATCTAGATCAATTCAGCACATATTTCTTGGGTATTTATGTGGGCTCAGTACTTCTGCCAGACTCTGCAGCAGTCTCATAAACTCATCTCACTATTGTACCATGTACCCAGTGATCCATGTCTAAAAGTTGCTCAAAGGAAAACAACATGGAATAACATCAGGGCCCTTTCACCTTTGGGAGCTTTTAGAGATTTGTCTTAATTCTAAATGTTAAGATTAAAATCCATCTGGAGAGGATATCTCAGGAAGTTACAAGAAACCAAAACTAGTGGATTTGTGTAGATTTTCTAGGATTTCAGATAGAAAGCAGGAATGAGTATTTATTTCTGTATCCCTTCCAAAGCTCAATTTAGTTAAAGTTTTAAGTTAAAGGGAATTGGTGAGGTCATTGACCTAATAACTGGCTGAATGTATCATACATTTCTTTGTAAAGCCATGAAATTCTTCATACTCTTGGTTGTTTGTTTTACTGAAGCCTTTGGCACAGAGAAGAGGAAATGAAGAAAGAAGAAAGGGTTCCAAGTACCACGAAATGTCCCACTCATGCAGAGTATGTGATGAGTTCAGGCGAGTGGCATGGGGCAAGAAAAGAAGCTGCCATTGAGTTGATGAGTGGCCTACCGCAAATAGTGATGTGAAGGGGAATTGACAAAGGAATTGTCAGAACAATTGACAGAAACTATCTTTCTCTCATGGTGACTTTGAATTGCCAAACCTTTAAGGAAGGAGCCCAACACATACTGTGATAAGCTATCAGGGGTCCTTGTTGATGCAGTGTAGTGATAATACAAAGGCATCAATTTTGTTTTGATTTTCCTCATTCTTTTGCATGCATATGGAAAAAGAAAAATACAACGGCTTGGGTCAGATACACTTTATTCCCTGAAAATGTCACCTTTGCTTCTTAACACCCAGAAGAATCTGTTCTGGAAATCAATGTATTCTAATTTTGTAAATAAACTAGTATTAAAAACTCCAAAAAGTAAAACAAAAAACTAACACCCCCCCCCAAAACCTCTTCCTATAATTTCTTTCTAATTCAACTTATCTTAAATGTGTTTCTGGACCAGAAACTCTACCTGGCCCAAATAGTGTAGTCTATCCACCACTGAACTAAAGCAATCTTGGTGATGGAGCGGTTAAATCACCCAGCTGCCAATCAGAAAGTTGACAGTTCAAACCCACCAGGCCCTCCTTGAGAGAAAAGTGTCGCAGTCTATTTCCGTAATGAGTTACAGCTTCAGAAATCCTATTGAGCAGTTCTGCTCTGCCCTTAGAGTCACTGTGGGTCAGAATCAGCAACAGTGGATTTGGTGATGGAGTGCATTGAGCTGCTAATGTAAATAGTTTGGATCTAACATGAGAGAAAGATGAACAAATTCTGTAAAGATACATAACCTTGTGCACCTGATGGAGAATTAGAATAAATTTGATGATTGCAGGCATTTATTGTTGTTGTTTCAGAGTGGGGGTGGGGAGAGGTGTTATCACTGAACTGAGATCTGAAAAATCACCAGAGTGAGAAAGGTTATTAAAACTAGTAAGCAAACCCTCTGGTCCAAACTTCATGAAGTCTGCGTTTTTAAGTTGATTCCAAACCTTTTGGGGCTCAGCTATTTTTCCTCCTCTTTGTAAACCACAACATCCTATTTCTAAGAAAGGAGCTTTAAGAAGGACTTCTTGGCCATCAAATAGTTGTTAGAAAACAACATTTTGATGAGTTATGTGTAAATGAATCAGAAACATGTGGATTACATTTAATTCAAAGTACATGTGGGTTTGACGAGGAAGGGGGCAAAGGCTCAGGAGAGTCACACTTGGGGTTTTGTTAATCCTAATGTGAGTGAAAAATAGGTTTGAGGGGTCAATCAACTGCCAGAATCAAGAGGATGTGGTTGTTCCCAGATGCATTTTTGCCATTTTGTTGTTATTATTGATTGTTCATGTGAATATATGTGTATTTTTTAGTTTATTTTTCTTTATTGTATTTATTCTCCAGGATATTCCTATCCTAATATGGTCAGAACAATAAAGATATTGAGATTCTAGAGATTAGACTTAGAACACAGAACGTTAAATTGCTTTACACAGAATGATGCACTGTTACCCCAAATGTGCAAGAAAAATCACCCATTTTCTATAGAGTGCATTTCAACTAATAATAATCAGAGCAGAACTTTCCCACAGGGTTTCCAAGAATCTTTATGAAAGCATATGACTATATCTTCCTCCTGGAGAGCAGTTGGTGGGTTCAAACTCCTGACTTTGTTATTAGCAAATGATCACTTAACCACTGTACCGTCACAATTCCTTAAGAGTTCTTAAAATGAGATTTGGTTTACGTGACTATTTCTTCATATTATTTTTTTCTTTTAAAAGTCATTAATGTTCATTAACATTTGCACAACAATACTCATCAAGTCTTTCTACATAAGGATTTACTTTTACATCTTGGGAAGTTTTCAGTATAAAAGCAGCTATCTGACTTTGATGACTCAAGAAGACCAATGATTTTTCAAAGTCTTTGTGGAAGTAAAAGAGAATTTTAAGAAGAGGGAAATAAATATGGCCTATATTTTTGGTTATAGTACTTCTCACAATTACATAATTTAGTGTCACATCTCCTGCAGTCTAAGACGTCTCTCCTTAATATTTTAAAGCTTTTGAAACTGCATTACATTTTACAACCTATATCTCTATTTGATCAAGGAGAGTCTCTTTTTTTAAAAATAATTTTAATGAACATTTACAGAGAATTCGGATTTCCATTCATTCATTGCTGCACTTCCCTACCCGCCCAGCCCTCTCCCCCCACCCCCCAGTTCGCTCCACTCTTTCAAAAGTAAAAGAAAGACTCCCTCCCTGGTACATAATCCCCCTGCACCTCTCCCACTGCCCCAAGTACATTCCACTATGTAACCTTAATTGTGGACTCTTGTGATAACCATAATACCCTATCATACATTGCTGTTTCAGTGCAGTATACACAATTTATCCAGTTTTTCTCAGTCTTACACCCACCCTGATATCTGTCCCAGTCCCATTTAAGGCATTTTCTTCACATCCCCTTGGTTCTTTGCTGTGTCTTCCCCGGTGGCAGGATTGTGTCTGGAACAAACGGTTCTGAATTATTTTTTCCCCTTCTTCCTCCCCCCGCCCCCCATGTTGGATGGGTTAGTTTGGACATGCAAGGAGCAAGCTGGCCCTAGACTTTTCCAAGTCCTTATTTCTTTGCCTACAATTCTTACATGTCCAAGGACAGAAGACCACAGACACATCTTTGTAGGAAGATTCCATTTGAATTTTTTGTGGAACATATGAGTGAAAGAAAGTTGGACAACTGGGTATGGACACTCTCATAGTAACCGCTGCAGCTTCCTGCTCCCTGCATCTTGTCTTCACTCCTCGTGAGATCATGCACTGAGCACTGACACATCTGCTCCATGTTCTGCTCCCTCAGTTCTGAATTTGCCATTTTCAACACATATGAAAATGTAACACAATTCGTAGCTTCTCCAAGAGGGACTCTCCGAAAATAATGAAGTTGGCTAAACCCCTGACTCAGAACTGAGTCAGAGCCTGCTCAGAGCATCTTTTCCCTCTAAAGAGAGAAATGTCTTTGCCACAAGATACAGTGGTTAAGGTAGTCGGAACACCTGGGCTCAACTCCATGTTTTCTACATGCATAACCTTTACAATGAGTCTCAGTTTCCTCTTCTGCAAAATCAAGATAATAACTAGAAACCTGATGTTTGGGAAGGATGAAATAGGAATTGCTAGTAACTGTCCAATGCAATGCCTGGTCAGTGTAAGAGCTTTATAATTGGAAAACACGACTATTTTCTAATCTACTTATTTGTAATCCAGGGTGATTTTTTTTTTAATCTCAAAGGAGGACACCATAAGTTATTTTTTTATATCCCTACTGAGCTATGTTTAATGCTTATATTCCTGAGATATCTAAGGTGGATCAATTTTGTTAAAGTCCCCTGCCCCCATTCCAACCCTAAGCTGTCTGTGGTTAGCTTATTAAACAGTGGTCACCTTCACATATTAGTCAGAAAGTCTATCGGGCTGTTTACCATAATAGCCCTAATATGAATTGCCCTTTTTTCTCACCTAGTGTGCTACTGAGTTGACTCTAATACAGAGAGACTCTTTGTAAAACAGATGAACATCGTGGCCAGTCCTCCACCATCCTCACCAGCTCTGCTGTGTGGAATTCCATTGCTGCAGGAACTGTATCAATCCATCTCACTGAGGGTCATCTTCTCCACTGATCTTCCACCTTTCCAGGCATGATGTCCTTCTCCCAGGACTGATCCTTCCTGGCAACATGCCCAAAGTATGCGAGAAAAAGTCTCACCAAACTTTCCTTTAAAGAGCACTCTGGCTGCACTTCTCTCAAGATATACTTGTATGTTCTTTTGACAACCAATGCCATGATAAAGTAGAAAGATTATATAAGGCTCATCAGACAATGGTATTATAGACAAAACTCAAATCCAAGGCCATGCTACTCACACCCTTGCCTCTTTTTATTATCTTTTCCTCTTTCTTTTCCTTTCCTTTCTTTATCACTTACACCTAAAATGTGGAGCAGATCTAATTTTACTTACGTTCCCCTTTTCTTAGATTGAGTGGGAAAAGTAAGGTCAATTTTCAAAGGAAATGCTCTGTCAGGATGAAAAGAAGCCAGGCATGAAAATAGCTGAACAATAGTATTATAAGCAAAGAGAAAAAAAATATTAAAGTCTTTGTGTGAGAATGAACTTGGTGTATTTGAAAAGGCCAAACCAGTTAGATTTGGAATAAACGTTAAGTTAGTTTGGAATAAATGAAGGGAAAATGTTTGTACTTGTCTCAGAAGTCACTGGCTGCTGTTTTACAAATGGACTGAAAAACAGACCAGGTAAAACCTTTGGAAGTGTGAAGAAGAGCCTTGTGTCCTAGTTTAAGAGGGAAAGTTGGTGGTTTAAACTAGTGATTTCATTAGAGATGAAGAGAAGTGAGTTTACTTGGGGTATATAGTGGAGAGAAAATCAACAGGGCTGGGCAGTGAATTGTATGTGAGGGCTGAGAGAGGAGAAAGGCTTAAGAGGCTCCCAGATGGGTTTGAGCTGAGCAACTGAGTGGATAGTGATGACATTCACTAAGATGGTGAATACTCAAGAATTGAGATTTGGGCATATGTTTGCAATTTCTGGAGCATGTCAGCAATGCGAAGTAAGTAATTCAATATGCTAGTCTGAAGTTCAGAAAAGAAATCAGAAGCTTGAGATGTATATTTGGAAATCATTAGTGTTGTTGTTAGATGCTGTCGAGTTTATTCTGACTCATAGCAACACTGTGTGCGACAGAATGACACACTGCCCTGCCCTATGCCATCCTCATAATCGTTACAATGTTTGACTACCTTGTTGCAACCAATATCTCTGTCCATCTTGTTTAGGGTCTTCCTCCTCTTTGTGGACCCTCTGCTTCACCAAGCTTGGTGTCTTTTCCCAGGAAATAGTCCTTCCTGATAACATATCCAAAGTACATCAGACAAAGCCTCTTCGTCCTCATTTTTAAAGAGCACTCTGGTTGTCTATCTTCCAAGACAGGTTTGTTTGTTCTTCTGACAATCCATGATATATTTCATATTCTTCATTAACACTATAGTTAATCTTTGTCAATCTTCCTTATTCGTTGTCCCCTCTCTCACACACATACGAGACCAATGAGAATAGTATGGCTTGGTTCAGGCACACCTTCATCTCAAAGTAACACCTTTGGGTGGGTTTTTTTTTAACATCTTTGTGTTTTAGTACTTTTTAAAGAGATATTCTAAACAGCTTTGTTCAATTCAACACATCATTTGATTTATTTATTGATTTCTCCCGAGACATTGATTGTAGACCCAAGTAAAAGAAAATCCTTGACAACTTCAAATATTTTCTCTAAATATTGTGATGTTACCTATTGGTCAGTGGTGGGGATTACCCCTACCCTTTATAATGAGGTATGGCATCAGGATTGGAGGGAGACTCATCAGTAATCTGCTTTACACAGATGACAAAACCCTTACTTGCTTAAAGGGAGGAGGACTTGAAGCACTTGTTGCAGAAGATCAAGAAATCAGGAGGTCAACCTTCAATATGGACTGCATCTCAATATCAAGAAAACAAAGATTCTTACCACTGGACCAATAGGCAGTGTCATGATGGATAGAGAGGAGATTGAAACAGTCAACAGCTTCTTCTTATTTGGATCCACAATTAATACCCTTAATAAGAGCAGTCAGCAAATAAGGAGAAACATTGCATTGGGAAAATCTGCAATTAAGGACCTTTCCAAATTATTGAGGAGTAGTGATGTCAGTTTGAGGACTAAGGTGTGTGTGATTCAGGCCATAGTCTTTCTGATTACTAGCTAAGCATTCAATACCTATGCAACAATGAGTAAGGATGGTAGAAAAAGAATTGATGTCTTTGAGCTATGGTGTTGGAGAAGAACACTGAATGGCCGATGGATGGCAAGAGAACAAACAGATATGTCTTGGGGTTGGTGCAGCCGGAGTGCTCTTTGGAGGCAAGAATGATGAGGCTTCACCTCACATACTTTGGACATGTTGTTAAGAGGGGCTATTCCTTGGATAGGTGCATGTTGGGAAGGGTGGAGGGTCAGCAAAGGAGATGAAGACCCTCAACCAGGTAGACTGACAGAGTGACTGCTGCAATGGGCTCTTGTGTGTCAGGTAGTGTGAATATGGTGCAGGACAGAATGGAGTTCAGATCTTTGGTTCATGGGTCTCTATGAGATATATTTGACAAGACAGCACTTAGCAACAAAAACAACATAAAGAGATACTATCTATCCTGAGAGCTATTGTCTCTGATCTTCAACAAAGTGCTTCAAGTAGTTTATGCTTTCAGCAAATAAGGTTGTGTCACGTAAATATATCATGTATTATTAAGGAATCTTCATACAGGACTGATGCTACATTCTTCTTCATACCGTTTAGCTACTTGAATTATTTACTCAACATACACCTTGAATAAATGTGGGGAAAGAATTCAACCCCAACACATGCCCTTCCTGTTTTTAAACAATGCAGTATCCCTTTATTCTATTTGAATAAAAGTCTTAGGTTGTTGATGTTGTTGATTGCCTTCAAGTTGAGCATGACTCATAGCGACCCTATGAACAAAAGGCCTGAAGTCCCTCTACAATTATTGTCATTTATCAAAATTCATAGAGTTTCTGGAGGTACGTTATTTAAGAAGTGGATGCTATTTCTGCTTCCAAATCTGTCATAATATATTATTGTTTTTATGTGCCTTTGAGTCACCTGTGATGTATAATGACCCTATGTACAGCAGCTCTGAACCCTTCCCTGTCCTGAGCCAGTCTCACTAATTCCGACACACCAACTCCCATCACCCCCGATACTGTATCAATCCATCTCATTCGGGCTCTTCCTCTTCTGCGCTGTCCATCCACATGAGCATGATGTCCTTCTCCAAGGATTGATCTCTCCTGGCCATGTGCCCAAAGTATGTGAGGCAGAGCTTCAAAATCCTAGCCTCCAAGGAGAGACTTGGTTTCACACTCTCCAAGACAGACCGAGTTGTTTTCTTGTCAGTCCATGGTATATTCAAGACTCTTCTCAAGCACCATGACTCCAAGGCATCTATTCTTCTTCTGTCATCTTTAGTCATTGTCCAGCTCTCTGAAACATAACACGTAAGTGAGAAGACCATGGTCTGGATTAGGTGCACATTTGTATCTAGACTGATATCATTGCTCTTCAGCACTCTGGAGTGGTCCCTGACAGCAGATTTTCCCAATGCTATTTGTCTTTTGATTTCCTGACTGCTGGTGCCCAAGAGTATTGATTGTGGAGCTGAGCAAGCTGTAATTGTTAATAACCTCAATCTCTTCTCCATTTAATATGGTGCTGCCAATTGGCCCAGTGGTGAGAATCTTTGTCTTCTTGATGTTGAACTTCAATCCATATTTAAGACTACTGTCCTTGACCTTTTGCAACAAGTGCTTCAGAGCCTCCTCAGATTCAGTAAACAAGGTTGGGTGACCTACATTTCGTAGGTTGTTAATGAGTCTTCCTCCAGTCCTGATATCACACTTCTCCTCATAAAGCCCTGCTTCCCAAATGATCTGTTCTGCATACTGTTGAAATGGTATGGGCAAAGAATGCATCCTTGACACACTCTTTTCCTGATTTTTAACCATGCCAGTGTTTCTTTGCTCTGTTCTGAGGATTGCTTCTTGGTCCAAGTATAGGTTTTCTATAAGCACTATTAAGTGCTCTGAGATTCCTGTTTTCCTCAAAGTTAACCACAATTTATTGTGATCCACACAGTCTTAAACATGAGCAAAATTTAAGTGTTCTGAAATTCCCATTTTTTACAAAGTGGTCCATAATTTGTATTTATGTTGTTAAGTGTGGTTGAGTTGAGTATGATTCATAGTGATCCTAAGAACAAAAGATCTGAACCCTGTTCTATCCTCACACTTCCTAACACACAAAAACCCATTGCAGTTGTCACTGTGTCAATCCACCTAGTTGAGGGTCTTCCATTCCTATGCCGACCCTCCACCCTTCCCTGCATCGTGTCCTTTATCAAGGAACAGCACCTCCTAGCAACATGCCCTAAGTATGTGAGGCAAAGCTTCATCAATCCTTCCCTTGAAAGAACACTCTGGCTGTACCATCTCCTAGATACATCTGTTCATTCTCTTGGCCATTCATGGGATGTTCAGTGCTCTTCTCCAACACCACAGCTCAAAGGTGTCAATTCTTTTTCTGTCACCCTTTTTCATTGTCCAGCTACCAGATGCATAGCAAATAATCAGAAAGACAATGGCCTGAATCAAATGCACGTTAGTCCTCAAACTGACATTATTACTCCTCAAGAGGTCCCTAACTGTAGATTCTCTTAGTGCAATGTATCTCCTTATTTCCTGACTGCTGGTACCAATGATGTTTATTGTGGATCCAAGCAAGATGAAACGATTGACAGCTTCAATCTCCTCTCCATCCACCATGATGCTGTCTATTGGTCCAGTGGTAAGAATCTATGTCTTCCTAACATTGAGATGCAATCCATACTGAAGGCTGAATTCCTTGATTTCTGTTACAAATACTTCAAATCCTCCTCACTTTCAGCAAGCAAGGTTGTGTCATCTACATAACCCAGTGTATTGATGAGTCTCCCTCCAATGCCACATTCCTCTTCATAGAGTTCAGCTTCCTGAATAATATCCTCAACTTACAGATTGGATAGGTATGGAGGGAGATTACAGCCTTTATTCACTCTTTTCTCAACAATGAAAAGAATGGGAACCCCAGAACACTTAATTGTGCTCATGTGGAACCTATAACTGGACCAGGAGGCTGTTGTGTGAACAGAGCAGGGAAACATTTTATATTTTAAAATTGAGAAGGGATTGCATCAGGGTTATATTCTTTCTCCATACCTATTGAACCTGGTTTTAAATTTGTATTTATGCACATTGTCAAATTCCATAGCATTTCATAGACAATGAAATGCAGACCAATTTTTTTTCTAGAATTCTCTACTATTCAGCCAAAATCCATGTGACATCTGTAATAATATCTCTTCCATGTCACTTGAGTCAGGTTTGAATTTATGGCAGCTCCCTGTGTTTGTACTGCTGCAATAACTTTTAAATCATTTTCAACATAGTGTTCCTTGTGTTTGATATTAATGATGTGCAATAATTTGCATCTTCTGCTGTGTGACCTTGCTTTGCCTTAGGCACACATCTGGGTCTCTTCCTTTTGATTGGCCACTCAGCTGTCTTTCAGATATCTTGGCACCACCAGTGAGGACTTCCAGCACTGCATCTGCTTGTTGCAGGGTCTCAATTTGTTTTCTAATGACTCATAGGGTTTTACTTTTTCACCAATACCTTCAGTAGGTCTTGGACTTCTTCCACTGATACCATTGCTTCTTGATAATATGCACCTTATGAAATGCTTGCACGCTGATCAGTTCTTTATGGTACAGTGACTGTATTACATCCATTTTCTTTTGATGGTTTCTGCATCATTTAATAGTCTACCTACAAAAATCCTTCAATATTTCACATAGAGGATTTTTTCCCCTCTTCAGTTCCTCAAGCTCAAGAAATATAAGCATATACATTTTTTTTCTTTTGGTTTTCTGACTTCAGGTCTTTGCATATTATAATAATTTATTTTTCTTTTTAAACTTTCCTTTGTAATCTTCTTTTCACCAATTTTACTTCATTATTTCCACCTGCGAAACCTGTACTTGGACCAAGAGGCAGTAGTCAGAACAGAGCAGGGAACACTGCATGGTTCAAAATTGGGAAGGGTGTATGCCAGGGATGCATCCTGTCTCCATACCTTTTCAACATGTATGCAGAGGAGATTATCCTAGAAGCTGGGCTCTATGAGGAGAATTGTGGCATCAGGATTGGTGGAAGATCTATTAACAATCTGCGTTATGCAGATGACACAACC
>NW_006399767.1:10377252-10384803 GCF_000299155.1 Elephantulus edwardii | reverse complement strand
GACTCGACAGCACATAACAAAAACAACCATTTACTTTAACAACTTTGTGTGCAAAGACAAGTTTCAAGGTCTCTTCTAACATCTCTTTTTGACTTTTATTTGTAAGTCCAATCTAAAAAAGAATGACCTGGATATTTCTTCCTGAAAAATTGGACAGTGGAAACTATGTAAATAGCAGTAGAATATTATGTGATAGAATGTCAGAAGATGAAGCCCTCCAGTTTGAAAGAACTCTTATGTGATAGAATGTCAGAAGATGAAGCCCTCCAGTTTGAAAGAACTCAAAATAAGACTCCATATAAGCTACTTCCTTAAAGAAGAGTCCATTTTAAAGACCTCCATGGAGTTAAGATTTATAGATCTTCATTTGCTGATGCAACACTACTTAATGTGAGAAGAAACAGCTGCAAACATCCATGAGCGACCAGAACATGAGATGTATGAAGTATGAACCTATGAAAATTGAAGTTATTAAAAATGTAACTACACACTTAAAAAATCAATATCCTAGACATTAGTGAGAAGAAATAGACTGGTGTTAGCCAATTTTAGACAGTAATGTGATCTATTATGCTGAGAGTAACAAATTAAAGAGGAATTGCATCATATTCACTGCTAAAAAGTAACATGTCAAGATCTATCATGAAGTATAAAACTTTCAGTGACAGAAGAGTATTCATACTCCTTTAAGGAAAGCCAGGTAGTATGAATATTATTTAAATTTATGCTTTAACCACCAATACTAAAGATGGAAAAATTGAAAGAAAACTGAATTTCTGTAATCTGAATCTTATCAATCATGCAATGAAGGTGCATTCTAGTGACTGGATGATTAATGGATTGGAGTGTGAGAGTTGGAAACAAAGACGTGTGAGTACTTGGAAAAAATAGGACATTAGTAATAGAAATGATGCTGGACATCTTGTTATAAAATTTTCAAGATAATGTCTAATTCATCAGAAATACCTTTTAAATGACATAAATGGTAAATTATTCATGTAGATGTTGCCAGATGGAATATGTCGGAATCAGCTGCCTAAGTCTGGAGAAAGAGATAATGGAGAAGCTTAATATAATCTGTTAGAACAAGATGAAGGTCTACTGAAGGACAGACTCAATTGTATATAAGTTCAAGTTGAAATAGAAGAAAATGAAAACAAGTCTAGAAGAGCCAAAATATAACCTTGAGTCTATTATATATGAATTTAGAGATCATATGAAGGACGAATTTGACAACCTTGCTTGCTAAAACTGAGGAAAACTTGAAGCATGTGCTAAAGAAGGTCAAAGACTATAGTATTCAATATGCCTTTTATCTCAACACCATGAAAGCAAAGATTCTCACCACTAGGTCAAATGACAGTATCATGATAAATGAAGAAAAGACTGAAGCTGTTAACAATTTCATCTTGTTTAGATCCACAGTCAGCACTCACGGCAGTCAGAAAATCAAAGGACGTGTTGCTTTAGGAAAGTCTACTGTCAGGGACCTCTTCAGAGTACTAAAGAGCAATGATGCCAGTCTAGAAACTAAGGTGTACCTAATCCAGGCTATGGTCTTCTCCATTGCTTGCTATGCATTTGAGAGCTGGACAATGACTAAGGATGAAAGAAAAAGAATTGATGCTTTTGTGTTGTGGTGCTAGAAAAGACTATTGGACATACTATGGACTATTAGGAGAACAAACAATCCTGTCCTGGAATGGGTGAAACCAGGTTGCTCTTTGGAGGCAAAGATTGTGAAACTATCTCATGTAAATTGTGAGGAGGGACCAGTCCTTGGAGAAGAACATCATGTTTGGAAGGGTAGAGGGTCAGCACAGGAAAGGAAATTTCTGGATGACATGGATTGACATAGTGTCTGTGTCAACAGGGCTATTGTTCATAGAATTGTTGAGTCATAGTTGACCTGATGGCAAAGAACAACAACAATGCCTGAAGACAAGATGAGTTGTGATACTGTACATGAAATAGCAAAAGTTTACAAAACATGAAGAAAAGGCACATCATCAATATATAACCCCTCAAAAAAATTAAAAAGAAAAATATCAATTGTCGTGGTCCTGATTCTGACTTACAGATCTTCTACGTGTGTCAGAGAAATTTGCCCATATGGTTTTCATTGGTTGACTTTTTAGAAGCAAATTATTAGGGTGTTTTTTCCCCCCAAGATGCCTCTGGTGGACTTGAAACTCCAGCCTTTTGAGTAGCAGCTGGTACCTTAACTATTGGTAGTACCCAGAGAATCTCATCAATGGGTCAGCTCAATTTATGGCTGTCAACTCAGTACAGACTCATAGCTGCCCTTCCAGCAGATTTTCAGATGCTGTAAATCACATGGGAAGAAATTGCCCATCTTTCTCCCATGTGGAGCAATCGGTGGATTCACATCATCTGCCTTTGGATTGGCAGTATTAACTCCTTACCTGCTACATCACCAGAGCTCCCTCATCAATGTGTAGAGGGCACTTAAAGTCTTAGGAAAAGAAGAACATGAAAAAAATGTCTAGGAAAAGAGAATAAAGAGAAGAAAAGAAAGTAGGACTGACATTTATAAGTGAATAAGAGAAAGTGGACCATGAGAAGGCATAGCCAAAGAGGTGGTGATGTTGTTGTTAGGTACCACTGAGTCAGAACTGACCCATAGCTGACCCTCCAGCAGGGTTTCAGAGGCAGTTAATAGCACAGGAGGAGATTGTCTGTCCTTCTTCCGAGGAGCATATGGTGGATTTGAACCACGTACCATCTGTGAGATTGTAGAGCAGCTTCTTGCCACTAGGCTACCAGTGCTCCCTGGCAGTGGGCCGGGGGTGGGGGGGAGTGAAGAGGGGAAGACATCGAAAGACTATAGACTTCATGAAATCCAAGGGGAAGCAATGTTTCAAGGGGAAAAAACATGTGTCAAATGTTGCTACAAAAGTGGTGAAGATGAATCTAAAAAGGTTTTACTGAATCTGATCCCAAGGAAAATTGTTGGTAACTCTAGCAAGAGAAATATGAGCTGAAAGGAAGGGAAGAACAGATTGTTTGTGTAAGTAATACAATTGTAAAGAAATGAGGGTATAGCATCAACGGAGTGCATTTAATGGATGGGGGAAGGAACCCTATAAACCAAACTTATTCTTGGCAAGACCCAAAGCAAGCCATTTGTGCCACCCAGGGACCTTATATGTTGTTAAGTGCTTCAAGTTCATTCTGGTTCTATGTATACAAAAGAATGGAACACTGCTCAGTCTTGCACCATCCTCACAACTGTTGCTGTTTGAGCCTATAATGGCAACAACTATGTTAATCCATCTCATTAAGAGTTTTTCTTTTCTACACTGCTGACCTCTACTTTCCCAGAGATTAGAATAAGCAATCTCTTCCTGGGTGATTTACAGATTACAAACACTTGATGAAGGATTAAGTGGTTCCAACTGGACAGAAATGACTTTTAGGTGAGCTCTCTTAATACCAGCAGCCAGGAAATCAAAAGACTAGTTGCACTGAGAAAGTCTGCTGTCAGGGAAAGCTCCAGATTACTGAAGACCAACTATCTCAGTCTGGAGACTAAGGTGCACCTGATCCAGGCCCTGGTCTTCGTAATTACATGTTATGCAGAAGAAAGCTGGACAATGACTAGAGATGATAGAAGGAGAATTGATGCCTTTGAGCTGTGGTGCTGAAGAAGAGTATTGAATATACTATGTACTGCTAAGAAAACATGGAGAGGGTGAACCCAGGCTGTTCCTTGGAGGTGAGGCTTCTCAAGCTCTGATATACTTTGGGTATGTTGCAGGGAGGGAACAGTCCTTGGAGAGAGATATCATGCTTGGGTGGATAGAGGGACAGCACAAGAGAAGACGACCCTGGATGAGATGGATTGACTCAGTCACTGGGGTAATGGGGATGGGTGTGTCAGAGACAATAAGGTTGGCCCGGGATAGAGCAGGGTTTAGCACTGTTTTACACAAGATCATTGAGTCACAAGCGACTTGATGGCACATAACAACAATAATAACAAATTCCTGATAACATATTTAAATAATATGGGTTAAAGTCGGCCATTCTCACCTCTAAGGAACATTCTGCCTGTACTTCATTCAAGACAGGTTTTGTTTGTTCCTTTGACAAGTCATAGCATGTTCAGGATTCTTTGCCAACATAATAATTGAAGTCTATCAATTCTTTCTTCAGTCTTCTTTTTTCGTTGCACACCTTTTCTTCATATGCATATGAAACAACTGAAAATATCTCGACTTGAATAAGACTTACCTTGGTCTTTAAATTGACATCGTTGCCCTTTACCTCTTTCAAAATGGCCTTTGCCACAGATTTAACCGTCTGATTTTTTTTTTTTTTTTACTGTTGCTTCAGTCTATTCTGTTTATCATGATGGTGTTTATTGGTCCAGTTGTGAAGATGTTTTTGTTGGTTTTTTGTTTTTGTATTAAGGTGTAATTCATATGGAGGGAGCTCTTTCAGTCTGGAGGTAAGAAGCTGTGCTGCTATTCTGAAGACACTTGATTCGAATCCACTAGCTAGTCTTTTGGCGAAAGATGGACAATCTCCCCTCGTGTGCTTAACCACTTCTGAAAACCCACTAGAGAGGTCAGCTGTGGGTCCGTTCCAAGTCAATGGTACACAACAACAACAACAACACATAGTGAAGGCTGCAGTTTTGATTTCTTTCAGTAAGTACTTCAAATTCTATTTGCTTCACCAAGCAAGGTTGTGTTATCCATGTATTGCAGGTTGTTGATACATTTTCCTCCAATACTGATGCTGTGTTCTTCTGCACATAATCTCATTTATCAGGTTATTTCCTCAGCATTCAGTTTAGTGAAAGGCTATATAACCTTGATGCATACTTTTCCTCATATTAAACCACAAATATCCCCCCTTGCTCTGAGAAGTAGTAATAGTCCCCCTTCTCCCTTACGGAAATTATTAGAAGCAGTAGAGAGATGGATGAGGCAAGAGAGACTAAGACTTAAGTCTATCCCCCCTTTAATGCCAGAGCTTTTAATATCTTTTTGCAGAGTGACAGTTTCCATGGTCATTATATTCTCTTCCATCTTGGAATAAATCAGTTAAGGGCACATTGACTCCTACAATTGGAGTGAGATTCTCTTTGTGTTTCTCTTTGACTTGAACTTTGTGGGACTTTTGTGGACAAGCATCGGCTGGACTTACTCAGAACGGGGCAAGGGCAGCTTCAGTCTAATAAAAGCATCCTCCAAAGCCTCTCTTTTTGAACACAATATAAATGCTACTGTGGACCTCAGAGGTTAATCCATTACAATGAGGCAATTAAATTCCGGACTGTTGGGAAGATAAAAAGCAGCAAATAATAACCAGCTTAGCCATGATGGATTTCTATAATTTCCTTTGGCTTCACAGAGTACAGTCTGGTGACCTGAGGCAGGATGGTGTGACTGTTCTGTGGTGTCAGAAATGTGAGGGGGAGATTAGTCTTCTTAAACAAGTTACTTCTGAAGTGTTGCCTTCTCTTGAACTCCCCCCCCCTCTCTCTCTAGAAGGTCATTTGCCGCTGGTAATGCAGTTAACCCCTTAAGCAGACCGTCAAACTTCTGACGAAGCCAGGAAGATAATTACATAAAGGAATGGTCTCAACTGAATTAGCTCCTAGTTAGTACCTAGTACTCTCCTTTTTTAATTTAAGCTGCTCCACACCCTCTTGTTGTTAATCTGCTTTGGTTTCATTGCTGTATAGATGGGAAATTTAAAAAAAAAATCAAAACACCAAAGTCCAAACCTTCTCTATGGCAGTTTGAGTAGTTTCTTGAGAAATAAGATGTTTAACTTGCTGTTCTCCACTCAGGCATTTACCTGTGAGAAAGAAGAGTAAAATGCTCTCGGAACAAGACTAGGAGTTTCTGGGTGAGGCAAATGGTTAGGCACCTGGCTGCTTACCCAAACCTTGTTGGTTCAAATCCACCAACAGGCTTTATAGGAGGGTGGTCTGCAGATCTATTTCCAAGAGATGATAGCCATAAAAAAACTCCTGTGGAGCAGTTCCATGACTGTGCACACGTGGGGGTGCCTGGAGTTGGAATAGACCAGTGACATCTGGGGGTGGTGGGAGAAAGCTGGTGCAGGGATAAAACCCTTACACCCTGATCAATCATTCTTCCCTTTTCTCTGTCTCACTCTCTGATAGAAGTCTCCTGTAGTGCAAAAGGTTAACACTACTCATCTCCTAACATAAAGGTTAGAGGTTCAAGTCCATCCAGAGCACCTTGGAAGGAAGAATAGGCTGTCTTTTCCCCAAAACTATTGTTATTGTTGTTGTTATGCACAAGTGAGGCAGAACCGGCATTACTGGCCCTCTAGTGAATTTTCAGGGGCAGTAAACTGCATGGGAGGAGACTGTCCATCTTTCTCCCGCAGAGTGGCTGGTGAATTCAGATGACTCCTTACCACAAGGCCACCAGAACTCCCTCCTAAAATATCAATCATTGAAAATCCGACAGAGAACAGTGCCACTCTGACATAGTCAGGGTCACTAAGAGTTGGAATTGAGTGGATGACAACTTCTCTTCCTCCCTAGCTCACAGAGTTTGTAAAATCCTCTTAAATTATCTTATCCCACAAACTCATGTGATCCTCACTCTGCCTGTGGCATTGTAACAGGCACTGTGGAGCAAATAACCGTTAAACAGCCTGGCTCCAGCCCTCCAAGAACCGACCCTGCTCCATTTCAGTGGGGAATACAAGGAGGTTGCTGACACAGTCGTTTTAGGAGGTTGTTTTCTCTGCTCCAAATTACCCTGTCTCATTAACGACAGGATCTATTTCCATCAGGTTCCTTGATGGGTCTTGCAAGGCGTCCAAGAGGGAGCTTCCTTCCAGCTCAGATGGTAATTCCTTGCAGTGCACGTTGGCGTCCACTGATCCCGGAACATTATAATGAAGTTAATTCTGAGGAAAAGCAAACAAAAGTAACAGGGTTCTGATCAGGAGGGCAGCCACAATTGTCAGGGCCAGTTCACTAATGGATGAATCATCCCCTTAAGTAATTTGCACTGCACCTTTCCCACACCCAAAATGGGACCCCTGGTGGTGTGTGATGCTTCCTTCAAACACTTATGTGTTAAATGAAAGGTTAGCACTTCAAGCTCACCAGTCACTCCATGGGAGAAAGATGGGGCAGCCTTGGAAACCACATGGGGCAGTTCTGCTCTGCTCTGCCTTGACTCCAAGGTAGTGCTGGTGGTTTTTTCCTCTCTCCTCTCACCAAAGTATTTAAGGAGACATTTCCTGGAATGGACTTAATGGCAGTGAGTTTGGGTTTTGGTTTTGTCCAGTTGAGAAGATTGTCAGTTTGGATTTTCTGTCAGGAACCTGACTTTGAGCCAAATCTCCAATCGTCTGTGGGACACAGGTGTTACTAAATCGAGAGTCCTATCTACTTTAGGAGTGAAGGATGAAATGAGATAATAATGGACACGAAAGAGTTGTGGTGAAGAATAAAGCGCTAGGAACATGTGAACTATTAGTTTAGAAACCGAAGGGAGAGAGGGGGAGAGGGGGAAGGAGAGGGAG
>NW_006399767.1:10356019-10377152 GCF_000299155.1 Elephantulus edwardii | reverse complement strand
GAGAGAGAGAGAGAGAGAAGGAGAAATTTTTCAGCAGATCTAGTTAGTGATCATTCCCACCACCTTCCATTCCTTCTTTGTTTGCATCTCGGAGAATTAACAAACACCACTGTTAATGCCTAATACTGAATGCCGAGGTGTGCTGGTGCCCTGATGTTCAGGGAGTAGAGCTGCTAACCCAAAGGCCATGCATGTTTCTCTGGGAATTCAAATTCGCTAGTGGCTCTAAGGGAGAAAAATGGGCAGCCTCTTCCTGTCATGTTTTATAGCCTTGGAAAACAGAGGGTCATTATGACTCAGAACTGACTTGGTGGCAGTGACTTTTTGAGGTACAGAGAACAGTGTGGTACTTTTAGGAATGAGGTTTTACACGACACTGATTTGTGTGCCTGTATTTTCTAGCCCAAGGATCCAGGGTGGTGCACTGGTTAAGAGCTCAGATGCTAACAGAAAGGTAGGAGGTTTGAAGCTATGCTGTTGCTCTGTGGGAGAAAGACATGATCATCTTCTCATAAAGATTATAACCTGAGATTATAATCATTGAGAAACCCTATGGGGCAGGTCTGCTGCTCTCTGTAATGTTGCTCTGAGTCTCTGTGACTGATGGCATACAATAGTGGTCCTGCTCACGAGCTAAACACATCTAAACACTGTCTGTATATATGCAAAACTCTGATTTGCCATGCTGCCTTTGAGTTTTACCTTATAGCTCATTCTTTGAGTCTAGTCATACTTGGGGAATTCAGTGTAAAGATCCCTGGAGAGAGTGGACAACAGAGGACCACGTGTTAACCATCCGTCACAAGTTCCCACCACAAGCGTGCCCTTGTACAGGAAGGTTCATCCAACTCATGGCCACAACTGTAAGGTAGTTCCCTAGGCTATATGTTGTGAAATTCACCTTGGAAATTTCTTATTTGAAAATCAAAATGGCTTATACAAAGATACGTATCCTCTAGCATTTTGTTCTTATTCTTAGTATGAGCATTGCTTGAAGCATGGTGAATGACATACTTTTAAGGGAATCACTTGGGGCATTGGTGTGTTGCTGACAATGCAGCCTTCCGCTCCTTAAATTCATCAGAGTAGATGATCTGGAGGTGGAAAATAGCACCTGCATTTTTCAGCCAAGGTGCCAGAAAGACATCTATTGTTGTGTTGTTGTGTACCATAGAGTAAGTACCAACCCACAGCTGGCCATCTAGTGGGTTTTCAGAGGCAGTTAATTGCATGGGAGGAGACTGCCCTTCATTCTCCTGTGGAGTAGATGGTGGATTTGAACTGTGTACCTTAAGGATTGCAGTGCGGTTTCTTGCCACAAGGCCGCCTAGAGAAAGACACATAGCATACTCATATTCAAGAAGTCTTCCTAAAGATTTTCCACATGAGTCTGGTAATTTCTCATGTGCTTCCTCAGAGAAGTTTTCTAAGTCTTCACTTTATTTTGTTCTGGATCCACTTTTTCCATCATGACCCATGTTAGATTACTAAAAAGCAAGGTAAAATATGGGCTTACTTGTGCTTGCCTTCTAACCTGTACAGAACAATTTCATGATTTTTCACTAAATCAGAGGTTTTGATTTTAGGTATGGCTGGCAACTGACTTCTGACAGAATCAAAGTGTGCTCTTTCAAATTTCCCATCCTGGACAGGCATGGATTATTCAGTTAGCAAAGTAAGCAGAGGTTCATTTACATTTATATATTATAGTGAACAACTTCACATGTTCTCAACAACTCAAGTGAAATTGTTCATTAGAGATTAGTAAATAAACAAAACTGTTCTCTATAGATTAGTAATAAGTACAAATAAGCCTAGGTTTTTCTTACAGCCTTCAATATGGATTACATTTCAAAGTTAAGAAAACAAAGATTCTTACTTAGGCAACAGCATGATGGATGGAGAAGGGATTGAAATTGTCACAACTTCATTTTACTTAGAGTCACAATTAACATCCTTGGTACCAGCAGTCAGGAAATAAAAAGATGCATTGCACTGGGAAAGTCTACAGTTAGGGAACTCTCCAAATTGTTGAGGAGTAATGATGTTAGTTTGAGAACTAAGGTATGTCTGATTCAGAATATAGCCTTTCTAATCACTTGCTGTATATTTTAGAGCTGGACAATGAATAGGGATGAAAGAAGAAGAATTGATGCCTTTGATCTGTGGTGTTGGAGAAGAGCTATGAGCACCTCATGGACAACAAAAAGAACAAACAAATATTATCTTGAAGAAGGTGCAGCCAGAGTGCTCTTTGTAGGCAACAATGATGAAGCTTCACCTCACATACTTGGACATGTTTCTAGGAGGGACAATAGTCCCTTGGAGAGGGACATGATGCTTGAAAGGGTGGAGGATCAGTGAAGGAGAGGAGGACCTTTGACCAGTTGGATTGATGCAGTGACTGCTACTATGATCTCTTGTGTGTCAGGAAGTGAGAAGATGACACAGGATAGAACAGGGTTCATGTCTTTTGTTCTTGGGTTACTATGAGTCATATTTGACTCAATGGTACCTAATAACAATAACAAGAAGAAGTATGTCCTTTTTGTTTGTTTGTTTATTGGTAATCTATCCTGATCTTGACTTTGGTAGACAGCCAATTTTTATTTTTCTGTTTGATCTGAAGGTCATTCTTCATATAGGACAAGAGCAAGGAGTTAAAGAACTCTCCTTTTATAACATCACCTTCAAATGTACAGCCCTTAGGCTTCTACCTGATCATGTTGTTCATCCAAAACTATCTCTTTCTCTTACCAAAACAATCAAACACTTCAAACAAACAAAAACTTCTTTTGCTTCTTGTACTTTCACTAACCTCACTCTTTGCGAGCCAGAATGACCAACTGCTCTGATGCATCTGGGGTTTTTCTATACTGGGTCCTGTGGAAGTGTTGGTCACCGTGTAAGGATGGATATCACTTCCCCATTGTACTTCTTCCATGTGAGATGAACTAGAAGAAACTTGAATTCATACTCATCTCTTATACATGTCCTCTGAGTACTGCTTCAGGAGCATCCTGTGCAATATTGTTGTTATGTGCCATTGAATTTGACTCACTAAAACACTATGAAAAACAGATTTGAACCCTGTCCTATATTGTGACATCTTCATAATATCTGACACACTTGAGCCCATTGCTGCAATCCATCTCATTGAGAGGCTTCTTCTCTTTCACAAACCCTCTACCTTTCCAAGCATGATGTTACCTCCCAATGAATAGCCTCTCCTGGCAATATGCTCAAAGTAGATGAGATGAAGCTTTGTCATCTTTGCCTCTAAGAAGCACACTGGCTGAAGTTTCTCCAAGGCATATCTGTTTGTTCTTTTGGAAGTTCATGAGATATTCAGTACTTCTCTAACACCACAGCTCAAAGGCATCAATTCTTTTTGTGTCGTCCTTATTCATTTCCCAGCTTTCAGAAGCATAGCAAGCGATTGACAAGAACATGACCTGAATCAAGCACCTAGAACTGACATCTTTGCTCCTCGACATTGGAGAAGTCTGACAGCAGACACGTCCTTTGATTTCTTGACTTCTGGTATCAAGAATGTTGATTGTGAATCCCAGTAAAATGAAATCACTGACAAGTTCAATCTTTATCATGATGTAGCTTCCATGTGGGTCCAGTAGTGAGAATTTTTGTCTTTTTGCTGTTGATATGCAATCCATATTGAAGGCTGTAGTCTTTGATCTTTTGCAGCAAGTGTTTTAAGTCCTCCTTACTTTCAGCAAACAAGGTTACTTTTCTTAATTAGGGGGACATGTTGCTTGACTTCTGTTTAATAAAGAAATATTTTTAACTTCCCACTAATGCACCATCTTTTCTTTATGTCTCTTTGCATTTAGAATTTTCTTTATCTGTTAAGGTCATCCAGTGATATACTGTGCACCCTTAGTATCTTTCTCCTATCAAGTCACTATAGGCTAGAATCATCTTGATGACACATAACAACAAGTGCAGGAATAGTCTAGGAGCACTAATGAGCAATGGTTAAATGTACATCTTGTAACTGAGAAATTGGAAGTGTGAACCCACCTGTGAAAAAGATGTTTTTTAAAAAGTTATAGTTGAAGAAACTATGGGACAGTTTAATATGTCATGTAGGGTCTGAATCAGAATCAACTGTATTTCATAAAGCATATATCTTTGTACTATTCTAATAGTCAAAGGTAGGACCTGTATGGTTTGGGATTCATCTGGGGATAGAACAGGGATGAGAGACTCAAGCATCAAATCAACTAGTGCTTAGCAAGAAGCTTCAGAAGACACCAAGCTTGCACAAAGACATCCAGGTGTCTGCCAGTTTATCCCATGCCTTGTGCTAGTACCTCCTACCTCATATCTCTTGTACTCACTCTGTGATGCTGGTCCCTCTAGTATTGTTTTGAGAGGGTACTGAATTCAGAGGAAGGCTGTATTCTACTAAATTAAGAAAGGAGATTTCTTGAAGTCTGAATTAGTCCTGGCCAAGATGCAACAACAGGTCGAGAACATCATAACATTGTTCTTCTCTGTATTCTTTGTCTTCAAATAGACAACTAAGTTCTCAAAAATGACTGTAAATGGCCCAACACACTGCTGTCAAGTCGATTTTGGTTTCCAAGATGATAAATCTTTATGGGAAGAGACTGCCCAACGTTCGACCACAGAGCAGTTGGTGGAATTGAACTGTCAGCCTTTTTGTGGGAGTCTAACACATGATGCTACCAGAGCTCCTTGGTATTAGGACACCTTGAAACTTCTCCTAAAAGTGCTTAAGAAAACTGGAAACATCATAATCATTCCATAGTATTTGGAACAAATCCTAGGATTGACCTATCATAATGGAATCAAAGGGGTATATTTAAAAAACAAAATAAAACAACGCTTTTCCAAGTTATAGCCATTCCGTTTCCTGGAACAAACGCAGAACTTCTATAAAATAGGAAACTAGTTATTTTCTTTTTTTATTTTTCCAAGAAAACATCTTAATGAGCCTTTGATTGTACATTATGTTTCACTTACACAGATGCATTTGAGTCCAACAGAGGCCTAAAGTGCTTTGTGTAATTTTCAGGAAAAAGTCTGTTCTGAGGGCAAACCTGAGAGAATACACAATTTGGAAAAGGGAGACAGCAGGCAGAGACTTGAGAGAAAAAGAGGGTGACAGAGGGATTGCTTGGTGGGGAGTCTGAAACCACATGTTAGGCAACAAAGTCCAAAGAAGATAGCAAGCCGGTAACAGCTTAGACAACCAACTTTATTAACATCGGTATCTATTATCCAATTTTAATTGCTTCCTATCTTCTATTATAATCCTAAGAAGCTCTGGTGGCCTAGTGGTAATAAGTTGTGCTGCAATTCCAAAGGCAGAGGTTTGAGTCCACCAGCTGCTCTGCGGGAGGATGGGCAGTTTTCTTTCATGAGATTTATTGTCTCCGAAAACCTGCTGGAGAGGCATTGATGAGTTCGTTTTGACTCTAGGCACACAACCACCACCATCACCACCACCACCACTATTGTTTGTTCTGTTATTTTGCAACTTCCTTCTCAAGACAATCATTGATAGATAATTGTGTTCATGAACAGTATTTCATATTTGGACAAACATCAAGAACTTCTATTGTCATTGTGACAAAATAAGTTGAGACTCCCAAGACAGGACATCAGAAGAGGGGAACATGGTGAAGCCCACTCCAGAACTGACCCTCAAGGAGAATAGTATCCAGTGTATCACAATGTCAATGAATAACCTTGTGTTGAATTTACATCGATGAAAACACTTTAGAATGTAAATACAGTGGATAAGACTTGGTAATAATTGTATTTGGGCAAGGACAATACTCTTAAGACTAGAAGTTGGGCATTGGTGAGTCCAGGAAATTCTATTTGGTTAGAAGCAGAACCCCACTGAACAGGACATGATGGTGGTTCACAGGAGTAAAAAGATTCCTGAACCTTAGGAAAGAGACTTACTTAGGAGGATATGCTAGTTAAAATTAATTTGTCCAAATTTGTGAACTTCTAACACGTCACAGATGCTTGTGATTGATTCCTGAGAAAGGTGTTCAACACTGAAACATGTCTCTCCAAAATACGTATAATATAAATCTTAACCACTATGTGTGTATTTATAATCCCAATTGAGAATGAGTTGTGACGGTTATGGTAGTAATGCAAGTTTGTGGAGGGTGCGTCAAGTTAATTTCTTAGAAATACAAATAGAGCAGATTATGCAAGCAATGATGAGAGAAATACTATAGAATAAATGTACCACAGAATAAAACATTGCCCAATCCTGTGCTCTTCATGGCTGCTGGCATATTGGAGGGCCTTATTAAATCTTTTCCAACCTAGTGCCTCTGGTACTCCATCAGATGATGTGTTGTGATCATAGGCTGATTTTTGGAAACAAAATGGCAAATAGTTCTTCCCAGTCTGTCTTAGCCTGGAAGCTCTCCTGAAAGCTGGCCATCCTGGGTGACCCTGTTGGTATCTGAAACACCAATGGCACAGCTTTCATCATTGTTGTTGTTGATTGCATGACTCATAATGACTCTATGGACAAAAGGCCTGAAGTCCCTCTACAACAACTAAAGACATTTATCAAAGTTCATAGAGTTCCTGGAGGCATGTTATTTAGGAATTGGATGCCACTCCTGTTTTCAGACCTGTCATAGTATGTTATTGTTGTTATGTACCATTGAGTCTCCTGCTGTGCATAGTGACCCTATGTACAGCAGCTCTGAACCCTTTTCGGTCCCGAGCCATTATAGCTACACAAAGTCACTACAATATGACAAACCACTAGATGATTGCTGGGTAGAGAGACAGTGTAACTTATATTACATTGGGCTGAAGACTTTCATTACCAAGTTGTAGTTCAGAGCAAGGCATCCATCCCTGTAAGAATAATGGATCAGGAAGAACTGAGATTGGTAGCTTTTATTCTGAGCCACCCGTTTATATAATTAATTCCAAACCAATTCAAACATCTCCATTAGTTAAGAATTTTGTTAAGTTCCATCTAGTCGCAGGCAACTTATAGCAACTCCATGAACAAAAGACCTGGACATTTTGTATAACTTTCATCCTTTCTCCAGGTTCATAGGGTTTCTGGAGGCAAGCTATTTCAGAAGGTAATGCTATTCCTGCTTCCAAGCTTGTTTTAATCAGGCAGCTCCACCAAACACTGTCCACCATGGGTAGCTGTTCTTACATTTGACACATCAGGGCCACAGTTCTCAGCTTCACAGCAACCACGAGTTACCTCTATACAGCCAGTGGACAGACCAGGGCTATATGACCTAGAAGAATGTTTGACCAAAAACAATTAAAAACTGGCCTGAGGGCCACAGATTAGAGTCACCCACCTTTGGCTAGTTAAGAATGGATTTCTAATTTAGTACATGATTTCTTTAAGGTTCACTCAGGGCTAGTATGGGACTGACTGGGTGGTTAATAGAAAGTGTTCAGGTCCTATATGCTTTGAGTTGCAAAACTTAGAGATGCTATGGGTAAAATCTTGACTGCTCTAGAAAACATCAAAAGAAGATGAAGATACACAGAATCACTGTACCAAAAAGAGTTGGCTTACAATGAATTCTTTCAGAAGGTAATACTATATAATCAAGATCCCATGGTAATGAACAACTAAGTTTAAGCTGTATTGGCAAAAAATAAAGCCCCAGGAATCTATGGAATACCAATTGGCTGGTTTAAAATGACAGATGCAGCCCCAGACATGCTCACCAGTTTATGTCAGAAAATTTGGAGGATAGCTACTTGACTGACTGGAAGAGATTCATTCCCATTCCCAACAAAGGTGATTCAACAAAATGTGGAGAATATTGAACAATATAATTGATGACACATGCAAGCAAAATATTGCTGAAGATCATTAAAAACAACTAGGACAGTATATAGAAAGAGAATTGCCAGAAGTTCAAGCTGGATTTGGAAGAGGCTGTGGCACTGGGGATATCCACTAAGGTCAAACGAATTCTGGCTGAAAGCAAAGAATATCAAAAGAATATACTTTTGTGCTTTATTGATTAGGCAAAGGCATTTGACTGTACAGATCACTACAAATTATGGTTATATATATATACTAGTTTATCTACTTAATTTGTATGCTGAACAAATTATTTAAAAAAGCTGGACTCTATGAAGAAGACTGTGGCATTAGGACTGGAGGAAGACTCATCAGTAAGTAACCATTGTGCAGATGACACAACTTTGCTTGCTGAAAATAAAGAGGACTTGAAGTGCTTGCTGCAGAAGATCAGAGACTACAGCCTTCAATATGAATTATATCACAATGTCAAGAAAACACAAATCCTTGCCACTGTACCAATAGGCAACATCATTATAGATGAAGAAAAGATTGAGACTGTCAATGATGTCATCTTACTTAGATCCACTATCAATACAATTGATACCAACAGTCAAGAGAGACAGGAGACGTATTACATTGGGAAAGTCTGTAGTTAGATACCTCTACAAATTATTGAGGAGCAATGATATCAATTTGAGGACTAAGGTGCACCTATTTTAGGCCATGATCTTTTCAGGTACTTGCTATGATCTTAGAGTTGGACAATGAAAAGGATGATACAAGAAGAATTGATGCCTTTGAACTGTAGTGTTGGAGAAGAGTATCAACTATCCCACAGACTGCCAAAAAACCAAATAGATCTATTTTTAGGAAGGTGCACCCAGAGTGCTCCTTGGAGGCAAAGAATATAAAGCTTCATCTCACATACATTGGGCATGTTGCTAGGAAATGTTATTTCTTGGACAGGGACATCATGCTTGGAAAGGTGGAAGGATGACGAAGGAGAGGAAGACCCTCTACCAGGTGGATTAACCCAGTGACTGCAGAAATGAACTTGGTAGTGAGTGAGATTGTGAGAATGGTGCAGGATAGGACAGGTTCATATGTTGTTCATAAGGTGGCTATGAACGGAGCTTTACTAGATGACACCTAACAACAACATAAGACATGAAGCTGGGGCAGGAGAGAGAGAGACATTATACACTATTGAGATACTGCAGATTCAATCCTCCTCCACTAGAGAGACTTATTCAGTGTTTTCTTACCTTACCAACTGGACTCCCAGGCAGCATTAGCAATATAAATAGTAATCTTAGTGATGTCTCTGCTTTACCTGGGGAAGAGTCATGTTTTTATAGAGTAGCAAGAAGTTCTCAGACACACTTGGTTACTGGAGACTTGGCCACGACTTTAGGTAGTTGTCAGTTCATTCTGATGAATCATTTGAACATATTATTGTCTCGGCTAATTATATTTAATGCATTTACATATGTAACAACCAATTTGACACTGGCTTGAGCAATCAGAAGGTATGCCAAGAACAATTAGAAGAGACGCCACACCCGGTCAGAATGGGTGCCATGACTGATGAAAAATGAGCTGGTGCAGCCTTACCAGTGCATCCCAGCTGGCCGGCAGCCCAGTTTGGATGATTACTTGCTGAATAATTGATTAATTCCAACAGGAGCCTTCCATTAGTAAGAATTCCAGAAAGTATGATAAGCTTGTTGAGTTTGTGGTTCTTTAAGTTCCTACAAGCACTTCCTTGTGGCGAGGCTGATATTTTTAGCACAGTACATGGCATAAAGAGCATCTTCATGGGGGGTAAGGCTGCAACTGGAGCTTGGCCACCTGCCACCACTCTTTTGCAGGAGTTTCAAGCAAATGTGTGCTTGGGGTGGAGGCAAAGAGAGATGTGTGCCAAGATATCTCTCGAATCCCCTGGAGATGTCTAAGCGGCTCGGAGGCACGCTCCCATGTGTGTGCTCATACGGCACTTCGTGGTGCTGAGTGCTATCAGGGTCAAGCAAAGCTGGGCCCAGGCAGAGCCAGCGCTGGCAAAGGCATTGTTCATTGTATTTTGAGTGACATGCAATCCCCCGTTTGACAGCTAGCCACATAGCTGTGGTGATGCGAACGGCTCATTTTAGATCATGCATTCCACTGCTGTGCATGGATTAATATGGCTTTGAAAGAGCTTTGCTTTTCTTTCTTTCAGATTTAATATGAGAGTATATGAGGAAGAACATGGTAGCAATTAGCTGCTGCCATGAATTTTATGAGCAGTTTGCTTGAGACCACATTAATGCTTCCATGGGCAGAGCTGAGATCACTCTTTACTGTATTATGTTTTCCTTTTGTCCCCCTTTTCCTCTTAAAAGTCCAGCCTGACACTCCAGGGTGGGCCTGGGTGGGCAGCTCTAGTAACTGAAGATCTCTTTTCCAGGACAGGTAGCTCAGCTCACAGATTAGAAACAGCTTGTCCAGGTAGGTCCAGCGTGAGCCTAGAGCCTGGAACAGCTGTACAGAAGGGAAATCTTATCCACACTTGCTTCTGACTTGAAGGAAGAAATAATGGCAGGGAGTATATACGGGGAAGTCGTTGCTAAAAAGGGGAGGGGGGATAAATGAATGCTGGATGTTTCTCAATTTTAGCAAAGAGAACAGAATAAAATATGAGCAAATTACCTAAAGGGAGATTATGCAAGTCAATAGTCTTTAAAGATCCTTAGGAAATATGGTGACTGTTTAAAAATAGCATACCTGAAGCCCAGGGAGACAGTGGGTCTTGAATTAAAGGGGCTAGATGGAGGAAACAAACCTCTGCATAGTGTGCTGAAACAGCATGGCATGAAGCCATTTAAGATCTATAATAAAAATGGTCTCAGCACTTTTGTATCATAAGTCTTGAAAACAAACAAATATTTGCTTGTTACCAAGTGGCAAACCTTGATCAAATCCTGAAAGAAGCATTTGCAAACACAAAGCAAGTTTAGTCCCAGGCAGCAGAATGAATCAGACTGTGAGAGAGAGAAATGAAAAGGTATATAATAAAATAATACAAAAACAAATGAGAAATACCTCAGTCTGCTCTGAGTAAAACTATATTAAAGTGTGGTTGCTAGTGGACTTCCATCCCCTGGGGACCACATGTGTGTCAGCACAGAACTGTGCCCCACGGGCTTTCCGTGGATATGAGCTTTTGGAAGGGGTCTCCAACTTTTTGATCAGTAGCTAATTTTTATTGCTGAGGCTCTTCTACTGCTACTCTTGGGTTTATTACTATAGCTTTAGAAGAAAAGGGACAGGAGAGAAATTGAGACTGTTCTGTGATTGGATAGTGGATACAGGCCAACTGCAGATGGTGGTGTTGTATACCATCAAGTTAGAACCGACTCATAGTTGACCCTCCAGCTGTATTTCAGAGGCAGTTAACTGCATGGGAGGAGATAGCCTAGCTTTCTTTCAGGCAGCAGCTGGGGGATTTGAACGCCCAGGTTTCGCTCATGGAACAACTGGATTTGAACCAGCTGGCTTTTGAGAACAGACCCAGCAC
This sequence comes from Elephantulus edwardii, assembly GCF_000299155.1. Lineage (NCBI taxonomy): Eukaryota > Metazoa > Chordata > Mammalia > Macroscelidea > Macroscelididae > Elephantulus > Elephantulus edwardii. The sequence goes on along the minus strand of NW_006399767.1, from coordinate 10,365,774 downwards.
AAGCTTTGATGGCAAGTGAGTTGAAAGTTGTGGATTAATGTGAGGAAGCTCTTTGTCTACTCTCTTAAAGATAGCATCAGGTTAAGTATGACATTAAAACTGAGATTCAATAGTTTAAAAGACATATCATTAATACCTGGTCGCTATGAGTCGCAGGCGACTCGACGGCACATAACAACAACAACAACAACATCTGTTGTTGTTATGTACTGTTGAGTCGCCGGCAACTCATGACGACCCTGTGCACAACAGTTCTGAAGCCTGCTGAGACAGTCTCACTGACTCCGACACACCTAGACAATTGCCCCAGTTACTGTATCAATCCATCTCATCTCGGGTCTTCCTTTCCTGTGCTATCTCTCCATCTTTCCGAGCATGATGTCCTTCTCCAAGGATCTGTCCCTCCTGGTCATATGCCCAAAGTATATGACACAGAGCTTCAAAATCCTAGCCTCTAAGGAGAAAACTTGATTTCATCCTCTCCAAGACAGACTTACTTGTTTTCTTGGCATTCTATGGTGTGTTCAGGACTCTACTACAACACCACAACTCAAAGGCATCGATTCTTCTTCTGTCATCCTTAGTCATTATCCTGCTCTCTAAATACAAAACAACTGTGCTTTATTAGTGTTGTCTCATTTCAAGTGTTTTCATGTGGGGACTTTTTTTTTTAATTGAAAGATTAATGATGCTAATTTTCCACTGTTTAAATCTGTAGATGGTTTGAAGGACAGGCAAATCTGACCCATAGAGTGTTGTGTTTGATAGGAATGAACCCTTCAAATTTCATCTGATAGAGAGATAGAAGTGAGTGGTCTGTTTCCTGGCATTTTCAGAAGAAAGAAGCTGTATTTGAGCTCAGATATTAATATTTCAATAGCAGAGAGCCAGACTCTTAGTACATTTGGCTCACTGAAAATATTCCGCATTTAAAGAGTTCTTTTATTTGGCTTCAGTGTTTTTAGACTTGGCCATTTTCTAAAACTTTGGATGCCGTAGCGAAATATGTCAGTTTTGGAAAAGGCTGTAACACACACGTGTGTGAGAGTGCAAATAGTGTCATTAGTTTGAAATGTAATCAGAAGACAAAGACTAAAGGAAAATGGCCATATTAATTACAAGTAAAGCAAAATCAAACATAGACTGTATTCTGTTACTAGAAATATAAACTGTGGTGAGTATACAAGTTCTCTTTGTATTTATTCTAAAGACTATAGAGATGATAAAAGGAGAATTGATGCCACTGAACTGTGGTGCTGAAGAAGAGTGTTGAATATACCATGGATTTCCAGAAGAAGAAACATGTTCATCATAGAGAGAGTTAAACTATGCTGCTTCTTGGAAGCAAGGATTCTGAAGCTCCAACTGAAATATTTTGGACATATTGTAAGGAGGACCAGTCCTTGGAGAGGGACTTCATACCTGGGAGCGTGGAGGGACAGCACAAGAGAGGCAAACCCTTGATGAGACAGATTGATTCAGTGACTGACGTAATGGAGGTAAGTGTGCCAGGGACAATAAGGTTGACATAGGATAGAGCAGGGTTTAGAGCTGTTATACATAGGGTCACTATGAGTCGCAAATGACTCAACAGCACATAACAACAGCAACAACATATGCATGTATGCTTAAAGAGAATAGTGGTGGTTCAGTGGTAGAATTCTTACCCTCAAGGCAGGAGACCTGGATATGATTCCCTAACCATGCACTCATTTGTCTTTGAAGACATTGCATGTTGCTGTTCTGCCAAACAGGCTTCACTCAGAACTTAAAGACTAAGACAGGCTAGAAAGAAAGTCCTGGCAATTTACTTCTCTATATAGATTGCAATGGTCCAATCCCATCAGTTATAATGTTGCCATAATTTAGGAGCCAACTTAAAAACAGCTTGTAGCAATAATATCTATTAAATCTTTTTAATGTAAATCACAGTTGGAGTTAAGAAATTTAACTTGCTCAAGGTAGAAATATAAAGTCCTGTCATTTGTCAAAGCCCATGGAGTCCCACAATACCAAGTGAACTCTAAAGTAAGCTACTGACTTTTTGGCAATTATTGATGAGTAATACTGGATCAGTATCAGTTCATCATTATAAAGATGTCACACACTAAGGTAAGGTGTACACTGATAATAGAAGAAACTGTACGTGGGTCAAAGGTGACACGTGGAAATTCTATATTTCTGTGCAATTTTTCCTTAAATCTAAAACTGCTCTGAAAAATAGTCCCTTAAAACAAAAGAAAACAAAAATGGTTTGCCTAAACATAACAAACCAACCAACCCAAAAACCTCCCTACCCTGCCACTGAGATGGTTAATATATTAAAAACTATAACAAAGTTCTGAAAATAAGTACTGTTGTTAAGGACATGGGGAAATTGAAACCTTTGCTTGTTGTTGGTGGGAATGCAACATGTTATAGCCCTTCTGTTAAATGATGTAACGGTTTCTCAAAAACTTGGAAACAGAATATCATATGTTGCAACAACTCCAATCCTTGATAGCTATTCAAAAAGAGATTAAAAACAAGACTTATATATCAATATTCACAATAGCCAAATGTAGAAACAGCCTAAATGTTCATCAATAGATAAATAGACAGACAAAATTCAGCAATACATTTGATGGAATATTAGTCGGCTAGCCAATAGGAGAAATGAAATCTTAATGTATGCTACGGTATGAATGGGCTTGGAGATATTAGCTTGAGCAAAGTAAACAGATCACAATAGGATAAATATTTTATGACATCATTTACTGAAAAAGATAAGAAAACCCAAATGTATAGAGATCAAAATTTATTGATAATTACTGGGATGAAGGAAAGGAGAATTAACAATAATAGGAAAATGACACCAATTCAAGAAGGGTTGCAAAGCTGATTATTGTGATTGCCGTCAATAAGTTCTGCATGTGTACAACATTGATTTGGCAAAAGTTGTATAAATAACATATTTGCAACAGTGATTTTAAAAAGAAGTAGACTGCATATGTATAACCAAACACATCATGAGATTTGGTTCCTTGGTTTGGTGGTGTGGAATCATAATTTCATGGGACACCAAGTTAATTGAAATAATAGTGAGATTATTACTTCTTTTCTACCTCCTTGTTCATCACATAGTATCAGGAGTTTTAAAGTTTGCAAGTGGCCATACAAGGCACAACAATTTGTTCCTATTAACCTGACGTGACAGAACTAGAACAACCAAAACTAGAAGGAAGATATGTTGGAGTTAAGAAATTTAACTTGCTGAAGAGTGAGGTAGAATGAATAGATTCATAGGTGAAGTGAAATGAGTAGGAATGCAGGGCATTTTAAAGGTAGTGAAATTGTTCTGCAGGACACAGTAATAGTAGAAATATAAAGTCCTGTCATTTGTCAAAGCCCATGGAGTCCCACAATACCAAGTGAACTCTAAAGTAAGCTACTGACTTTTTGGCAATTCTTGATTAGTAATACTAGATCAGTATCAGTTCATCATTATAAAGATGTCACACACTAAGGTAAGGTGTACACTGATAATAGAAGAAAAACCTGAACACTTGTGTAACTTTCATTGTTTCTCCAAGTCGATAGAGTTTCCAGAGGCAAGCTATTTCAGAAGTAGATGCCATTCCTACTTCCAAGCTTATTTTAATTGGGGAGCTCCATCAAACAGCATCTACCATGGGTAATCATTATAGCACTTGACACATCAGTGTCACAGTGTTTAGCATCACAGCAACCTGAGTTACCTCTGTACAGCAAATCAACAGACCAATGCTGTACCACTTAGAAGAACTTTTGGCCCAAAACAATTAAAACCAGTCCTGAGGGCCATAGGCCTAAGGGCCCAAAAGCCTTTTTAAATAGGAGGAGAATAAAATCAACTCACACCCAGTGGTGAGTAAATATTCCACCTGAATCCTCACTAGAACCACAAAACAAACTTTGTAGAATCCAGCTGCTCCAGACAACTTAGAATAAAATCAACTCACACCCAATGATGAGTAAACATTCCACCCTAATTCTCACCAGAACCAGAAAACAAACATAATTTCATTGGGCATCCTAGTTAATTGAAATAATAGTGCGATTATTGCTTCTTTTCTACCTCCTTGTTGATCATATAGTATCAGGGGTTTTGAAGTTTGCAAGTGGCCATACAAGGCACAACAATTTGTTCCTACTAACCTGAAGGGGCAGAAATATAACAATCAAAACTAGAAGGAAGATATAGAATGTATTAATTATAGCCTCTGTGAACAATTGCTTCTTTTCTTATGGGATCACAACCTGTTACTCTAGTGTTTAGATATCTTACTGAACATTTTTAACAAGTCAAAGATTCCATAGATTAATTTCCCTCAAAAGAGGGAAAATGCAGAACAGAATTTAAAATTCTAATTCACTCTAGACTTTCTGAAGTCATGGAGATTAGATGGAACTCTAAGACAAAATTTAAACCTTAAACCAAATATACTTGAAATCTTATAACTGAACAATAGTTAAACTTGTGGTGGTGGTGGTGGTTGTTCTTGTTTTGTACCATCAGTTCACCTGTGACTCATAGTGACCTTGTGTACATTAGCTCTGAGCTCTGCTCTATCCTTAGCCAATCTCATTGTGTCCAACAGACCTAATCCCATTGCTCTTGTCCCTGCGCCAATCCATCTCATCCTGGGTTGTTTTTGTTTTCTCCTCCACTGTCCCTCTACTCTTCCAAGCATGATGGCCCTCACCAAAGACAAGTCCCTCCTGGCCACGTGCCTCAAGTATGTGACACAGAGTGTTAAAATTCTTGCCTCCATGAAACAGGTTGGTTTCAACCTCTCTAGGACTGGCCTGTTTGTTCTGGCAGTCCATGGAATGTTCAACACTCTTCTCCAGCACAACAATTCAAAGGCTTTGATCCCTCTTCTATCATTCTTATTCATTGTCCAGCTCTCAGATGTGTAGCAAATAATTGCAAAGACCATTTCCTGGATCAGTTGCACCTTAGTCTCCAGACTAACATCGTTACTCTTTAGTACTCTACATAGGTCCCTGACAGCAAACTTTCCCAAAGCAACCCATCTTTTGATTTTCTGACTGTTGAAACTGAGAGTGTTGATTGTGGAATCAAACAAGCTAACATTATGAACAATATAAATCTCTTCTCTGTCCGTCATGAAGCTATCATTTGGCCCAGTGGTGAGAATCTTTGTTTTTTTATATTGAGCTTCAATTCATATTGAAGACTACAGTCCTTGACTTGCAGTAAATGCCTCAAGTCCTCTTCAGTTTCAGCAAGCAAGGTTTTGTCATCTGCATAACTAAGTTTGTTGATGAATCTTCCTCCAAGTCCCCACTCACAGAACCGTGGCTGGACCCTGCAGAGAGATAGGCCCACCTTCCTAGGACTGGGAATAGTTAAGGATAGCTGCTTTGAGCATTATGCTCTTTTAGGAACCTATAGAGCCAAATAGACAATAACAGCTCAAGAAAACGTAAGGACTTTAAAGGGCAATGAGTTTCTACTAACAAGAGAGAAGCAACTTAGAAAAAGAGAATGAAAAGGTTTGTACAACTGAAGAATGGAATAATTGTAAAAGATGTGTTTCATTGGGGAAACCTGCTGTCAGGGACCTCTTGAAATTTCTAAAGAGTAAGGCTGTCACTTTAAAGACTAAGACACACCTGACCAAAACCATGGTTTTACAATTGGTTTTTATGCATCTGAAAGTTGTACAATGGCTAAAGAATGCCAGAGAATAATTAATTGATGCTTTTGAACTGTGGTTTTTGTGAAAATATTGAATATCCAATGGAATGCCAAAAGAACAAACAAATTTGTCTTGAAGGAAGTGTAACTAGAGTGTTCCCTATGGTCAACAATACTGAAACTTCATCTCACTTGTTTTGAGCATAGTCTCAAAATGAGAAGTACCAATCATTGGAGAAAGACATCAAGCTGGGCAGTGTGGAAGGAAGAAGGAGACTTTGAACAAGATGGATTGACCATGACAGAGACCATGAGGTTAATACAGGATAGGGAAAGTTTCAGATCTGTTGCTCATAGGCTCTCTATGAACCATAGTTAACTTCATGCTACTTAACAACAATAATAACCTGATGATTTATAGAAACAATTGAACTGGTGTATGTTTTACTGTGCCTTTTCTCAACAACAGTACCAAAATAAAATTTAGATAAAAATCATTAAAAACCCAGAATTCTACGAAATGGATAATTTTTAAACATTGAACCTTAAATCAAAATGATTTCCTCAAGTCTTCCTAAAATAAAAAAAAATTTAGTTGAATTTTTTAAAAAAAGTATGTCTTGAGCATTGCATTATTTTTCTTATTTTTTATGAAAAAATATTTGTATGAGATCACATTGTTCCTATACAGTAACATGAAGCAGGAAACTTAGGGGGCAGCGAGTTTGTGCTAACAGGAGAGGAAAGTCTCTAAATGGGGATTAAGAAGAATGCATGATATGAAAAATATAATCAATGGCATTAAATTTATAAATGTAAAAACTATTTCATTGATATTTTTCCTGATGTGTATATGTAGTTTCAATAGCAACAAAAAGAAACTAAAAAGAAAAAAACCTTAACTTGTAGTTATTTTGAGCACGAGCTCTCTCTCTCTCTCTCTCTCTCTCACTCTCACACATACACACTTGCCTCATATAAGCCAAATCTTCATAAAATTTATAGTTTGCATTAAACTATTTGAGCGATACAGAGTGCCAGGAAAAGATTAGTTAGAAAACAGTTACATGAGAGAAAGTTGAAGGCGTTGGATCCTGTAACCTCGAGAAGACAAGGACCTGGTTGATTTCATAATGGCCTTCCAGTTTATGGAGGGTGAGTAGGAGGAGATAGTGTCCAGCTGTTTTTCATTTCCAGTGAAAATGGGGGGAAAAATGAGAGGCTAGGATTGCAAGAGGGGAGATTAGGGGCTGGAGATTAGGAAAGTCCTGGTTGATAGCGCTGGGGGACATTGAAAGGAACAACCAAGGGGAATTATGAAATCCCCATCTTTGGAATTCCTACGTTAATATGATCTGTGTGAATCAATGGGGAACAGTTTAAATGACTGACTTGCTCACAAGCAGAAGAAAGGCTGAGGGAAGGATTTCTCTGGGCTGCGTCCCTGTGCACCATGATGCTGTGAGCCCAGCATATTGCCTGTGGCAAGGAACCTGGTCCCCGCAGCCAGGAGCCTGCTGCCTCATGGCAAAGATGCGTGTCTGTGTGTCGGGTAAGCTGACACTCCACATTCCCTTCGCCTCAACCTGGCTCCAAAGTCATTTAGGATCTTTTTGACTGCCAACTGCCACCTTGAAGTAGGAAAAGTGTTTGAAAGGAGCCCTCCAGGCCACGCAGGGAGAGTATGAATTTGCTTTGCTCAGACACCTTCATCACTGGACACCTTGCAGAGGCAAATGAAAACCGTTAGCACAGCAGGAACCTCGAGGAAGGGTGACGTGGGAAAGGGCAAGATTTGGATATTAAACATCTCTCTTTTTATTTAATTTTTTTTTTTTACTCAGATGCTAATTTTTCTTGATGACTCCATTTCTCTCTTTCCTTTTCCTGCTCCGTCTCACCTTCTTTCTCTCTCATTTCAAGCTTCCCCCCTTCTTCTAAATAAGATATTTAAAGTATGATAGTTTGTTTTATAGAGGCTGTGAGGCAAACCCACAGTATCTGAAAGACATAATTTCTTTGTTGATGTTGAAAAAAATAAAAATGCAGTGGTTGGCTTTACTTACAGAAGGATACTCTTGCTAGTGTCTGTTTTAAATATATTTCCTAAGGTGATGAAACGTCTCAGGGAACAGAGCTGTATGTGAGGAGATTTGTGTGGAAAGGGAGAATTAAAAAAAATTTTTTTTCATCTCTCTTAACATTCCCCCAAAGCTTCCTAACCTCATACTTCAAAGAAGCTGAACAGACTGTCTACCTAAGGGAGGCCTGGCCTCCCCCAGCGGGCTTGGTTTCCATACCATGGTTTTTCTGGAAATGTCCTCTTTCCATAAGCTACCCCTGAGTCACGCCTCATTGAGAGTGATGGTTACAATCTCCTCTGGCCGGTGGGATGCTGCTGAGAATCGCGAGGATATTTTGAGCCCTGGAATTTGGGCTTTGCCACATGTTTGGATTAACAACCAGTTAAACCTTGCTAAGGCAATATTTTTCTATGCAGTTAGTTTTTATACCAAACAAGGTTTGTAGTAATTGGATGCCCTACTTGAGCAAAACTGTTTACCAGAAAATAAATCACTCCTGGCATTAAGAACACACAAGCCCAGAGATTCGCCAGCACGGCATCATCCCGTTCATTTCTCATAAACCTAGCCCCAAACATGTGCATTCTCATCTAGGATGACTTATGCTTTGAATTGTGGTCTCTTTATTTCCATGCCCATTATAGTGCTTACCTAAACATTTCCCTCTGTTTAGCTGCGGTGCTTCTGGTAATGACTACTATTTGGCTGCTGGGAAAAATTTGCCAGGCTTTAGTAAGCTCCATGGAAAAAGAAAAAGAGAAGCCATGAAGGGAAGAGAAGAGGGGAGAAAAAAAAAGAAGAAGAAAAGGTCCTTTGGCTGCTGCTGCCCGCCCCCATGATCAAGCCAGAAAATGACAGGAAATTCAGCGTCTTCAGAATCTCTAATACAGCTTTGGCATTTTGTAGACAAAGAGACAAGGTCACCACAAGAGTGACTGGCTCTAGGTAACATCCATTTCCCACTGAGTCAACCCCAACTTAGGGCAACCCCATGTGTTCCAGAAAAGACATGAATCACCACTTTGTGTTTTTCACCCCCTAGGGAGCTTCTGGCTGGATGTGAATCTTCAATGTATTATTTAGCAGCTGAGTATGTATAACATTTGTACCACTCAGAGAGTCCAGGTACCAAGTTGTTGTTATTAGGTGCCCTTAAGTCGAGCAGACTATGAACAACAGATCTGAACCCTATCTATCCTGTGCCATCGTCATCATCTCTCACACTTGAGCCCGTGGCTGCAGTCACTGTGTCAATCCACCTGGTTGAGGATCTTCCACCCCTTCACTGTTCTTCCACCTTTCCAAGCATGATATCTCTCTCCAAGGAATATCTTTTCTTAGCAACATGCCTAAAGTATGAGATGAAGTTTCTCCATCCTTGCCTCCAAGAAGCACTCTGGGTGCACTTTTCCTAAGACATCTCTATTTATGCTTTTGACATTGGAGATAGAAAAGGGATGTGAACTCAAGTGCTATGAGACCAGTTGACCTGTTGACTTTTTCTCTACAGCTTCTGCTTCTATTCTTCAGAAGTCTTTTTCACCGGTGACCTTAGTTGCCTAAGGAAGGAGTTGGGAACATAAGCTCTAACAGACTAGGTTCTCTTGGTAAGAGAAAATGGAAACAACCTCACTATAGGCTTTTCTTTTAGGGTACATACAAAGTGTAAGTTCTAGGGAATAAAATTGTGTGCTTTTATGTTATTGTGTCTTCTATGAGTTGTCCTGCCCAAATTCTGACAGTGATTTAAAGTTGCTCAAAGCTATGCTGGAAGAGGCTACTAGAAATGCAAATTGTCAAAAGGACAATTATTAAAATAGACTTTCAGACTCTGAGAACTTTGTTGACATTCTTTTAGAAAATGGATCAAGGAGTACCTGCTTGAGAAGGAATCTGTCTCTTCTACTAAACTAACTGCTCAAATAATTTTAAATAAGCCTAATTGGCTTTTTACCAATGGAAAAGTTTTTTTTTCTTTTTTCTTT
>NW_006399767.1:10351525-10354454 GCF_000299155.1 Elephantulus edwardii | reverse complement strand
TTGCTTGAGTCTTTTGCAGATATTTTTCCAATTTTGCCAACACCATTTGTTAAAAAGGCTGTCGTTCCCCCACTTCACTGATTTCATCTCCTTGTCAATGGAAAAGTTTGGTTTACATTTATTCTGCTCTTAAACCTTAAGTGTTATTGAAGGGAAATGCACCCCAAAGGTAATCCAAGAGACTCAGAATTAGGGTTTGCTTTTTTTTACTTCAGTTAGACTTTGGTAGATGGGGACATATGCAGGGGCAACAATTTACTTATGTGTGTTTTTAACAATAGGACAAAACTTGTCCTATCTTTACACCTCATCACTGAGGTGCTGTTAGCATTGCAGTGTAGATGTTTCTAGAATTTTGTCCAAACAGGCAACACTTTGAAAGTGAAAATTTTATGAGAAGTTGAAGGAAACTATTAATCACTGACCATTTACTACAGATTACTGTCATCAAATGCTTTCAAAACTGAACATGACAAGTATTTCAAACAAGTCTCAAATGGAGGACACATTCTGTACCCTCCAGGGAGTATTTGGCAATTTCTGATGACATTTTTTGTCAAAATGAGGAGTATCCTGCCATCTTAATGGTTTTAGGTCACGCATGCGGCTTCACACAGGACAGTCACACTAGACAAAGAATTATTTGACCCACATGTCAGTAGTTCAGAGGGTGGATAAGTTTGTCTTTGGCTAATTCCCTTATTTTCATAGTAAGGAAAACAGAGATGGAAAGTGATTTGTGCAAGTTACTCAGTTGGCGAAGGCAATGGGAAGCCTTGGTTCCTTCTTTGTGATCCATGGCTTTTTTCAATATACTAGAAGAAAGCTTTCCCCCCAATATCTTGGGAGGAAAGAAGTTTATGTAAACAGCTTATTTTTAGAATGGGCTTATCTGTCACTGTTCATCGCATAACATGATGAAATATAAATTTTGAGAGGTAAAGGGTGAGTAAGGAAATTATAATAGGATAATTCTAAAACAGAGGCTGCAACACAGGGTGAGGGAGAGAAATTCATATAATGAGTTAAAGAGGAGTAGACGTGCACACTGGAAAAAAAACCACAAAATTTTGAAAACTCAACTGCTGTTCTAGTCAGATAAAACCTGTGTCCACTGTTGATGGGATTGTAACAATGGTACAACCACTCTGCAAAGCAGTTCGACGTTTCCTCAAAAAGCTGAACCTAGAAATTCCATATGTTCCAGATAGTCTACCAGTATGAATATACCCCAAGGAAATTAGAACTGAGACACAAATAGAGATTGTTCACCAATGTTCATAGCAGTGTTATTCACAATTGCAAGAAAATGGAAATAGCCAAACTGTCCAACCACAATTGAATGGATGGAGAAATTATCATTGAGCCACCATGATTCTCTACCTTTTAAGTAAGTATTACTCTTCAGGTACTTGATGGAGTCTTGCTAGGAGGTGGAATCAATTCAACAGCAGTAGTGGGTTGTGATGGAGCAGTTTTACATCTATTTTTCTAGGGCTATCACTTCATTCTAGCTTCTCTGACACAGTCCCACTTATAAAACTGAGCTCTAATATCTTGGGAAGCCCCTCAGGTCTAGGCAAATTACCCTATTTTCTGTTACTTTCACAGATTTGAGTAAAAGTTATTCTGCTGAACGGCAGAATAGTTTGACAAGTTGCAGAAAATTTTGTAAAGAGTACATGGGATAAAACCATTATTGTAGAATGAGTATGAGGATCCAAGCGGGGGTGGAAATAGAGGGGTGAGGATGGGTGGGGGGTACGGTGTTAATCATAGGGTTACACAATTCAATGGGTGGGTAGGGTGAAGGAAGTGGAAGGATCTTTTGTGAAAAACAATGTATTCAAACTTTGTAAATAAATCAGTATGTTGTTAGGTGCTGTTGAGTCACTTGTGACTCATAGCGACCCTATGTACAAGAGCCCTAAACTCTGCCCTATCCTGTGCCAACCTCACTGTCTCCATCACACCTACTCCCATTACACCAATCACTGAATCGATCTATCTCATCAAGGGTCTTCCTCTCTTGTGCTGTCCCTCAACCCTCCCAAACATGATGCCCCTCTCCAAGGACTGGTCCCTTCTTGTGACATGCCAAAAGTATGTCAGATGAAGCTTTAGAATCCTTGCCTCCTAGCAGTAGCCTGGTTTCACCCTCTCCAGAACAAACATGTTTGTTCTCCTAGCAGTCCATAGTATATTCAACACTCTTCTCCAGCACCACAGCTCAAAGGCATCAATTCTCTTTCTATCATCCCTAGTCACTGTGCATCTCTCTGATCCATAGCACACAATTGTGAAGATTATGGCCCGGATCAGGAGCACCTTAGTCTCCAGGCTGATGTCGTTGCTCTTCACTACTCTGGAAAGGTCCCTTACAACAGATTTTCTTCAACGCAATTCATCTCTTGATTTTCTGGCTGTTGGTACCAAGAATGTTGATTGTGGAGCCAAGCAAACTGAAGCTGTTAACAATCTGAATCTCTTCACTATCTATCATAATGCTGCCAATTGGTCCAGTGGTGAGAATCTTTCTTTTCTTGATATTGAGCTTCAATCCATATTGAAGGCTACAGTCCTTGACCCTCTGCAGCAAGCACTTCAGGTCCTCCTCAGTTTCAGCAAGCAGGGTTGTATCATCTGCATAATACAGATTGTTGATGAATCTACTTCCAATCCTGATCCCACATTCCTCCTCATACAGCCCACATCCTAAATTATCTGTCCTGCATATATGGAACTTAATTGTACATTTATGCATCTTTCTGTATGTTGTTGTTATTGTATGTTGTTAAGTCAGAATCGACCACAGCTAACCCTCCAGCAGGTTTTCAGCAACAGGTAATCACATAGGAGGAGATTGCTCATCTCTCTTCTGCAGAGTAACTAACTGATGGATTTGAATAGTGTACCTTTGGATTGCCAG
>NW_006399767.1:10336830-10351324 GCF_000299155.1 Elephantulus edwardii | reverse complement strand
TATGGATATATGAATAAAAGAAGAAAAATAATTTCACAAATGTGATCTTAATGAATAACAAAGCATTCAGCTGATACCTGACCTTGAGGGAGATTTCACATGATCAGGCTGGATGCCCAGCTTTTAATATAGATTTCACAGGTGTCATATCACCATAGTGGGCATTGCTTTGTAGATTACACAAGCAGGGTAGTGATTGTAGGCAGCGTTGACCGTGGTACAAATGAGCTGGTTGGCATTTGGACTTTACCATGGAGTCATTTAATCTTGAAGTAGCTCACATTCTCTTGTCAAAGTTAATGGTGCACTTTGAGGAATAATAAAGGGGAAATGTTGCATACAAGAGAAAAATTACAGAAGGTATTTTAGCAAAGAAGTTTATGCAATCATTCACTCATTCATTCATTCAATATGGCATCCAATACTCTGTTGTTAGAGAACAGAAGTTGAATAGGAGTTATTCTCTTCAAGAATTTTTTTTACTTTTTATTCACTAGAAGAAAAATATTTTTAAAAAATGCTTCACTTTTCCTGTAAAGAAAAAGGGAACATTAATTGTCGATTTAAAGACTAAGGTGGAACCTGATCCAAGCCATAGTCTTTTCAATTACTTCTTACACATGTTGGGCAATGAATATGGATGACAGAGAAGAATGGATGCATTGCGATGTTGGAGAAGAGTCATGAATAGCCCATGGACTGCCCAAAGAATGAATAAATCTGTCTTTGAGGAACTACAACTAGAATGCTCCTTAGAGGCAAGGAGATAAAACTGTATCTCAAATAATTTAGATGTGTTGTCAAAAGGGGTCTTTGAATGTCTTTGAAAAAAGATATTATTCTGGGATAGGTCAGAGGAGAGAAAGGCCTTAAACAAGATCAGTTGACAAAGGATCTGTAACAATGGGCTTGGATATATCAGAGATTGTGAGGATGATGTAAGAGAAAGCAAGTTTCACAGTAAGTGTTCCTAACACCACTAGAGTTATAGTCAGCTCAATGGCACCTAACAACAACAACATCTATATATAAACATTTAAATGCATTTAAATGAGAACTCTCCGTATGTGCATCTTTAGAAAGGTTAAAGAGTTGGCCTTGAAAGAGATAACTGAGATTTTCATAGCGGATTTCAACTATGGAAATCTTTCAAAGGACATTTTTCATTGTGTGGAATTTCCAGTTTTAAAGACAATTATCCATCCGTTCATCAGAACTCATCAAGTAAACAATGTACTAGAAACGGTATGGACATTGGAGAACTGGGTAGAAGTTTTTAACAAGAAAAATTTATCAATCTCTTGCAAATATGTTAACTTTAATTTTTTTAATTGTGATTTTAATTAAAGTTTGCCAAAAGGATAGGTTTCCATTCTTTCTCTGATACACATCCCTGAAAAGGTTCATCTACTTTACCACTTGTGGGTAGGATATAGGATTCTTACAAATATCCAGAGAATGTACAGTCTTACATGGTACAATTTCTGAACTGTAAGAAATAAGTGCATTTGTGTCGCTTGCCCAGAAAAACTTTAACCAGTTAATTGCCTTAGAAGAATCTACAATTGCTGAGTGCCTGTAATTTCTTTCTCAGGGTTATCAGATCTTTCATTGATCATTCTTCTTGGGTGAAGAAACTATTGAGGTTATTTTTTTTTAAAAAAACTACTGATGAATGTCTACTGTATATTAAAAGCAGAAGGAAATTAGAGAGGGCACTAGACCATAGCATGTGGGTCAGAAGGAAAAGGGACTCAGATAACAAATGGCCATGGGTGTAAGGAAGAAGGAAAGTGTAAATACACTAAAACAGGAACTAGAAGTACTGAGACAAATACATCATCTTCTCTTTTTCACTGAGCAACTTCCCAGTGACCCAGAAGCTGCCATCTTATTCTTAGGCGTCCTTCTCTAAGGTTTGTTTTTAGCTTTTGGAAGAGAGCAAGATGAATCAGAAGAGAGCATTTAAAAAAAACCCAAAAAACCAAAAACAACCCACAGAACAAAAATACTGTCTTTATAGACAGCCCACTTATCTTAGATATGACTTTAGATTCATTTTAGATGTGACTTCTTATATAGAGTTGTCTTAGATGTGACATCACAATTTTCTTGAAGTAGCTTGAGTCAAGTTGAATACCACTGTCTAGAATAAACCCATCAATTATTTTATGGATGGATAATTTAAGGTTCGAGAGCCTGCTGATCCAGAAGTAAAACTATTGGATCACCCAGGTCTCCTGACTCCTGAATAAAAATTTTCCAGTGATACATTGAGAACCTCCCACATTGCAAGCAAGAACCAAACCTAGAGAAGTCCCAAACTAGCTTCCCCTCCTCCTTCTCTCCCTGCATCCTTTATGTAACAGCTTACATGGTGCCTGTTGTTGTTGTTATGTGCCATCAAGTCACCCACTACTCCTAAATAATGGAGTGTGCCTAAATTTAATCTCTTCCTCTGCCCTTAAAAAAATGCACTAAAATAATATTAAATAGCAGTCTTCCTCCTCCTCCACCGAAACTGTCTAGCCTCAGAAAGCTGATGGAAAGTCACTATGAGTAGAAATTGACTCCATGGTTTCAGTTTACTTTTTTTTGTTGTTTTTGGTATGTATTTTTTCCTCATGTTTTCATTGATTTTCAAATAATCATTGATGTATATTTATTTTCATGCACATACAGTGCTCAAGCCTCTCGTTCATAGGGTCACTATGAGTGGTCTATGATTTGATATCACCTAACAACAATAACAATGAAGTCATAGAGAGAGCTACGTTGGTCTAGTGGACAGAAAGTTATGCTACCAAGCCAAAGGTGGGTGATTCTGATCTGTGGCCCTCAGGCCTAGTTCAAATTGTTTTCAGTAAAACACTCTTCTAGGTGGTATTAACACTGGTCTGAGAGAAGATCTTCACCCTGAAACCAGCAGCATCCCTTTTCAGCAGGAAGTAGCTAAGAGAATACACCATCCCCTTTTCCTTATGACTCAGGGTGAAGTCTCTCTTAGGGAGGAGTGATAGGGAATGGCAAAGGACACACTGACAAAGGAGATTAATCAGAACTGGCTTTGACAATCACTGTGGCAATTGGACAATTAAAACAGACTTTCAAGGGAGAAAAAAAAAAAAGAAGAACGAACTGGGGAGGAGGGTAGAGAAAATAGTGCAACAATGAATGAATGAAACCCCAAAATCTCTGTAAATGTTCATTAAAATTAATAAAATTTAATATATAAAAAAAGAGGTAACTTGTGGTTGCTGTGAAGCTGAACACTGTGACACTCATGTGTCAAATGTGATAATGGTTACCCATAGTGGACAGTGTTTGGTGGAGCTCCCCGACTAAAACAAGCCTGGAAGCAGGAGTGGCATCCACTTCCGAAATGGTTTGCCTCCAGAAACTCTATGAACAGTGCTCAGGCCTCTCATTCATAGGGTCACTGTGAGTTATCTACGACTTGATGGCACCTAACAATAACACAACTAGTTTATTTACAAGATTCAAATACAAATTTCAACAAATTATTTCAATTTCCCTCCCCCCACCCATCAAATTTTACAAACCAATGATTAATCCACCCTTTCTTCGAATCTGTTACCTTTCTGTGACTCAACCTATCAGCCTGTAATTGAGTTGATCCTGGCATGCAAGGGATTTCCCTTAAAATAATGAAGTTGTATGGTGCTCCAGGGGCTCAGCCGTTACAGTGTCAGGCTGTTAACCAAATGTCTAAGGTTTGAGCCCACAGATGCTCCGTGGGAGAACGATGAGCTTGCCCTGTAAAGTTTTACAGCCTTGGACACCCTGTTTGCAGTTCTATCCTGTTCTTTAGAGTCACTCTGAGTCAGAATTTACTCCACAACAGCGGGTTTTGGTAATGATGTAGTTAGTAGTTGGCTTTTCGGCTTCAAATTCTTTCCCTTGTTAAAGAAAATGAAACATTATATTTCGTAGGACTATTTAAATCTTGCTGAATGGTTTTTCAATAGAAGTGATTGAAAAAAGTGATTTAATTTTTTTTAAGGAATTTGTTCCATTCTGTCTTGTGTTTCATTATAAACAGTAATTTCTTTAAAACAAGATTTATTCTTTGTGCCATAAATGTGTGGTGAATGCCTCCCAACCATATTTCCACATAGACCGCAGGTCTTGGCCAATTTTTCTGTACACAGAGCCCCTGCTGCTGATGGCTCAGGACTGAAATACGATCTAATGCTACTGAACTCCCTTAAAATCTAAAGATTACCTTGGGCGGTTTAGACAAACATTAACCTAGGGCCTCAGGTTTCTTTTTTTACTATAGTTGTTTGAAGAAGCAAGTGAAAGCCTATTTATACTCCACTGTAAACTCCAGAAAGAAAGGATCTGTTCTGTTATTTCTACCCCTCACTTAGTCTTGGTAGTGTGCAACACATTGTCTGCTAATCAAAAGGTCAGTGGTTCTTATCCATAAACTGCTCCATATTAGAAAGACGGCCATAAATATTTACAGCTTTGGAAGCAGTAGGTCTACATGATACTTTGTCACAGGGGCTGACAGTGCCTGCAAAGAGACAAATATAGATTCTCAAGAGAAGTGTGTGTGTGGGGAATCTTAACTAATATAATGCCGTTGATCCTTCAAAGGGCCACGGTATCTCTGTGGTACTATATTTTTCATGAGGGGATTAGAGAAAATGTATAAAATGACACCTTGAAGGAGTAATAATGGAAAAAAGGAGTTAAGAAACACTGTTCTAAAATATTTATTGACTGAGTAGTTATAATGTATGGCTAGAGGTAATAGGACCTTCTGAGTAACTAGTAAGAACTGATGTTTCATGTCATTGTTTTTTGGAGTCCGGCAACACACTTGTGCAAAACCCCCTGTGTTCTGTAATTTCACCAACCGCTATAATAACGGCTTTACTTTGACCTGTTCTTTACATTTCTAATAGTGTGAAAAAAGCTCTGGATAGTGTTATTGTTAAGCTTCTTGACTGACAAACCTTAAAGGTTGACTGTTCAAACTCATCCAAAAGCACCTTGGACACAAGTTCTAATGAACTACTTCCTAAAAAATCAGCCATTGAAAGCAATATGGAGTGCAATTCTGATCTAATACAGATGGGATCACCAGGAGTCAGAATTAACTCCATAGCAACCAAGACCACCACCATATCCAATAGCCATTTACATTTTAAATGAAAAATTAAATCATAGACACCAGGAATTTTATTTTTGTCTTTTGCCTATTTAGGTGTAAAAACAAGACAGTCACCCGTTTTTCAGGTTATTAAAGGGAATACAATGACTAGGGGTGACAGAAGGAGAATTGATGCCTTTGAGCTTTGGTGCTGGAGAAAAGTGTTGAATATACCACGGACTGCCAGGAGATTAAACAGGTTCATCCTAGAGAGGTTGAAATCAGGCTGCTCCTTGGAGGCAAGGATTCTGAGGTTCCATCTGACATACTTTGGGCATACTGCAAGGAGGGACCAGTCCCTGGAGAGGGACATCATGCTTGGGAAGGTGGAGGGACAGAGAGAGAGAGGAAGACTCTCAATGAGATGGATTGATTCAGTGACTGGGGTAATGAGGGTAGTTGTGTCAGAGACAGTAAAGCACAGGATAAAGCAGGTTCAGGGCTATTGTACATAGGGTCGCTATGAGTCACAAGTGCCTCAATGGCACATAACAACAACAACAATAAAGGGAACAACTTGAAGTCTGTGAAACTACCATGAGCACAACAGTGGTAAGGAACAAGGCAAAGCGATTTAACTGAGAGCAAACCGTTTTGGCTCCATCACTTACTAGATTCTGTTAAGACATTTAATTTTTCTGTATCTCGGTTTCTTCCTTTCTAAAATGAGAAGACTATTACGTGCCAGGATTCTTGTTGGTATCAAGTGAAATAATGCATGTGAACAAACCTTATAAACTGAGCTGTTATTATAAATTGTTATTCAAATTATTATACTGCTACAAAACTATTATCAATACATTCTCAATGAAGAAACAAAGTTTTATTTGAAGTAGCAAGATACATGCATGTCCAGGACAGTCAGAGACCTTCAGAACATGCCACAGAGGTCTAAGTGTGGATAGTCTTTATAGGTCTCGTCATATTTTGGTATTTATCAATGTATACTTTTTCTCATGCCTGCACTATAAACATTACAGGATCACCATCTGTGCATGTGTCATGTAATGTGAGAAGATGGATTTTATCCCCCCTCAGAAAAATTCTTATCTGTCTTGAGATAATGTGTGGAGTGCTTGGTTTTCCCTAGTACTCTATCTCTAGTTAACTTCTGGAACATGATTCAAGGTGGGTTCTTTGCATTGAAATCCCTTTTGGCTGGATTTCCCCCTCTTTCTCTCTTCGAGCTCTGGTGGCCTAGAGGACATAGAGTTGCCCTACCAACCCCAAAGGCAGGTGATTTGAATCTACCATAATCAATACTCTTGTCTCCAACAGTCAGGAAATTACAATAACCTAATTACATTAGGAAAAATTTGCTCTCATAGATCTCTCCAGAGTGCTGAAGAGTAAGGATGTCAGTCTAGAAACTAAGGGGCGTCTGATTCAGGCCATGGTCTTAACAATTATTTGCTGTGTATCAGAGAACTGAACAATGATCAAGGATGACAGAATAATAGATACCTTTGAGTTGTAGTGCTGGAGAACATACCATGGACTGCCAAGAGAACTGAAAGCTTTGTCCTGAAGAGGAATACCATGGACTGCTAGGAAAACAAACAGATTTGTCCTGGAGAGGGTTAAACCGGGTGGCTCCTTAGAGGCAAGGATTCTGAGGCTCCGTCTAACTTACTTTGGACATGTTGTGAGGAGAGACTGGTCCTTAGAGAGGGACATCATGCTTGGGAGGGTGGAGGGATGGCGCAGGAGAGGAAGGCCGACTATGAGGTGGATTGATTCAGTGACTGGGATAATTGGGATGGGAGTGTCAGAGACAGTGCGATTGGCACAGGACAGAGCGGAGTTTAGGGCTGTTGTACATAGGGTCGCTATGAGTCGCAGGCACATAACAACAACAACAACCTGGAGGCAAGGATTATAGATCTCCATCTCACATACTTTGGACATGTAGCCAAGAGAGACCAGCCTTTGGGGAAGGATATCAATCTTGGAAGGGTGGAGTGACAGACCCAGGATGAGATGGATTGACTGAATAACTGGAGTAATAAGGGTAGGTGTGTCTGAGATAGTGAGATTGACTCAAGATAGAGCAGAGTTCAGAGCTATTGTATGCAAAGGCTCAATGGGTTGTAGCTGATGTCACAGAGTAACAACAAACAAATACATATAGATATAGATACAGATATAGATATATGGATATGGATATTGAGATAGATAGATAGATAGATAGATAGATAGATAGATAAATTAATTGGTTTAGCAGACTTCTTTCCACATGGAAATGCCAGAACTCCAACTCTTTCCACTTTGTGGCTCTGCATTCTCTTAGCTTCAAAGCACTTGATGGGGAAAGAGATAGTGGAGAAGGGACACTTGCTACTTAATCTCTTCAGGTGACATTCCACATGACTCTGCTTAAAGACAAGAGATGCTGAGAAATTAAACTCCTAAACAGATGATAACGTCACACAAATGGTTTTATACAATGTAAAGGAATAGCAAGGTGGGCAACTAGCAGTCCCTGCCGTAAAACAAAACAATTTAAAGCTACGCTTGAGTATTAATTTTCTCAAGCCTGAGAATACCCAAGTTAAACTCTCCTAAGATCAGCTTGAAGTTGTCCTTGGTTCCTAACTTGTCCCTTTCTTTGTCCTTAAGTTTCTGCCACTGAGTAAATACAGTACTTCCCTCTTTTCCTTTCCATTGTGCATATATCTGTAATTTTGTAAAGAGATACTCCTACCAGCAAAAATTTCCGTCACCACAGGATTCATCCTTTACCTAAAAGCTCACCAACTGATTCTGGGATAATCTTCTGTTGGGAAGTAAGCAGTACCACAGGGATTCAATAAATGTCTTTGATGTCCCAGGATCCTCAGATAAATCCACTGTATCTGTAGGCATGATAAATCTAGTCGAGGAGGAAGAGTTATGCTTTCCTAGTTTCCTAGTTTTCTAGAGCATTCTTAGAACATCTCTGATCTGCGCAATCCTCATTCCCAAGATGAAAGTGTTCCACAAATTATATTCTAATATTATTATTGAGTTTATTCTAGTATTGTTGTTGAATTCTTATATAGATCTAAAGACAAAACTATGCATTTTTCTCTGTTGTCAGTATTTTATTTACAGGTGCACAAAGAAAGTGATTTATGCATACTGTTGTTGTTGTTGTTAAGTGCCATAGAGTCATAAATAACTCATAGCAACCCTATGAACAAAAGACCTGAGGACTGTTCATAGAGCTTTCAGAGGCAAGCCATTTCGGAAGTGGATGCTACTCCTGCTTCTAAGCTTGTTTTAATCAGGAAGCTCCACCAAACACTGTCCACCGTGGGTGACCATTATCACAATTGGCACATCAGTGTCACAGTGTTTAGCATCACAGCAACCATGTATTCTGGACTAAATAAATGTTAATATATGATTAGAAACTAGAGAGAGATGGTGTTTCTCAACACTCTGTGAGAAGCTGTCATATAGTCCCTTATTCTTGTTAGTCGTGGGGCATTGAGCAACTTCTTTGTCTCAGATTATTTGTGTATAAAGTATAGATATTAATAATCACTTTGTTGATTATTTAGAGGGATGAAAAATTACATAGACATTGACTAGCTCAGTGCTAGGCACTCAATAACTTATGCATAGTGTTATTATTGTTGCTACTATTCTTTTTGCCATTGTTAACTGTCTTTCTCCATGGTACCTAATAGAGTGCCAGGTACTAAGGTGCTGCTGACAGACTGGTGACATTTTTCAGAACCTTGTGGTTCGATTCTCTGGCTTGAATGTTGCTATATAACTAGATGGAGGTACAAGAAATCTGTTGAGGGAAGTGAACTGAAGGAAAAGCAAGACAACCTAGGAGTAGGAACATCACGTTTAAGCACCACCTCTAGAGCCAGGTAGAAATAAAAATGTTCCCACTGAATTCCATGGTCCAGTGTGAGCTCTTGCCTCTGTCCCTCAGCTCAGACTGTGGGAGGGGGATGCTAAACCAGGACTCTGAAGAGTGGCTTTCATGGAGCTGCTCAGATAAAAATCTTAGCATTCAATTTTTTATTTACATCTCAGAAATCCTAGATTGGTTGACATTGGCTCAAGGCTTTAAACCAACTGATGAGAAGAAAAATCTGTTATTGATTTACTGGCTTTCTTTTTGCCCCCTCTCTTTCCTTTGAAAACAGACTAAAATCCTTTCCAAAGTAAGTATTAGGGGCCTCACAGTCTTCAGGGAGCTGATGAAGGAGGGCAAGGATAGAGGTGTTTGCACCTCATCGCAGCCTTCTTGGGTTGTGTTCCTTTTTCAAACATTTACTTTCTGGCCAGCCACCATCCCTTCTCCATCCCCAGGGAAGTTCTCGCCCAGTGGAGGGACCCATAAACAGAAATCAGCAAACCTGGCTTCTGTTTGGCCTCAGCTACCTCAACAGCTGCCTCCCTACCCTGGCAAGGCATAATTATTTCAGTAAGCAACTGGACAATGCCCTGCCTTTGCAATTTCCATCCCCAGAGCAGAGTTTCTTGAGGTGGAATATTCCAATCAAGTAGATAAAGTTACATTGAGGAAGAAAGCCTACCTATACCCCTTGCCACTGAGTAGAGTCCAACTCGTGGTAACCCTAGAGGCAGAACCTAACTGTCCCATTGGGTTCCCAAGACTGTAAGTATTTACAAAAGCAGACTGCCAAATCCTTCTCCTGCAGAGCAGCTGGGGTTTTAAACTTCCGATCTTTGATTAGCAGATGAGTACTTAACTGCTGTGCCATCAAGGCCCCTTTAAAGAAAGGCTAGTGTGGTTTTTAATCCAACGGTGTTTACAGAGAGCCTCCTGGTTCTGTGGGTGGTTCAAAAGATGAAGTGAGGTGTTTGGGAGGAAGTTCAGCCACTGAGATAGCTAAACCTAATATGAAATGAAGCTAGAGCCATTGTCCCTCAAGTCCATTCCAGCAATGATGCTGTTTCCCCGCAGGATTTTCAATGACTGATGGTTCATAAGTAGATCTCCAGGCCTTTCTTCCATCATGCTTCTGGGCAGACTCAAACCTCAAATCTTTCCCTTAAGAGCTGAACATGTTAGATTTGTGTACCACCCAGGGGCTCCACCTAAAATGAACCAAAATTACTGCTGCTGAGACATTTCTAACTTATGGGGGGACCTTCTATCACGTTTCCCAGGATGTTAATCTTCATGGGGGCAGATACCTTTACCTTATATTTCTCTCATATAGTGACTGGTAGATTTTAACCACCAACCTTTTTTTTTCAGTTAGTAATCTAAACCCATTAGGCTACCAGAGCTCCTTAACCTAATTTCCAACCCAACCCAATGCCACTAAGTCAATCATGACCAATAACGATTATCCATCTGGGTTTTAGAATCTTTATGGAAGGAGACTACCTATCTTTCTCCCTCAGAGCAACTGGTGGTTTCAAACTACTGACCATTCTGTTAGCAACGCACTAGGCTGTGTGAGATGCTACCAGAGCTCCTCAAATAAGGAATTTAAGAAGGGGGGGGAAAGGTCAGGTAAGAACTAAATTACTAATAATTGAGTGCAAGATAACTCAACAAGTATTATTTCTTTTCAGTTGCAATCCTAGGAAATAATTATTTTCCTGAAGGAATGAGGCTCAGAGAAGCTAAACAACTTGCTCATTATCATGTGAATGGTAAATGCTGACTAACCCAGG
The DNA here is from genome assembly GCF_000299155.1 of Elephantulus edwardii. Classification (NCBI taxonomy): domain Eukaryota; kingdom Metazoa; phylum Chordata; class Mammalia; order Macroscelidea; family Macroscelididae; genus Elephantulus; species Elephantulus edwardii. Next base: position 10,340,484 of record NW_006399767.1, on the reverse strand, counting down.
CATACGTGTCCTGCTTTGTGGTCTATCACAGGAATGAGTTCTTTGGGCTTCCTGACCCCCCCCCCCCCACCACCATTGACTTATGGATCACAAGTCATTTCTGGCTTAGAAGAACCTGGTAAGAGAACAGTAGCCTCAGAAGTAGAACCTTGAGTTCTAATCTTGATTCTACTATTAAATATTTGCTTGTCTTTGCCCATTGTAGGGCACAAATGGCTAAAACACTTGGCTACTCCCCAGAAAGATGGAGGTCCATGTTCACTCAGAAGTCCCCAGTGTGAAATCCCTGGGCTTCTAGTTTAAAATGGGGATGATTATATGAAACACAATGTGAATGAAGGATAGTGGGAAACACAATGTGCACGAATTTTGTGTGCTCACCATTATAAAATAAAAATTTAAAAAATATCCCAGCCATTGAATATCACTTGGAACACAGTTCTGTCTGACACCAGTGGAACTGCTTTAAGTTGAGATTAACTAGGTGACAATTAGTTTGGTTTGTGGAGTTGTTGTTTTTATCACTTTGTCAAATATATTCTAGAGCTCATCCCTAAAAAGAACAAGTAGAAATAAGAATAAAAAATCTGGAAGGTTTCATCTAGGTTTATTTATTAATACAGAAACACCTTTTCATCCTAAATAATTACTAGGCTTACCCACAGTGAATAATGTGAATTCTCAAGCCTCACACACACACACACGTACACACACACACACAAACAGAGAGAGAGAGAGAGATACAAAATAAAAAAAATAAAGCCAACTGCTTTTGGAAAAATCATCTGAACCCTACATCAAAGACCATTTATTCCTATTTTTTATTAAATAAAAAGTTTCTAATTTTATTTCCATGTCCTCTCACTGTGCAAAGGACAAATTAGAAAGGGCATGGAGAGAAACTGACATAAACAGAAACAAAGAGAAAAATGAATGATGTGATAGTGATAATGAAAAAAAAATCTCAAAATAATGAAAGGGAAAATGTTGGAGGGCCAAGTAGTAGAAGAGAAAAGGCCAGATTACTTCCTTGAGCTCACAGGGTGCAACTGGAACATGAAAAGAATGCGAATTAACATTGGTGCTCACTCTAGACTCTTGAATCTCCTGGAAAAGATTGAGGGAGCTCTGATAGCCTAGTGGTAAGAAACTGCCCTGTCATTCCTAAGTCATGTGGTTCAAATCTACCAGCTGCTCCAAGGAAGGAAGATGGGCAGTCTCCTTTGTTGTGATTTAGAGCCTCTGAGAACTCACTGGAGGGTCAGGTCTGAGTTGGTTCAGTCTTGACAGTCTACAACAGAAAACTTTGATCTGTGCGCGTGAACTCTGTTTAAGGAGGGAGGAAGATGTATGTTTTAATTTAGAAAGTTCCACATCTACCACGCTTAATAGTGATCCTTTTCAAGTTTGATATTCAACTGGACACATTCTTAGTGCCCTAGAAAACCATGGAATATTGGTGAGATTTTGTTGTGTAACAAACTACTACCCAAACCTAGTGATTTAAAACAATAGTCATCTATAGTATTGAAAATGTAAGTTATGTGAATGAAGGGAAACTTTTCTCGTAAAAAAAAGACTTGCTATTAACTAAAAATGTAAAAAAATAAAACAATAGCCATGTTGTCTTCTCTCATCTCTCATCCCTCTCTGTGGGGTGACTGGACTCCGTTGGATGGTTCTTCCAATTCATAGAATGTTGGTAGGATCCATAGTAGCCTCTTACAGGTGCTCTGGTGGCATAATCTGTGGGTTCAAATCCACTAGCCCATTTGTGGGAGGAAGATAGATGATTTCCTTGCACATGTGATTTACAGCCTCCAACAACCCACTGGAGGGTCAGCCATGAGTTGGTTTCAACGCAACAATGAGTTTGAGTGTTTTTAGTTTAGTCTCTGTAAATATTTACAGCCTCAGAAATCTAAGGAGGGATTGTTCTCAATCAGAACTGGTTCAACAACAGTGGGTTTTGGGGCTTAAGAGGTTGGAGGGACAGCACAAGAGAGGAAGTCCCTCGATGAGATGGATTGATTCAGTGACTGGGTTAATGGAGGTGGGTGACAGTGAGATTGGCACAGGTTAGAGCAGGGTTTAGGGCTGTTGTACATAGGGTCGCTGTGATTCACAGGCAACTCGACAGCACATAACAACAATGATCATGAACTTGACTGGACTGTAATATTTTGAAATGGCTCACTCACATAGGTGATTGTGGCTGTTCATCTGGGGCTGCCGCCTGAGTGCCCATGCACAGTTTCTTCATGTCCCTTGGCCTTCTCATAGCAGAGTAGCTGGAGTTTGAAGGAAGAATCCAAAAGTGAGCATCCCAAGAGCGAAGCAGAAACTGCTGATCTGGACTCCAATGGGCACAGTGTCCCTGGAACTGTATTGTATATTTGATAAGTAGTCACGGCACCAACCAGATTCAAGGGAAGAGCAAGTAAACCTGACTTCTTTTTGGAAATTGACCTGTGAATATCTGGCTGTATAAATGCAGGCCAGCTGGTTCTCCGAGGGCCGAGATGGTTGAGTTTCACCACACTTCACTTTCATTGTGTAACATACTCACCTTGGTAAATGTTTGTCCATTTGATTCTCTTTTCGAAACATGTGAGCCAGACAAGTGTTTTTTTTTTTTTTTTAATTTCAAGTCAGATTGTGTCATTTCTCTACTTAAACCATCCTGTGGCTCCTGCAAAACTTGAAATAAAAGCCTAAGGCTCCCAGGGGCCTGCCTGCTCTCTCAGTCTCTGGTGGTCTTACAGCTCAGTGATTCTCTCCTGGTCGCTCTGAGCCAGCCCAGTGTTTACCCTTTGACTATGCCAGGATCCTCCTGGTTCAGGAAGTTTACACTTGCTATACTCACTACCTGAAGATCTTAAATGTCCTCTCAGTTTACTTCCTTATCACTGTTGGGTCCACATGCCACTCTCTTAAGATCAACTTCTTAGTCACCCCAACACTTCCTATTCCATATTCCTGCTTTCCTTTTCTCCAAAGCATTTGCCATCATTAGGAACTCTATCTGCTTTGCTTATCTGTTAGTGTATCTGCTTTCCACACTGGAGCTGGAGGAAGAGAGATTTTCCCTGTGTTGTTTACCAGCCCACCTCCAGGAACTACAACAGTGCCTGGTACTTACAGATGATGATACATGGATATTTGAATACATTCATTTGATGAATTAAAGAAATAATTCTAAGGAAGATATTTATGGTCAGATGAGGTATTCTGAACTTTATGCATGAAGACACAGAACCTCAGAAAGATTCTAGAGCTTGTCTGTGGTCACATAGCTAGAGACAGGGCCAGTTTTAGACCCAGAGCCTAAGATCCTTTGAGGGACAATGTGTCACTTTCCCATGTGATTCTTTCTATGCAGGATGTGAACGACTCTGACCTCTGACTTCTGCTCAGGACAGGCGGGTCCCCAAGACCCACAGGTTTCCCCGTAGTGAGGAGAGTACACCACCATTCTGTCATTTCCCGGACAGAGAAATATGCTTGTCTGCCCTCTGGGTTTGGAGCAACAGTAATTATGAGAGTCTGGAGGGAAGTGAGAAAGCGCATCAGGACATTTAACAACCTTCACTGACCTGCAAATTATTATTTACATAACATAGAGAATTTCCTCTGTGGAAACAAAAAAAAAAA
>NW_006399767.1:10324722-10336330 GCF_000299155.1 Elephantulus edwardii | reverse complement strand
TTTTTAAAAAGAGGCTGATTTGGATAAGTGTGCATTGAGTTGACTGACATTGGTTCTAAACTCTGTCCACATTTTCCCACCCAGGCTCATGGCTACACAAGCTGTAATGTCTCCAGTCACAGGGAGCTCATTAATAACCCTGCAAACCTTTTTGTTCATTCTTCCATGACTTGTGTCTCCCACCCTCTAGGTCTTATCCTTCATTTCTAATTCTGTTCTCTGGAATGACAGGAAATCTGCTAACCAAAAGGTTAGCATTTCAAACCCACCCAGAAGCACCTCAGATGTAGGGTCTGGCAATCTGATTCTGACAAGTTTTGAAAACCACAGGGAGTAGTTTTACTCAGCATACGTGGGGTCACCATTAGTTAGAACTGACTTGACTGTGTCTACTAACAACATTATTAATATTAGATAAGGTCTCTTAGCAGTGAAACAAGTAATTATCTCATTGGTTTTAAAAGGTAAGAGTTAACAACTAGAAGTTCTTAAAAAGCAGTTCTTTGAAAGCCTGGTGTATATGTATTTGCTAATTTAATTTATGGGGTAGGGAGTATCTCTCTAGAGTGACAGTAAAGGTCACTGTGTGGGAGTCCAGCTACCTGGGGCTCAGTTCCTGGCTCTGTCAGTTGTGTGGTCTGAGTATGACATTTAATTTCTCTGTGCCTCACCTTCTTCATAAAAAAAAGGGAAATTATAATAGTAGCATCCCCATTAGGTTGCTATGAAGATCAAGTGAGCTAATGTGAGTTAAATATTAAAATACAAGTAGTCTTGTTGGTTTAGTCGTAAGCTTTCCCCTTCCATGCTAGAGCTCTGGGTTCAATTCCCAGTTATAACACAGTCACCATCCATCAGCCAGTGGAAGCTGGTTTGAGGCTATGATGTTTAACAGGTTTTATTTTCTTTTGTAGTGTGAGTGAAAGCCTGTAGAACAAATTTGTTTTCTATTCTACATTTTGTATGCATTTGGTATTGTGACATTGATTGCAATCCCCTCAACATAACAATAATCATCCCACTTCCCCCCTATTTCCTCCAGTCACTTGTTCCTCTTTTCTGCCCCTGCCTGCCTTTCTGAGCTTCGTTTTCAGGCAATGATGCCCTTTTGGCCTTGTATGTTGATTATTCTGAAAACTGTATTTCTTCTTGTTGCTCAAGTTAACTTCATAGTTACATCTGTTGTCTGGCTGAGCTCACACCTGGAGAAGGGTCACGCATAGGCTTGAAGAGTATCTAAGGAGCAAGTATTAGTGGAGCTTCCACACTAAGAAACACATAGAAGAAAAATTGACAATAAACATTGCAGCATAAGCCACTGAAAATTTTATGTATCTTAGCAATCCCATTTGCAAAAAGCAGAATGCAAGCTAGGACAATATTCTATGCCATTGGAATGAAGTTACCATGAGATGAGAACTGACCTGAAGACTGCTGAAAACAATAAACCTTAAGACAACATACCCCTAACACATTGTTCAAGCTCAGTAAATGCGAGCTCTTACAGAGTTCAGGAGGAAGTCTTACTTTCTCCTGGCTATTACAGGCTAGTGTGTGTGTGTGTGTGTGTGTACCGTCAAATCAGATTGTTCCTCTTCCTCCAGCAGAGCATCTGTTGGATTCAAACCATGAACCTCTGGGATAGTAGCTTCTTGCCACTAAACCACCAGAGTCTGCTGTTAGCGACCTCTCCAAAGTACTGAAGAGCCATGGTGTCTCTCTGGAGACTAAGGTGCGTCTGATACAGGCCATCGTCTTTGCTATCACTTGTTATGCATCAGAGAGTTGGACAATGACTAAGGAGGATAGAAGGAGAATTGATGCCTTTGAGCCGTGGTGCTGGAGAAGAATACTGAGGGTTCCATGGACTGCTAGGAAAACAAACAGATTCATCCTAGAAAGGGTTAAACCGGGCTGCTCTTTGGAGGCAAGGATTCTGAGGCTCTGTCTGACATACTTTGGACATGTTGCAAGGAGGGACGGGTCCTTGGGGAGGGACATCATTCTTGGTAGGGTGGAGGGACAGCGCAGAAGGGGAAGGCCCTCTATGAGGTGGATTGATTCAGTTACTGGGGTAATCAGGATGGATGTATCAGAGACGGTGCGATTGGCACAGGACAGAGCAGAGTTTAGGGCTGTTGTACATAGGGTTGCTATGAGTGGCAAGCAACTCGATGGCACATTACAAAAACATTAAAGGCTAATCAAATCTGGGCATTAGGTGAAATTGTCCTTGGAACTTAAAATTTAATATTTTTCTCCATCGTTCTTCTCCTGTCTCTTCTCAGCCCTTTCCCCAGTGATCTAGTTGCAGAGAATTCTACCCTCTCAGCTGGGCAGCCACGCTTCAGAGATGGTAATTATCTGAGACACTTTAACAGGGGACTGGGGAAGTTTGAAGTGATGCATAGACCAAAGAAGTGGCTCAGATGGTGATATCACAAAGGGATGAGTGACAGAGTGGTCTTGGGAGTGTGCAAGGTAAAAAAAGTACATATTTTCACCACCATCACTGCCTCATTGGACTGAATTAACTTTTATTCATGGCAACTTCATTTGTATCAGGACAGAATTCTCCTCTTTCGGGTTTTGGTGGTGGTTGTGTGCTGTTTAGTCAGAACCAACCCATAGCTCATCCTCTGGCAGGTTTTCAGAGGCAGTTAATTGCACAGGAGGAGATTGCCCAAACTTCTCCCTCGGAACAGCTGGTGGATTCAAACCATCCGCCTTCAGGATTGCAGTGCAGCTTCTTGCCACTAGGCCACCACAGCAGTGGCTGAGTTTTCATAGATTGTCAAGTCTTTTTTTTTTTAAACAATAACAACACAAATATTTATTCTTTTTCTGGATTACTGGTTGGTTAGTGACCCCCCCAAAAAACCTAGAGGGTGTAGGGTGCTTTCAATTTTATTTTTAATTTTTTAATAGAGAAAAATATTTCTTTCCCCTCTAAATATTTCATTAAAAGAATTGGAAGAAACTGTTCTGCAAAACAATGCATTTGAATTTTGAAAATAAACTAATATAATAGAAAAGAGCCTGATAATAAGTATTTTAGACTGTGCAGATCATGTTGTTTGTTGTTAAGTGCCGTTGAGTTGCAAGGGACTCATAGCGACCTTATGAAGGAGAGTCCTTGACGCTAGGGTGCCTTTCATCCTCCCTCCAGGTTCATAGGGTTTCCAGAGGCAAGCTATTATGGAAGTGGATGCCACTCCTGCTTCCAAGCTTGTTTCAACCAGGGAGCGCCACCCCACTCTCTGTCTGCATTGGGTCATTAACGCATCTGACACATCAGTGTCACAGTGTTCAGCCTCACAGCAACCAAAAGTGACCGCAGTACGGCAACTTGCACACCAGGGCTATAGGACCTAGAGGAATGTCTGAATAAAAACAATGAAAGACAGGCCTGAGGTCCACGGATTAAAAGTCACCCACCTTTGGCTTGGTAGCATCGCATTCTGTCCACTGGGCCAGCTGATCTTTCTATGTGATGTTATTGTTGTTAAGTGCTGTCGAGTCACAGGCAACTCATAGCGACCCTATGAAGGAGAGTCCTTGATGCTTGGGTGCCTTTCATCCTGTGCAGATCATAATTCATTAAAGTATTGTTGTTGTGTGCCATCGAGTTGCTGTGACTCATAGCGACCCTATGTACAACAGCTCTGAAACCTGCTCTCCTGAGTCAGTCTCACTGACTCTGGTACACCTACCCCCATCACCCCAGTTACTGTGTCAATCCATCTCAGCTAAGTCTTCCCAGAAACCCCATACTCCCATTCAAATACCTCTTTAGAACACTGATTGGGTAAGTCCTGAGAATTATATTTTTCTACCAAAAGTTTTAAACTTGGCATTCTGTACCTTGTGATAATGAGTGTCACAAGCCCTTTGATCCAGCCAAGCTTGCACATTAGAATGGATTCACACAGTAAATCACACAGGAGGAGTTTGGCTATCCTTCTGCTGTGGATTCAAACAGCATGCCTTTGGAATTGCAGCAGAGTTCCTTACCCCTTAAGCCACCAGAGCACCTTAAACATTAGATCATAAATCAATTATAAATATAGGAAACTAAGTGTGGAGGACCAGTTACCTACCAAGGAGCTCTGGTGGCAGTGTAATTAAGTGCTTGGTTGTTAAACAAAAGATCTGAGGTTCAAAACTGCCTGCTGCCAGGAGTCAGGAGGCTTGGCTCCTAGTTACAAATTCATATGACCAAGAACAGGTTTCCATTTCCTGCCTTATAGATGTTGTTGTTGTTGTTATGTGCCATTGAATCGCTTGTGACTCATAGTGAACCTATGTACAACAGCCCTAAATTCTGCTCTATCGTGTGCCAATCTTATTGTCTCTGACACACCTACCCCCATTACCCCAGTCACTGAGCCAATCAATCTAATCAAATGTCTTCCTCTCCTGCGCTGTCCCTCTAACCTCCCAAGCATGATGTTCCTCTCCAAGGACTAGTCTCTCCTTGCAACATGCCCAAAGTATGTCAGATGAAGCTTCAGAATCTTTGCTGACTCATTTCACCCTCTCTAGGACAAACCTCCATGGTCAAAAAAAACAAACGTATCGCTATGGGAAAGTCTGCAGTTAGGGACCTCTCTAAAGTACTCAAGAGCAACGGTGTCTCTCTGGAGACTAAGGTGCGCTTGATACAGGCCATGGTCTTTGCAATCACTTGTTATGCATCAGAGAGTTGGACAATGACTAGGGAGGATAGAAGGAGAATTGACGCCTTAGAGCTGTGGTGCTGGAGAAGAGTATTGAATGTTCCATGGACTGCCAAGAAAATAAACAGATCCATCCTGGAGAGGGTTAAATCAGGCTACTCCTTGGAGACAAGGATTCTGGGACTCCGTCTGACATACTTTGGACATGTTGTAAGGAGAGACAGGTCCTTGGAGAGGGACATTATGCTTGGGAGGGTCGAGGGACAGCGCAGGAGAGGAAGACCCTCTATGAGGTGGATTCATTCAGTGACTGGGGTAATCGGGATGGGTGTGTTGGAGGCAATGCGATTGGCACAAGATAGAGCAGGGTTTAGGACTGTTGTACGTAGGGTCACAAACGACTTGACGGCACGTAACAACAACAACAACAAGACAAACCTTGTTCTCCTAGCAATCTATGGTATATTTTGTATATTTAATACTCTTCTTCAGCACCACAGCTCAGAGGCATCAATTCTCTTTCTATCGTCCCTAATCATGGTCCAGCTTTTCAAGTAATTGAAAAGACTGTAACCTGATTCATAAACAACTTAATCTCCAGACTGGTATTGCTTATGAATGAGGGAAGAGAATATCTACCTGTACTTCCAGAAGAAAGATGGACAGTCTTCTCCCATGCCTTTCAGAGCTTCTGAAAACCTGCTGGAAAATCAGCTATGAGTCAATTCCAACTCCAAAGAAATGAGATAAGTTGACCTGCATTTCACAGCCAGGGTTTGTGAAGTTGTTTTAATCATCTTTTTTAAATGTATTACAGTCAGACAAACATGTATATATCCTCTACCCTAGAAGTAACAAGAGAAAGTAAAATCGTCTTAATGCAGTACCCTAATTTACAATGCATATTAATCATGTATCAGATTTTAGTTCCAGTAAACCTCTCCATAAAACTAGGTACTGTCTTCATGCACTGATTCTTGAATTTATCCAATTCATTGGCAATCTTTCTTCCCAGTGATGGGCAGACACTCTCTAGCCCATTTACACTAACTCTTATGTGGATTTTTATATGCAATAATAGCCTCTTCAGTCATTCCTGTGGTTGCTTTTATCATTGTAAGCCATATACTTCAATCCTCATTCTATGAAAGCATCTGCTGACTCATCACTAGATTGTCAGTGCTGAAGGTAGGAATGTTTATCTGTTTAGTCTTTCAATGCCTCTCTAGGGGCCCAGAGTGTACTGGCATAGGTAGATAGGTCTCTCCTCTGCTATGTGAGTGACCTTGTTGTTGCTGGTGTGTGCTGTCAAGTCAACTGATCTTCCAGTGGGTTTTCAGAGGCTGTAAACTGCACACAAGGGGATTGTTCCTTTTTCTCCTGTGGAGCAGCTGGTAGATACAATCTGCCTGCCTTTGGGTTGGCAGCACAGCTTCTTATCACTAAGCCACTAAGGCTTGGGAATGACATACCTGCACATGCATTTTTCTCTCCTGTGTCTACATCTGCTTCCTTGAGCTGTAGCATTTACTTTTCCCTTTCCAGGCTTTTAAGTTCCACAGTCACTTCTGTTCAATGACTGTATATATAATTTTAAATTTTGTCTGTAGCTTGAGTCAGGCCTGCTTTTAATGTTTTTGGTCAAACATTGTTCTAGATGGTATAGCACTGGTCTGTCGATTTGCTGTACAGAGGTAACTTGTAGTTTCTGTGATGCTGAATACTGTGACCCTGATGTGCCAAATGTGATATTGGTCACCCATGGCGGACAGTGTTGGGTGAAACTCCCTGATTAAAACAAGCTTGGAAGCAGGAACAGAATCCACTTCCGAAATAACTTGCCTCCGGAAACCCTTATGAATTTGAAGAAATAAAGAAAGTTATACAAGGGTTCAGGTCTTTCATTCATAGGGTCACTATGAGTTGCCTACGACTCGACAGCACTTAACAACAACAACAACATAGCTTGATTATGAAAAACCCAAAGAAGTAGACAGATATGTAGATGTAAAGTACTGTGAATATGAAAATTGTATCTACTGCTGAGCCAAGTGGCCTGATCAAAAAATACAGAAGAAACTGTAACTCGTGTCACTGAATCTCCATCCCTCCATAGAGAACATATTGTTGTTGTTATGTGCCGTTGAGTTGCTTGCGACTCATAGCGACCCTATGTACAACAGCCCTAGGGGGGAAAAAAGACCAAATGTAATCTTCTGTTGTACACAGGCAAATGCCAGTGTAGTTAGCTATTTTCTGTGGAAGAGACTAAGAGACCTAAAACTTTCAAAGATCTTCCATTCATTAATCCCAAAAGCCATCCTATTCTTCCTAAAGCTGTGATTAGGGGGCTTCTTCAAGGTGAGCCTGAACTATCAACCTTTCAGTCAGTACTTGGGGACATTACAGAGGCACTAAACTTTATACCAGCCCCCCCCAAAAAAAAACCCAAACAAAAACCCACAGACCCACAAACACAAAAACAAAAAAACAAAACCAAAAACACCCCAAACCCACAGCCGCTGAGTCAATTCTGACTCATAACATCCCTCCCCATCGAATTTCTGAAGCGGGAAATCTTTAAAATAGAAATTGTTGATTTGAACTACTGAACTTTTGATTAGTAGCCCAACACTATTTGTGTTGTTTTCTCCCCATATTTCCCCAAGGAGAGCTCACTGTGTGTGTTTCTGAGAACAGATTTCTCTACTCAGCCTCCATCAGATGTTCCTGTATGCTTGTGTTGTGTGTTAGACATTGATGAAACTATCTTGTTCTCTTCTAATGTCTACTTTAAACTGGGATTCTTTTTTTACTTATTTATTGTACGTTGTTGTTCCAATGAACTATTGAGTCAGAACCAACTCAAGACTGACCCTCCAGTGTGTTTTCAGGAGCTGTAAATTTGTATGAGAGGAGATTGCCCATCTTTCTCCCACAGAGAATCCCCTGGTTTGGGCTGACTGTGTCCCTTCCTTTCTAGACCAACAGAGCTCCCCCAGTACTGGATGGTCAGTGACATTTGGGAATAAGAATATAAATGTATGAACCCAGTCTACCATTTTGAATTTAAGAACTGATTTTCACAATTTTTAAATTGTGAAAGAAAAAGCACAAATCTTTCTTTGACAAGTCAATATGAGACTTCCAACTGAGTTGAGGAATACTGTTATTGGTGGGCATGTGATGGGTCAGGGAACCTACACTTGCAAACCAACCCCCATCAGGAAATAAACAAACATAATCCCCTAGATAAATCAATAGGGAAGTAGAGCACTCCGATGAAAACTTTCAAAGCCAAAATGAAGGGAAACAAAGAAGCAGTTCCTATTAATTTCTATGGAAACAACTTCTTGAGGGTCCCCAGACTAAAAAAATAACTTATGAAGTAAAACCAAATCACGTATAAAACGTAAAGTAACACTGGCATGCAAGAAAATAGAAAGGCAAATAAACAGCCTATAGGATGTAGAAACAATGCATGTACAATGTAGTTCCCTGAGAAGCAGCATGGGGGCACTTGCCTTGTCTCTGCATGGGTTATGTCCTGCCTCTTTAATGACTGGCTGCAAATCTCACACTCAGTGCTAGTTTTACATTTCACCTCCCCCCTCCTTTTCTGTAAAAGTGAAAATCCTCCTCAGATTTATTTTAACTAATGAAAACAGGTGCTAATGTATGTCCTTTCCCAGAGTAAAGTGATATAAAATGGCCTTTCCAAAAGTGAGAGACACTTTTATTCCCATCTGAACCGACTTGGCAAATCCATGTGGTAAAGTAGAGAAGAAAGTACAGAAAGGAGGTGAACGAGGTGTGGGAATGAAGGAGAGAATGGAAGAGGCAACCAGTAATTCATTAAAAAGAAAACCAACCAGACCTGTTTCCATGTGTTGATGCCAACTCATGACAGTCTCATGTGTTACAGACCAGAATGCCTTATTAGGCTGTCTTGACTGTGATCTTAACGGTGAGAGAAAGATGGGTAATATGCATTCACAGCCTAAGAAACCTAGTGGAGGTTCAACTATGAGTGATTCTGACTCAACAGCAATAAAAGAGAAAGAAAGAGAGAATCTCTTGGTGGATTCAAACTACCAACCTTCAAATGAACAGCTATTTGATGATGAGTTTGAATCTACTTACAGCTGATCCCCCAGTGGGTTTTCAAGGCTTTAAATCCCAGGGTGGAGACTGCCTGTCTCTCTCCCTTGGAGTCACTGGGGGGTTTGAACTACAAGAAAGGCATGGACTTTGGACTAGCAGCACAACTTGCTGACTTCTGTGCTCTGTTTCAAGTTAGAAGTCAGGTACAAGCTGTTTACATCACCCAGGGTCCTTATTTATTTATTTATTGACAAATACTAATCTAATATGAAGACTTGCTTCACAGGCAAGGGGGCCACAGTTTCTGGAAATAACTAGATGTTGCAGCACATGTTACATTTGATGACAAACAGAAGGGAGTCTAAAGCCTAGTTTTGTCTCTCATCTTTGCAAAATGGATCCAATAATGCCTGCCTTGAAGGTGGTGGTGAAGGTTAAACAAGGTCAAACATGGTAGGCATCCAGCATGGAGTAGATTCTTGGGGAACATGAAATGTATACTCCTTAGCAGCCAGGAGATGGATCCCACAAAAGAATGAAAGATGAAAGATTATACCTGCTCTGATTAATTATTGAAGTCTTTCTATATCGGTTGGAGTTTGGGGTGTGTATGTGTCTATTTCTGTCTATTTCTCTGTCTCTCCTCTTCTCCCCCTATTCTCAAGCTACTAAACTCTTTTAGCATAATTCTAAAGGACATTGCATTGTCTTAGCCACAGGAATGTGCTACCATTGCATGGTGTCCACCCCCCGGCTCCCCAGGGACCCCAGATAGGAAGCCAGCTGGGCGAGGAGCCTGTGGTGGTGGCATTTCCTGGATATTCTTGCCACCCTCTTGGCCATTTCCCTTTAGATAAAGTGTCTCCCTGGTGATGGGCCAAATTAGACCCTGAATCCTAGATAGAAGAGCCCCTGGGTGGTATCAATAGTTAATCTACTTAGCTGCTAGCCAAAAGGAGGTTCATGCTCATTCAGGAACCCCAGAAGAAAGATCTGGAATCTATTTCCAAAAACAGCTCTTGAAAACCCTGTGGAGCACAGTTCTACTCTGATATACCTGAATTTGCTACTTCTAGGGTTGCTGGTTTTCCTAAGCTCTCTTTGCATGGCCAGAGCCATCCACTGAGTCCCCATTCCCACCCTCTGTGTCTGCACTCGCATGTATGCAAACTGGAAATTTACTATGTTCAGTGTTGAGCTAAGCATGTTGCTGAACAATCAGGTCTTGGCAAAGCATCATTGTAAATAGAATCCGGTGACCTTGTCCAATGAGAGCTGTGCTGCTAACCCAATGGTATTTTCCATCTGGCGGTTCAATTCCACCAAGAAGCTCTGAGGGAGGAAGATGAACAATCTCCTCCAGTGCCATTTACAGCCCCTGGGAAACCTAGTGGAAGATCAGCTATGGATCGGTTCAGACTTGAAAGCACTGAGTGTGGTGAGTGAGGCTAATTTTTATGGGAAGCCAAATTTCATACCAAATACTATATGAAAAACCATATGCTTATTCAGGAATTGAAAGAATTACATAAGTTGGAATTTCTCTTGGAAGAGATCACAGGAAATGAGCTGCTTCCTGGAGACAAGAGTAGCTAGGTCCCTGGCAGGGCAGAGGGAGGGTAAAAGTCTATACGTGTGAAATACATCCTTCTTGAGCTAAGCATTAGGTTGATAATAGAGAAAAATTTGGCTTCATTTAAAGAGAATTATCTTCATGATTTGCTTCCCCAGATTCTCAATAAATACACAGAGAGGCAAGGGCTTGTGGTGCTTCAGTTGATTCGAACTGCTGGCCTCCTGTTTTTTACACTGTTTTATCTCATTCTTGGTGTTTTGTCTCTTTATTAATTATTAATATACTTTACCCTTGGTCTGCAACAATTTTTCAGATACTTTCGTTAAATTCTTCTCCCTTGCCTCAGACTCAGCCAGTCATTGTTAGCAGGGAAATCTCTCAGGGAAGCCTTGTTGTGTCTTGTGCATGAGCCTCACCAAAATCTTTCTATTTCTAGAAGGTTTGAATCTACCAGCAGCTCTACAGGAGAAAAATGGGCTCTCGGTGTGGTTACAGCTTTGGAAACCTGATGAAGGGTCAATATAAGTTGGGACTGACTTGATGGAAATAGCTTGGTTTTGCACTTAAATACTATCTTCTGGATTCTAAAAGTCCTTCCCTCGCCAACCCCTCACCCCTATTCCGTGAAAGATTCCCTAGGCACTCCCCCAAATCCCCTCTTAAAATAGTACATTTACTATTGCAATGCAGAGGTGGCATCTCCAATTCCTATCTTTAAAAGAAAGCACAATTTAAAAGGAGGTAAATTGTCATCGTCCTTGCCTCCAAGGAGCACACTGGCTGCACTCTCTCCAAAATTTACCTGTTCATTCTTTTGCCAATCCATGGCCTGGGTACTCCTCTTCAACACCACAGCCTGATGGCATCAAATCTTCTTCCATAATCCTTATTCATTGTCCAGTTCTCAGATTTATAGCAAGTGATTAAAAAAGCCATGGCCTGAATCAGATGCACCTTGGTCTTCAAACTAACAACATTGCTCCTCAGTAATTTTAAGAAGCCCCTGACAGCGAAGACTTGCCAAATGCAATATTGTCTCCTGATGTCCTGACTGCTGGTTTTAAAGGTGTTGATTATGGATCTAAATAAGATTAAATCATTGAAAAATTCAATCTTTCCTCATTCTATCATGATATTGCCTATTGGTCCAGTGGTGGGGATTTTTGTCTTCTTGATGTTGAGATACAGTTTGTATTGAAAGCTGTACTCTTGGATTTTTATTTTGATTTTATTTTAAAATTTTATTTTA
>NW_006399767.1:10300747-10324622 GCF_000299155.1 Elephantulus edwardii | reverse complement strand
CTTTCTTTTGCCTTTTTTTCTATTTTACTTTATTTTATTATCTTATTATTGTGTGTGTGTGTGTGTGTGTGTGTTCTGGCAAATCAGATCTGACTGGTAACAGGAGGAGATTTGCTCTCCTTCTCCAGCAAAGCATCTGGTGGATTCAAACCACGTACCTCTGGGATTGCAGTGCAGCTTCTTGCCACTAGGCCACCAGAGCTTCTGAAAGCTGTACTCTTTGATCTTCTGCAGCAAGCACTTAAAATCCTCCTTACTTTCAGCAAGCAAGGTTGTGTTATCTGCAGAAAAAGTAACATGGATCATACTTTATGTTAACCACTTAAGTTAAATCATAATATCATTACATTAAGAGTTGTTGTTGTTGTTGTTATTGTTGTTAGATGCCGTCAAGTTGAGGGAAGATGACTCATAGTGACCCTATGAACAAAAGATCTTAACCCTGTTCTATCCTGCACCGTTCTTCACACTTCCTGACAAACAAGAGACCATTGCAGTAGTACCATGTCAGTCTACCTAAATAAGGGTCTTCCTCTCCTTTGCTGACCCTCCACCCTTCCCAGAATCATGTCTTTCTCTAAGGAATAGTCCCTCCTAGCAACATGCCCAGAGTATGTGAAGAAAAACCTCATCATTCTTGTCTCCAAAGAGCACTCTGGCTGCACCATCTATAAGACGTAGCTATTTGTTCTCTTGGCCATCCATATAATATACAGTGCTCTTCTCCAAAACCACAGCTCAGAGGCATCAGTTATTTTTCTGTCATCCTTATTCACTGTTCAGCTCTTAGATGCATTGTAAGTAATCAAAAAGACCATGGTCTGAATCAGATGCACTTAAGGTCCTCAAACTGACATCATTACTAGAACTGACATCATTGTTGTTGTTGTTATGTGCTGTCGAGTCGCTTGCGACTCATAGCAACCCTATGTACAACAGCTCTAAACTCTGCTCTGTCCTGCTCCAATCTCATTGTCTCTGACACACTCATCCCGATTGCCCCAGTCACCGAATCAATCTACCTCCCAGAGGGCCTTCTCCTCCTGTGCCTGCCCTTCACCCTACCAAGCGTGATGTCCCTCTCCAAGGACCGGTCTCTCCTTACAACATGACCAAAGTATGTCTGACGAAGCCTCAGAATCCTTGCCTCCAAGGAGCAGCCCGGTTTAACCCTCTCCAGGATGAATCTGTTCGTTTTCTTAGCAGTCCATGGTATCCTCAACACTCTTCTCCAACACCAAAGCTCAAAAGCATAAATTCTCCTTCTATCCTCCCTGTCATTGTCCAGCTCTCTGATGCATAACAAGTGATTGCAAAGACCATTGCCTTAGTCTCCAGAGACACACTGTTGCTCTTCAGTACTTTAGAGAGGTCCCTAACAGCAGACTTTCTCATCGCAATACATCTTTTAATTTCCTGGCTGCTGTTGCCAAGAGTGTTGATTGTGGAGCCAAGCAGACTAAAGCTGTGAACAACCTTAATCTCTTCACCATCCATCCTGATGCTGCCAATTGGTCCAGTGGTGAGAATCTTTGTCTTCTTGACATTGAGCCTCAATCCATATTGAAGGCTGTAGTCCTTGACCCTCAGCAGTAAGCACTTCAGGTCTTCCTCACTTTCAGCAAGCAGGATTGTGTCATCTGCATAACGCAGACTGTTGATAGATCTTCCACCAGTCCTGATGCTGCATTTCTCATCATAGAGCCCAGCCTCCCAGAAGATCTGTTCTGCATACATGTTGAAAAGATATGGAGACAGGACACACCCCTGGCGTACACCCTTCCCAATTTTGAACCATACAGTGTTTCCTTGCTCTGTTCTGACAACTGCCTCTTGGTTCAAGTATAAGTTCAGAAAACTGACATCATTACTCCAGTCCCAAACTGTAGACTGCTCAGAGCGATGTGTCTCCTTATTTCATCACTGCTGGTACCAAGAGTGTTAATTGTGGATCCGAGCAAGATGAAGCTGTTGAGCAGATAATAGCAAATGAAATTTTTATTGTTATTTGAATTACAAAGCAAATTGGTTTTGCATTCAACAATTGATGTACAATTTGTTTTATAACATTAGCCTTAACACTTATAATGAAACCGAACTTTCCCCACTTCCTCACTCTGATTCTTCTCATTTCCATTGCTCTTTCTATCTTCTGAGTTTTGTCTTTGGGCAAATACTGCTCTGTCAGCCTTCACAGCTTAAGTTTCCATCAACTAGTAAATAAGCCTACGTTGTTGTTGTTGTGTACTGTGGAGTTGGAATGGACTCTCAGCTGATCCTCCAGCAGGTTTTCAGAGGCTATATGTTGAAAGGAAGGAGATTACTCATCTTTCTCCAGTTGAGCATGTGATGGATTTGAACTGTATGCCTTTGGCTTGGCAGTGCAATTCTTTATGTAAAGTGACTAATAACACCAAGGAAGCACTCATTCCTGACAGAAATCCCCAACTGCTTTTAAACCCATTATAGCACGAGGTGCAAGAGGTGAACATGATCCAATGAATTGGGTCTTTATCTTAACTTATTCCCATTAGGAGGTAAGTCCAACACACTCTACATTCAAGGGAATGTTACATACTCACTGCTGGTTATGGACACTGGAAGTTGATGATCTGTGGATCACAGTGGTTGAGAACATATATCACTTTGACCCGCCCTGCATGATTAAGAGAAGTGATTCTATCTTGTGATGCTTCAATGATCTCAACTCACAAAGACAAGACAGCCTCCTCCAAGTGAACTTATGAGGATTATGAAACACTGGAGAGTTGGTGAAGGGTTCTTATTCATTCTTAACTATTAGTTTGTTGTGGGTTGAATTGAGTTTTCTAAAAACAGGTGTTGTAAAATATAATCTTTGTACCTATAGATTGGAGCCCTGGTAACACAACAGCTAACAAGCATTGAACTGCTAACCAAAAGTTTGCAGATTTGAGCTCAACCAACCACTTTGCACAAGAAAGGTGAGGCTATCTTTACACAAGAAAGGTGAGGCTGTCTTTGCACAAGAAAGGTGAGGCTGTCTTTGCACAAGAAAGGTGAGGCTATCTTTCCTGTAAAGATTTACAGGCTCAAAAACTCTTTGAAGTAGTTCTATTCTATATGGTAGTCATGAGTAGAGTTGAAATCTTTTTAATGACAATGAATTTGATTTGGTTTGATTTCTTACTTATAGATGTATTTTGGAACAGGGCTATTTGTTGTTATTGTTGTGTTAATGAGACTAACTCAGTGTATGTTGTGTCCTTAAACCAATGATTTTTGAGATATAAAAGAGAAAACACAGGAACAAGTAAGCAGAGATGGGGAGAAATAGAAGCCACACCACATGGAACTCACCCAGGAATTGAGCAACAATGCTGAAAAGAGACAAGGATGTGCCCTCCCTCTGCGAGATGACAGACAAAAATCCTTCCCCAAGAGCTGGTGCTCTGAATTCAACTTCTCCCAAACTGTGAGACACTAACATGCAATCCACACCTAAGGCTGCATTCCTTGATCTTCTGCAACAAGCACTTCAAGTCTTCTTCACTTTTCAGCAAGCAGGGTACCAATGGGCACCATCATGGTGGATGGAGAGGCGATTGAAACTGTCAGTAGTTTCATCTTGCTTGGATCCACAATTAATATCCTTGTTACCAGTAGTCAGGAAATAAGGAGATGTATTGCATCAGGAATGCCTGAAGTTCCTCTCTAAATTATTAAGGAGTAATGATATCAGTTTGATTACTAAGATGAATCTGATTGAAGCCATGGTCTTTCTGATTACTTTCTATGTATCTGAGAGCTAGACAGTGAATTGTTGTTGTTGTTGATGTTGAGTTGAGCATGACTCATAGCGACCCTATGAACAAAAGATCTGAAGCTTTTCAATAACTATTGTTTCTCAAAGTTCATAGAGTTTCCAGAGGCGTGTTGTTTAGAAAGTGGATGCCACTCCTGCTTCCAATCCTGTCTTAAACTGGGAGTTCCACCAAACACTGTCCACCAGGGGTAATCATTATGCTGTTTGAAACCACATGGTACAAGGTTCAGCATCCCCGCAACCCCAGATTACCTCAGTACAGAAGAGCACTGTACTACTTAGAAGAATGTTCATCAAAAATATAATAACAACTAACTTTAAAATACAGAGCCCCTACCCAAGGTCTGACAAAAAGAAGAATTGACACTGATGCCTTTGAGCTGTGGTGTTGAAAAAGAGCACTGTACTGCCAAAAGAACAAAATGAGTACTGGACTGCCAAAAGAACAAAATGAGTATGTCTAGGAGAGGATGCAGCCAGAGTGGTCTTTGGAGGTAAGGATGATGAGGCTTTGCCTCACACACTTTGGGCATTTTGCTAGGAGGGGACACGATACTTTGAAGGGTTGAGGTTTGACAGAAGAGAGGAAGACCCTTAACCAGGTGGATTGACACAATGACTGTGACACTGGGCTCTTGTGTGCCAGCAAGTGTAAAGAAGGTGCAGGATAGGATAGGGTTCAGATACACTATTCATAGACTCTTTATGAATCATACGAAATACGATGGCACCTAACAACAACCAGCAACAAACTGTGAGATAAGAAATCTGTTCATAAAAGCTACCCACTTGTGATATTTCTGTTTGCAGCTGTGTTAAAGAATCTGAGACATAGAAAATTGCTTAATATTTCTCCAAGGCAGGGGCTGAGGTACTAATGTTACTTAATGGAACAGATCCATTTAACTATAACTAAATAGATCTATTTAGTTATTTCATTTCCCTAGGCAACAAAGCAGTCTCCACACAGTTCAGTCTTCTGTAGAGTCCTGCCCAGTCACTTGGGGCGTTTTAGTAGTGTAGCTCCTATGTAGCAGACTCGTTTGCTGTGTGGCATTCTCCCAGTTCCCTCCTCTACCACTCTACACTCTCTCCATGATGTCGTCTTTCTGCACAGCCACTCGAGAAACCTTTCCATGTCCGTGTGTGTGTGTGTGTGTGTGTGTGTGTGTGTGTGTGTGTGAGAGAGAGAGAGAGAGAGAGAGAAAGAGAGAGCGTAATGAGCAAAGTGTATGAATATGCATGTTTATGCATGTGTGTAAGAATTTAGGTGAGAAAAAGTGTTTTTGTGTGAGAGAAAGACAAGAGGAAAAAGAGACAGAGGGAGGTAGAAAATATGGGAATATGTGAGAGTGCATATATGTGTGAATATGTGAGGCTGTGTATGAATATTTATGTGAATGGGTGAATTTATGAGTGTGTATGAAAATGTGTAATTGTTTAAGTGTATGTGTGTGAGAGACAGAAAGAATATATGAGATATATGAGGATGTTTATATGTGAATATGAGAGTATAGGAATGTAAGGATGTGAGTTTATGAGTGTATATGAGGATGTGTGAGTGTTCATGTGTGTGTGTGTGTCTCTCTCTCTCTCTCTGTGTGTGTGTGTGTGTGTGTGTGTGAGAGAGAGAGAGAGAGAGAGAGACAAAACACCCTTTCCTCCCCTTCCCCACAATGTTAATCAGCCTATGATACAGATATTTACTGGTCTTGGTGCCTTACACCCCTCCCCACTGCACCAGACAAATCCAGCTACATATGGATCCATTTTTAAGGATTATCTAGGACCAAGCCCCACATCCCTCTCCTAGTTAGAGACCTAAGATCAGCTCCGTGGAGGGGAGGCCCTGTTCAGACATCCTGCTTAGCAAGAGGTGTATGCTGTTTTATCAAGAAGTCTGGTGTTTCGAGATTTAAGACCTGGATTTACTGTGAGGGTGACAAGGCTTAAACTTCAGGACCCCTCCACCTCTGTCTCACTTGCATGAGGCCCTTCCATAGCCCAGCTGTCAAACAACTGTAAATTTTACAAAAGTGAGATATTTTAGTAATAATCAGTCAAGGCCACTCCCCTCACCCATCTTCCCTCTCCAGTGACACTGGAATGACTGACCATGGGAATTTTTTGGAATCTGAGGAAGGGACAATTGAATTGTCATCATTTCTATGTTGTTGTTATTTGTGTGTTGTTAGGTGCTGTCGAGTCGAGTAAAACTCACAGCAACCCTATAAACGTAGAACTGAACCTGCCAGATCCTGTGCCATCCTTGTCTCTGACACAGTCTGTTGCTGAAGGCATTCTGTCAATCCTTCATTTCTATAGAGTTGTGTTATTTCAGGAACAATCTTAATATAGGAAAGGCAGGGACATTCCTACTAACTTCTGGGTGAAATTGTCTCCCATAACAGCACAAAGACACAGGCCAAAGTCAATTGTCATTTGGCTGTGTCCTCAGTCATTTGGAATTGGCACTATGAAGTAGCAAGTACAGAACCCAAAGATGTTGTTGTTGTTGTTAGATGCCATCGAGTCAAGTATGACTCATAGCAACGATTTGAACAGTGGATCTGACCCCCATTCTATCTTGTGCCATCCTCACACTTCCTGACACTCTAGAGCCCATTGTAGCAGCCACCATATCAATCCACCTGGTTGAAGGGCTATCCTCTCCCTCGTTAAATCTCCCTCCACCATTCCAAGTATCATGTCATTCTCCAAGAAATAGTCAGTCCGTCTTACCAAATTTGTGAAGCAAAACCTCATCATCCTTGCCTCCAAAGAGCCCTCTCCAAGACGAATTTGTTTGTCCTTTTGGCCGTCCATGGGATGTTCAGTGCTCTTCTCCAACACCACAGTTCGAAGGCATCAATTCTTCTTCTGTCATCCCTATACATGGTCTGGCTTGCAGATTCATAGTAAGTGATCAGAAAGACTATGGCTTGAATCAGACACACCTTTGTCCTCAAGCTGACTTCATTACTCCTCAATAATTTGGAGAAGTCTTTAACTGCAGACTTCCCCAGTGCAGTGTACCTCTTTATTTCCCAACTTCTGGTACCAAGGGTGTTGATTGTGGATCCAAGCATGATGAAGCTATTGACCATTTCAGTCTTATCTCTATCCATTAGGGACCCAAAGATACACAGTGGAAAATGTTGTCTTCATCAGCTGTCTAAATATTCAAGTGGAATGAATATCACCTATTACAAGAAGAAATTTAGAAAAATCAAACGAAAAAAAAAACGTTGGTCAACCTTGCTAGAGAAAATATGGGATTGATTTCTGTTTTCTCTCTATTGAAAATGGTACTTAACACCAAGTATTATATTCAGTGATGATGACTCAAAGAGAATATGTAAACAAAAAACATGTAGGGGAAAATCTAAGTGATTAAACAATTACATGTTTTGGGGAGAGGATTTTGAGATATTTCTAATATTTAATGGCTTTTTAAAAAAACCCCACCAAAACCCTGTTACATACTGTCATTAGTTTTCTTACTCTAAAAGGAAATGCAGCGTCTTAGTTAGTGTATACTTTTCCAAGCTCTACAAGTGCTGGGTCTGCTCTAGGTGTAGCCCTCTTGTTAACTGCAGTGTCTCCAGCCTTTGGGGTAGAGTGGAGAAGCCAGTCCCTTTGGTTCCTTCTCCCTTGTCCACTTCCTCTCAGACTTAACATGATGCCTTTATGACTCTTACATGAGCTACATCTATAAGCAACTACTGGATGACTCCTATTTCCTACCACCCATCATCTCTGAGTGTCTGATGGATTGACAAGGTTCATTTTAACTCTTTCTTATTTCCTGTTTTGTGGGTGCATGGTGACACAATGGTTAATGGTTGGCTGCATTTTGAACTATCTAGAGCACTGGTGGTCTTGTGTCAAGCTGCGCTGCTATCCCAGAGCCATGTCATTTGAATCCACCAGATGCTACACAGGAGAAGGATGGGCTGTCTTCTCCTGTGCAATTAACTGTTTCTGAAAACACACTGGAGGATCACCTATGGGTCTGTTCCAACTCAACAGCACACAACAATAACAACAGTGGCTCTTCAGTAGAAAAACCATAGTTATCTGGTTCATTAGAGATTGCATTCTGGGAAATCCTATGAACTCCTTTTAGTTAGTCCTACAGAGTAAAGTAACTACAAATCACAATCAATTTCATGGCACACAACACTAATCCTCCTCCCATCTTAGTCTTGTTTTGACCAGTTCACTTCAAGGTGATACCGGATATGTTTTTTTCTCAGGCCAGTGGAGAATCTGAAGTTAACCTCCACTTGGGCTTTTCTCCTGCTTGTACCCAGCCTGACTCCTGGACACTGCTCATTATGCAGTGTTGAGTCTTACTTACCCTCCTTTGCTTCCTAACATTAGAAATACTTCCAACTGTGGTCAGGATACAAATCTTCATTATTAACTAAGGATCTGGTTTAACATCCTCATAGGCTTTAATTCAGAAAAAATACCACTGGGCCTCTTACATAATCTCTATAGCTCCCTAAACTAAATTATCATATTCTATGCATCACCATGCTTCCAAAATGACAAGTAAATAGTTTTGTATTACGGGGAGGGGATAAGGAGTGGGGGGAATGGTACAGAGTTTTACACCAACTCCAGCTACTATTTGTAAAAGGCTATGTACCTAGACCAAGAGGCTATTTTGAAAACAGAGCAAGGGAATGTTGCATGGATTAAAATCAGGAAAAGTGTGCATCTTTTCTCCATACCTTTTTAGTCTGTATATTGAGCAAATTATTCAAGAAGCTGAGCTATATGAAGAAGAATGTAATATCAGCATTAGAGGAAGACTTGTCAATAAACTTCATCATGCAGATGACACAACCATATTTGTTCAAAGTGTTGAAGACTTGAAGAACTTCCTGTAGAATGTTAGTCAATGCAGTCTTCAAAATGGATTGTGTCGCAATGTCAAGAAAAAAAAAGACTTCCCAGTGGACCAATAGGCAACATCATGATAGATGGAAACTGTCAACTACTTCATCTCATAATCAATACACTTGATACCAGCAGTCAGGAGACGTATTGCACTGGGAAAGTCTGTAGTCAGGGACCTCTCCAAATTATTGAGGAACAATGATGTTAGTTTGAGGACTAAGTTGTACCTGATTCAAGTCACGGTCTGTTCAGTCACTTGCTATGCATTTTAGAGCTGGAAAATGAATAAAGATGACAGAAAAAGAATTGATGTCTTTGAACTGTGGTATTGAAGAAGTGTTTTAACTATATCATAGCTATCCATGAATGTTCAATACTCTTTTGCAACAACACAACTCAAAAACATTGATTCTTCTGCTGTCATCCTTACTCATTGTCCACCTCTCAGATGTCTATCAAGTGATTGAAATGACTGTTGCTTAAATCAAGCACATATTCATTTTTAAATGAACATATATGGTCCTTACCACTTTGAGTTGCTTCTCAACAGCACATCCAATGAAATATGTCTTCTGGTATCCTCATTGCTGGTACCAAGTGTGTTGATTGTAGATTCAAGTAAGATGAAATAGATGATAAGTTCAATCTTTTCTCTATCTATCAAGATGTTATCTATTGGCCCAAGGTAACTATATTTGTCTTCTTTTTCATTATGTTCCACATAGTTCTTCATTGACATTATATTTTGTTCATTTATATTGTGGGTTGGTTTTATTTGTTCCTTTACCATCATCTCACCAACAATTATATTCTTAAAAGTGTATAAGCCAGCTACTTCATGCCTCATGTCCTAATATCCTCCTTTTACACAGCCAATTGCTTATTTGCCTATCCCACTAAACAGATCATCTGGAAGTCTGGACTTTACAATGAGGAGTGTGGCATCAGGATTGCAGGTAGACTCATCAATAACCTGGGTTAGTCAGATGACACAACCTTGCTTGCTGAAACTGAGAAGGGCCTGAGGCATTTGCTGCAGAAATCAAGGACTATAATATTCAATATGGATTGAAGCTCAACATCAAGAAAACAAAGATCTTTACTGCTGGGCCAATTGGCAGCATCATGATAGATGGAGAAGATGTTGAAATTGTTAACAGCTTCAGCTTGCTTCATTCCACAATCAACTCTCAGTATCAGAAGCCAAATTAAAAGATAAAATTACAAATCAAAGACAAATTACATTGGGAAAATCTACTGTCATGGACCTCTCCAGAGTTCTGAAGAGCAACAATGTCAATACAGAGACTGAGGTTTATCTGATCCAAGCCAGGATCTTCACAATTACTTGTCAAGCATTAGAGAATTGGACAAAGACTATGGATGATTGAAGACAAATTGATGCTTCTGAGTTCTGGTGCTGGAGAAAAGTATTGAACATACCATAGACTGCTCAGAGAACAAAAGGTACACCATCCTAGAGAGGGCAAAACCAGGCTTCTCCTTGGCGGCAAGGATTTTGAAGCTCTGCCTCATACACTTTGGGCACGTTGCCAGGAGGGACCAATCCCTGGAGAAGGAATCATGCTTGGAAGGATGGAGGAATAGCGCCAAGAGAGGCAGGCACTGGATGAGATGGCTGGACTCAATGACCAGGGTAACAGGAGTAGGTGTGTCAGAGACAATTAAATTGGTTCAAGATAGATAAGGATTCATAGCTTTTGAAAATAAGCTCACTATGAGTCACAAACAACTTGGTAGCACATAACAACCATCTTGAACCAGTACTCTGAGGAAACCAGAACATCCTTTTTTTTTTTTAAAGATCCTCTGTTCAACTTGGAAACTTTGAGCATCTGCA
Source organism: Elephantulus edwardii (assembly GCF_000299155.1). Lineage (NCBI taxonomy): Eukaryota > Metazoa > Chordata > Mammalia > Macroscelidea > Macroscelididae > Elephantulus > Elephantulus edwardii. The sequence continues at coordinate 10,314,045 of NW_006399767.1, read as the reverse complement.
TCCATAAGCCTTATCAAATCTGGAGGAAGCCATCAGGTTGCAGCAATCAACCATTGTTCAAAGCCTGGATCATCTCTTCATCTGGCTTGGGTTCTGGTCAACTCATCTCTACCCATTTGTGGCTGGGTTTAAATAGTCATCAGCTGCATGCTCAAGAGATGATGAGGATGGTGCAGGATAGGACAGGACTCAGATCCATTATTCATAGACTCTTTAGAAGTCATGTTAGACTCAAAGGCACCTAACAACAACATATATAACTGAAAGACTGATAGTTGCAAAAGTATGCAGATCCTCTGGTTAAGAAAGATCTGGTGATCTGCCTCTGTAAAGATGACAACCTTCAACACCCCATGAGTAAGTTCTACTCTGTCATTTGAAGCTGCCCTGCCCTGAATCAAATGGACTCTTAAAAACAAGAAAGTGGTGTTAATTCTCTCTTCAAAGGACTTAATCGTTCTGATCAAATATATTCTAACATTTCCACAAAGGACTTCCTAATTCATAGAGGGTGTGCCAGCTTCTCCCTTTTAGCTTGTTTAGTGTTCTTTTGTGCCATTGCCTTGAAGGAAAACTTCACCTCTATTCCTAATATAAACAATAAATAGTCATTCACAAAAAAGAAAGAAAGAAAACCAGTTATGTCATGGTCTTATAGTCTATCTTCTTCTCAAGAATTCTACCAGGAGAACAAACAGATCTGTGCTGGAGTGAGTGAAACCAAGCTGCTCCCTAGAGGCAAAGATTCTGAAGCTCTGTCTTTAGGCACCTAGGCAGTAGGGACCAGTCCTTGGAGAGAGACTTCATGCTTGGAAGGGTGGAGGTATAGGGCAGGAGAGGAAGACTTGGATGAAATGGATTGACTCATTGGTCTGTCAGAGACAATGAGATTGTCTTAGCGTAGGCAAGGTTCAGAGCTAATGTGCTTAGGGTTACTTTGAGTTGATGACACTTAACAACAATGATAAGAAACATTCTAACTAATCTTTTTTCCTGGTATCTCTTGCACAGACCTTCCTTTTCCTACTTTTTTCTTTTTCCTGTGGTTAGGAATAGCTCTACCCTTCACATTCTCTGTTTAAAAAAAAACAAAACAAAACTATAAAAGAGATGGTTAAAGGAAGTAAGGATATAAGAATTAAGGGAAGATATTAAGGGTGCCATTGAAGTGTCTGAATACATAGGTTTTACCCATAATCACTGAGCTGTGACCATAGTGACCCTAGAGGACAAAGAAGAATGGCCTCACATGGTTTCCAAAGCTGTAAGCTTTATGATGTGGAATTTTCCTAGTGGAGTGGCTGATGGATCAAAGCAATTGGCCTTTTGATCAGTACTTTAACCATTGTATCAATAAAGCAGTTCCCGATACTGACTCTAATACTCACAGGCTCCAAGAACTTTAAGAAAGATGATCAGGAAAGATAGCATTGTGGAATTTTACAAAGGCAGAAGTGTCCAAGGATTGCCCAGGTTTATTCATGAAAGAGCATGGTTTGGTTTGGATACGAGATCGTCAATGGCCATATTCCTCCCTTTCCTGAATCAGTGCTCCCTGGCTAGGTACCTTCAGATTTCCAAGATTGTTTCCCAGGTGCCTGGAAAAGAGCATTCCAGAGAGGGCAGGAGGTGGAAGGATATCATGTCGGTTCCTGACAAGTGGCAGCCCCACTCTTACGCAATGGCCCTGGCCTCTGGTTTAGGCATAAGCTTCTATGGGTTTGATTATCAAAATCAGTTTCTAGGAAGCTAGTCTTTCATCACTGGGTATGTGTGGACTAAACCTAAACCTAGAAGCTGTCAGGCTGGTGACCAGTGTATTCACTGTGGTAACTTCGTCAAGCTACTACTTTCTTGGGGGTCAGCCAACCTGTCTCTGATGACAGCCTCCCTCTCACCACGCTCCCCCTGAACCATAACAAATCTCAGAACATTTTGCAAATATGTAAGTGCCATCTCTGCACTTTGAAATAGACTAGTTATCCAGGAAAAACAACTCTTTTTTTTTCCTTTTACCAAATTTGGTATTCTGGTTTATCATTCCCTTCTGCCTTCTGGCCCTTGCAACATGTGCTAGTGGTTTATTGTGGAGTACTGGCTCTTCTGGGTTGATGATTTGTCACTTGGGTCTATGCGGCCAAAGAGTTAGATTCCAAGAAACACATGCTTAAGAAATTCAGGAAGGAGCAAGGAAGTGGATATGATCATTGGCTAATTGGTTTGTTAGGCCAAAAATGCCTTTTGGTGTTCACCACAGCACCGTTGCCAATTCTTAAGTAGTGGTGACCTCCCTTGAGGTCGTTGTGTGAATGACTGTGATAAATGTCTGGGTTTGGAAGGCAAGTGATTTCTCTCTCCTCTCTCTCCCTTCTCCCCCCTCTTTCTCTTTGGTTGTTTGGGATGCCATTGAAAATCACAAACCAGAGAGAAAATAGCTGCCAGGATCAGTGGTGAACATTTCCAGAATCAGGTTACTGTGGCTTGTGGCTTTTGAGCTCAACTTGAAGGAAATTCAGGTTGCTTGGTAATCTCTTTCAGGATAGATTTCCCACAAAGCACCCTCTGAGTCTTGGTTTACCATTGAGCAGGTGATGGAAATGGGCAGAAGGACCAGGCTAAATGTGGAAGGAGATACCTATTCACCAACCTTAGTGACTGTATGAGGCTCCATTGACTTAGATGTTTAACAAAAGGAAGTACTAGAGATTGTGTACTTGGTGTGGAGGCAATTGAAAATTTTTCTTTAAAAAACATTTTTTTTTTATTTTGGCATAAGCATATACAACCAAAGATACACCATTTCAGCATTTGCACATGTACAAATCAGTGACATTGCCATGTTATTCTACCACCTTCTGAGCTTCCCAGCCAACCTTCCATGTTGTCATTGCCAATTTGGTCTCACAAGGATAATTATTTAAAAGAGGAACCAAGGTTGATGTAGATTTATGTGCAGAAGAGTGGTATGAAGTTTAGAGGGTGGGATAACAGAAAAAAAAACCAAAACCAAACCCAAAATCAGCAGCAACAAAAATTGCTAGAAGAGCAAGAAGCTGGATTTGGAGTGAGATCAGATCCTGTTACAAAATCAAGACTAGTGTTGTTAAAGGCACTCTGCTGGCTCAACGGTCAAGCACATGCTTGATAACAGAAACATCAATGGTAAATACCCACTACCTGCAGCTTAGAGGAGAAAAAAAATGGTAGTTTGCTTTGGTAAAGATTGCAGCCTTAGAAACTCAATGAGGCACTGATCCATTGTCCTTGAAGGTCACTGTAACTCAGGATTGACTAGGTTAGACATGAACTTAGTCTTCTTTTTGTTTCTTGTCAATGTAGTTAAACCAGCCTGGACTGAGAATCAAGAGACATGCTTCTTAACTCTTGGTTATATTCTTACCAAACTAAGTGATAATATAATCCATAGAAAGTTGCACTGCTAAGCAAAAAGACTCCACCTCTCTGACAGTTTGTATCCACCAGCAGCTCCAATGAAGAAAGATTGGCAATCTTTTTCCAGGTGGTTTACAATCTTGGAAACCCAATAAAGGTTCAATTGAGCTTGTTCCAAATCCATAGCAATGAATTAATGCACTGAATTGATTTAGACATACTAGTGTGACTCTTTGGCACCCACCTGCCTTAAAACTGCATGAATAGATTCATTCTTCTATGTGATTCTTTCCTTCCATTTACCCACACTCATCTCAAATATTCTTGCTGTTATTATACTTTCAAAATTATCTCAAGTCATTGCCTAAAGCCAAATTTATACTGTTGTTGTTGTTATGTGCCATTGAGTTGCCTGCGACTTGTAGAAACCCTATATACAACATCCCTAAACCCTGCTCTGTCCTGTGCCAACCTCACTGTCTCCGACACACCTACCCCCATTACCCCAGTCAATCACCTTATAGAAGGTCTTTCTCTCCTGCATTGTCCCTCTACACTTCCAAGCATGATGTCCCTCTCCAAGAACTGGTCCCTCCTTGCAGCATATCCAAAGTATGCCAGACGAAGCTTCAGAATCCTTGCCTCCAAGGGGCAACCCGGTTTAACCTTCTCCGGGATGAACCTGTTCATTTTCTTAGCAGTTCATGGTGTATTCAATACTCTTCTCCAGCACCACAGCTCAAATGCATCAGTTCTCCTTCTGTCCTCCCCAGTCATTGTCCAGCTATGATCAAAGAAATCATATTTTGAAACATGGTATGTTGCATACAAACGAAGTAATTAGTTTCTGTTAAGTCACCAGTAGACATAAATTAGAAAAACCTAGAATTGTACAATATTTATAAATTAGTCTGAAATAAATATTAGTGTCACAAAAATTCACTAAAGTCATATCCTGAAAAGAGGGCCTACTGTAAATATTGACTTTGGTGACTAACAGAATAATTTAGATAAAGTGCTTTGTGGTTGTTATATTTTAATGCAAAACATCTTTATTAATGTGCTTAGAAGATCTTCCTAAGAATACAAAAAAATTCTTAAGTGTGGATTATAACATTAATTTACATGTGCCTACACATCTTTGAATGTGCATAAATTCTTGATTGGTAAGGTTTGAACATTATTGTTAGGTATCATCGAATTGACTAGAACTCATAGCAACCCTCTGAACAACAAACAGATCTTGGCTATCCCGCACCATCCTCATAATCTCTGATATGTGCCAGACCGTTGTTACAACCACCATGTCAGTTCATCTTGTTGAAGGTCTTCTTCTCTCTAAGCCTCCACTTTTCCCCATAAGATGTCTTTTTCCAAGTACTGAGTCCTCCTGACAACATGTCCAAGTATATGAGATAAAGATTCACCATTCCTGCTATTCTTTATGAAGCATCCTAGTTACACTTCCTCAAAGAAAGACTTCATGTTCTTTTGGCAGTCTATTTAATTTTAAAATATGTTGAGTCTTTTGATAATTCCTGAATTGACTGGACTAGGGTAATAAAGCAAATATAATCTGTTAGACTACCTGTAACATCTCTTCTCCAACACCATAGCTCAATGACATCAATTCTCCTATCATCCCTAGTTATTGTCCAGCTCTCTGGAGAAGAATATTGAATATATCATGATCTGCTAAGAAAACAAACAGGTTCATCCTGGAGAGGCTGAAACCAAGCTGCTCCTTGGAGGTAAGGATTCTGAAGTTTTGTCTGACATGCTTTGGACATGTTGCAAGGAGGGATCAGTCCTTGGATAGGGACATCATGCTTGGGGAGGTGGAGGGACAGTGCAGGAGGGGAAGACCCTCGATGAGATGGATTGATTCAGTCATCAAAGTAATGGGAGAAGGTGTGTTGGAGACAGTGAGATTGGTGCAGGATAGAGCAGGGTTTAGGGCTGTTGTACATAGGATCGCTATGAGTCACAGGCAATTTGACAGCACGTAACAACAACAACCTGCGACTTACGGACTGCTTTATCTAACAAATTCCAGGATATAAAGAGTTAAATTTAAAGCAAAATGAGACTTTTCAAGATCTTGAACACTAACATACACTGAATTAGCCTTGGGACAGGTAGGGTCCTTCATAAGAATAAGAATATGTGCCAAATATGGGATCTTAAACCAGTAAGATAGACGCCAGCCTTCTGATTAAATTCTTCAGATATGAAAATTTCGTTTGACCTAAATTTAAAGTGACTTCATATCTTTCTTTCCTGTAAATGTCAAGAAACCCCATATTGAAGCAGAAGGCTTGCATCTAAAACTCTCTTTTTAAAAAGACGCTCATAAAAAATGAATTCGGTGCAAAAAAAAAAAAAAAAAGTTTCCACCAAAGGAAATGAGCAAAACAACTTGGATTCAAATGGCAATAACAACAAAAAAATAAAATTCGAAAATTCTGTAATTAGACCTCAACATGGAAATATGTTTTAAATAATTTCTGTAATTGTGGTCAAAGAAGGAACAGAAATGGCAAGGCTGTTACATTTTCGCAGGAGCTGGATTTTTTTTCCCTTTCTTGCCCTGAGCTCATTAACATAATAAAATGTTAGTACTTGAAGAGTTATTAGAGATCCTATATTCCAGCATCCTCTTTCCAGAGGAGGCCCTAGAGGTAATGGAGTTGGCCAGTGTCAAGGAACCAATTAGTGGTGGAGTACAAGACTAGAACCTAGCTCTTTCCAAGTTACCACACCAAATAACATCTTGCCTAATAGGCACTTACTAGATGTTTGTGGGATTGAATTGTGTTATGCCCTTTGGGGTTTTACTGGGAACCAAAACAATCAAAGGGCATCCACTGTTTCCCACATGTATATATTCTTTAGACACCTTTTTCTGATCTGAGCTCTTAAAAAAAATACGGTGAAAGGAGTTAAGTGTAAGTGTAAAGATCCCTCCACACTCAAGTATATTTGAAAAACAACCTCCAAAACCAAGCAGATGAACAAGAAAGCTTGATAAAATGATTATCAAACACTAAAATGAGTTACTGAAATAAATGATTGAGTTTCAAGTCTTGGGTGTAACAGCAAGATATAGGTATATATATATTATCAAAAATATTTTTTAGGGAGTTGTAAACTGTTCCTGTGTACAGCATAGTCCAAACTCGAATTCATTGTAGTTTTGTACTAGTTCTGCCTCATAATAACACTATGGGACAGAATAGAACTGTCCTAGAGGGTTTCAAATGCCACAATCTTTACAGAAGTAGCCTGTAAGACAGCCATATCTTCTTATGGGGAGACTGGAGATTTGGGGGGAAATTGCTAATTATTTTAGTAGCAGCCCTGCGATTTAACCATTGCACCTCCAAGACTCCCCATACAGCCCTGGAGGTGCTCAGTGATGTAGGATGAATTGTTATTGCTTTGTACTGCAGAGTTGGAACTGACCCTCCAGTGGGTTTTCAGAGGAAGTTAAAAGTACAGGGGGGAAGTGCCCATTCTTCTCCTGTGGAGTAGCTGGTAGCCTCAAACTGCATATCTTCAGGATTGCAGCACAACTTCTTGCCAGTAGGCCAACAGAACTTCCTCTGGTGGATGAATTAGTAAACCTGTGAATTAAAAACATTACGAATCCTTATGTATGGTATCATGTTGAAGTCTCACCAGCTCTGAGGAAATAGCTTTCACCTTTATTTTGTAAAGGAAAAAACCAAAGCTTAGAGAACATATTACTATCACAGGGTATTTATTAGTAGAATGTGTATAACTTTCTTCCTTTCCAGATATTTAGTATAAAATTTCTAATCTTTCCATCAACTTCTTGTTCCTTTTACAAAATGCTTTATTTGGAGAGCAAAAGGAAAAATATAGACTTCTATTTGATGCATGGCAGAAATAATAGATGAGGAAGGAAAAAATCAGAATGGCTTTGAGGGTTGTTGTTGTTGTGTTGTTATGTGACATCGAGTTGCCTGTGATTCATATCAACCTATGTACAACAGCTCTGAAGCCTGCCCTGTCCTGAGCCAATATCATTGTCTCTGACACACCTATTCCCATCACCCTAGTTATCGTGTCAGTCCATCTCATCATCTCATTCTCCTGGACTGTCCCTCCACCCTTCCGAGCATGATGTTCTTCTCCAAGGACAGGTCCCTCCTGGCCACATGCCCAAAATATGTCAGATGGAACTTCAAAATCCTTGCCTCCAAGGAGAAACTTGATTTTATCCTTTCCAAGACAGGCCTATTTGTTCTCCTGGAGGTCCATGGAATGGACTCTTCTTCAGTACCACAACTCAAAGACATCAATTCTTCTGTCATCCTTAGTCATTGGCTGATTCCAAACATCACTGATCAAAGGGGATTCATATGAGTGCTCATGTTGACTCATAGCTCATCCTCCAATGGTTTTTCAGAGTCTATAAATCATGTGGGAGTGAATTGCCCATCTTTGTCCTGTGTAACAATTGGTGGATTCAAACTGCATACCTTTAGGTTGGTAGCACAACTTTTTACCCATTAGACTACCAGAGCTGTAGTGATTGGAAGAAAAGTAGGGTAAAAACAAACAGCACCTTAAATGCCTTGTGGTTTGCAACTCCCTTAGTTAATCTTGTTTCCAATTTTACAGCAAGGCCAACAGAGTCCTAAATTCAGGCAGACTTTGTGGTGTCTAGAAAATGAGTTCCTGAAGAATTCAGTCTAACTCCATTGGCATGGCCGCTTCCAAAGAAAGGAGATTATGCACTTTGCTTATCCCCTAAGTCTGGCCTTAGTCTTGGGATATGCCTCTTTCAGTTCTACAGCTGTTAAAATTGTTAGGAAGAGTGGTCAGCGTTACGCCTCCTAAAGGTCACTCCATCTCCAAAATGAGCTTTCCATGGGGTGAATGATTAGCTTGTTGTTGTTGTTGTTATGTGCCGTCGAGTCACCTGCGACTCATAGCTACCCTATGTACAACAGCCCTAAACTCCGTTCTGTCCTGTGCCAATCGCACTGTCTCTGACACTTCCGTCCCAATTATCCCAGTCACTGAATCAATCCACTTCATAGAGGGCCTTCCTCTCCTGCGCTGTCCCTCCACCCTCCCAAGTATGATGTCCCTCTCTAAGGACCGGTCTCTCCTCACAACATGTCCAAAGTATGTTAGACGGAGCCTCAGAATCCTTGCCTCCAAGGAGCCACCCGGTTTAACCCTTTCCAGGACAAATCTGTTTGTTTTCCTAGCAGTCCATGGTATTCTCAATACTCTTCTCCAGCACCACAGCTCAAAGGCATCAATTCTCCTTCTATCCTCCTTGGTCATTGTCCAACTCTCTGATACATAACAAGTGATTGCAAAAACCATGGCCTGTATCAAACACACCTTAGTCTCCAGAGCTTAGGAGGTATTAAGTACTCTAAAATAAGCTTGGAAGCAAGAGTGGCAACCACTTCCAAAATGGCTTGCCTCTAGAAACTCTATGATCGGTGCTCAGGCCTTTCATGCATAGGGACACTATGAGTCATCCACAACTCGATGACACTTAACAACAATAACAACGACAACATAGAGAGAGCTATGCTGGCCTAGTAGACAGAAAGTTATGCTACCAAGCCCAAGGTAGTTATTTTAATCTGCGGCCCTCAGGCCTGTTTAAATTGCTTTTGCCAAACATTCTTCTCTGTGGTATATAGCACTTGTCTATCCATTTGCTGTGCAGAGGCAACTTGTGGTTGCTGTGATGCTAAAAACTGTGACACTCATGTGCCAAATATGATAATGGCCACCCATGGTGGACAGTGTTTGGTGGAGCTTCCCAATTAAAACAAGCTTGGAAACAGGAGTGGCATCCACTTCCGAAATGGCTTGCCTCTAGAAACTCTATGATCAGTGCTCAGGCCTTTCGTGCACAGGGTCTCTATGAGTCATCTACGACTTGATGGCACTTAACAACAACTACAAACAGAAAAACTGTAAAAAAATTGACCAAATTTAAATTCAGAATGACACTGAGCAAACAGTGTCAAGCAAACTTATGGAACCCTCTTGAGAGTTGGTCTTGCCTACGTGAGAATGACTCCAATTATCGTCATCGTGAAAGGGCTTGTGGTGTGGTGAGTCATGTCCACTGAAGCTTAAGCCTTTCAGTTCTGGAGGGCAGAAAGAGCTGAGACAGGGAGATGGGAAAAGTATCTGGGTGCAGCAAGACTTCACTCATTGAAACTCTGGAAATTATAGACTTTAATGGAGAGCTGAGACTTCCCAGGTGAATTTCTTCTTAATTCTTTTTTTTATTATTAATTTCAATGAACATCTACAGAGATTTTGAATTTCCATTCATTCATTGTTGCACTTTTCTTTCTGCCCCACCCCTACCCCTAGTTCGCTCTTCTCCTTGAAAAGCAAAAGAAAAACTCCTTGATTGTTATACAATCCTCCAGTACACCCCCACCCCCACCCCAAACCCGGGTATACTCCACTCTGCAACCCTCATTCCAGACTCTTATGATAATCATAATGCCTTAAGATATCTTACTTTTAAACTATTCTCTCCCTCATTGGTTTCAATGCAGTAAACATAATTTATCCAGTTTTTCTCAGTCTTAACTGCACCCTGATGTCAGCCTCATTCTACAACAGTGGTACCATATAGCATATAGTATTCTTAATGAAGAAAATTAAGGCATAGAGAAGCTTAGAGGATAGGCCAAGGTCCTAGGTTCATTAGTGTCTGAATCAAATCTTCTATACAGAAGTTTGAGGCAAAGCTTTCTAACTTCCAGCATTCTGACCAAAATCATCTGTGAGATCAGCAAATATGTTTGGCTTGCTCATGAAGGTGTAGAAGGTATAGAAAGTATTGAAGGTATAGCAGGTATAGAAGATTATCCTTCAGCATTTAAAGAATGAATGGAACAAAGAGATCCAAACTCAAATATTGCTAATATCCCAAGGTAAAACTAGACTGAAGCTCCAGATTATACCTGTATTTAGCTCTGAGCTGAATTACAGAATGAGGGTGGGAAATTTTGGTCTGGATGTGGAATATTATAAACTGAAGAGAATCTACAAACAATGTATTGTGCTAATCATATATATAAACGTTGACCATTTTCTTCTAATTTCTATTACCAGAAAGATAAAGTCAGTAACAAGTAGTAAGTGGAGAGCTATGTTCAATAGATGTCAGCTGTGGTGAAAAAGAAGATGAGGCTGAGGAGTAGAACAGTTTTGCAATATAAAGTATATATAGAGTGGATAATATATATAGTGTCCTATATGTTGTTGTTGTTGTTGTTATGTGCCGTTTAGTCATTTGTGACTCATAGCGACCCTATGTACAACAGCCCTAAACCCTGCTCTATCCTGTGCCAATCTCATTGCCTCTGACACACCCATCCCGATTACCCCAGTCACTGAATCAATCCACCTCATAAAGGATCTTCCCCTCCTGCGCTGTCCCTCTACTCTACCCAGCATGATGTCCCTCTCTAAAGACCTGTCTCTCCTTACATGTCCAAAGTATGTCAGGTGAAGCCCCAGAATCCTTGCCTCCAAGGAGTTGCTTGGTTTAATCCTCTCCAGGATGAATCTGTTTGTTTTCTTGGCAGTCCATGGTACATTCAATACTCTTCTCCAGCACCACAGCTCAAAGGCATCAATTCTCCTTCTATCCTCCCATGATTGCAAAAATCATGGCCTGTATCCGGCTCACCTTAGTCTCCAGAGAGACACTGTTGCTAGTGTGTGTATATCTCTCTATCTCTGTCTCTATCATCTCTTTATCTCTATATCTATCATCTCTATATCTCTGTCCATAGAATCTATATCTCTGTCTCTATCTCTCTATCATCTCTTTATCTCTATATCTATCATCTCAATCTCTATCTCTCTGTCTATAGAATCTATCTCTACTCTGTCTCTATATCTCTATCTCTGTCTCTGTCTCTAACTCTATCTCTATCTCTATCATCTATATCTATGCATATAGTGTATATATAGTATATAGTGTATATATGGTGTCCTCACTGAAGTTCCCTGCCATTGTCAGGAGCTTGCCTGGTTCAAATATAATCATTGTTTCTTGAGCAGAACCAGCACAGATAAAGTGGTATTTCTAAAAAGATATTTGGACCCCACTCCAGGCCGCCTTCCACATTTTGTGAGGGGTGAAAAGATTCAGGGTACTCAGAACAATTCCCAACTCTGAAGATGTTGGAATCTGGGATATGTACAGTTCTCCCTTACACATAACGTGATCAGACTAAGCTTTCTTTTCTGAAGATTGTGTCACTCTTCTGATAAAAAGAACCCTCTAATGATTCTCCATTACTTACCAAGAAGAGTACAAATTCTAAATTGCCTGTAGTTTCACCTTGACTAGTCTCCATGGTTTGTCTAGAAGTTTGAAGTTGCTTCAATCTCTCCTTTTCCCGTAGCCTGAATTAATCTTACACTTTCTGCCATCATCCATTCCTCCTGTCCTTGTACCCACCTTTGCTCCTAAATAGATTTCCTCTTCTTTAAGTTCCATTTACTCTAAAACCTTTAAAAAGATCTTACCTTCTTTTAAACTTTGAAATGGGTTTGGTTTCATATGTTAAGAGGACTCTTGTGTACTATGCTTAATTTGTAATTATTGGGATTAAATTCTTTTCTTTCACCAAAGTCACCAAAAGCCACAATTACAGAACCATCCAGAACAGAGTAGAACTGCACTTCCCCTCCCCAGCCCCCTAGGGTTTTTTCTAGGATGTGAATCTTTAGACTGCCTCACTTTTTCCTGTGGAGAGACTAGTGTGTTTGGCCCACAGACCTTTCAGTTAGCAGCAATGTGTTTTGTCAACTGAGTCATCGTGGACCCTTCTCTTTGCTTTAGGTATAACTTTTTTTCCTCTTCTTGATTTTATATCTTTATGGGAAAAAATCATTTGTGAAAAACAATGTATCCAAACTTTGTAAATAAATCAGAATAAATTTTTTTTATTTTAAAAAATAGGAAAATGGGAAATATCCAATATGAAAAACAATGTATATGAATTTTATAGGTAAATATGAATTTTATAAGTAAATCAGTATAAAATAAAAATTTTATTTAGGTAAAATTTTTTATCTTTATTTTTATTCCCCCAAATAATAATAATAAACTAACCACTAATTGCTGTCCAGTTAGACCTGACTTGCAGCTGATTGATTCTCCAGTGGGTTTTTGGAAGCTGTAAATCATGTGAAAGGAGATGCCAATCTTCCTCCCTTGGAGCTGCTGATAGATTTGAACCACCACAGAGGTGTCACCTTTAGATTAAGAGTGCCACTCCTTACAGACTACACCACCAGAGCTCCTTTAGTGTATTTTAATGGTATGTGGTCAGTAGCATTTTGTTCAGGGAATGGTGGAATGGGTGAAGAAATCACTAGCACACAGTGTTAATAACAAGGGTCCTGATGTGGCTCTCTATTCAAATCTGACAGGATAAATCTATCTCTCCGCCAAGGGCCATGCACATTTGATGCTTTCTCAGGTTTATCATCATATTAAAGGATATATAAAAGCCTTCATCCTCATGATAGCACCAGAAAGGAGAGAAAAGCAGTGTATTTGAAATCCTGTCTGCTTGGTTCAGTTATTCCTAGATGATCTTACCGCACACCTGGGAGCCCTCTGAGTATTTGCTTAGCTGGAGTTTATTAACTCACTGTCAATTGTTGTTGTTGTGCCGCTTGTGAATCATAGCAACTCTAAGTACAGCAGCTCAGAATCCTGTTCTCTCCTGAGCCAGCTTCATTATCTCTGAAATATTTATCCCTATTACCCCAATCTCTGAGTCAATCCTATTTCATCCAGGTTCTTCCTCTTTTGTGCTGTCCCTCCACCCTTCCAAGCATAAGGCCAAGGCCTTCTT
>NW_006399767.1:10262843-10299978 GCF_000299155.1 Elephantulus edwardii | reverse complement strand
ACCTTAGTCTCCAGAGAGACACTGTTGCTCCTGAGTACTTTAGAGAGGTCCCTAACAACAGACTTTCCCATCGCGATACGCTTTTTGATTTCCTGACTTCTGGTGCCAAGAGTGGAGCCGAGCAAACTGAAGCTGTGAACAATCTCAATCTCTTCGTCATCCATCCTGATGCTGCCAATTGTGTAGCAGAAAAGTAAAAATTGGAAAGAAAAGTGTGGAATCACGTCAGAAATTACATAGAAGCCAGGACAAAGTTTTGCATTTCAAGAAAGAAATGGAATGCTAGAAGGAAAAAGAGTAGAAATTAGGAAGTTTAGATGAGGTATTCCACTCTTTTTCTAGAACTTAATCTTTCTGAGGGCTGGTTCTTGAAGAAAGACATCATACTTGGAAAAATAGGGGGTCAACAAAAAAGAGGAAGAATTTTAACAAGGTGAACTGACACATGAACTGCAGTAATAGTCGTAAGGACAACAGAGATGGTGGGGATGACACTGGATTGGGCAGACTGTGTTCTGTTGTATATTGGGTCACTCAGAGTGGGAGCTGACACAATGGCACCTAGTGACAACAACAACAACACCTGGCAACCTTTCTGAGTATCTGTGCCCTTTAATGATAGGCACTTTCCTCATAAAGACATCATGAATATTAAATTACATCAAACTAACTCAAACTCAGTGCCATTGAGTGGGGAGCTGCCTCAGAGCTGACCCTCCAGAGTGTTTTCAGAGGCTGTAAGTCACACACAATCGGAGATTAATCCTACTGAGTTATTGGTGGTTTTGAACCACCAGAGAGGGGCCATTTTTGGATTAATAGTGTAACTCCTATGGGCGAGGCCAGCAGAGCTCCCTATTAGCTTGCATGTAGTTGTTGTTGGGTGTCATCAAGTATGTCTCATAATGACCCTATATAATCAACAGATCCTGTGCCATCCTCACCATCTCTGATACACTTGAGCCTGTTGCTACATTCGCTGTGTCAACCCATTTCAATGGGAGTCTTTCTCTTTTTCTGCTGACCCCATGCCCTTCCCAACATGATATCCTTTTCCTGGGCTAGTCTTTCCTAGCAACATGTCTAAAACATGAAAGGTGAAGCTTTACCATCCTTGCCTCCAAGGAACACTCCAGCTGCACCTTTTCCAAGACTTATCTGATCTTTCTACAGTCCATGGGATAGTCAACACTCTTCCCCAATACTATAGCTCAAATGCCACTATTCTTCTGTAACCCTTACTCATAGTCCAGCTCTCAGATGCAAAGCAAGAGACTAGAGAGACCATGCAAAATTACTGTTTGGAATGAATGATAGACAAATTTGGAAAAATTGTTGTTTCTGTTTAAAAAAGAATGAGAAAATAGGCTTTACTAACAGTTAAATGGTCAACATGATAGAACTCTTGTATGACATTATAAATTAAGTTATTGAAAAATTATTTTGAGAGTGTTAAATAAACACTAACACAAAACTGCTTATCATAAAGGGCCCAGAATGAATTTCCTGAGAATTTTTCATGGTAACTCAATATAATACTCCCTCCCTTTGTGGTGAGGGCTGTGAAGTTCATTTTAAAAGAGCAATTGAAGGAGAGTGTGTGGAGATCTGCAAGATTCTTTGTTGTAATAGGCTTATGTGCACGATAGAAATGTGTAATCCGAAGGATAAGACATTCAACTTTTTTCCCAAACAGGTTACACATCCATGCCCCAACATGGGTTGTTGTTGTTGTTGTTATGTGCCGTCAAGTCGTTTGCGACTCATAGCGACCCTATGTACAACAGCCCTAAACCCTGCTCTATCCTGCGCCAACCGCACTGCCTCTGACACACCCATCCCGATTACCCCAGTCACTGAATCAATCCACCTCATAGAGGGTCTTCCCCTCCTGCACTGTCCCTCTACCCTACCAAGCATGATGTCCCTCTCCAATGACCTTTCTCTTCTTACAACATGTCCAAAGTATGTCAGACGAAGCCCCAGAATCTTTGCCTCCAAGGAGTAGCCTGGTTTAACCTTCTCTAGGATGAATCTGTTTGTTTTCTTGGCAGTCCATGGTACATTCAATACTCTTCTCCAGCACCATAGCTCAAAGGCATCAATTCTCCTTCTATCCTCCCTAGTCATTGTCCAACTCTCTGATGCATAACAAGTGATTGCAAAGACCATGGCCTGTATCAGGTGCACATTAGTCTCCAGATAGAATTATGTTAATCTGAATTATCCTAATCTCTGGGTGACTGACATGCTAGCAATCTGTCTTGTTGAGCATTTTTGAAAAGGACTTAGAAAAATTTACAGAAGGTCTTCTTGCCAAATACGCAAATAGTGAGAATCTAGAAAGGAAAACATACTTGTTAGGTAATAGGATCAGGATTTTTAAAACTATCATTTGGAGATCACCACAGTATTTACATTCTGACAATAAACATTGTTTATTTCATGATGACTTTTAAGTTTTCACTATTACCCATGCGTCCAAATCACAAACACACCCTCTTCTCTCTCTTGGCTTCCTAATCGTCTCTGAATATGCTGCTCCCTGGCACTGGACCAGCCCCATAGGAACGGAACAAAGACAGAGCCCTCCTTCTCAAAGCCCAAGCTGTAAAATTAGTGCAGGAATAAAAAACAGCTGGCGAAATCTGATAGCTGTTATTCCGAGCCCATGAACCTGAAAAGATAGTTTATTTTAGAAGACAAACAAAATCTGCCTTCTGTTTGATCTGGGATCGCATCCACCGTCAGAAGCTGTCCACTCGCATTTGGTTACTCTGGAAGCCGGGACAAGCGGTACAGGCGTTGTAAACATAGAACAGAAAGGATCAGTTTCCATCTTAATTTGACAGTAAACAGTACTAATTTGACTCTGCAGCTGTTTATCGATACCCAGGGAAAAAAAGAGCTGCAATTCAATAGAGAGAACAGTAGCCAGTGTGTTGGGGAGGACTGTTCAGAATATAGCAGGAGCCAGGCTGTCTTGAATCCCTAGATGTAAGAAGAATACAATGTAAACTGCCACAGAACATGGCTTTCCTCTGACGGCAGAACTAGCAATGGGAGCCTATAGTTTCTAGCCTTTAAAGGAGGTTCTCTGTAGTGACTTCATCTCAGCTTGTCTTACCAATGGGCTCCCTAACAATCATATTATATTATTTTACTTAAACAAGTCATGCCCAAGGCAACATTCTTTACTCCTCACTCACACATTTGTACATTGCACAAAATGTTTATCAAGTCCTTAATATGTGTTCAGGGAGTTGGGGTGACCTAGTGTTAAGAAGTTGTGTTACCAACCCAAAGGCAAGAGATTCTAATTTGCCAGCTGCTCCAAAAAAGAAAGATGGGCAGTTTCTTCCTGTGTGATTTATAGCCTCTGAAAACCTGCTGGAGGGTCAGCTGTGAGTCAATTTTGACACAAGGCACATAAATACAATAATAATGGTTGTTGTGTTGCGTACTGTAGAATTGGAACTCAACCATAGCTGACCCTCCAGCAGGTTTTCATAGGCAATGAATTGCACAAGAGAAGATTGCCCATCCTTCTCCCATGGAGCAGCTGGTGGTCTCAGACCACATGCCTTCGGGATTGCAATACAACTTTTTGCCTCTAGGCCATGAGAGCTCCCTGGTGGGAGCTTCTTATATACTTAGCCCTAAGTTATGTATATATTGGAAATAAAAGATGGCTATCATTCATCTATGCCTGTGACCTCCACTTTTTAGCTAGAGTGCATTTTGTTAGCAATAAATAAGCACATTCAGAAGTAAGTGAAAGAAAGCAAAACAAACAAAGCCCAAAGCATGCCTGGCTAAGAAACTGTTCTATATCAGTTGAGTTCTCAGGTATCATTTATGAATTGGTCACATAGTCTACAGTGTAGATCTGATTAGAAAGCTATGCTTCATACAGTGTCTTCATTAATTCCTTTTTGGGGTCATTTGGATAAGGGCTAGCATGCCTGATACTTTGGAGAGTAACTTTGATGCATTAACTTGTTCTATCTTCACAACCACATTATGAGGTAAGTCCTGGTATCATCCTTCACTCAACCATTAGGAAGCTATGGTATGAAAAAGTCCAATTATTTGCCTGTGTCAAACAGCTAGTAAGTGAAGTCAAAAATGAACTCCAGGTTCAGTGGACACCAGCTTACATGTCCTTATAATAGGCTTCTATTTCAGCTATTGTAATTGTTGCCATTGTTTGCTGCTGTTAGATTAGTTCCCAATCAATGATGACCAGTTCATGATATGCAGAGTGGAACTTCTTCATTGGGTTTTGTTGGCTGTAATTTTTGTGGAATCAGATCACCAGGACACTCTATTGTGGAGCCTGTAGGTGGGTTCAAACTACTAACCTCTGGTAAATAGCTGATAGAAACCACTTATACTCCCATTTTAAGGTGCCAAGATTTTATTCTTTTATATATAAAGTCCCTATAAGTCAGAACCTACTCAATGGCTCTTTAGCTACTATAAGAGGTCATGAATTCCAGACATCCTTCACATATATCAATTGTCACGGTCATATATTTTTAATAAGGTGTATTTTTTTCCACTGGACACAACACTTACTCTAGTAATTTGTTATTAATTATATATCAGACATCCCCATTTCATATTAAACAATAAATTTTTTTTCACTATCTCCCAGGATCTTCTGCTTGGGATGAAGAAGACAGTGCCCTTCAGTTCTGTAAAACTGTGTTTGTTGAGCACCTACTATGTGCCAGAAAATGCCCTGGGTTTCATTCTTACTCAGAGCAGTATTGCTCCTGTGGCATTATCTTGACATTTTATCAGGAGCAGATGTCTACTATCTCAATCCAAAAATTAAAATAAACACAATGCCACAATATTTTGAATAATTTTGAAGACATTTGCCATCAAGCTAGTTAAAATTCTGAATCTGAACAATTTTTAGGGGGAGGAAAAAATCCTGTCACATGTCCAGTGTAGTAAGAACATACAATTTTACTACTTACATTTTAATTTATCTTCCTTTTATATGCAATTTAATCTCCATTGCAAGGTCATATCTGGCTTGGCTAAATAAACTCCTCCATTTAGAAAATGGAACACTTTGTGCAGCCATCACCTCTGTGTTTCATTTAAAACCAGAAGCATTAGACTTATGACTTCCAGATTCTTCATGCAATTGGTTTGATCATGTTCTGATGCACAGAAGATGTGAGCTTTAGAAATCCAGATGGTAGAAAACAAGTCGACATGAATTTCATAAAGTGGTAGAATTTCTTCCCTTATTATGTGTGGACCCTAGTGGTTCAGTGGTTAAGCACTCAGCTGTTAACCACAAGATGAGTAGTTTATCACCATTAGTTGTTCCATAAAAAAAATCTAGTGGCCTTGGCCTAGTGGGTAGGGAGTTGTGTTGTCAACTCAAAGGAAGGCAGTTTGAATCCATCAGCTGCTTCATGGGAGAAAGATGGACAATCTTCTCCCATGAGATCTACAGTCTCTTGAAACCCACTGGAGGGTCTGCTATGAGTAGATTCTAACTCAACAACAGTGAGAGTTACTCCATTGGAGGAAGATATGGAAATAAATGTTAAAGTCTGACAAACTATGAGACTGAGACATTTCTGTTTTGTCCTATAGGGTCACCATGAGTTAGAATCATCCAAAGAAATGAATGAGCTGTTATAAATGTATATGTATATATATGTATGTATGTATATATGTATGTATATATATATGTATGTATGTATATATGTGTATATGTATGTGTATATGTATATATAAAAAATTTTGTTTGTTTGTTTGTTTTGGGGACTTTTTATGTTTAGCTGAGGAGTTTTATTAATATGCATAAGTATTCTATTGTGTGGAGATATCTTCTTTCTTCTGTAAGATGCCAATGCCTATGTGGCATGGTCAGTCCAAGAAGGACTTCTAGCCACCACATCCACTACATCTGCTAAAGGCTATGGCCCAACCAGGCACACTCACATCCTGGCCAGCAACTGAGCTACTTACTGCCTGCCAGGATGAATGGCTGTAGTTCTAGAGCACAATCCCACCAAGAGCACCAGACCACTACCACCACCATCTGGAGACCCCACTGCCCCACAGTCCAGCTGCTGCCCCAGCTATCCAGTGCTAGGAGTACCAATATCATAAGTACCCTGGGAGAAACACTGTCATCTAGCCACACCACATGAGACCCCTTAAGCTCAAGCAGAAGGGGCCAAGACACCCTAAGGTAGGCTGAGAAGCTATTTCTGGAAGGGAACAACAGGTTTCCTGGTTTGTCATTCAGGTACTTTGGTGGAAACACTGCTGTGAGGCCTTTGGCTGTGCCAGCCTTGGGCCAAGAAGGGAGCACAAATATATAGGAGCTTTACAAAACAGTGCTGTACTCTGGGTAATTACATAGTTACCACAGCTTAGTATCCTAATAAAAGATGCACATAATGTCAAAAAAGCAGCAATCTACCTAAGTCATCATGAAAAACCAAAATCATCCTCCTAATAAAAAACAAAAGCCCAATGGATACCCCAGATACAGAAAATCAGAAGAAATATGTTGATTTAGAGTTATTCGATAAGTTACAGAAAAAGATACAAATGTTGGAAGAAACAATGGAAGCAAATAAGAGAATAAATACCTCAGAGCCCTCTGGATTTCAGAGTCTAAAAGAAATATATTGTTGAGGAGTAACTTGACCAACTAAGGAGGAAAATGCAAAAGATGGAAGAAAGAAATGATAGTATAGATAAAGGAGTACAAGAACTTAAAAAAATTATTACAAGACAGAGAGGGTACAGCCAACACAATACTGGAAATGACAAAAAAGCGTAAAAATGCAATCCAGAATATTAAGACCAAAACGGCTGAAGTGTCCAACACTCTGGTAAGACAAAAACATATAAATGAAAAGATGGAAGAGAGGGTCAATGAGCTGGAAGACAAGAGCCTCACATACTAGAAACATGCTAGAAGAAAAATCAGAGATGAGATGTAAAGAAAGTGAGGAAAACATTAAAATCATGTGAGATTTTATCAAATGGAATAACAAACATACAAGTGAAATTCCAGAACAGAAGAGTGACAGAGAAATCACTGAGAAAATTGTGGAAGAAGCACTATAAGAAAACTTCCCAGGTATTTTGAAGAATGGGGAAATCTACATTCAAGAAGCACAAAGAACACCAAATAGACTAGATCCCAAAAGAAAAACATCAAGACATATCATAGTTAAATTCTTCAAATTAAAAGATAAGCATAAAATTCTACAGGCAGCAAGAGGAAAACAAAGTGTCACCTACAAATGGGAAACAATTAGATTAAGTTCTGATTTCTCAGCAGAAACCATGAGAGCTAGAAGGCATTGGGATGACATATACAGAAATTTGAAAGAAAACAATAGCCAGCCAACGATCCTAAGCCCAGCAAAACTCTCCATCAAATATGAAGGAGAAAATAGATCCTTTGCAGAAAATAAGGAACTTAGCTGTGCTTGCAAAAACTGAAGAGGACCTAAAACACTTGCTGCAGAAGATCAAGGACTGCAGCCTTCAATATGAATTGAAGCTTAACATTAAGAAAACAAAAATTCTCACCGCTTCGGCTGATTGGCAGAATTATGATAGATGGTGAGGAGATCGAGATTGTTAACAGCTTTAGCTTGCTTGGCTCCACAATCAACACTCTTGGTACCAGCAGCCAAGAAATCAAGAGACAAATAGCATTGGGAAAATCTGCTGTCAGGGACCTCTCCAGAGTACTGAAGAGCAACAATGTCAGTCTAGAGACTAAGGCATGCCTGATCCAAGCTATAGTCTCACAATTGTTGTCTATGTGTCTGAGAAGTGGACAATGACTAGGGATGACAGAGAATTGATTCCTTTGAGCTGTGATGCTGGAGAAGAGTGCTGAATATCCCATGGACTACCATGAGAACAAAAAGGTTCATCCTAGAGAGCGTGAAGCCAGGCTATTCTTTGGACTCAAGGATTCTGAGGTTTCATCTGATATACTTTGGGCATGTTGCAAAGGGGGACAAGTCCTTGGAGAGGGACATAATACTTGGAAGGGTGGAAGGATGAAGAAAGAGAGGGAGACCATCAATGAGATGGATTGATGCAGTGACTGAGGTAATACGGGTAGTTGTGTCAGAGACAGTAAAGTTGGCACAGGATAGAGGAGGTTTCAGAGCTGTTGTACATAGGGTTGCTATGAGTCACAAGCAACTTGGCAACACTTAACAACAACAACAACAAGGAATTTGTGAAAACAAGACCAAAACCACAAGAAATTTTAAATGAAGTCTTTCACAGGGAGATGCCAAAGGAAAGTGCATGGACCATAGTGGTCAGAAATAACAGAAAAAGAAACATGGCAAAATGGCAGAAGTAAAACCTAGCCTGACAAAAATGACACTTAATGCAAATGAACTAAATGCACCAATTAAGAGGAAAAGAGTAGCAGAATGGATAAAAAAAGCAAAGCCTATCAATATGTTGCCTACAGGAGACACATCTAAAAAAAGAGAAAGACAGACTCAAAATCCAAGGCTGGAAAAAAAATATACCAATCAAATAGCAACCTAAAAAAAACACAAGTGGCAATACTAGTCTCTAATAAAATATGTTTCAGAATGAAAACCACCATCAAAGATAAGGAAGGATATTAAATACTGATCAAAGGCACAGTAGATCAGGAAGCCATAACATTGGTCAACATTTATGCACCAAATGATAGACCTGAAAAATACATAAAACAATGGTTAACAGTATTGAAGAAAGAAATAGACAATGCCACAATAGTTGTAGGAGATTTTAACACACAACTATCACCAAAAGATAGGTCAATTCAAAAGAAACCTAAACTATCAGCAAACTTGACCTTGTGGATGTATGCAGGATACTCCACCCAATTACAATTAAATTCACTTTCTTGTCAAGTGCACATGGTACATTCTCCAGAATCAATCATATATTGGAACACAAAGCAAGCTTTAACACATTTAAAAAAAACATTGAAATACAAAGAATCTTCTCAGACCACAAAGCCATAAAATTAGAAATTAACTACATGAGAGTAAAGCTTACAAAACTACTCATGAGGAAACGAAATAACTTTCTGCTAGAACACGATTGGGTTATAAAAGAAATAAAGAATGAAATAAAAAAGTTCCTTGAAACAAAGTAAAATGAAAATACAACTTACCAAAACCTCTGGGATGCAGCTAAGGTAGTCTTCAGAGGGCAGTTCCTAGCAATAGGCACACACATTAAGAAAGAAGAATCATGATCTAATTAAACACCTTCATCAAATAGAAAAAGATGAGCAGTCTAATCCTATAGCCTCTAGAAGAAAAGAGGACAAGAGATGGGAAAAAAAATGAGACAGAAAATAGAAAAACAATGGAAACCATCAATAATACCAGGAGATGGTTTTTCAAGAGTCAATAAAATTACTAAATCACTGGCAAATTAACAAAGGAGGGGGAAAAAATCCCCCAGAGGACACAGATAACTTGATTAAGAAATGATAGAGATGACATCACAATAGAACCAGATGAAATTAAATATAATATCAGAATACTGTGATACCATGAAAAGCTATACTCTGATAAATTTAAAACCTAGAGGAAATTGACAAATTCCTTGAAACTCATACCCTATCCAGATTGGCAAGGACAGATATAGAACACTTGAACAGACCCATCACAAAAGAAGAAATTGAAAATATCATAAAAAGACTTCCCCATAAGTAAAGTCCTGGACCAGATGGCCACATAGCTGAATTCTACCAAACATTCAGAGAGGATCTATCACCAATTCTATATAAATTATCTTTTAAAAATGAAAAAGAAGGAATACTTCCAGAGTCATTCTATGAAGTAAGCATAACCCTAATACCAAAAACAGGTAAAGATATTATCAAGAAGGAAAATTACAGACAAATATCTCTCATGAATATGTTGTTGTTGTTATGTGCCATTGAGTCGTTTGCGACTCATAGCGACCTTATGTACAACAGTCCTAAACCCTGCTCTATCCTGTGCCAATCGCATTGCCTCTGATACACCCATCCCGATTACCCCAGTCACCGAATCAATGAAGTATTCTTCCTCATGAATATAGATGCAAAAAATCCTTAACAAAATTCAAACCAATAGAATTCAAAAGCACATCAAAACAATAATTCACCATGACCAAATGGGGTTCATAACAGGTATGCAAGGATGGTTCAGTATATGAAAAACAGTCATGTAATTCACCATATTAACAAAGTAAATAACAAGAATCATATGATCTTAGCAAATGATACAGAAAAATAATGGATAAAATCCAATACCCTTCTTGATAAAGACACTCAGAAAAATTGGAATACAAGGGAATTTCCTAAACATAGTGAGAAGTGTAATCATATGATTATCTGATTCAAAGTGGCCATAGCTGGTCCATTGCATCTCACCAATGTCTATCTAGTATGTCAATATTAATGCATTCCATTTAATTTTTAACAATATCCAATTTTCCAACATTCAAGCTACAAACAGTCCATGTGTCAATTGTTAAACAATGTTTATTATTGATTTTCCTCATTTCAACTAACTTCCAATTTGGGCTTTAAAACTAAACTACTGTAATTATCCTCTTTGTTTAGTGTTCATACGGTTTTCAAAAGACTTTTTATTTAGGAAGTAGATGGCCCATTCTCCTTCTTAGTCTATCTTAATCAGGAGCTCCACCAAAACTCGTCCTAAAGCCTGTAGACCTTTTTGGAATTATGCTGAGCAAATTATCTGAGAAGCTGGACTTTTTAAAGAGGAGTGTGGCATCAGGATTGAAGGGAGACTCATCAATAACCTGTATTATGCAGATGACACAAACTTGCTTGTTGAAAGTGAGAAGAATTTGAAGCACTTGTTATAAAAGATCAAAGAATGCAGCCTTCAGTATGTATTGTGTCTCAATAGCAAGAAAACAAAGATTTCTACCACTAGATCAATAGACAGTGTCATGATGGATGGAGAGGAGATTGAAGTTATCAACAGCTTCATCTTGCTTGGATCCACAATTACTCTACCCTTGGTACAAGTAGTCAGGAAATAGGGAGACACAATGCACTGGGGAAATCAACAGTTAGGGACCTTTCAAAAAATTATTGAGGAGTAGTGATGTCAGCTTGAGGACTAAGGTGCATCTGATTTAGGCCATGGTCTTTCCGAATACTATCTATGCATCTGAGACCTGGTCAACTAATAAGGATGAAAGAAAAAGAATTGATGCTTCTGAGCTGTGGTGTTGGAGAAGAGCACTGAACATTCCATAGACCCCAAAGACTCAACAAATAAACTGTTAGACTTAGTAAGCCAATTTGGTAGAGTGGCAGGATATAAGATCACTATCTAAAAAATCAGTAGGATTACTCTACAGTAACGAAGAGAACTCAGAAAAGGAAATCAAGAAAGCAATATCATTTACAAAAGTCAACCACAAGTTGAGATACTTGGGAGTGAACCTAACTAGAGATACAAAAGACCTATAAAAAGAAAACTAAAGAACATTCCCATAAGACACAATAAAAGACCTAATGAAATTGAAAAATGTGCCCTGTCCATGAATAGGAAGGCTCAATATTGTGAAAATGGCAATCCTACCAAAAGTAATCTACATGTTCAATGTAATAATCCCAATCCAAATACCAAATTCATTTTTCAAGGAGATCCAAAGGGAAAGTGTCAAGTTTATTTGGGAATGAAATAGACTCCAAAAAAGCAAAACTTCTGAGAAACAAAAATGAAGTGGGAGGTATAGCACTTTAACCCCCAAACCTACTACACAGTGGTAATATCCAAAACAGCATGGTACTGGTACAATGATAGGCACAAAGATCAATGGAACAGAATTGAGAACCCAGAAATAGACCCAACTATGTATGGTCAACTTATAGCAAAAAAGGAAATAAACTCTATCAAATGGGAAAATGATAACCTCTTCAACAAATGGTGTTGGTAAAAACTGTACTGCCACTTGCAGAAAACTGAAACAGAATCCACATCTCATATCATACACAAAAATCAACTCAAGGTGTTTCAGACCTGGTAGTAAAGTTCAAAGCCATAAAGCTCATAAGAGACAAGCTGGGATCAAACTTAGAAGGTGTAGTCTCCGGTATAAAGAAACTGTCAAATACAGCCCAAAATGCACAATCTGAAGAGGATAAAATTAATGAATGGGACCTTCTAAATATTAAATTCCTTTATGCATCAAAAACTTTCTAACAGGGTGAAAGGAAAGAAACAAACATTTGGCAATACCAGCTCAGACAAGAGTCTCATAACTAAAGTTTATAGAATACTCCTGAGCCTCCACAAGCAAAAGGCTGATAACCCAATTACAAAATGGGCAAAAGACATGGAAAGGATTTTTAGAGGATGATATTAGAATGGCCAATAGACACATGAAGAAATGCTCAAATTCACTGACAATAAGAGAGATGCAAATCAAAACCACAATGAGATACCATCTCACCCCAGTAGCAGTAGCAAAGATTAACAGGAGAGCAAGTAATAAATGTTGGAGAGGATATGGGAACTCTTATACATTGTTGGTGGGATTGTACAATGATACAACTATTCTGGAAGGCAGTTTGGTGCTTCCTCAAAAGGCTGAACATAGAAATTCCATATGATCCAGCTATTCCACTGCTTGGTATATACCCCAAGAAAATGAGAAATGAGGCACAAATAAAGACTTGTACAGCCATGTTCATAGCAGCATTATTCACTATTGCAAGAACATGGAAACAGCCCAGATGTCCGACATAATCAAATTGATTGAGAAATTGTGGTACATTCACAAAATG
This sequence comes from Elephantulus edwardii, assembly GCF_000299155.1. NCBI lineage: Eukaryota > Metazoa > Chordata > Mammalia > Macroscelidea > Macroscelididae > Elephantulus > Elephantulus edwardii. The sequence continues at coordinate 10,287,128 of NW_006399767.1, read as the reverse complement.
GAATACTACTTACCATGCAGGAGCAAAGATTTTGTAAATTACTATTTAACTTGGGAAGGATTGGAGAACATTAAGTCAGTCCTTGAAGAGCAAATACTGTATAAAACCATTATTGTAGAATGAGTCTGAATATCCAAGAGTGGCAGAGGATGCAAGCAGAGGGATAAGGCTGTCTGGGGAGGGGTGGGGATTAATCATGGGCTGCCCAATTTTATGGGTACCGGGGTGAGAGAAATGGGAAGGATCTGTTGTGAAAAACAATGTATTCAAATTTTGTAAATAAATTTGTACACTAAAAATTATATAATATTCAAAGAATGATAATTCTGGAATATTTAAGTGTGCTCATATGGACCTTATACATAGACAAAGATGCAGTCATTTGAACAGAGCAAGGGAATATGTCACTATTTTTAATGTTGATTTGCTTCTACAGTTCATATACATTGTGTATCAGTTATGTTTCTTCATTCACATTAATATTTCATACAGACATTTTCATGCATTTGTTGTTGTTGCGTGTCACCTGAAATTCAGAGCAACCCTATGTACATTAGCTCTGAAACCTACACTATCCTGAGCTTATCTCATTATCTCTGACAGATGTAATCTCATTTCTCCAGTCACTGTGTCAATTCATCGCATCCTGGCTCTTCCTCTTCTGTGTTGTCCCTCCACCCTTCCAAGCATAATGTCCTTCTACAAGGACTGTTCTCTCCTGGCCATGTACCCAGAATATATGAGATGGAGCTTCACAATCATGAGGATCAGCCTTGTTTCACTTTCTCCAGGACAGACCTGTTTGTTCTCCTGGCAGTCTACAGTATATTCTACATTCTTCTCCTTCTTCTATCATCATTATTTATTTTCTAGCTCTTGGGTGTATAACAAGTCATAGTGAAGACCAGGGCCTGGATCAGGTTCACCTTAGTCTCCAGACTGACATCATTACTCTTCAGTATTCTAGAGAGGTCCCTGACAGCCAACTTTTCCAGTGTAATTAATCTTTTGATTTCCTGACTGCAGGTGCAAGGAGTGTTGATTGTGGAACTGAGCAAGCTGAAGTTATCAATAATCTCAATCTCTTCTCCACTCGTCATGAAACTGCTAATTGGCCCAGTGGCAAGAATCTTTGTTTTCTTGATGTTCAGCTTCAATCGATAGTAAAGACTACAGTCCATATTGAAGCTTTCCTTCTGTAGCAAATGCCTCATGTCCTCTTCAGTTTCAGCAAGCAAGGTTGTGTCATCTGCATAATGTAGGTCATTGATGGATCTTCGTCCACTCCTGATGTCACATTCCTCCTCATAAAGTCCAGCCTCCTGAATGATCTGTTCTGCATATAGACTGAAAAGGTATGGAGATAGGATGCATCCCTGATGCACACCTTTCTTTATCTTGAACCATGCAGTGTTTCTCTACTCTGTTCTGACCACTGCTTCCTGGTCCAAGTATAGGCATTATGAATTAGCATAATTAAGTGTTCTGGGAATCCCCATTCTTCTCAAGGTTAGCCACAATTTGTTGTGATCTACACAGTCAAATGCATTTGCATAGTCAATGAAATACAGATAGACATTCTTCTAGTATTCTCTGCTTTCAGCCAATATCATCTAATGTTGACTATATGTCCCTAATGCCATAGCCTCTTCTAAATACAACCTCCATACCTGACAGTTCTCTGCTAATGTACTGTTCCAGTTGTTTCTTGATAATCTTCAGCTGGATATTCTTGTTTATGTGTGATATTAGTAATATCATTCAATAATTTCCACTGAGTTATGCCCGGCCAGCTCACGGAAACAGAGCTGGGCCCTATTGGACAGGGAAACACCTAGTGGCCACTTTCCACCTTCTAAGTGCCATATTGCCTCCTTGATTTTACAGCTTAGGCCCTCAAGCCAAAAAAAGGGGGGTGCATGGGGAGTAATCATAATAGACTAGATCCTGTCAAGACATCACCTTCACCTAATAAAAGAATGAAGTCAAATACCTGCCACTGAATCATTTACAGAGAGTAGAGAAGTGAGTTGAGGCACCTATCTGCGCCACTCCACAGACCCACAATAGTAGACAAAAGAAACTTTGCTTATATTGGTGGCCCTTGTCTCACACCGTTTCTGAGACAGAGGAGGACAACAGACTGCAGTAGAGAAGATATCAGCAAGAGGATGATGTCCCATCTATGCTGCACAGGAACATCTACATCACAGGGGAGCGAAGAAGCAGTGGGTGGATAGAGGTGGGTGGAGGCCTGAGCCATCAAACCAGGATTTGCTAATGGCAGGAAGTGTGAGGTGCTGGAGTGGTAAAAGAAGGGAGGGAATTGAGCTGGATGCTAGCAGAGAAGGGGTGCGGGTTGGAACAAGACACATGCACCTAAGGGAGCAGTGGGCGGGACCAAAACCTGATCTGTTACCTGAATAAAGAAAGTAATGACGATGAGAGAAAGGTCTCTAATTTGCTCTTTTGTACAAAAAGTCTTGTCTATCAAATATTGCTTTATAATTGAGCAACCAAATTAAGACAGACTGGGGAGAAGGATTGACCATCTACTCCTGAAATCACAGTCCTCAGAAAACCCTATGTACAATAAAGCACATTTAGATTAGACTAGCATATATGGTGCCAGAGGCAGAATCTTCTCTTCATTAGGTCTTATAAAATTTTAAGGAGACACACATAATTTGTTGAATATGAAACAATAGGATAGGATACGGCTTGAGCATCATTTAAGGAAAACTAACTGCAAAGCTCAGTTGGACTCAATTGTATGCCTAGATCATACATCTCAAAACTCATCTGTCTTTTCCTCTGTGTACCAAAACTCACTCTCCTTTTTTTCCCCTTCTGGTAATTTATTAATATTATCCCATCATGGTCTTTGCAATTTACTTGCTATGTGTCAGAGAGCTGAACAATGACTAGAGGAGAATAGAAGGAGAATTGATGCCTTTGAACTGTGGTGAATATATTGAATATATCTCGGACAGCTAAGAAAATGAACAGGTTCATCTAAGAGAGGGTTAGACCAGGTTGTTCCTTGGAGGCAAGGATTTTGAAGCTTCATCTGATATACTTTGGACATGTTTCAAGGAAAGAGCAATCCTTGGAGAAAGACATCATGCTTGGGAGGGTGGAGAGACAGCACAGGAGAGGAAGACCCTCACTAAGGCAGATTGATTCAGTGACTGGGATAATCAGGGTAGGTGTATTGAATGGAGACAGTGAGATTGGTGCAGGATGGAGCAGGGTTTAGGACTGTTGTACATAGTGTCACTAGGTGTTGCAGGTGACTCAATAGCACATAACAACAACAATAACCCAAAGTTGGACTATATGAAAAAAAATATGTAGTGTCAGGATTGGAGGAAAACTCATTAACAATCCACTCAACATAGAAGACAGAACCTTTCTCATTGAAAGTGAAGTCAGTACTTGAAGCATTTACTAACTAAGATTAAAGACTTTAGTAGGTAGTACACCTTATCATTAAAACAATGAAAATTCTAATAATTGGAGAAATAGGCAACATCATGATACATGGAGAAAAGACTGAAGTGGTCAAAGATTTCATTTAACTTGTATACAACTTCCATGGAAACAGCATATATACATATATATATATATACACACACATACATATATTTATTTTTCTCAAGAACCTCTAAGAAAGTTAAAGACCAAGGTATGCCTAATCCAACCTATGATATTTTCAATTTTATTATATGAGTGTGAAAGATGGACAATGAATAAAGAAGACTGAAGAGGAATGGATGTCTTTTAATTGTGGTATTGATGAAGAGTATTGAATGTCCCATGGACTACCAAAAAGAAAAATAAGTCTGTTTTGGAAGAAGTGTAGCCAGAGTACACCTTCGATATGAGACTACGTCTTCTCACATCCTTTAGGCATGTTGACATGAGGGGACAACCCATGGAGAATGACAGCATGCTTGGAAAGGTAGAGTGTCAGAGAAGGAGAGGAAGATGTTCGAGGAAATGGACTGACACAAAAACAGCAAGAATAAACTTGAGCACAGGAGAAATTCTGAGGATAATATAGTAACAGCTAAAGTTTCCATCTGTTACACATAGGGTCCCTATGAGCTAAAGTCAATTCGACAGCACCTAACAACAACAAGTTAAAGATGCAGTCTGGAAATGAAATTCAAATAATTGTTCCTTATGGTGATACCTTCTCCACAGTGCACATATCACTTATACTATGTTAAACTGTTTCCGTGACAAGTGAAAGACTATCTTGACTCCACTGTCTTAAGCAGAGTGTGTTCATTTTTTCATAGAGTTAAGTTCTTAGATGAGGTATCATTGGTACTGGTTAATTAAATGGTTCAGTGACATGAATAATTATTACCCAGGCATTTTTAATTTTTTTTCTTAGTGAAAATGGTGAATAGGGGAAGGAGGGAAAATAAAGGGGGGTGGGAGGACAAAGGAAGGGAAAATAAGAAAAAGTGAAACAGAGACGTTGCCACATCTGCTCAAGGGGAGATACCCAAGCGTTTTTAATCTCTCTTCTAAGCCTCCCTCAGATAGTTAGCTTTATGCTCAAGTATATCCTCTTAAGGGGTTAAAAGTTCAGCAATTTATAGCAATAGGATCAGTATTCCATAGAAATAGGACAACGTGCATTGGAAGAATGTATTACATATTTCCTATGACTTTCTTAGTTTGCATTGTTTTGATTACAAACTTTGTGTTCATTGTGGTTCGCAATATCTTTCATCCACATTGTATTTTCTATAATCATTCCCATTCATTATATTTTATAAAATTAATCAACATTGAACTATGCCCATCATTACCCTGTCTTTCCAGATCCCCACTGGATCTTTCCCATTTCCTTTATCCACCCCTTCCTCTACCCATCAAATTGTGCAACCCTATGATTTACCCCTTGCCCATCCTCACCCCTCTACTCCTTCCCTCCCCACCTTGGATCCTCATACATGTTTTACTAGCAGTATTTGCCCTTTTGAGACTGAGTTAGTTCACTCAGCATAACGTTCTCCAGTCCCTCCCAAGTTAGGTAGTAATTTTTTACATCATTGCTGCTGAGTGCTGTGCAGTATTCCATCATGTGAATGTATTACAATTTCTCAATCCATTCCATGTTCTTGTGATAGTTAATAACTTGACTATGAACATATGTATACAAATCTTCATCTGAGTCTCAGTTCTAATTTTCTGAGGGTATATTCCAAGCAGTGGAAAGCTGAAACATTTGGAATTTGTATGTTCCTTTTTGAAGAAATGCCAAGCTGCCTTCCAGAGTGATTGTACCATTTTACAATCCCACCAACAGTATGTGAGAGTTCCTACCTCTCTATATCTTCTCCAACATTTAGTGCTTGCTGTCCTACTAAACTTTGCCTTTGCTACTGGTGTGAGATGGTATCTCGTTGTGGTTTTGATTTGCCTCTCTCTTGAGCACATCTTCATGTGTCCATTGGGCATCCTAATGTCTTCCTCTGTGCAATGATGTCTTTCCATGTTTTTTGCCCATTTTGTAATTGAGTTATCAGTCTTTTTCTTGAGAAGGCCCTGTAGGATTCTGTAGACTTTTGTTATGAGACTCTTGCCTGAGATGGCATTGCCAAATATTTTTCCCAAATCAGTAGGTTTTCTTTTCACCCTGTTGGAAAAAGGTTTTGATTCCCTCTTTTCTCACCACTGGGCCAATTGGCAGCACCATGATGCATTGAGAAGAGATTGAGTTTGTTAATAATTATAACTTATTTGACTCCACAACAAACACTCTTGGCACCAGCAGTCAGGAAATCAAAAGACAAATTGCACTGGGAAAAAAATCTGCTGTCAGGGACTTCTCTAGAGTACTGAGAAGCAATAATGTGAGTCTAGAGGCTAAGGTGCACCTGATTCAGACCATGGTCTTAACAATTACTTGCTATACATAAGAGAGCTGGACAATGACTAAGGATGACAGAGAAGAATTGATGCCTTTGAGTTGTGGTGTTGGAGGGAAGGTTTTTTTTTTGGAGAGGAATCTTGAACATACCATGGACCACCAAGAAAACAAATAGTCTGTCTTAGAGAGGGTGAAACCAAGTTTCTGCTTGGAGGTTAGGATTTTGAAGTTCCATTTCACATACTTTGGGCACATAGCCAGGAGGGACTAATCCTTATGAAGGATATCATGCTTGGAAGGGTGGAGGGACAAGACAGAAAAGAAAGACCCTGGATGAGATGGATTGATACAGTAACTGGGGCAATGGGGTAGATGTGTCCACATCAGTGAGACTGGCACAGAACAGGACAGCCTTCAGAGCTGTTGTAAATAGGGTCACTATGAGTCGCAAGCGACTCGATAACACATAACAATAACAACAATAACAACAACAGCAATATGCCTCTTTTTCTTCACCCTGAAACCCACAGCGTCCCTTTTCAGAAGGAAGTAGCTAAGAGAATATGCCATCCCCTTTTCCTTATGACTCAGGGTGAAGTCTCTGTCAGGGAGGAGTGATAGGGAATGGCAAAGGACACACTGACAAAGAAGATTAATCAGAACTGGCTTTGACAAGCACTGTGGCATTTGGACAAGAACAAACTGGGAGGAGGGTAGAGAGAATAGTGCAACAATGAATGAATGGAAACCCAAAATCTCTGTAAATGTTTATGAAAATTAATAAAATATAATTATAGAAAAAAAATGTGTAAAAAGCTTTACCATTTACCTAAGTGCTTTACTGTGTCAGTTTCTATTGCTATCAAACATTTAGGAATACAAAGTATGAATCTCCAACAAAAAAAACAAAACAAAACAAAACAAAAAAACAAAACAATATGCCTCTTTTTAAAAACAGGAAATATTTCCTTGAAGCTTCCAGAGGTCCTCCTTTCCCCTCTCTGTAGTTAGAACTGTGTTTCACACCATTACTTCCATCATTCCCCAGTAGGGATTATGCAGCCTTCATTATAAGCATGGTGTTATTATTGCTATTAGATGTCATCAGGTCAGTTCTGGCATATAGTCACTGTATATGAAATAGAACAAAATAGTGACCTCTATACTGAATCATCCCTCAACTGATGTATTAGAGTCCTTGCATCAAAACATCTTGCTGAAAGTCTTCCTTTTTAAAAGCTGATCCTCCATTCATGTAAGACATCATGTTTGGAAAGGTGGAAAGTCACATAAGAGAGGAACACCCTCGATCAGATGGATTGACGCAATGACTGCAGCAATAGGCTCAAGTGTATCAGAGTTGATGACTATGACATAGGATAGGACAAGATTCAGATCCATTATTCATAGGCTGCTATGACTCATACCAAATGTGGTAGCATCTAACTACAACCACCACCTTATCAAGCATAATGTCCTTCTCCAGGTGCTGGCCTCCTCTCCAAGCATACTACTCAAAGTATATGAGATGAAGTCTTAACTATCATCACTTCTAAGGAGCATTCTGACTGTACTTCTTCAAAGATAGATGTTTGTTCTTCTGGAGGTTTATGGTATATTCAATATTCTTTGCCAATACAACATAATTCAAAGGCATCCATTTTCTTTGGTCTTCTTTAATCATTGTTTAGTTTTCTAATGAATGTATGAGCTCTGGTGGCCTGGTGGCAAAAAGCTAAGCTGCAATCCTGAAGACACATGGTTCAAGGCCACCAGCCGCTCCATGGGAGGATGGACAATCTCCTTCCGTTGAATTAGCCTCCTCTGAAAAACCGCTGGAAGATCAGCTATGGGTCGGTCCTGACGCTGGGGTACACAACAACAACAACAACAACAACAATAAAACAATGAATATAAACTAATAGTACCATGACTTGGATCAAAAGTGTGTGAATCCTCAAAAAAAATCTTGGTTTTAAAAATCTTAAAGAAGTATTTAGCTGCAGGTTTTCCCAGTGTAATATATTGTTTGGTTTCTTGACTGATCTTTTCATGGAAGTTGATGGCGGATCCAAATAAAATGAAATCTTTAACAACTTCAATATTATTTTTTTATTTATCATGGTGTTGTTTATTGGCCCAGATGTAATTTTGTTTTCTTTATGTTAAGATTTAATGCATACTTTGATTTTCATTAGTAAATCCTCAAGTACTCTTCACTTTTGGCAAGCAAGATTGTATCACCTGCATGTGATAATCAAATCGTACTGCGTAAAGTAGATAAGATAGCCTTGTGGAAGAAGGTAGTTACTTAAATAGAATAGATTTGATGTTCTGTTGTCACTTGGTTGGGATAAATGGTCATTAGAAAGACAATCAATAGTATATGCTGCAAATTACCATGCCTGTGGTGTTAGTCTATAGTTGGCTTTTTTAGCCATTACTTTAGCTCCCTCTGGTCTCCAGCTACCTTAACTGTAGACACATGGTCTTGCAAATCATCAACAGCTATGGAGAGAGACGGAGGAGGGGGAGAGAGAGAGAAAGATGGAGAGAGAAGGGGGGAGGGGGGGGGAGGGGGGGGGGGAAAGGAGGGGTGAGGGAGGGGAAGAGGGAGATGAAGGAGGAAGAGGGAGAGGGAGGGGGAGAGGGAGCACTTCCCATACTGGGCAGCAAGACTTGAGAGAGACTGGAGCAAGAATCGGTGAGAGTGAGACCCTGGTGATGGCAGTGGAGATACTATGGATTGCTGTGGAGAAACTGTGCAAGGTATAACCAGAAGAGCCCTGAGACAAAGGCAACAATTAAAAGTTTTGTTGTGCTTGCTACATAATTAAGGAGAAGCTGACTCTTAACTGCTCTGAGGCAACCCTTGCTGGATTATTTGTATTTGTGCTACTGAACTGAACCAGAATTTTTACTAATTATGGAATTGTGTTTTACTCTTAATCTGGTTTGTGATTATTGGATTAAACCTGGACTTGAATTGTGAGATAGTCCTCTTTTACTCTCCAGCTTATTTTCCTAATAAACCCCACTCCCCCCCCCCAATCTGTGAGTAAAGTCTGGGAGTCATTAATGAATAAATGAACTTGTTGATGTGTCTCTAGAGGCCCCATGGAGCTGGGGCTTTTTTTATCTGCTTTCTGCTCTGGATGGTGAGGGATGGTGCTATTCTCACTCCTTTTGTTTCTTTCAGTGGGACCCTCATGACCCTGTGCCTTCATGTCTTATTTTCTGCTCCTTTTGCAAAGTCTTACCACAAAATCTTCAAGACAGCCTTGTTAGAAGGTAAAATCTTACTTGATATTTCTCTGCTGGCTTATTGATAAGGAGTTAGTTATGCTATCAACCCAAAGACGCCTAGTTTAAATGCACAAGTTGTCCCTTGGAAGAAAGATGGGAGTGTGGTGTTGTAGGTTTATTGTCCAAAATTACTTCCCTCACCATTGACTGACTTTGCCATGTGGATAGACCAGAATATGTAAATAGGTTGTATTAGCCATCCCCAAGTGTAGTCTTTTCTTTAAATGGATTTGATCCAGAAGTAGAATTTTAGAATCTCACCACCAGCAAAGAAGAAGCAGGTATGCAGTGTGTGCCCTTTGGGCCCACAGATTCTTGTGCCAGCCAGACATACAGTGGAGAACCAGTGACTGACATAAAATAAACCTCACTCTTGGTACCACAACTGTGAGTTAAGTCTGGAGTCATTAATGTATAAATGCCAGATCTTGAGACTGAATAAATAATGAATAGAGCCCAGATCTTGGGACTGCTAAACCATTGGCCCAGAGCTAAGAGCCCTTTGACCAAGTTGGAGGACTAGGGGCAGGAGAACCATAATTGCCAGGACTACGCTTTATAGCAGTATCCTTAAGCTGTGTTGAGGCTGAAGACTGAGATGTCTGTAGTAGTGTCAGCAGCTGTCCTGATTGAGTGGCTATGTTCTGCTATTAACCTGAATTGTGGCCTTTTAACTTTTCTGATAAGATTCTATGTAGTCCGTGAGTTACCACAATGGATTTGAATCCAGGAAAGCAGAAATAATGGTGTTGGGATGAGTAGAAAGAGGTGTGAGAGTGCAGAGAACACATCTGACCTCATGATTATTGGTTTCGGGTTGTGGATGGGGACAGTTCCCCTTTGTGGAGTTGGTAAAGGTCAGACATGACCATCTTCATGTGGCCCTTACTCTTTTTACAATGAGCAATCTCCTCCCATGCCATTAAATTCTTCTGAAAACCTGCTGGAGCTAAGGGTCAGTTCTGACGTGACAGAACATAACAACAAGAAGAAGCAGAAAAGACAATTGAATATGTTAGTTGTTTGTTCAAGGCCCCTTGGAATTAATTGGCAATGTGCATATTTCAACCAAAGTTTACACCATCATGTCAAATGTTCTTTGTTTTACTTGTCTTGTTGGCCTTGACATAGTGACTTTTTGTCATTCTAGTGTATGCTACTTTTTCTGATGCCTGAACTCAACTAAGATGTGCCTTTTTACCACAGAGCAAACACTCACAGGGTATTTAGCAGGCCAGAACTGGATAAACATTTTTCACCGTGAGTCATAACATCCCCATCACATCACCAGCATGAGGAACTAGGGCTCAGTCTTAACAGGCTATTCTGAAACCATGTTCTTTTTTTTTTTAATTTATTATTTGTTTTTTACAGAGGTTTTGGATTTCCATTCATTCATTGCCGCAATTTTCTCCCTGCCCACCCCTCCCCACCAGCTCGCTTCCCCCTTCGAAGAGAGGAAAAAAAAGAAAAAAGAAAAAAAATTCCTTCATTAATATACAATTCCCACGTCCCTTCCCCCTACCCCCCACCCCGAGTACAGTTCTCTATGCAACCTTAATTCTGGATTCCTGTGCTAAACATAATACTCAATCATATATCACTTCTAATCTGTTTTTTCCATGCACCAAAGGAGCATGTTGTCTGTTGTCAGGGCTGCAGAGAACATAAGTGAAGTTAACTCAGCATTGAACAAACCAACATGGGTTTCCAGATGGAAATTAAGAAGAGAAATTATGTGTCCTTGGAGACCACTGTCATTTGGGACAATGGAAGAAGAGTCCTGATATTCCGTTATCCTGGAAAAAGTTCGCAACCTATGCCTCAGTTTTCTTATCCTAAAAACAATAAGTATCATTTCTGACTCATACTTTGCTGTTGCAAAGATTAAGGAAGAACATATACATAGATGCTTTAAATTATAGAGCATTCCAACAAGGAGTGGTTTGTGATTATTATTATTAATAATGCATCACCTGCTTCCTGAGGACATCAAAGGGACATTCTAAGTATGAGGCCAAATCTCTGTACACTTTGAGATATGCATGGAGCTAAGAAATGAAGCACTAGGATGATGTAAAGGCAGTTCTTACGGATGGTGGTGTTACCATTGATTTAATCATGCTTATGATCCACTTGGTCTCTCTCTATAGGGTTTTACTCCCTCACTCTCTCCTCTGATGCCTCTTCCTTCTCTTACAGCCCTTTCTCACCCCCCACACCCCTTATGCTGCCTCATGACCCTCCTGAATCTTATGGGTTTTCTGTAGGTAATATGGAAGGGTTTAGTTTGTATATGATGCAAAGAAAATCAATAAATACGTGTGTATTATATCATAAATGGATTCTGCTTTAGATAACAGGTTGTGAGCTAAGCATTTGCTCACTGGAGTTGGGATTATGTATGCAGAATCAGACTTGACCCACAGAGTCTGTCACCCTGGAGCAGTACAACACACTGCAGCAGGAAATTACAGTAGGAAGAGACCTGGCAATCACTTAAATCCCCATGTTCCAGGTGTTAATGGATGTGCTAAGAAGGAGAAGCTATGCTCAGAAATGTTTGGCAAGTATAGACTTCAACACAGGTAATTCCTATAGTCATTCTGGAGACTATAGGAATTCTTGAGACTTCATATAGGCATTAGCCTCTGAAAGCAGGTGTTGCCATTAATAATAACAAATGAGTCATTGTTTTTACTTTAAAATATTCTAGTACATAAACATCACACATACATATGTTCTCTGATTGGTGTAGACACTTAATGCACTTGGCTGCTAAGTGAAAGATTAGAGGTTTGCAGCTATCTGGTAGTGTTTAGGAAGACAATGTTGGTAACCTACTTCTGAAAAGCCAATAATTAAAAACCCGGTATAGCACAGTTCTCCCCTGGAGTACAAGGGGCTGTCACAAGTCAAAGTAGACACATCTGCAACTAGTGGGGTTTTAAAAAAATAAATCTATCTTGACTATCTTTTACAAAATAGATATCTAAGAAAGGATTCCTCAAGACTCTTTAGCAATATTTCTTTTTCATACATCTAAAGCAACTAGCAGAGTACTAAGTAAAGCTAATCATATTATTTTGTATTTTGATAAACTGGGGCTCACAGATTAGAGGAGTTGTTCTGGATTTGCATATCTTTTAAAAAATAGATATCTAAGAAAGAATGTCCCAAGATTCTTTAGAAAAATTTCTTTTTACATGCACTATCAAATACAACTAGTTTTTCACTGCATTGACTAAATCCAGTCATATTATTTTATATTTTGATAAACTGGGGCTCACTGAAGTTAAATGCATTATTCAAGGTTTCCAGGTACTGACCCAAGAAGGAAAGGCCTCCCAGCCTTTCCTTTACAATGCCCTTTGCAGACCTTTTCAACCTTAGGGAGCTCTAGGTGGACTAGTCCATCAGAAATTGCACTGATTTCCCAAAGATGTCACCATTAGTGGTTCCTACCTAACAGTGGTTGTGAGGAAGAAAGATGGACAATCTCCTCCCTTGCCATTTTTAGCTTCTGAAAACATGCTAAGGGGTCAGCTATGTGTCAGTTCTGACTTGACATAATGAATTTGAGCTTTCTGAGTTTCAATCTAAAGGACCGATTCAGCCCTCTGAACTTTTTCTTATACTTCCACAAGTCCTTCACTCTCCATTGTCACCACACATGGACCCTTACCAACTGTTGTAGTTATTGTTGTTGTGTCATCAAGTTGCATGTGATTCATAGCAACCCTGTGTACAGTAGCTCCGAAGCCTGCCCTGTCCTGAGCCGGTCTCACTAACTCCGATACACTTACTGTCATTGCCCTAATTACTGTATGAATCCATCTTATCTAGTATCTTCCTCTCCAGTGCTGTCTCTCCACCCTTCTGAGCATGATGTCCTTTTCCATAGCCACATGCTCAAAGTATGTGAGATAGAGCTTCAAAATCCTAGCCTCCAAGGAGAAACTTGGTTTCACCATCTCCATTTCCCAATGCAATTTGTCTTTTGATTTTCTGACTGCTGGTGTCAAGAGTGTTGATTGTAGAGCTGAGAAAGTTGTAACTGTTAAAAACCTCAATCTCTTCTCCATCCATCATGGTGCTACCAATGGTGGTGAGAATCTTTGTCTTCTTGATGTTGAGCTTCATTCCATGTTGAAGACTATAGTCACTGACCTTCTGCAGCAAGTGCTTCAGGTCTTCCTCAGTTTTAGCAAGCAGGGTCGTGTCATCTGCAGAATGTAGGTTGTTAATGAGTCTTCCTCCAATCCTGATGCCACACTTCTCCTCATAAAGTCCAGCCTCCTGAATGATCTGTTCTGTATATAGATTGAAAAAGGTATGGAGCTAGGACACATTCCTGGTGTACAGACTTCCTTGTTTTGAACCATGCAGTGTTTCCTTGCTCTGTTCTGACAATGGCTTTCTGGTCCAAGTATAGGTTTCAAATAAACACAATCAAGGTTTCTGGGATTCCCATTCTCCTCAAGGTTAACCAGAATTTGTTGTGTTCCACACATCAAATGCCTTTCCATCATCAATGAAACACAAATAGATTCCTCTGGTACTCTGCTTTCTGCCAAGATCCATCTGACATTGGAGATAATGTCTCTGGTACTACAACCTTTGTATGTCTTCCTGGGAGGGTAGAAGAAGGATCACCAGTCACATCAGTCACTCTCACTTTAGTAAAATAAACATTCCCATTACGCTTCTTTGGAAATTGAGAGTATTTATTGAGGGAAAGTTAGAATGGGTAGGAAGATGGAGGTTGACTGATCTGGAGGAGAAATTTCAGGAGAGGAGAAAGAGCTAATTAAGGAGGGGAACTTGCAAATGAGTTTCTGGGTGCCTGGTTAGTGAGCATTACCAGGACATGACAGGCCATTTCCAGCTGAGCTGCTTTTTCTTCCTGGGTAGTATTATCCTAAATATCACTAGCCACTGAGATGCAGGCTTTCCTTTTGGGTGACAGCTGGCTTGTCCTCAACACAAATATAGAATCTCGGGTAGTGCAGCAGAAAGAAATGATTTCTTAGTTCACCCAGAAAGCTCCTTTTACTGTCAGGAAGCCAGGATCTGGTGAAGAAGACTAGGACCTGGGTGGTCCATCCCCCTGCAGGGCTTTGCCTTCATGTGAACATCTGCTGGCTTCTTTGCTACATCTCATTGCTACCCTGTGTCCATTGAGCCCCCTGGACTAAACAATGGCCACTTGGTCTCAATTTGTTGCTTCCCTCTCTGTACCATTGTGGGTCTCCCTCTGGATTTGTCCTTTCATTTTTCTGTAATAATACCTTTTATCATCCTCTCTGTAATTCTGTGTCTGCTCTTAGTGTATCCCTCCCTTTTTTCCTTCCTCCTCTCCTCCTCCTCCTCTTCTTCTTCTTCCTCTTCCCTTCCTCTGTTCTCTCTTCTTCTTTCTCTATCCCTTTTTCTCCTATCACTCTCCACACAGAGTGGAGTATGAATATCCTTCTTTGGAGAGGAGATTTAACTTGTCAACAGTGACTACCAAGTTGCTAGGTTTTGGGGGAGCTTTTACACAGACTTCTTCCAAAATGGAACCCTCCCCCTAAAGGTGAGTACTTTGAGGTCTATGCCCAGTGCATTCCACTGTCTCTGGCCTTAGATAGCTAGAATAAGGATGGGGTAGAAGTATATATGAAAAAAAAGAAAGGTAGAGAATCCTTTCAGCAAAGCCTGTAAGGGGGAAAATTGTCATTTTCTTCCTATTTCTCCTCTGCTGCCCAGGACAACTTCCAGATGCCCTTTAGGTTAACCACAACTAGCAGAGAGAGGGAGATTTCAGACTCGCAGACTGCTAGTTGGTGAGATAATCCAGGCAGGGATTTTGAGCTTGCCCAATGCTTTCAGAGAGCTCCACTTCCAATTCTAACAAGGGCATTAATCTCATGAGGACAATTAATGGGTTCTGGTGGCAGAGTCAGTTATTCCACTAACGCAAAGTGCTTGAATCCTGTGCTTCGAATGCATCATTGGCTCCTTGGGGGGAAAAGATGGGCAATCTCCACTGATTTATAGTCTTGGAAACCTTTTGGAGGGTCACTTGAAGGCAGTGAATTTTAGTGAGCCTTCTCACTGGTCCCTGGATGGTGCACGTGGGTAATGTGTTTGGCTGCAGATCAAAAGGTTGAAGGTCAGCAATACCTCAGAAGAGAAGCTTGATGACTGATTCCTGAAAACTCGGCCACTGAGTGACCGGAGTGATCATGAGCTGGCAGCAACTGTTTTGATTTAGCTTCATCACTGGGTCTCCCAGGCACTTTCTAGGTGAGTTTTAAAGCCTTCTTCTCCCTGCATTCCTGTCTTTTGCTCCTGAGACATGGGCAGTGCACAGCTAGGACCCACAGGCATAGAGAAGTGTGGAAATCATTTGCTGCAAGTCTCCAGAGGAATGCGGAGTGTGGGATCAAAGTTAGAAAGGGCCTGTCAGGCGGTATTTATCCTCCTCTTTCTGAGTTCTGATGACTGACATTGTTCTGTTTTTATTACAGGCCCTCAGAAGCAATTGTTTTAGAAAAATATTGTCTAGACCTGAAATTGAGTGAATATGACATTAATTACGGAGGCTTTCCTTGCCAGCTGTGTGCTCTGCGAGTGAACGGTGGGGAGCTCCCAGAGAGGCGCTGGGGAGGTGGTGTGTGCTGCCTTCCCTGGAAGGCCTGGTGCACAAGAGGCTCTGAACATTCAATGTAGCTTCTGCCATGAAGTTGCTACCTTTCCCCAAGTGTGGTCAATGAAAGAAAAGGAGGCTCCAGAAAAACCACGTGCAACATTATACAGATGGGGGGGTGGACAGATCGGAGGGTGGGGGGTAAAAAGAAAGAAAGGTGGAGTTAGGATTCGAACACAGATCAACCTAGCTCTGATATCTTTCTTCTTTCCTTTCTTTCCCACCAGGTAGTAAGGTGGTAGTTTGAAATGAGACATGCTGCATTTAGTGGTAAATTCAGTGACAACAATTAATTTGTATACATTTTTAAGTTAGTGTGTCCCTTTCCATCTTTTTTTCTGTGGAACTCCTGGTGTATTCCAGCTGCTGGAGAAGCACAATCTGTTGGCTAGCAGCGCTATGGACTATATACACACTAGTGTGTCTACTGGCTATACCTCAGTGCAGTGGAATCTGAATGACTCACAGATGACTCTTCAAGAGTTTTTGGAAATTGTCAATTGCACAGGAGGGCATTGCCCATCATTCTTCTAGGGAGCAACTGGTGGATATGAACAGCTAGAGTTACACAGTGTTAACAATATGTTAACAAAGCAACTCCCTTCAGACAATGCCACCTCAAACTGTGTAGCCTTTAGACTCACCCACCTATACACACACACATATATAGTTTAAAAAATAGTTTTGCTTTTTTAGTTTTTTAAAATTTTTTTTATTTTTAAATTTTATTCTGATTTAATTACAAAGTTTGAATACATTGTTTTTCATTAAAGATCCCTCCCATTTCCTTCACCCCACCCACCCATTGAATTGGGCAGCCCTATGATTAACACCCTTCTCCCATCCTCACCCCTCTATTTCAACCCTCCTCCCCACTCCTTGGATCCTCATATTCATTCTACAATAATGGTTTTATACAGTATTTGTCCTTGTGGGACTGAGTTAGTTCACTTAGCATAATGCTCTCCAGTCCCTCCCAAGTTAGGTAATAATTTACAAAATAGTTGTTCCTGCGTGCTACATAGTATTCCATTGTCTATTTCACATAACCCATGGCATTGATGCAATGGTCTAGTCATAAAGTTGAATTCATATGTTAAAAGCCGTATATGGAGAGCTTTTTATAACCCTAGTAGGGTAACCCTCAGCAGGTAATCAAAGGTCAGTGGTTTGAAACTACCACTACAGTCTGCTTCTGCAAAGCTACACAGCCTTTAACAACCTATGGGGCAGTACTTCTCTAATCAAGTAGCTTACCATAAATCATCCTTGCTCCTTCTGAGAAATAAATGCTATTGTTTATTAGAATCTGAAGCTAAGGCATGCTGGAGCTAAATCAGGATTGAAAACAGGAGGTTTAGGGTTGATAAAATGCTGGTCTGTGTTTCATTGCTGTTCTTCTTTCTGGTATAGGAGTCAGCCAATGTCTTCTAGAAAAGCCGAAATAGTACATATTCTAGGCGTTGTAGGCCAGGTGGTTGCTGACACAACTATTTAACTCTGTGGCAATAATGCAAAAATAGTCAAAGGTAACACAAGCAGTGTTGCTGTGGGTTGACATAATTTTATCTAGAAAACCAGATAGTGAGCAGGATTTGACCCCTGAGTCATGATTTGTTCTAAGAGATCTTGCTTGAGATGATTTTACTGTATTTGGGCACTGATGCGGAAATGTGCTATGTGAGCTTGAGTTGTTACTGGCTTCTTCCATCTTCTTCAACTTTGGGCCAGAGGTTTTGAAAGAAAAAGGACAATGTATATATTGGACAAAGGATTTTTCTAGACACAGAAAAATCCCATTTGAAAGGGAAATTTGCTTCAATACACAGAAAGAAACATGTGGCTCTTTGAATCCATAAAAGGACCATTTATTGGCTGTAATTTAAATACTTGGTCATCTAGTATATATATATTTAGCTAACATATTTTGCCTGTAAGTTTCCAGGTAAGCCTTCAGATGCTGAAGTTCAGTCAGTTCTACCATGTTGGTCCATGCTCATTTCTATAGCACACCTGCTAACATTATCAATATCTTCATTTTCCTGGGTTGAAACATTAAAACAATTAATGTAAAGCTTCTGTATTTATCTTCCTAAAGAGAAGCCTTTTAGGGAAAACACAGAATTATTCTTTTTTGTTTTGGAGATGTCAAGCTATTTTACCAAATTGCTGTGATGATTGTATATTTCAGATTTAAAAATAAAAGTCAATTTTAGTATTAACTTCCCTCCCCCTACTTCTCTTCATTCTCATTTTAACAGAGTTAAAGAATGGACTTGATTAAATAAAGTAGAAGGCACCATGTTGTAATTGAAAGCATTTTGGAGTTCAGTTTTCCTCCTATATACATTCTCTTTATTATATTTCCACTCCTCCAATTAGACGTTTAGCATTGGTAACAGATGCATATGTTACCTCTAAAACACACTGATGGGATAAAGTCCAATATTAGCCCATGGAGTTTGCTAATGTTAAACATAAATAGTATAAATATGTTTTAGCTAACCCATCAGGTATGAGCAGATCAATTTACAGCCTACTAAGAACAAAACAATAGCACTTATTTCTCAGAGCAACAATGACTTATGGAGAGTTAATAGATTAGGGGAAAAAAATCTAGAAATTGTGATTTCTAGCATGGTGAAATATTTTGGTTTTTACTGTTTTTAATTACTACCACAGAAATGACTTGGGAAGATTCTTGGTATCATTTATCAGCTCTGTAGTGCTTATCAAAACTTTGCTGAAGTTACACTGTGGATTAGTGGTAAGGTAGAGAGACAGACTGAGGCTTTTACTCCATGGAAACTGAGTTCCAGTGCAGGGTTGTTTATCAGCTAGCACGCAGTGCTGTTATTGTTAGGTGCTATCAAGCGACTATGAATCATAGTAACCTCAAGAACAACAGCTCTGAACCTCGCCTTATCCTGCACCAACCTCATTATCTCTGATATGCCCAGTGCATTGTCACTAGGTCAGTCCATCTAGTTGATGGTCTTTCTTTCTTACTCTGACCATCCACCTTTCCCATCATGATGTCTAGATAGCATATATGAATATGATTATGCATATTGTATCTTTTAATATTGATGTGTTTGTTCATGAATATACTTCTATAGATAAACCTGGAAAAAAAAGTAAAAACAACCCAAGTCTTTGCTGTCCAGTTGGAAACGACTCGCAGCTGACCTTCAAGCTGGTTTTCAAAGGCTAGAAATCAAATAGATTAGCCCATCTCTCTCAGGGAGGAGTGATAGGGAATGGCAAAGGATACACTGACAAAGAAGATTAATCAGAACTGGCTTTGACAAGCACTGTGGCATTTGGACAAGAACAAACTGGGAGGAGGGTAGAGAATAGTGCAACAATGAATGAGTGGAAGCCCAAAATCTCTGTAAATGTTTATGAAAATTAATAAAATATAATTATAGAAAAAAAAAAAAACAAACTGCCTGCCTTTAGATTGACAGTAATTGTTTAGTCACTAGGCCAGCAGAGCTCCCTATAACCTGTCTAGTAGTTTGTAGTTCCCCCACCTTTATTTCACTTTTTCATGATTAGTGGTAACTTTGTTAAATTCGATGGTTGAAGAGGGGCTTCAAGCCTTTTTTTCATCGGGTCTCTATGAGTCATGCTCGACTCAAAGGCAATCAACAAGTATTAAGGAGCTGTGCTGCAAACCCAAGGGCAAGTGGTCGAAAAAAGATGGGCAATCTCCTTCTGTGTACACTGCCGCCTCTGCAGATGTGGAGGATCAGCTATGAGTCAGTTCTGACTCCACACACATAGCAACAAGAAGTTACGAAGGCTAGAGCGGGCTGGGGGGTGGAGATAGAACTTAATGCATCAGGCTGCTCACTGAAAGGTGAGTGGTCTGTATTTATCAGTTGCTCTGGAAAAAAAAAAAAGGAAAAAAAAGTTGGCAATCTTCTCCTGAAAAGATTTACAGCTTCAGAAACTCAACAGAAGATCAACGTGAGTCAGGACAAACTACATGGTAAATGAGATGGATTGACTCAGGAACTGGGGAAATAGAGGTAGGTGTGTCAGAGCCAGTGGGGTTGGCTCAAGATAGAGCAGGATTCAGAGCTGTTGTTCAGAGGGTCACTATGAGTCCTAGGTGACTGGCACATAACAACAACAACAACACAGGATTCTAGAACAGAATAGATATTTTGCTAGGAAAGGTGAAGGGTCAGAGGAAGCATTAGGATGGGTTGACGCAGGAAGTGTCACAATGGGCTTGAGCATGTATGCAAGATTGTGAGGCTGGACTAGAATGTACCATCAGTTCAGATCTGTTGTCCATAATGATGCCAAGAGTTGGAGTCACTTTGATGGTACTTAACAATAAGAAGTCTGTCATGACAAATGGCAACCCCGTGTGTGTCAGAGTAGACTGACGGGTGGCAGGCAAGAAGGAGAAGTTTGAGAACAATAGGCTACGTCTTCACAGTTCTTTTACATTGTATTTTATATAATGCTTAAAAAATATTACTGAATACTTTATTCTTTTGACAACTCTGAACATTTGTTCCACTTCAAAAATATGTCACTTGCAAAAGTTCACGTGGTGTTTCCACAGCATATTGGAGACTCAGTCTCAAGTGTTCAAATGTCAACATTCTTTCCATTAAATCACTGCTTTATGGGCTTCAGCAAATGTGCTCCCCATTCACTGGCCATCTCCTTCGCCAAGCACAACGTCTTTCTCCTGGGTCTATTCCCTCATGATCACAAATCTAAAGTAAGTGAGACAAAATCTCTCCATCTTCTCTTCTAAGCAGCATTTTAACTGCGTTTCTTCCAAGACAGATTTTTGTTTCCATTCTTCTAGCAGTACATTCAATATTCATTACCACCATAATTGAAATTCATCAAATCTTCTTCAGTCTTTCTTATCCATTTGTTCATCTTTTTGATGAGGTATTTGAAAATAACAGAATCAGGCACAATTTAAAAAAGCCCTCAAATTGTTGTCTTTGCTCTTTTAAATTTTCTTTTTTTCTTAAATTGATTTCCTAAGTTTGTTGTTCTTTTCTTTTTTTTCCTGCCTTTGTGATTTTGGTGAAAGTTTACAGAAAGGCTAGGTTTTCATTCATCCCTTGATACTTATTCTCCCACCCCAATTCACTTTATAATGCCTTTCTTGTCCCAGATTGCCAATTGTATATACCCACTGTCAAACAGTCTCTTCTATTCAGTCTCTCCCTTTTCTTATTCCTTTTCTTATTATCTGTTCATTCTTTCCCTACTCTCCCCAGCCCTGTGTCTATCCTCTTTTAATAGCAGTGTTCCTATGCAGTATTTGTCCACTTGTGACTGAGATACTTCACTTAGCATAATGTCTTCCAGATTCATACAAGTTGTGTAGCGTTTTACAAGTTCACTGATTTTCAGTGCCGCTTAATCAATTATATGGATGTACCATCATTTTCCAGCCATTTATTTTTTGATGGACACATGCATTACTTCCATCTCTTTGCTATTGTGAATAACGGTGCAATAAACATAGTTGTGCATACATTTGTCTCATCTCAGCTCTAGTTTCTTTAAGATATATTCCTAGTAATAAGGTAGCTAAGTCAAATGTATTTCTATTTCTAATTTATAAGAAAACACCAGACAGCCTTCCATGACTTCTGTAGTGCTGGTACCATTTTACATTCCCACCTGCAGTGAAGGAAAATTTCAATCTCTCCACATCCTTGACACCATTTGTTGTTTGCTGCCCTGTTGAACATTCCTATAGTTGCTGGGGTGAAAGGATACCTCCTTAGTGTTTTAATTTGCATTTGTGTGATAGCCAGGGATTTTGAGCACGTCTTCATGTGTTTGTTGGCCATCTGAATTTCTTGTTTGGTGAAGTTTCTATTCATATCTTGGACTCATCTTGTGATTGTGGTTTTGCCTTTTTCTTGTTAAATATTTTATAGGTTTTAGAGGTGAGTTCCTCATTAGAAATGTCATTGCCAAATATTTTTTCCCAATCTGTGGGATTCCATTTTAACCTGTTGGAGAAGTTTTTTGATGTGCATAGGGATTTGATTTTTTAGAAAATCTCATTCACTATTTTTATCCTTTCCTGGTTTTAAGTGGTCTTTTACCCTTTAAAAAGGATTTTCTTTTGTAGTAGGCTTGCTAAAAGCAAAACATAATTTAGTTTCTTGACTGTTGTCCCTATGGCCATTGATTATGGATTCACGTAGACTGAAATGTTTGACAACTTCAATTTTTCTCCATTTATCTCAGTGTTGCTTATGTCAGGATGTTTGTTTTCTTTGTATTGAGATCCATTTTGAAGATTTTGATCTTTATCTATAAGTGCTCCAAGTAATGAAAGTTGTTTAAAAGTCTCCTTCCAATCCTGTTGTCAAATTCTTTGTAGTCTTGTTTCTTGGATTATTTGCTTATTATACAGATTGAATAAATATGGTCAAAGTATATAATAACCCTGATATACCTTTCCTAATCTGATTTTAAACTCTCTCTCTTTGAGATAATTCATTGAGTCAATTCTGACTCATAGCTATTCTCCAGCAGATTTCTGATATTGTCAATCACATGGGAGGAGACTGCCCATCTTTCCCCAGAGGAAGAGCTGCTGGATTCAAACCACCAAGAGACACCACCTTTTACTGTTCCAATGACTGCCTCCTGGTTTATGTACAGATTCTGCATAAACATAATTAAGTGCTATAGAATCCACCCTTCCTTTGAAATTTTATCCATACTTTGTGAGTTTCCTAGAGTAGAAAATTTTCAATGAAGTGGAAGATTAACATGGGATGCCAAATTTTTGTTATACTGAATGAGGACATTAAAGAGAGAGAGAGAGAGAGAGAGAGAGAGAGAGAGAGAGAGAGAGAGAGAGAGAGAACAACAAGAAGAAATAAACCCAACATAAAACAAAACAAAAAAAAACACAACCTGCAGAAAGACTAGAAGAAGAATAAATAAGTAAAGCACATGAATGACCATTTAAGGGAAGAAAAACTATGATATAAGATATTCTAATGGTGAATGACCAGGAGGCTGGACTTATGAGGAGACATGTGGCATCAGGATTAGAGGAAGATCTATCAACAATCTGCATTATGCAGATGACACAATCCCGCTTGCTGAAACTGAGGAGGATCTGAAGCATTTGCTTCAGTGTGGACTGAGGCTCAATATCAAGAAAACAAAGATTCTCACCACTGGGCTGATTGGCGGTGAAGATGGTGAAGATGATAGATGGTGAAGAGATTCAGACTGTTCACAGCTTTATTTTGCTTGGCTCCACAATCAACACTCTTGGCACCAGCAGCCAGGAAATTAAAAGACGTATTATGATGGGAAAGTCTGCTGTTAGGGACCTCTCCAGGGTACTGAAGAGCAATGATGTCACTCTGGAGACTAAGGTGCACCTGACACAGGCCATGGTCTTTGCAATCACTTGCTATGCATCAGAAAGCTGGACAATCACTAGGGAGGACAGAAGGAGAATTGATGCCTTTGAGCTGTGGTGTTGGAGAAGAGTATTGAATATACCATAGACTACTAAGAGAACAGATTCATCCTGGAGAGGGTTAAACCTGGCTGCTTGGAGGCAAGAATTCTGAAGCTTTGTCTGACATATTTTGGACATGTTGCAAGGAGGGACCAGTCCTTAGAGAAGGACATCGTGCTTGGGAGGGTGGAGGGACAATGCAAGAGAGGAAGACCCTTGAGATTAATTGATTCAGTGACTGGGGTAATGGGGGTAGGATAGAGCAGGGTTTAGGGCTATTGTAGGAGACTTGACAGCACATAACAGCAACAACAATAATAGTGAATGCATCAATTGCACAACACAACATGTGAAAGCTTAAAAAAAAATAGAAATTGTGAATTTCAGTTAGGGATAATGCATCAATATAGGTTCATCACCTGTAAAAAAATGAACCAGATAACAGCAAGACATTGATTACAGAGTGACTGTAGGCCAGGAGATGCATAACTGTTCAAATGGGGAGAGAGGGAAAGAGAGGCCAAAGCAACTCAAGAGAGGTTTACACACAGAAACAGGCAGGGAAGGAGTGGGCAGCAGATATTAGGAGATGGATAAGTAGGGTGAAGGAAAAGGGAAGTTACAGTGAGGTTTCCATTGTTGTTGTTGTTATATACCCTGGAGTCAACGGCAACTCATAGCGACACTATCAACAGTAAACCCTCCTCTATCCAGCCCCCATTGCAACAGTCACTGGGTCAATCCATCTCGTCCAGCATCTTCCTGTCCCGCGCTCACTCTCCTCCCTCCCAGGCACCGTGGTTCTATAGGATGTTGTAAATAATGGCATTATATCATTGTATTTAACATTATAATTATAAAATGAAATGCCCATTTGTGATTGAATGAAAACGATTTTTTTTT
>NW_006399767.1:10244510-10261978 GCF_000299155.1 Elephantulus edwardii | reverse complement strand
CCTCTCCTCATAGAGCCCAGCCTCTCGGATAATCCACTCTGCATACAAGTTGAAAAGGTATGGAGACAGGACACATCCCAGACGTACGCCCTTCCCAATTTTGAACCATGCAGTGTTGCCCTGCTCTGTTCTGACGACTGCCTCTTGGTCCAAGTATAATTCAATCTACTCTTTTAAAAAGTGACTAAAATGGCAAGAAACTGCATTATAATCCCGAAGGCATGTGACTCAAATCCTTTAGCTGCCCTGCAGGAAAAAGATGGAGAATCTCCTCCTGTGCAATAAACCCACTGGAGGGTAAACTGTGGGTTAGCTCTGCCTCTATGGTACACAATAACAACAACAACTAACAACATTTCAGTGATGACAGTTGCTACTCATTGTCAATAAGGCAAACATCTCAGGATAAAGAACAACTGTTTTCCATGCTTCAATCTAGTTCTATGACCAATTCATTAGGTTTTCTGTCAGCCTGTCTTTTTCACTCTTCCTTTTTTCCCTCCTCTCCCCACCCTGTCCCTTTCTGCTGTCTTTTTTAAAAATTTTATATTTTAGAAAATATTTTTATTTTATCTAAGCTTTACAAATCATATTGGCTTTTGATTCAATCATACATATTTTATTTTCTAAAACTAATTACAACTGATTAGTTTAATTATGATGTTTGATCATCTCCTGCTTTCTTACTTTTCTCCTTCCCATTTTCCTATCTCTTTCTTCTTCTTCTGCAATGATTTAATATAAAGGATGTCAAAGCTATTATTAGACTCTGTTCTCTCGTCTAAGTCCAGTACAATTATTGAGCTGACCTTTAAGAGTCAGAACCTAAGCTCCCCATTCTCCCTGGGAACATTTGCCTCTATGTTTTGGTAGAGGCCCCTGGGCTGGGGTAAGCTACCATTGTGTATTTTTTTGGAGTCCTTGAGATTTCTGATTTTCCAAGAAATGGCACCATGATGTAAGAAAGCATGCATCAGAGTACAGCTGGGCCACCAAAGTGTTGAAATGCTCCCATTTTAAACAAAAGGGACCCACCTCTTCCCTTCCCAAAGGAGGAGCTAACAGCTCAAGTGCCATCAAAAACAAGAAGCCTGAGTATTACTTATGTGCTTGACAACCTTGGAGGGATCTAGCATGAAGTGGGTGGGTCCCTGTCAAGACTGGGTGGAGGCTGTGTTGCTTGGAGCACAGTATTCCAAGCTGGATGATTCCCTTTGCAATGGGAAGATTGGGTTTCCCTCAGATCATATTTAATGTGAAGGCAATCACAGTAGAGCATGAATCACTTCCTTTCCTTTATGTTGCCCCACCCTCCTATTCATACCCCTTCTGCACATACTTAAAACTTCCCTTAAAAGTTCTCAAAACTTCCCACCAAGTTGAGTTTTTTGGTAGAAAAGATTCTCTCTTGGATTGACTCTGATGTAAAGACTGGGGAGCACAGGTCAAAAAGGTTGCATCAGTCCAGAGCAGTTTTGTGACTTAAAAGTCTACAAATGTCTTCAATTGTTGTCCATGGACCAACACAGCCAGTGTTACCCAGAGGCTAGTGAGAAATGCCCACCTGGAACTCCCAAATCAGATTCTGTATTTTAGTAACACCTTCAGGTGTCTTGGATGCACATTAGCAACTAAGGCACTACAGCCTTTTGGTTTTAAGATACACCTGACATTGGTCCTTATCCACAGTAGAAATGTAACTGATCAAAACTGTAAATAAAAACTATAATTTTCATACAATTCTGAAAGGATCCAGTTAATATATTAATCCAAAAGCATGTGGAGGGTAAAACTGCTTTAACAGAAAATAAAAGAGACTGAAACATATGCCAAAAAGTGAAATAGTGAAGCTAACAGTTCATTAGAAATGAAAACACATTGGCTTAATAGTAAGAGAGCCACAGGCATGAGTCTTAACCATAATGAGAGGACCTGAGAGGAATCACCAACTTTAAGCCTCAGTTTCTTCATTCCTCACTTGTAAAGTATGAATAATAATAAACAAGATTGCTGGCTTAAGATTGAACATGTAAACATACCTACATATTTGACAAATGTTTAGGGCATTGATACAACCAAGTATTGTCCTACATGGAAATAAAACTATAACGTGTGGTGTTAGCCTTTTTTTTATCAGATAGAACTTATTTGTATCTCTCCACTGAAAGCAACTCATTGGCTAACTTGTTGGAAGTGACTCTTAGCTGATGCTCTAGTGGTTTTCAGACACTAGTAATCACACAGCAGGAGATTTACCCATCTTTCTCTCACAGAGCAGCTGGTGGATTCAAACCGCCAGCCTTTGAATTGACAGTACAACTCCTTCCCCACTTGACCACTAGATGACCATTTGCATTTCTACCAGATAAAAATTATGTGCAGCAAAAACTCACCCTCATTGTTAGCTAGTTGATTCTGGTGTGTAATGACACTCCATTAGATTAGATGTAAATCTTACAGGAGGAGGCTGTCTGTTTTTCCCTTGAGGAGAGACTTGACCTTTTGGTCAGTTCAATAATGTGCTGTGCTATGAACTATGCCCTAGAGTTCCTTTCTTGTGGATTAACATTTAATTAACATACTTAATTTCGTTAACATTCAATATCAAGAAAACAAAGATTCTCACCATTAAGCCAATTGGCAGCGTAATGATGGATGGTGAAGAGATTGAGATTGTTCACAGTTTTGGTTTGCTTGGATCCACAGTAACACTCTTGGCACCAACAGCCAGCAAATTAAAAGACTTATTGCAATGGAAAAGTCTGTGGTTAGAGACCTCTCTAAAGTGCTGAAGTGCAAAGATGTCAGTCTGGAGACTAAGGTGCACCTGATACATACCATGGTCTTTGCAATCACTTGCTGTGCATCAGAGAGCTAGACGATGAGTGGGGATGATAGAAGAATTGATGCCTTTGAGCTGTGGTGTTGGAGAAGAGTATTGAATATACCATGGACTGCTAGGAAAATAAACAGGTTTGTCCTGGAGAGGTGAAGCCGAGCTGCTCTTTGGAGGCAAGGATTCTGAAGCTTCATCTGACATATTTTGGGCATGTTGCAAGGAGGGACTAGTCCTTGGAATGGGATGTCATGCTTGCGAGAGTGGAGGGACAGTGCAGGAGAGGAAGACCCTTGATAAGATGGATTGATTCAGTGACTGGGGTAATAATGGGGGCAGGTGTGTTGGAGAAGATGAGTTTGGCACAGGATAGGGAGGAGTTTAAGTCTGTTGTACATAGGGTCACCATGAGTCACAGGTGACTCGATGGCACATAACAACAACATAATATATAACATTTAACTTTGTAGGGTTTGAATTCTAATCAACATGGAATAACAAGCAGAAATATCTGTATCCCCAAGACAGAGTCACAGGACTCTTACTTAGTAAGGCTTTTTAAGCCATGCCCTCGTATAACTCCTAAAGGAAATCATTTGTGAGACTTAAAAATGAAGGGAACTTTTCTTAACATGAAGAGCCGCTGTAGTGTAGTATGTTATGTATTGAGCTGCTAACTCAGCAGTTCAAATCTGCCAATTGCTCTGTGGGTCAAAGGTAGGCAGTCTTTTTCCCTAGAGATTTCTAGCCACTGAAACCTGAAATAGGGATGTTGTGAGTTTGAACCAACTTGACAGAAGTGGGTTGTATTTTTTTGTTTGTTTTTATTTTTCTTTAGCATGGAGTATGACCAGAGAGGTACCACAATCTGCAAGAGAGCCCCTTCCCATTGGCCTTTCAAGGACACATGCTCCCCTCCACTAGGCTTTCATTTCCTTCGCTGGAAACACTTCAGGATTAGAAAACAAGACGGATGCACTGATGCCAAAAATCAGCCAAGAAGATATGTGTGGTTTCCCTGGGAAAGAAATAAAAAGAAAAAGAGCTCTGTCTTTGTCATTAGCATATTGATAGGACTTGTTTTAACTATTTGGCTACTATCTTAGATGCTGGGAGAGCCCAAACCCTGTGAGGTTAGTTACAAAATGGACAAACACTAAGGAATGGATCTGTGAAATGACAAGTTTGAAGACATAGAACATGGGCTTAAAGCACAGCGAGCTGGTTGTGTAATTGTCTTCAGCATGGATCCCAAGGATTGACAGGAGTCAAAGGCAAATTGATGGACGTTTCTGAGGCCAGCAAGTGAGGATAGCGTACAATGTATTCTTGCAGCAGGCACTGAGCAGCTACTATGGCCTAGGCATCGACATTAACTAAAGAATAAAAGACTATCTCTGTCTAGTTTACTGTAGGAATTTTGACTGAGGTTTTATGAAAGAGCTCCCCAAAGTTGTAAGCACAGTGTTATGTTTGTGGGTTTTGTTTTTTTTTTTAATTATTTGTAAGAGAACCTGTAATTTTCAACAGAGTCTTGAAGTGTGGATGGCCCCAAATATTTAGCATTCAATGAGGGAGTTTTTCCCAGATGCCACTGAGAGGACTGTTACTCAGGCTGACTTTGTGTGACATAAATGTCCCAGAGGAGTCACTTGACTGTAACCTCCTCCCACTCAACTTACTGTCTCTGAAAACTTGCTGGAGGGTCCAGTTATGGGTTGGTTCCGACTCTATGGCACACAACAACAGCAACAACAACAACAACAATCTTTACAGAAGAAGACTGCCTAAGAACATCTTAAAAGGGCTGCAACTCACACATTTTTAAAAAAAATTAGCATAATTAGAAGCAGAGGGCAAATCCATCAACATAAGTAATTCTTACTTAGAAAGGTGAGCTTTCGAGAATGCAACACCACCTTCGAGCTCCCAGCACTAAGCTGACCTATAAGACACTGGGATTTGCCGAGGCTGTATTTACAGTCTTACCCATTTCATCTATGGACAGTTCTCACTCTCCTTGGCTTTTCCAGGGTCCTATACAAAGCTTCATTTCTCTGACTTTAGGCATATTGTTAGAAGGGGCCACACCTTGGAGAAGAAAACTTTTCTTGGAAATGTGGAACATCAACAAAGATGAGGAAGTCCTCCAATGAGATGGATTGACACAGTGATTGTAACAACAGGCTTGAGTATATCAAAGATGGTACAGGACAGGACAGGGCTCAGATCTGTTACTCATAGGGTCGCTAGGAGTCCTGGTTGGCTCAACAGCACCTGACAGCAATAACATACATCCTCACAGGGAAGCCCTGGTGGCTTAGTCCATAAAGGGTTTGCTATCTCCTCCCATGTGATTTACATCTTCAGGAACCTACAGGAGGGTCAGCTGTTAGTCAGTTCTGACTCAATAACAATGGGAAGAAGAAAGAAATGACATCCTTCATGATCAATCCCTGGATCATAGAAATGGTTGATATGCTGAGCCGCTAACTGAAAGATCAGAGGTTTAACTCCATTCAGAAACACTTCTTAAGGAATCTCTGTTAATTGTACAGAAAAATCATCCATTAAAACCCTATGGAACGCAGTTCTACTTTGGTACATAAGAGATCACCATGAGTCAGTGTCTGCTTTATAGCAGATATTTGATTGTTTGGTTTTGTCTATTCTCGGGGCCCAGATTATCCATGGACCAATCAAAACCCACAACTCATCACCATAGAGTCAAGTCTGACTATTAGCGATTTTATAGGACAGAGCAGAGCTTCTCCATGGGCTGTCCAAGGTTGTAAATTTTTACTAAGACAGATCGCTACATATTTCCCCCTTGGAGCAGCTGATAATTTGAACCCTTCACTTTTCAGTTGGCAGGTCTTTCACCACTGTGATAACAGGACTCCTTCTCCTGCCTTTCCCAAACCAAAACCAAACCCCTTGCTATTCTGTTCTTATTTCTGGAAACCCTTCTGTCTGATTTCCAGGGCTTTAGAGAACCTTAAGTGTTTGCTGCAGAAGGTCAAGGACTCCAGTCTTTAATATGGATTGAAGCTCAACATCAAGAAGACAAAGCTTCTCACCACTGGGACAATTGGCAGCACCATGATAGATGGAGAAGAGATTGAGGTTGTTAACAATTACAACTTGCTCAGATCTACAATCAACGCTTTTGGCACCAGCAGTCATGAAACCAAAAGATGAATTGCATTGGAAAAATCTACTGTCAAGGACCTCCACAGAGTGCTAAGGAGCAAGAATGTCAGTCTAGAGACTAAGGTGCACCTAATCCAGGCCATACTCTGCAATTACTTGCTATATATCAGAGAGCTGGACAATGACTAAGGATGACAGAAGAATTGGTGCCTAGGAGCTGAAGAAAAACATTGAGCATACCATAGTCTGCCAAAAGAGTAAGCAGGTCTGTCCTAAAGAGGGTGAAACGAAGCATAGGAGAGGGAGCCCCTGGATGAGATGGATTGACATTGTGAGTAGATTAATGGGGGGTAGGTGTGTAGGAAGCAGTGAGATTGTCTCATAATAGGACAGACTTCAGAGCTATTCTGCATTAAAGTTGCTGTGAGTCACAGTTGACACGACAGCACATAACAATAATAACAACCACATATTAATGAGAGTAGACTGTCTTACATTTCTCCTGAAGATCAGCTAGCAGATTCGAACTGTTGACCTTCTGTTTAGCAGCCTGAAACACTGTACACTAAGGGGGCACCTTTCTCCAGGCCATAGAGTTCACTATTCTGAGTTCCTGTTGCCCATGAACTCTGATACTAGTATGTCTTCCTTTTCAGAAAATTTGAAACATTTTTAGAAGATGTTATTTCTTTGTATCTCTACATCCTTTGATTCAATAATGTTGTTAGATGTCATCTAGTTGACTGTAACTCATAGCTACCCTATGAACAATAGATCTATACCTTGCTCTATTCTGTACCAACCTCGCCATCTCCAATATCCTTGAGCTCATTGCCAAAGTCACTGTGTCAATCTATCTTATTGAAGGTCTTCCTATGTTTCTGACTCACCTCCTTTCCCAGAATGTTGCTCTTCTCCAAGGACAGGCCCCTCCTGACAACATGCCCAAAGTATGTGAGATGAATTTTTACCATCCGTGCCTCTAAGGGAATCTTGGTTGCACTTCCTCCCAGACAGATTTGTTTGTTCTTTTTGCAGTCCATGGGATAATCAGTTCTCTTTAACATCACAATTCAAAGGTATCAATTTTTCTTCTGTCATTCTTATTCATTGCCTAACTTTCAGATCAGAAGCAAATGAAATACCCTGGCTTTTAACTGACATCTTTTCTCTTTGTCACTTTTCCTCAATGCTACCCAGTGTTTCTCTGTTTTTATTTGATTTTGTATTTTTTAGGTTCCTGTCCTCAGTAGAGGCAATAAGGGCCTTTTCCTGGGCTCCCATGGGTAAAACATAAAATAGAAAATGACTAAGATGTAAGTCAAAGGCAATGAAGTGGTAAAGGCTAAAAATTCTATGCTGTCACGTACAACATCCATTTTGCTCCATTCTAACTGGGATCATTTCCTTTGCCAATTGTCTGAGAATATTGCAATGCTGCTTGTTGGGAGGTGGAAAAGAAGATAAATGAAAATGAGGCAGAAACTGTAAAAAAAAAAGCATATTGTAAAAACTATGGATTCCCAGGCAAGACAAGAGGTTTTGAAACTAAACAAAGACAAAGAGAAACTTCTCCAGACAACGCCATCTCATCATTGTGCATGCATTGCCCACAACTATGTTTGCACAAATATATCGGGGGTATCAAGAATGTTATAATGATACTCCATCACCCAGGGTTCTCGTTTTAACCACTGTAATAAGCAAAACATACAGAGCACATTGCTGGCCCTAAACACTATAATTTTCTCTGAGGAGAAATATTGCAAAAAAAGGGAAAAAGAAAGAGAGAGAAGAAAACATGATATTTTGTTCTGTTCCTAAAAAAAGCTTTTTTTCCCCTTTCTTTGCTGCTCTTTCCTTTCATTAAACTGTCCTTAAATGCTTTTAGAGAAAACTAAGTAGGCCACAATTCTGGGCTGCTGACTGAATAATTATAAGTCTGGGAGGCTGCTGGGATGGTCGGAGAGAGGCCCGGGTCCCTTCCCTGAAATCCAGAGACCCATGGGGACTGTGCCAGCTGTGGCTCAACTCCTCACGCTGAAATGATTTCTCGTTTTGAAGGAAAATCAGGGACATTCTTATCCCTGTTAGTCCTCTGAAAACTTGGACAACTGCCAGATTTTATTGGAAAATTGCAACAAAAGAAATTAGAGATAGTGAGTTGTGCAAGAGTCTTATATTTGCAGGGTTACACTGGAGACACAGTCAGCCCCGATTATTTCCAGATCAGCTCAGCTCCCTGAACGAAAATGTGTTCTCTGCTTTTTAAACACTCATGCTTCTTTCGATTCTTATTGTTAAGTATTGTTCCTTTTTTCAGTGTGTCTGTGAGTGGTATGATGTGCGATATGTGTGTGTCTGGTATTTGTGGTGTGTAATTTATGTGCGTGACGTGGTGTTTAAGCTCTGGGGTGTTGGGATATGTGCATGTATGTGTGGTGTATGACGTGTGTATGATGTGGTGTATGTCTCTGTGTAGTGTTTGATATATGTATGTTGGGATATGTATAAATATGTAATGCGATAAATATGTCTGTGTTTATGGGGTATGTGTGTTTTAGGTGTGATGGGTGTGATATGTTGTATGTGTCTGTGTGTATATATGTAGTGTGTCTGCAGTGTGGTATGGTATGTGTATGTGGTGTGTATATATGTGGTAAGATCTGTGTGTCTGTATGTGTATGTAGTATATGTGTGTGGTGTGTAATATATGTGTATGATGTGGTATGTATGTCTTTGTATGGAATGTGGTGTGTTTTCATTAGACTATGTGTTTGTGACGTATGTATGTGGTATGACGTGTATGTCTCTGTGTGTATGTGATATATGCTGTGTGGGTGTGGTGTGGTGTGTATATGTGTTTTGCCTGTGATATATGTGTGTGTGGTGTGATGTATGACATGTGCATGAATTTAAATAACGTGTGTGGGGTTGTGTGTGCGTGTGGTATGGTGTGCAAGTACACATGGTATGCTATATGTATAATAAACTGTTAAAAGATTGTTTTAAAAGTCAGTTGCTTCAGGGTTGAGTTTGCTCATGGCCACCCTATGTGTAACAAACAGAGAGAAGTAGGCACCATGGCAATTTCAGTGGCTGTGTTTTGAGAGGCCTGTAAAAGGCAAAGCTAAAGAAATGACTGTATATTTTATCCCCCCTCAGGAGACAGCATTTGTAGACTTTATTCTCATGTCTAGGCTGTTTATTTTTACAATGGTGATCTTTCGGTATCACAAGGAGGGCCCAGCTGCTAACTGGAAGATCAGTGGTTTGAAAATACCTAGAGCTCTTGCTCCCTCTCCCTCTGCACATTTCAGCCTTGGAAAGCCACTGCGACAGTTCTGTCCTGTCACATGGGGTCACCAGGAGAGGAAAATCTACTTGACAGCACAGAACTACGACAGCACACGATCACAGAACAAATAGAAGCAACATGGTTTCTGTTTTAAAACATATGCAGCTGATTTAATATACTTTGGATGGCTTCAATGTGTAATCTCTCAAAGTTACTGTTCTTTTACTTACTGAACAAAAACAGGAGAAAAGAGAATTCTGTATTTTTCCCAGGGCAAGAGAGCAGAATAAAAGCTGTCTGAGGGATTAGTTACCCTACACAGGAGAAGATTCGGAGTCTCCTCTATTAAACAGTATTGGCTCTAGAACTGGAAATGTCTTGCTTGTTCTATACCCAAATCAGTGCTTTTTATCTGATCGAACTCCCTCAGGTATAAACACAGAGGAAAAAAATGAAAAGGGAGTCTGTGCTATAATTCCTACTGTTGTTAGGTGCCATCAAGCCAGAACCTATTCATAGCTGATACTTCAGCAGGTTTTTAGAAACTGTAAATCACATAGGAGGAGATTTCTCTTGAGGAGCAGCTGGTAATTTCAAACTATCTGCCTTTGGGTTGACATTGCAGCTCTGAACCCACTAGACCATGAGTTATTGTTGTTTTTAGGTGCTGTCATGTTGAGAATGTCTCATAGTGACTTTATGAACGATAGATCTGAACCTTGTCCTAATCCTGTGCCACTCTCATCATCTCTGACATACTTGGGCCCATTGCTGCAGTTACTGTGTCAATCCTCTCTCTCTGACATGTCACCTTTTCAAGTATGATGTCCTTTTCCAAGAACTTACAACATGACCAAAATATGTGGGATGTCACTTCACCATCCTTGCCTCTAAGGAACACTCTTGCTGCACTTTGTCTAGGATGTACTTGTTTGTTATTTTGACTATCCATCGAATTTTTGTACTCTCCACCAACATCACAACTCAAAGGCATCAACTCTTCTTCTATCCTTATTCATTGGCCAGCTCTCATATACACAGTAGGTGACTAGAAAGACCATGACTTGACCTAGGCACACCTTGGTCTTTAAACTGACATTGCTCTCTTCAGGACTTTGGAGAGATCCCTGACAACTGACTCTCCTGTATTTTGCAATATGTCTCCTGATCTCCTAAGTCCTCGTCCTAAAGGTATAGATTGTGGATTCAAGTGAGATGAAATCACTGACAACTTTGATCATTTCTCCAGCTAACATCATTTTGGTCCGGTGATAAGGATTTTTGTCTTCTTGACATTGAGATGTAATCCATATTGAAGACTGTAGTCTTTGATCTTGTGCAGCAAGTGCCTTAAGTCCTCTTCACTTTCAGCAAGCATGGTTGTGTCATCTTAACAACACAGGTTGTTCATGAATTTTCCTCTGAACCGAGATCACATTTTTCTTCATAGAATCCAGTTTCTCAAATGTTTTTCTCAGCACACAAATCGAGCAGGTATGAAGAAAGGACATAGCCCTGATGTAGCCATTTCTTGTTTTTAAACCATGCAGTGTTCTCTTGTTCTGTTTGGGTAACAGCTTCTTGGTCTAGAATTCTCTGTAATTCCTATTGTTGTTGCATGATGTTGTATTGGAACCAACTCATAGCTGACCCTCTAGTGGGTTTTCAGAGGCAGTAAATGGCACAAGAGGAGACTGCCCATCTTTCTCCCATGGAGAAGGTAGTGGATTCAAACTAGGTCTCTATGGGTGGCAGTATAGCTTCTTACCACTAAGCCACTTAGCATTCATTCTCTTGTAATTCCTGTTAAGTACCATTAAGGCAGCTCATACTCAGAGCAATTCTTTGTAAAAGGAAACAAAACCCCTTCCAGTCCTGTGCCACCCTTAAAATCATCTGCAGCTGCGAGATAAGTCCAGCTCATTGAGTGTCTGCCTTCTGTCCACCCTCTACTTCACCAAGCATGATCTCCTCCAATGACTGGATTCTCCTGATAACGTGCCCGAAATATGTGAGTCAAAGTCTCACCAACCTCATTACAAAGCAGGACTCTGGCTACACTTCTTCCAAAACACCTTTGTTTGATCTTTTATCATTCCATGGTATGCTCACAAATATGTTTTGCTAACACCATAGTCCTTTCTCCATACCTATTCAATCTTATGCTGAGCCAATTATTCATGAAGCTGGACTCTCTGAAGAGGAAAGTGGCATCAGGATTGGAGGAAAACTCATCAACAACTTGTGTTATGCATATGACACAACCTTGCTTACTGGAAGTGAGGAGGACTTAAAACATTTGCTGAAGAATATCAAGGACTACAGTCTTCAATATGGATTATACCTCAACATCAAGAACCAAAGGTCCTAAGCCCTGAGCCTACAGTCAACATCATGATAGATGGAGAAAAGATTGAAATTGCAAGTGATTTAATATTACTTGGATCAATAATCAACACCTTTGGTACCAACAGTCAGGAGATAAGGAGATGTCTTGCTTTGAGCAAGTCTGCTGTCAGGGACCTTTCCAATATACTGAAGGGTAGTGATGTCAGTTTGAGAACTAAGGTGTACCTGATTCCAGCCATGGTCTTTGCAATCCCTTGCTATGCATCTGAGATCTGGACAATGAATAAGGTTGATAGAAGAAGCATTGATGCCTTTTGAGTTATGGTGTGGGAGAAAAGTATTGAATATCCCATGGACTGCCAAAAGAAAAAAAAACCCCAGATACCATGGAAAAAGTGAAGCTGGTGTGCAGATCCTTGGGGGCAAGCATTGTGAAGCTTTGTGTCTCATACTTTGGACTGTTGCTTAAGGATGCTCGTCCTTAGAAAGAGACGACATGTTTGAAGAGCTAGATGGTCAGTGAAATAGAGAAAGACTCTAATAAGATGGATTTATACAGCATCAACAGCAATGGGCTCAAGTGTGTCAGAGATGATGAGGACAACACAGGATAGGACAAGGTTCAGGTCTTTTTTAATAGGGTCGCTATGAGTTGTACTTGACTCAAAGGCACCAAACAACAACAAGAGCATAGTTCAAAGGTATCAGTTTTTCTTGAGTCAATTCCCAGAGAAATCAAGAGGAATGGAGGAGGGGGTAGAGAAAAGAATATAAGTGATTAGCTTGGACGGCCTACTGGTAAGAAATTGCACTGCAATCCATAAGGCACACAGTTTGAATTCTCCATGGAAAAAGGATGGACAATCTCCTCCTATGCAATGAGCTGCCTCTGAAAACCTTCCGGAGGTTCAGCTATGGGTTAGTTCTGACTCAAAGACACCCAACGACAACAACAACAACCAGTGATGCAGGTACTCAACTGTCTCAAACCCTCATCCTGGAAGAGACTCCTGATTCTGAGGTTCCCTCCCCCCTTTGTTTTAGAATTTTAGCTGTCTTTTGGAGCTTTATTCTATTATCACTTAATGTTGGAAGCCAAGTTTCTAACGATGAATTGTAACGACTGTCAAAAAACTCCTAGACACAAAAGTAAAAGCTACTCTCACCTTGTGGATAACTGCCATTGCTAAATAGGAAGTAGGATCCTGTGAAATATTTTGTCAAGTGGAAATCCTGTGTAGTCTAGGAGGAAAGGCTTGTGCTGTGATTTTTACTAGAATGGTTGAACCATTATAAACCCCTTGTATCAATAGAGCATTTTAGATGTTGTAGGGAGTTGCACTGTGAACCCAAAGGTAACTCTTCTCTGGTGGTTCAAATCCACCAGTGGCTCCATGAGAGAAAAATGGACCATCTCCTTCTGTGCAATTTACGAGTTTGGAAATCCAGTGGAAGGTCAGCTATGAATTGCTTCTGACTTGACAGTAATGAGTTTAACGAGCTCATGTGTTTGTAATAAGGAGTTTTTGGATGGTGGAAAAGATGCTTGTTGCTAACAGAAAGGTTCATTGTTCAAGTATACCTAGAAGCAGCCAGGACAAAAGGCCTGGTGATAATAGTCTCAAAAATCAGCCTGTGGATCACCGTCCTACTCTGACAGACATGAGGTCTCTTATGAGTGGGAGTCAACTGGTTTTTAAGGCAGAGCAAGGATTAGGTAGCCTGGTGTAAACGCTGTCTCTGTCAGCCATGTGTGTTTGGGAGGGCATCAAGTAGTTTACTTTGATCCTGAGTTAGATCCTCTCTCCCTGATCTGGTTTGCTGGCCTAGGAGTGAGCCTGGTGTTCCCTGGGATGGGCCTGGGTAGAAAGCATTACTCCTCTTTTTGAATAGGTGCATTGTTCACCTTTGTGTTTCAGTTTTTCCTGCGTCCACTAGAGTTCATCAAACACACCAAAATCCCTGAGAGGAGCCATCCCTTCAGGCTCACTATCTTTCTAAGCCTCGGCCTGTCTCTTCTTGCCCTCTTTCCAAGAAGCACTTTTCACTTAGCTTCCCACTTTATAAATGTCAGGCTGGCTTCTCTCATCTTTCTCTCACGGAGAGCTCCATGAAAGGAAGGCTGAGGCCATATTTTATCCTTCTTGGCAGGGTTCCTGTGCTGACTGCAGAGTGAGTCTGCTCGCGAATCACAAAGGGGGCAGGGAAACATCCTGCTTGTGGTCCTACAACAAGTTACACAGGAGCAAGAACGGGCCCTGCAGGCTTTGCACAGAGCTGGTATTCAGGCAATCGCTGTAGGCTGAACAAAACTATTAATTAAGCTCTATTATGACTTCTAGGGATCCCTGGTGGCACAGTAGTTAAAGAATACTCCTGCTAACTATAAGGTTGACTGTTGGAATGCAACAGCTGCTCCTCAGGAAAGAGATGTGGCAGTCTGCTTCCATAAATATCTAAAGGCTCAGAAACCCTATAAGCTGTCCTGCTGTATCCTATAGGGTCACCATGGGTGGGAAACTGCTCCATGGCAGAGGGTTTGAGTTATAGGTTTTGTTGTCTTTAGGTGGTTGGTACAAATGGCTAAGCATTTGGCTAATAACTTAATGGTCAAAGGTTTGAGTCCAACTAGAGGTGCTTTAGAAGTGAGGCCTGGTGCTCTGTTTGGTTTTTGAACGATCACAGCCATTGAGTGCATTCAACAGGGGCTCTAAGGAGATGCTATTTTAGACCCTCAGAATGGCTTCAGGGTGATGACTCCTGTGAACAGGAAATTAACAGTATATGTGAGAGCGATTTCACTCACCCCCTTGAGGACAATCTCTTGCATGCTTGGAAATGGATAACTAAGGAGTTGTACTGTCAAGTCAAAGGTGGGTGGTTCGAATCCACCAACTGCTCCATGGGAGAAAGATGGATAAACTTCTACCAAATGATTTACAGCTTTAGAAAAACCTGCTGGAGGGTTGGCTACAAATTAGTTCCAACTCAATGGCACATAACAGCAACACAATGGCAC
The DNA here is from genome assembly GCF_000299155.1 of Elephantulus edwardii. Taxonomy (NCBI): domain Eukaryota; kingdom Metazoa; phylum Chordata; class Mammalia; order Macroscelidea; family Macroscelididae; genus Elephantulus; species Elephantulus edwardii. The sequence continues at coordinate 10,247,323 of NW_006399767.1, read as the reverse complement.
ATGAGAACAACAGCATCCCTAAATGCCTAATTACCATCAATTATCATAGTTGTTGTTATGTTCAATCAAGTCACTTGAGACTCATAGCGACCCTACGTACAATAGCCCTAAACTCTGCTCTATCCTGTGCTAATTTCACTGTCTCTGACACACATGACCCCAAGACCCCAGTCACTGAATCAATCCATCTTATCAAGAGTCTTCCTCTCCTGTGCTGTCCCTCCATCCTCCCAAGCATTACATCCCTCTCCAAGGACCGATCCACCCTTGCAACATGTCCAAAGTATGTCACATGAAACTTCAGAATCTTTGCCTTCAAGGAGCAGCCGGGCCTCACCTTCTCCAGGACAAACCTGTTTGTTTTCCTAGCAGTCCATGGCATATTCAGTACTGTTCTCCAACAGCACAGCTCAAGGGCATCAATTCTCCTTCTATCATCCCTAGTCATCATCCAGCTCTCTGATGCATAGCAAGTGATTGCAAAGACCATGGCATGTATCAGGCACACCTTAGTCTCCAGACTGACATCTTTGCACTTCAGCACTTTAGAGAGGTTTCTGACCACATATTTTCCCATCACAACACATCTTTTAATTTCCTAGCTACTGGTGCCGAGAGTGTTGACTGTGGAGCCAAGCAAGAACAATCTCAATCTCTTCACTATCCATCCCGATGCTGCCAATTGGTCCAGTGGTAAGAATCTTTGTCTTCTTGATATTGAACATCAATTCATATCGAAGGCTGCAGTCCTTGACCCTCAGCAGCAAGCGCTTCAGGTCCTCCTCAGTTTCAGCAAGCAGGGTTGTGTTATCTGCATAACGCAGATTGTTGATGATTCTTCCACCAACCCTGACACCACACTTCTCCTCATAGAGCCCAGCCTCCCGGATAATCTGTTCTGCATACAGGTTGAAAAGGTATGGAGACAGGACACATCCCTGGCGTACACCCTTCCCAATTTTGAACCATGCAGTGTTTCCTAGCTCTGTTCTTACGACTGCCTCCTGGTCCAAGCATAGGTTTCGCATTGATTCTCATGGATGGCGATCCTCCACTGGATTTTTGAGACTGTAAATTATAATGGCAGGAGACTTTCCATCCTTCTCCCAACCCTCGCCCCCCCGGAGTCTCATTCATTCCATCTGCTGGAGATGTGCAGCCTTTGTATTAGCATTGTAACTTGCTGTCACCAATTATTATTGTTGTGTACCACTGAGTTAGAACCAACCATGGCTGACCCTCCAGCAGGTTTTCAAAGGCGGTTAATTACACAAGAGGAGATTGTTCCTCTTATTCCCATGGAGATGCTGATGGATTCAAACCTTGTTCCTTTGAGTTGGCAGCACAATTCTTCACCAATCCCTCAGTATATGCTAGTTACTGGGTAACTTAATATGAGAGTTTAAGAGATTGTGTATATTGATTAGAGTGACCCTAATCATGGGTATTTGCATCCTTCATAGTTGCTTTGTTTGAGAAGGATGGGTAATCTCATCCAGTGCAATTCACTGCCTCTGAAAACCCACTGGAGGGTCAAGTATGAGTTGGTTCTGACTCAATGACAAACAACAACAGTTCTCCCTACTGGCTTCAACATTTTGCTTGAGAGAAGTTTTTAGATATTAGGATTGTAAAGACAATGTCTAAGACAATCTCTAATAACCTTTACCTCCAGAAACGCATGGCCTTCTAGAATTCTTCTCCCTTGGGTAACTTTCTTCTAACAAACAGAACATGACAACATTGATGCAATGGCACTTCTTTGATAAGGTCACCTCCTTATTGTTAGCTGAGCCTTTGACTGCCTTTGATGGAGACTCTTCCATATTGGAGAGACCTAATATGGCACAGAACTGAGATCTAATACAATACAGGACTTCAGCTAACAGTCAGCAAGAAGCCAGTTTCTCAGTCCAAAAACCCAAATACAACTGAATGCTGCCATAAATGAAGTGGCATAGTTCCCAGATAAGCATTTGGGTGAGACTCCAGCCCAGGTTTTTGACAGTCTCTGAGGGAAAGACTACAGATGAACCACTCCTCCATTTCTGGACCCACAGAAGCTGTGAGATGATATAAGTGTATTTTCTGAAGTGATTCATTCTGTGGTAATTTGTTACATAGTAATAGAGAAGAGAGAGAATAAATTTTATTCCATTTATCTTCCAAGCTGGCCCATTCTGACTTTTCTGATGACACTTTAAATGGAACTAGTCCTGGAAAAAATGTTCTTAGGTTTGGGAGTTGAGTAGAAGGTTGAGAACTGTCCCTTTCACATCTACTTTTCTTCTCATCACAATCATTCCAAGAAAATTCACACAATCAGTCAAGCCCCTCAGTCTCTAACCTCTTGGTGGCTGGACTAGAGTCAAGACTCTGCTTATCTAAGTCTACCTCCGGTTTTCCTGGGTCCCTCCTTCTGCTTAAGTCCACTTTCAAAGCCCATGAAGGTGTACTCTAGTTGTGACAGATGACCTTGCATAAACTTCTCCTTGCCCAAGACATTGTCCGTGGGAGTCTTATGCCTGAAACAAGTGCTAACACCCCCTAGGGAGGTGCCAAACTGCAATTTGAAAATCATCTTGAGAATTTGTTCCAATAGCAAGCATGAGCCTAACATATTCCAGGGTGAGTCAAGGAGCTCTGGTGGCTTTGTCCATTCAGGGCTTCTGAAACAGAGTCAAGGGAGTTGTACTGCTAATCCAAAGATCATGCCTCTCTAGGTCACAAGGCAAGCATCAGTAGATTCAAAAACGTAGAAATAATACAAACCATCTTTTCAGACCATAATGCCACAAAATTAGAAATTAATA
>NW_006399767.1:10193448-10240699 GCF_000299155.1 Elephantulus edwardii | reverse complement strand
AAAACAAAGACACAAGGCTCCGAGGGAGAAAGATGGACCATTCCTTCATGTGTAATTTATAGCCTCCCGAAAACCTGTGGAGTCTCATTATAAATTGGTTCTGACTCAAGGGTAATGAGTGAGTTTTTAAATAAAGTCTAGAAGTCATCATTTTAAACAGGCTTTCTAGGACATTCTGGTGCTCATGCTAAAGTCCCAGGCTGATTCAAAGGCTCTAAGATAAGCAATTTCCCAAAACACATCCTTGACATCATAGTGTCCATTTTTCAAAAACCTTCCAACAACATAGATTGTCCTTGTGATCTCAGGAAAGTCAGCTTTGCTCTCTCTAGACATTGATTTCAACGAGCCCTGGTGGCCTAGAAGAAATATGGTGAGGGTGATCCTTTGAGGCAAGAATGATGAGCCTTCGTCTCACATGCTTTGGGCATGTCGTCAGGAAGGACCAGTCCTTGGAGGAAGACAGAGTGGTAGAGGGTCCGAGAAAGAGTGAAAGAATTTCAACAAAATGGGCTGATCCAGTGACTTTAACAGTGAACTTGGGCATGTCAGATATCATGAGGAAGATGTAAGATAGGGCAAGGTTCAGATCTGTCATTCTTATGGTTGCTATGAATATGGTTGATTCGATGGCACTTAACAACAACAATGCACTGTGAAGATAAGTTATATTGACAATAATTAAAATGTTATTGTTGTTGTTGTTTTTTAATGCCGTCGAGTCATAGACGACTCATAGCGACCCTATGAAGGAACAGCCTGAGCGCTGTTTGTACACACAGTTTCCAGAGGCAAGGCATTTCGAAAGTGGATGCCGCTCCTGCTTCCAGGCTTGATTTAGTTGGGAAGCTTCAGCCAACGCTGTCCACCATGGGTACCCATTACCACGATATCAAATAATTATTGACCTTTTCCTGTGTGTCAGACTCTATCAACAACTATCATGTGTGTTGTTTTATTTAAGCCTCTTTGACATAATGGGAGCTCTGATTCATAGTGAGATGCACTGGTAACTGAGAGTCTTACTTCTCTGGTGATTTGAACCCATCACTGGCTTCCCAGGGAAAAGGTGGGAAGGTCCCTCTGGTTGTCATTTACAGCCTCAGAAACCCAATAGAGGGTCACTGTGCTACTTGACAACAGTGAGTCTCAGTTTTGAGTTCTTTGAGATAAATGTTGTTAAACGTCTCATCTCCACTGCTTTTTATTAGTCACAAGAGGCAGGTATAATGATTATTTTCCCAATTCTCCCATGGAGGAAGCATTCAGTGAAGCGAAGTGGTTTTCCAAGAGTTACTAGCTGGTAGAAGTAGGCTACAATCTCAGATTTCTCAGCCTAAGCACCTAGTCTTAGCCATGACCTGTCAATGCCATGTCTCAGTACCCCAGTGTCTCGGTAATCTGGAAGGGGTCTCAGTGCTTAAGAGGAACCACCTGCCATTCCCCCGGCTTTGTTTGCTAACAAACATGGAAGCATCTGTCATTGTTATTAACACTAACCACCAAGCCACAAACACTGGAAGACGAGAATTTGTAATTCTTTGCATGTCTCCAGAGGGTCTGTGGCTTCCACCTGATGTACCCACAGCATTCATGGGGAGGGGGAGGGGACAGACTGAATTTAACGAGGTTGTTAGCGTGTGCCTCGGCAGTGCTAACTAAGGACCTCATTAGGAGAAGTTTCCCATCCCTGAGGAGTTCTTTGCAGAGTGATGGACCAAATTGTCAAGCAGTGGGAGGTCTAGAAAAGATCTGGGGCTCTTCTAATGTGGAAAAAACCATCCTCTGAGCAGGTATATGTTCTTTTCCACTTTCCTGTTGGGACCACCCATGTGTGTGTGCACATGGAAGAGGAGGAAAGCAGTCATGTGTTTTTATTTAGGTGTGAGTTGTGTGGTTGTGTGCCACCATCCACATTGTTCCAGCCTCATGAAGGCTGTGGATTTGGAACTGTGACTTCAACTCCTTTGCTCTGTTTTTGATCAGTAAGCTGGAGAAAAATCACTGAAGTCAGAAGAGATTGATTCGTTAGTGTGCCTTCCTTAATGGTCAGGCAGTTAAGTGCATTTCCCAAGTTCTCAGAGCTGGTTAGTGACAGGGCCAAGCAGAGAATGCGAAGCTGTCACTTATCAGAACTTGAACAACACTGGACCAGGGCTTGAGGTCTATCTCTGTGGGAAAACTGATCAAAAGAATTGCTGGATTCCACAGACAATGAGTCAACTGGGATAGGTGAAACCATTTGAATATCTAGTCATTCATTTACTACTTAAGTATGTATGCATATATGCACGTGCCAGTCTCTCTCGTTCTGATGAGCCATGGTGGCAAAAAATGTTAAGCACTCACCTACTTAAGTCACTGATGGTTGCTATTTAGAACCCACGCAGAGTCTCCATGAGAAAACTGCATGGTGATCTGCTTCTGTAAACATTCCTTCCCTGTGGGACAGTCCTACTCTGTTGCAAGGAGTGCTCTAAGTCAGTATCAACTCTATGACTCCTAGCAACATATATTGATCTGCCATCCATCTTTATAAAGGAGCCCTGATAGTATGGAGGGTAAGCACGAGGTCGCTAACTGGAAAGTGAGTAGTTTAAACCCTTTAGCCACTCAAAGGAGAGACGTGACAGTCTGCTTCTGTGAGGATATGTTGTTGTTGTTCTTGTGTATTGTTGAGATTGAACTGACCAATAGCTGATGCCCCAGTAAGTTTTCAGAGGCGGTTAACTGCACAGGAGGAGATTGCCCATCTTTCTCCTACAGAACAGCCTGTGGGCTCGAACTATGAGCCTTTGGGTTGGCAGCTCAACCACTAAGGCACAAGAGCTCTCTGTGTGAAGAGATACAACCTTGGGAATTCTAAGGGGCAGTTTTATTATGCCTTATGGGGTTACCAGTGTGCTCTGGTGGCATAGTTTATAGCAAAGTTCATTGCTAACCCAAAGGCCTTACTCCTCCAGCAGTTCCATTCCACAACTGACTTTGAGGGAGAAAGATAGGCAGTCTCCTCTTGTTACATTTTACAGCCTCAGAAATCCAGTGGAAGATTGCTGTGAATTAGAATCTACTCGATATCTGGCAAGTTTGAGTTTGTTTAATTGGGTTATTATGAGTCAGAGTCAACTCAAAGACTATGTTTGGGGTTTTTAATTTACCTATATTTTACATATATGTTAAAAGCTTCCATTTATTTGGCTCCACAATCAACACTCTTGCTACCTACCACCAGGCAGAAAATGAAAAGACGAATTGCATTGGGAAAGTCTGCTGTCAGAGACCTCTCCAAAGTACTGAAGAGCTACGTTGTCAGTCTAAAGACTAAGGTGTGCCTGATAAAGGCCATGGTCTTTGCAATTACTTGCTGGACAATGACTAGGGATGATAGAAGGAGAATTTAATGCCTTTGAGCTGTGGCTCTGGAGAAGAGTACTGAATATACCATGGAGAGCCAGGAGAACAAACAAGTTTATCCTGGAGAGAGTGAAACCAGGCTGTTCCTTGGAGGCAAGGATTCTGAAGCTTCGTTTGACATACTTTGGACATGTTGCAAGGAGGGACCAGTCCTTGGAGAGGGACATCATGCTTGGGAGGGTAGAGGTACAGCACAAGAGAGGAAGACTCTCAATGAGAGGCATTGATTCAGTGACTGGGGTAATGGGGATAGGTATGTTGGAGACAATAAGATTGGCACAGGATAGAGCACAGTATATGGCTGTTGTATATTAGATCACTATGAGTCACAAGTGACTCAACGGCACATAACAACAAAAATATGCATGTCTGTGAACAAACACATGTGTATAAGTGTATACAATGTTCATATATTCTATCTAGTCATCCATCATCTATGTACATATCATGTATTATGAACATATGTGTATGTTATATCCATCAAGGTTGGTACAACTGTCTCCTTGTCCAGTATAGGTTCCACCTCAGCACAATTAAGTGCCCTGGGATTTCCATTCTTTCTCAATGTCAGCCACAACTTATTATAATCCACACAGTCAAATGCCTTTGCATACATAGTTATTAAAGCACAACTAGACATTCTTCTGGTATTCCTTACTTTTAGCCAGGATCCATCTGACATCAGCAATGATATCCCTGGTGCCACGGCCTCTTCTAAACCCTGCTTGAACTTCTGGCAGTCCCCTATCTATGTGCTGTTTTGGCCATTTTTTAATGACAACAGTTAAAGTTCCGCTATTATTGACATTAAGTATCTTCAAGTTAGTTCTGACTCATGGTCACTCTGTGTACAAGGAGACTTGGTGTAACATATGAAAACTCACTGGAGAGTCAACCATGGGCCAGTACTGACTCAATAGCACACAACTTAAAAAGATTAGGGAGCTCTGGTGACTTAGTGGAAAGAAATTGGGCTGCCAAGACAAAGTTACATGGTTTAAATTCACTAACTATTGTTCTACAGGAAAGTCCCTTCTGTGTCATATACTGCCTTTGAAAACCTGCTAGTGAGTGTGCTACAGGTCATTTCCCACAACAACAGTCAAAAGGTGAGTGATTCCAATCCAGGACAAAGATGGACAATCTCCTGTTATAGCCGTGTACAGCCTCAGAAACCCGATGGAGGGACTATGCCTTAGAGCCTCAGGAGGGGATAAGGGATCCCAGAGGATGTGGCAATAGGTAGAAGCCTCACTTTTCAAGAAAGAGACGCCAGTTAGAATCTTCATTTATTCACCTTGTAGGTAAACTCAGCATCTTCAATGGAAACTTCTGTGTTGCCATGATGGTAAAGAAGTTTCTTACAGGCTTTCAAACTAAGACAACTGGAAAGGTTAGCGTAATGATCCATTAGCCAGAAAACACCCTGTGGCTCATAGTGGTCTGATCTGCTATGTTATCCTTCTCTTTTTTTTTAATTCATTAGGTTTTTTGTTTTGTTTTACTTTTTGTGTTTTGCTTATGTTCCTATTCCCACAACTCATATGCACATTTTGAAGGTATATGAGAGTTTAAAATCAGGGACACTTGGTTTGTGCATTATACTCTTCATTGGTGTCAGAACTGACTCATAGCTGACCCTCAAGCATGTTTTTCAGAAGCTATATAAATCACAAAGGAGGAGATTACCCATTGTTCTCTCACAGAGCATCTGGTGGATTCGAACTGCCTTTCTTTAAGTAGGCAGTGAAACTCCTTAGTATCTAAACACCAGCGCTCCCTTTATGAATAATAGGCAGTTCAGACAAGAAGCCTTAATTCCATTTTAGCATTTTGACAGGAGTCTATGCTGGATTTTTAAAAGCTGCCTTTTAAAATGGTAGTTCTTTTAACTTTGGGCCATATACTTCAATGACATTCAGTTTCTTTGGGTTCTGAGCTATGCAGAACCCGAGCTATTGCCAAGGACCTTTGTCATTATAAGGCAAATAAGTGTGAGATGTGACAGCTTGTGCCTAAAGGACCTTTGAGTCCAGCTCTGTTGATAAATGGTGCAGCCCTGTTGCTAAATGGTGCAACAGACCTTTAGAAGCAGACATGATTGAGGAAGAATAAAACACAAACACAAGAGATATAAATATCAAAGATTTCTCACCACTGGACCAATTGGCAGCATCAAGATGGATGGTAAAGAGATTGAGATCATTCCCAGCTTTAGTTTGCTTGGCTCCACTGACACAAACACAAGAGATATAAATATCAAAGATTCTCACCACTGGACCAATTGGCAGCATCAAGATGGATGGTAAAGAGATTGAGATCATTCCCAGCTTTAGTTTGCTTGGCTCCACTGTCAACAATCTTGGCAACAGGAGCCAGAAAATTAGAAGATGTACTGAGATGGGAAAAGTCTGCTGTTAGGGGCCTCTTCAAAGTACTGAAGAGCAATGGTGTCCCTCTGGAGATTAAGGTGCGTCTGATACAGGCCATGGTCTTTGCAATCACTTGTTATGCATCAGAGAGTTGGCAAATGACTAAGAAGGATAGAAGGAGAATTGATGCCTTTGAGCTGTGGTGCTGGAGAAGAGTATTGAGGGAACCATGGACTGCTAGGGAAACAAACAGATTCAGCCTTGAGAGGGTTAAACCGGGATGCTCCTTGGAGGCAAGGATTCTGGGGTTTTGTCTGACATACTTTGGATAGAGGGACCAGACATCATGCTTGGGAGGGTGAAGGGACAGCACAGGAGGGGAAGGCCCTCTAGGAGGTGGATTGATTCAGTGACTGGGGTAATCAGGATGGGAGTGTAAGGGACAGTGTGATTGGTACAGGACAGAGCAGGGTTTAGGGCTGTTGTACATAAGCAACTATGAGTCGCAAGCAACTCGACAGCACATAACAACAACAACAACAGCAACAACAACTGCCTTCAAGTTGATTCCAACTCATAATGATGCTGCATTGAGCTTCCCAGGCTGTAAATCATAACAGGGGAGCAATGGCTCCTCTGTCTTGGTCGAAGCTGCCTGATGGATTTGAACCAATGGAGAGGCTTGACCTTTCAGTCTAGCAAAGTGGCTTGCTACAGACTATGCCAACAGAGCTCCCTTAAAAAATACTAAGAGGATCCCCTCATTGTCATTGAGTAGGAACAGACTCGTTACTGACCTTCCAGTGGGTTTTCAAAGATTGTAAACCACATGGGACAGCAGGCCCATCTTTCTCTCTCAGAGTGTTTGGTGGATTTGAATTCTCAGAGGGGTCCTGCCTTTGGGTTAGGAGCACGATTCCCTGTGGACTTTGAGGGAAAGGCTGGCCCTGTCCACTATCTGGAACCACTCTGTAATAAACTGAACGGTACTTTGACCAATCATGTAATCCCACTTATGTGTCATGGAACTTGCTTCTAGTTACTGTGCTTTTAATTTCCTTTAGATTTCAGTACAGCTTCCTACCACTACGGCCACCTGAGCTTCCAACTTTTCACTTCCTTGGTGTTCTTTCAGACAGTTATGAACTTTATAACCTTTAGATCCTGATCAGACAAAATAGGAAGCTACCTTGACATTATGTTTGGGGTATTTATATATATATTTTTTTTGCTTGCCATATTCACTCTGTGACAATGGACATTCCCTAGGTCTAAACCATCCCCATACCTTGATACACTTCCTTTGCTTCAATTTAAGCAGATTCGATGATGATGCATCCACACAGCAGCAACTGCATGTCAGCCTGAAGTGTGGGCCACTTAGTGGTGGTGTGATTTGAGGGCCACTAGAGAGTACATGGCCCGGAATCCCTTCCCTGGAGTCGTGCTGTTGATAGCTAAAATTTGAAGCTCGGCTCTGGCTTTCAATCCCCTTCCTCAGGGAGGTAGGACATCTCATAATTCTTGACAGTTCACCTTCTCTAATTTGTAACTATAGCTCTTCCAGCTCTGTTCCTGGAGGACTAATATTCTAGCGGCATTTGGATCTCAGGTACTAAGGGGGGCGGGGCGAGGGAGGGGAGAAAGTGGGGGGCGGGAGAGAGAGACAGACAAGTGGACCTTGGGACTTCTGCACAGCTCCATCAGCCACATCAGTGTCACAGGAATCTGAACTCAGAGCTTCTCAGCTACTGACCTAACAGGGGCCAGGGCAAGCCCGTTAGGCTGCTGCCCAAAGAGAAGAGATGCTGGGGGCAAAGGCAGTGCTGTGTCAGTGGAGGACTCTGGGTGGGTCCTGAGAGTGGCACCAGGCCGGCCTCTGCTATTTCCATCTCAGCCTGCAGGAGCCCAGCCTTCCCAGAGCCATTCCAGTGCAGCTCATTTGTGCATGTTTTACAATGGTGTTGATAAAATCCCCATGGAGCTCCAGAGCATGTGCTAGGAGTTCCCACCAGAAATCTAAACAACGTCCTGGCGTTGCTGACAGCTTAATAATGTGACAAAGTTCAGCTCGTTCAATGACAGGGACAGGAATGCAGCTGAGCTGGTCTGACCCAGAGCTTTAAAAATATTACCTACCGCCCCCCTCCCCAACTCCCGGACTCCGACCCCTGAATTTGACAAATAACCTTTTCTTAGCCTCCTTGGAGGCACCAGACAGAGCCGAGTGCCACGCTGGGGCCACACGCCACCGTGAAAATGTTAAATGGGGTGGTAAAGGCCATCAGAGTCACTCGAGGCTGACATTTATCGTTATTATTATTAATAATAATATTGCATATATTGCTTTTCTGGTGCATTCCAAGGTTTTTTGCACTCTTAAATCATGGGGCTGTGCATCAGCGGGCCTGATAAATCACCCAGAGAACCCAAATTCAATGCAGCTGTCACACCAGATCCGAGAGAAGCCAAGCTAGCCTAATTGAGCTGCAGCCGCGGGAACCTATGGGCGTTGCCCAGGAAAATCGGAATAATAACCGCATTGCCCGCGACTTTTCGAGGGCTAGACGTGAACTGTTAGCTTCAGCTTTAATTTTACAAGAAGGAGTGGAGAATCGGGTGCGTGGAGAGAAACCCAGACGCTAACAAATATTTAAACTCTGTGTTTTCTCTTTTTTATGTGCCCTCCTCCTTGCCTTAAAGCCAGTAGAGACAAAATGAGTTCCACATTTAGCCATTTCAGTAGAAATAACCTCAGGTTTTGTTTACTTTGCTGCTTCTTCTCCTAGCTGCTTCTCCTCTCTTCTGTCTGCTCTTTCCCCTGCCCTGTGCCCACTCAGCCCCCTCCAACCCCTGTGAAGAAGAGAGAGCTGCAAGTAAAAGAACAAGGAGATTTGAGTGAGAGCCAACTGAATGGGCCGAGGGGTTACATATGGAGCCTACAAATCACGCAGCCATGAAGGATATTACTGATTTAAAGTTATGTATGTTAAAACCCAAATCTTAACAGCATTCATAAAGGTAAAGGTAACTAATGGAGTGGATTAACCGATAGAAAAAGGGTTCCCTCCCTGCCCCTCACTGCTGCCCCCTACTTCAAAATTGCAGTCATCTGCACCAGAGGAGGGCATGCAGGCTGTGAAGTTAGCCTGTGGATGAATAGCGAGGGGAAGAACAGAACATTAGGCTCAGCGTTGGGCACACTTGACTGGATACGGCATTTATAGAATCCCTCCAACACTATGTTTGCTTTATTTTTGTGCACATGGGTGTGTATTTCGTCTTAAGATGTTTGGGGGGTAAATAGTAAAACCATTCCCTTTCTGCCACCCCTCCTAATTTTTAGAATTCTGTAATTTCAGAGAAATGTGATCCATGTGTTTTAGATTCATTTGCACTTAATCATCGAAATCTCCCTGGAAAACGTTATTTTCTCTCTCCCAGCCGACTGTGGGGCCCGTTCTAATAAGCCCTGAAAGTACCCTTCCACCCAGGCTACCCTCTCAAAGGGCAGAAGGTTGGGTCTGGCCAAAGCAAAACCACTCTGACCACTGAGGGGACAGATCTAGTCTGAAATTTCCAACCGGTGAACCCTGAGCATGTTCTGGATGTGGGAAATGACTTCTCCTGTCCCCAGTGATTACACAATCAGAGCAAGAAGATTTCCTTTTACAAAAGGCAAAAGGAATAAGTTGCATGTAAACATGCAGATTAACTCTTGGGTGTTGCATTTCTAATCAACATAACAGGAGGGTCCATTGGAAAGGCCCTGAGATCATCAGTAGGTGTTAACCTCTGCTTCATAGGTTTATCAAACCCTATACTCTCTTATTTTTAGAAGTTCTTCAAGAAAACGCTTTCCCCCAGACTCTCAACTACCAAAAACACCTCCAAGACTACTTGGATGGCTCTCAAGGGCCACGGCATGACAGCATCCAGGACACACATCTCCCGCCCTCCGTCCACAACAATCCAACCACTATATCAAAGCCACAATGGCATTCATTCAATCCAAAACAAACATGCCATTACCAATCTTGGATTAATTGATGCCATTTGTGTGCCTTACCTGTTGGGGTTTCAGTTGGAGCGTGCCCAATAGCAATGGCCACCACCCTCGAAAACCTCAAGATGCTCATGACTTTGGCCCCTGGCAAACTCTCTTGGCTGTTCTTAACCCTGCAACACCAAGCCTTTCCTTCCTGCCATTCTGAGGCTTTGGGCAATTTTGAAATGAGTTGTCAGTGGAATGAGGTTATCTGTAGAATTGAGGGTTGTTGATTTTTTCCTATTAATGTATTGTCACTGAGTTTTTAAAAATTTTAACATACATTATTTCTTTTAAAAAAATATGTTGACTATTATGTGTCAGTCTAGAAACTGTATGCTCATCACCATGGTTGATTAGAAAATAACAGAAAGCATTTTCCAAACTCAAATGCATTGCCATGGAGTCAGAACTGACTCGTAGCTGACCTTCCATGGGGATTTCTGAGGTTATAAATCACATGGGAAGAGATGGCTTGTGGATTTGAACTGCTAGAGGAGCTGCTTGATGACTCTATAGCCAAAGATGTGATTACTTCTTTTTTAAAATTTTGAAAATTTTTAATATGCTTACTTTCTACATACTCTGATGAAATATTCTCTCTCGCATCCATATCCTCCATAGATCCATTAGTTCATCCATTTTTCAGTAGAACTATATGCTCACCAAGTAGAGATTAGAAGAGTTTTAAAATCAGGGCTTTTCATTCCATTTCGACACCCTAAGCCTTTCTACCCCATTTTAGTGAGATCCTAGGGAGTCTGCAATTTAATAAAATCTTTAAGTGATACTTAGGTGTACATGAATCATCTAAGGCTCAATAGTAATCACCTAGGGATCTTATCAAAATGCAGGCAGTAATTCAAGAAGCAAGAGTGGCATATACTTCCTAAACTGCATAGAAAGGTCTCAGGCCTTTTCTTCATAGGGCTGCTATGAGTCTTGCTTGACTCCACGGCAATCAACAACAACAAGGGTGGACATGCATATTCGCAGCAGGGGTCCAACTAAAATAAACTGGTTCAAACCTCTGTCTGGTGTCCCATCCCTTTTAGAGAGTTATAATTTAGCTCTAGACATAAGTGCATACATGGCCACCCATACAAAGTGCTAAATTAGTGGTATGGCTAGAAAGTGGTATAGAAGATCAAGACAGAGCACCACAGGGTAATGGAAAGACTCTGAGCTGGAGTTGGGCACTCTCAGTGTGTGTTTGTCTCTGTGATCCAAAAGACTGATTCTCACCTGTGAAATGAGGGGCTAGTCCTGAGTTTGAGCATCACACAGTGTGTTCTACAAAACTGAATCATTGGGAATGCTCTGAGGGAGTGCCAACTCCATAGTTGTTAGATTGTTATTAGGTGCTGTTGAGTTAAGTATGACTTACAGTGATACTATGAACAAAAGATCTGAACCCTGTCCTATCCTGAGCCATCCCACACTTCCTGATACACAAGAACCCATTGCAGCGGTCACCATGTCTATCCACCTGGTTGAGGGTCTTCCTCTCCTTTGCCGACTCTCCACCCTTCCTAGCATCATGTCCTTCTCCAAGGAATAGCATCTCCTAGCAACATGCCCAAAGTATGTGAGGCGAAGCCTTATCATTCTTGCCTCGAAAGAGCACTCCAGCTGTGCCCTTTCCAAGACATATCTGTTCATTCTGTAGGCCATCCCTGGGATGTTCAGTGCTTTTCTTCAACAGCAGGGGGTGAGGTGTGGTATGACAAGGGGATAAGTCTCCATATTCTTTTCTTAGAGTTTCCCTATACATGTTAGTGTATTATGGACTCGGGAATTTATACAAAGACTTGTCTTGTTTGTTGTTTATTGTTGAGTACCATCAATTCAGAACTGACCTAAAGCTGACCCTCCAGTGGATTTTCAGAGGCAGTAATCATATGTGAGAAGATTGCCCGTCTTTCTCCCATGGAGCAGCTGGTAGCTTCAAACTGTGTGCCTTTGGGATTGCAGTGTTTTTCAAGTGTATTTGCTAATGATAAATCCTTTATTTCAGACAGTTACTATTACCACAACAAACCTTAGAAAAAAACTCTAGACTATTCTAACTTCAACTTTCTAGGAACTGAGGAGACAAATTAGAACTAGACCTGAGAAAAAGCCCAGGAAAATCTGATTTGCATTGGTAGTGTGATGGGCTTCGAGCATGGTATATTTTCTCACTGAGAGGAGAAAGTTAATCAGAAAACATCCTATAATGTACCTTGTTGGGAACTCAGAAATAAGTAAAGCTTTGTCCCTGACCTCAAACAAGTAAGACATTGTCATGATGAGTAGATTCCACCTCTTGGTGTATCAGAGTGGACCTAAGTGGTTCACTTAACCATTTGGAAAGCAGCTATGCTCACCACTAAACCACCAACGCTCGCTTAACCATTTGGTCTCACCACAATCAAGTGCAGTGTCTGCACCACCCCTGGTCTCCAGGGCCTCTTGATTGTGGAGGATATTCAGATTTCCACAATCACCCACAATAAACTATGGTTGATCCACCCCTAACAGAGGAAAAAAAGTATACAGAGGAAACTGATTTTATCTGGAGAAGTCAATGATGCTTTCATGTAGGAGGAGCTATCAGAGCAGATCTTAAAGTAGAGATTTGTCTGAAAGTGTAGCCAGGAGGCCATTCTAGCAGTAGAAGGGACTTAGATGTCCTCAGGGACCTGGACTTCCTGCTTTCCCCTCCTTGGCTTTTTACCCTTGTACTTGCTGCCTCTGTCTCCACATTGGAGTCCCTTGTGTGAGGCAGTTGAATTCTGCAGGGTACTCTTCAACATCAAGAAGACAAAGAGTCTCACCACTGGGCCAATTGGCAGCACCATATTAGATGAAGAAGAGATTGGGGTGATTAACAGTTACAACTTGCTTGGATCCACAATCAACACTCTTAACACCAGCAGTCAGGAAATTAAAGATGAATTGCATTGGGAAAATCTGTTGTCATGGACCTCTCCAGAGTGCTGAAGAGTAACAATGTCAGTCTAGATACAAAGAAGACCCTAATCCAGGCCATGGTCTTCTCAATTACTTGTTATGCTTCAGAGAGTTGGACAATGACTAAGGATGACAGAAGAAGAATAGATGCCTTCGAGTTGTGGTGCTGGAGAAGAGTCTTGAACATACCATGGGCTGTCAAGAAAACAAATAGATCTGGCTTGGAGAGGTTGAAACCAAGTCTTTCCTTGGAGGGAAGGATTTTGAGGCTCTGCCTCACTTACTTTGGGCATGTGGCCAGGAGAGATTGGTCCTTGGAGAAGGACATCATGGACAGAAAAGTGGATGGACAGCACAGGAGAGGGAGACCCCAGAGAAGATGTATTGATACAGTTACTGGGGAAATAGGGCTTGGTGTGTTGGAGTTAGTGAGACTGGCTCAGGAGAGGGAAGGGTTCATTGCTGCTGTACACAGAGTCTATACAATGCAGGCAACTCAATGGCACATAAAAACAATGACACACTATGACAGGTTTGGAAGTAGGAGTGACATCCACTTCCTAAATAACATGCCTCTGGAAATTCTATGCACTTTGATAAATGTCAATAGTTGTAGAGGGGCTTCAGGCCTTTTGTGCATAGGGTTGCTGTGAGTTGTGCTCAACTCAAAGACAATAAACAACAACAAGATGTTTTTATTTAATTGAAAGTCAGGTGTAAACTGTTTAGTTGTTTTTTTATTTTGTTAACAATCAAGTGTAAGATGATTGGCCATTTGGATTTAGTTAATAATCAGCTGTCAGCTGGAAGCTGCTCTTTTAAATCAATCAGGACCTGGTGGGCAGACCTTTGTATTTAAAAGTCAGGTAGGCCCTCATTAAAAGTCTCCAGGTTGGAGTCTCCAGTTGGATTCTAGAAGGTAGGTTGTTTTACTGTTTGATCATTTCTTATTTCATTAACAATCAAGTGTAAACTGATTGGTGTAAATGTGTTTGGGAAGTACATTGTTCTAAATGGTACAGCGTTTGTCTGTCAGTTTGCTGTGCTAAGATAACTTGGGGTCGCTTTGATACTAAAAGCTGTGCTACTGGTGTGTCAAATGCCATAAGAGTTACCCATGGTGGACAGGGTTTGGTACAGTTCTCAGATTAAGATAGAGTAGGAAGCAGAATTGGCATCTACTTCTTAAATAACAATCCTTTGAAAATCCTGTGATCACTAGAGGAATGAAGATAGTTATAGTATGGTTGTAGAGCCCAGATTGGAAATCAGTTGAAATGAGGAAAAAGAAGACCCTCAACCAGGTAGAGAGAGCCAGTGACTGCTTCAATGGGCTTTTGTGTGTCAGGAAGTGTGAGGATGGCACAAATTAGAGCAGAGTTCATATCCTCTGTTCATAAGGTTGCTATGAGTCGTACTCGACTTGAGGGCCCCTAACAGCAACAATTGCTGTCTCTAGTCAAGAAATGGCTGCCACAGAACCAGACACACCGTTTCTTTTTCTTGAATGAGATTATCTTCTACTTAAACTTTGATTTTTAAAGATATCCCTGAGAACAGGGAAATGAGAGATTTTTTAAGTGTCTGTAGTGCTCTGTATTTTTTTATTTCCTTACTATTGCTTTTAAAATTTTTTAAATTTTGGTAAGTATATAAGTAACAAAACACTTCCCATTTTAACATTTTTTTGTATATACAATTCAGTCACATTAATTATATTTGTCATGTTGTTCAGTCATCACCATTTTTCATTTCCAAATTTTCCATCACTCTTAACAGAATTCCGTGTTCTCCAAGCAGTGATGTCACACTTACCCCTTTCTTCCATTCCATCCTCAGTAACCACTGAAAAACTTGCCTGTCCTAGATATTTTATACATGTGAGATCATACAATATTTGTTCTTGTCTGACTTATTTTACTCAGCGTAATGTTTCAAGCTCCATCCTTGACTTATCATGTGGCATCAGAACTACGCATCATTGATTTAGGTCCATCTTCAGATCCTTGCTGCTGTCCTCTGTCTACTAATTCAGAGTCCCCCAGGACTGAGCTCAAATATTTTCTTGTATGTTTTAGTGGAGATGTCTGGAGGGCTGGAAACCTAAGCTTGCTCAAACTACCATTTTTTCCAGAATTTCCAGAAGCCAGATTTTTATACATATTATTGTTGATGTCAGGTGCTATCAAGCCAGCTACAACTCATAGTGACCCTATGAACAACAGATCTGAACCTTGCCCAATCCTGCATGATCCTCATGATTTCCCATCTGTTCAAGAACATTATTACAGTCAGTGCCAATCTATCTTGTTGAGGGTCTTCCTCTCTCTCCCTGACCCTCCACCTTTTTGAGCATGATGTCTTTTTCCAATGACTGGTCCCTCTGACAATGTTCCCAAATATATGAAACAAAATTTCGCCATCCTTTACTTCTAAGGAGCACCTTGATTGCACTTCCTCCAAGACAGAAGGTTGTTCTTTCTCAATATTCAAATTATTGAGGAGCAATGATGCCAGTTGGAGGACTAAGGTATATCTGATTAAAGCCATGGTCTTTCCAATCACTTGCTATGCATCTGAGATCTGGACTCTAACTAAGGATGACAGAAGAATTGATGCCTTTGAGTTTGGTCTTGGAGAAGAGTATTGAATGGACTGCCAAAAGAACAAACACACACACACACACACACACACATCTTAGAAAGTGTAGCCAGAGTGGTCCTTGGAGGCAAAGATGATAAAGCTTCATCTCACATACTATGGGCATGTTACTAGGAAAGGCTATTCCTTGGAGAAGGACATCATACTTGTAAAGGTGGAAGGTGGGCGAAAGTGAGGAAACCTTTCAATGAAGTAGACTGACACAGTGAACAATGAGGTCTGGTGTGTCAGGATGTATGAGGATGGCACAAGATAGGACAGATGTGTTCTATATAGAGCTGCTATGGGTATTACTCAACTGGACAATACCTAACAATAACAAACTACGTGGGATATTCATTATGTTCCTCTTACACCATAGTTCAAAAGTATCCATTTCTCTTGTGTTATCTTTATTCATTGTCTGGCTCTCAGTTGCATAGCAAGTGATTGACTAGACCATGGCCTGAATCTGGTGCAACTTAGTCTTCAAACTGATATCACTGCTCTTCAATAAATTGGAGATATCCCTGACTACAGACTTTGCTGGGGCAATACATCTCCTGATCTCCTGAGTGCTGGTACCAAGTGTATTGATTGTGGATCAATACATCTAACAACAACAAAAGAGGGGTGGGAAATCCTGAAAATATGGACAACTTCAACTCTCTGGACATTTTCTAAATTTAATTTTGGCCACAAATAAGGGCCAACTGATGAATTGAAAAGCATAGAAACCCAGAGAGAAAGTGGTCCTCATTCTAACACTCTCTAAAATGAAGACTCCTTGGTTCTTTAGGATGGTTCCAATAGAATTCAGAAAGCCATATTTAAGAACCTTGGAGAAACTATAAATATCTCACGACCAAATTTTCAAATCTGCAAATGGCACAGTAGAAAAGGGAGGGTCTCAAAATTCTGCAACTAAAATAAAAACTTGGTGCTCTGGGAGGAAGCTATTAGATAAACCAAGATGGTTCAGGGACCCTTCCAACATATTTCCATCAAACTAAAGTTGGAGATTCTACTAAAGATAGGTTTTTAAAACAGCACCAATTTGCTTGACTAATACCTGAAGACTAAACCCTAAGTTGAGATTTTTATGTTCTTAGGCTACTTTAGGGAGACCGTGAAGTCTCTTCAGAAAAGGCCATGGGATGGATTGGTCTGTGACTTGGCAAGTTGTAGAAGGTACCACAATGCACAAGTGCGCTTCCCTCAATGTCTCCACAGGCAAAGCCCACAGTCCTGACACTGGCCCTGCCCGTCCCTCACCTCAACATCTGGGTCTATAACCAAATGTGAGTGAGAGGGTAAAGCTCACATTGTTGGCTGTGCTGAGTGGTGCTGCCCTGAACAAGTAAGCTGTGTCCTTGTCAGCCTTAGTCTCACCTGCACAGACCCTTTTCATCAGCCCTGCTTTAAGTGGCAATTCAAACCTTTTAAGGCCACCTGTCAAGCACGCACTGGTAGATTTCCTTTTATCACCTGCTCATGGGGAGTAACTGGATCATGTAATTACGGGGCAGGCAAATAGGCCGTTTTGATTTGTGCTCTTTGAGGATTAGTCAAGTGCCCCACTTCCAAATCCGTGATCACCTGAAAGGAAATCTGAAGGAGGAACCTGCCAGATAAGTCTTCCAGGTGCTCTTCAGGCAAATGGTTTGGAAAACAGGTCTTTTCTGCCCTTAGTCACCAGGGAGCTCAAAGGCATTTGGAATGGACAAAGCTGAGTGTTTTGCTTCCTCATATGGATGGAGTGGAGGGAAGCAAAGGAAGACATGTTTTGCAAATGCCTGGAACCAAGGGGGCAAGGAAAGATTAGGAAAAACTCTGGATGTGGGTTTATATGAAAAACTATGCTAGGACGCCAGGTTTCTAATCTGAGTGCCCCTTTAACACAGCAAGTGCTGCATTGACTGCAGAAGTACTACGGTGCCTACAGCTGATACCCAGGGGACAGCACC
This sequence comes from Elephantulus edwardii, assembly GCF_000299155.1. NCBI lineage: Eukaryota > Metazoa > Chordata > Mammalia > Macroscelidea > Macroscelididae > Elephantulus > Elephantulus edwardii. Next base: position 10,223,303 of record NW_006399767.1, on the reverse strand, counting down.
AATGGTCACTGGCCCCAGCCTTCAGGACACAGGAAGATGATATCCCAATTCTGATGCACTGGACAGTTTCTCTGAAGATATTTCTTCTTTCTATGTAGGCCTGGAATATGTAGAGGCACACAGAACATCTTTTGAATGACCAAATTCATGTATATGTGTTCCCATCTAATTTCTCACATGGGATACCTGGAATGCTGTAGAGCCGTATCAGTTCATCTTAGGGTTCATTGTCTAAGAAGTTCAATGGCTACCCCCCCTTCTGGTGGCCTAGTGGCAGGAAGCTGTGCTGCAATCCCAAAGGCATGTGGTTCGAATCCCACCAGCTGCTCTGCTGAAGAAGGATAGACAATCTCCTCCTGAGTGATTTACTGACTCTGAAAACCTGCTGGAGTGTCAGCTATGGGTCAGTTCTGACTCTCTAGTACACAACAGTAAGAAGTTAATTGTTGTTGTTGATTGCCTTCAAGTCGAGCATGACTCATAGCAAACCTATGAATAAAAGGCTTGGAAAGCCCCTCTACAACTATTGACATTTATCAAAGTTCATAGAGTTTCTGGAGGCACGTTATTTAGGAGGTGGATGCCACTCCTGAGCTCCCTAATAATGTGCCATTGGGATGGCAGTAACTCTCCTTATGACAAGGCCACCAGAGGACCACAGAGGGCGTGATATAATGGTAATGTACAATAGACTCATTTGTAATAAAATTGTAAGTAATTCAAATATGAGGGAGCTGCAAGGCTAAGAGTGTGTCTCCAAGAAGGGATGGTGATGTAAGATAGGGTTAGGGGAACATGTTGTTGTTAAGTGCTGTCGATTCGCAGGCAACTCATAGCGACCCTATGAAGGAGAGACCTCAACGCTTGGGTGTCTTTCTTCCTCTCTCCAGATTCATAGGGCTTCCAGAGGCAAGCAATTATGGAAGTGCATGCCACTTCTGCTTCCAAGCTTGTTTAAATCAGGGAGTTGCACCCCACTCTGTAGGGGAACATGGATAATAAAAAAACCTTACTATTGTATTGATCCTAATTTATGTTCACCCCATTAATATCAGAGTAGAGATATGTTCCATACCAGCTGATTTTTTAAGAGTAGATCTCTAGGACTTTCTTGCAGGTACCTTGGGGTGAACCTAAACCTCCAAACTCTTAGTTAACAGTTGCACATGCTGTTTGCATCACCCAGGGATTCCCAACACAATTTAGTGGACTGAGTTCCCCAATGCTCCTGCTGATCCTAGAATTAATAATTGAAGAAGGACTAAGTTAAAAGCAAAACTAGCATAGCAATCCCAGAATATAGTTGTCATGTACTATGTAGTCCAAACTGCCTCATAGCTCACCCTCCAGTGGGTTTTCTGAGGTTGGGAGAATACAGGAGAAGATTGACTATTTTTTGCTTGCAAAGCAGCTGGTGAATTTGAACTGTGTGCCTTTGGGTTGGCAGCACAAATTGTTGGGAAGTCCACCAAGTGAGAAACAGGTGTTCACAGAGAACTCAAATGATAGCAGCTGCAGCCAGGCTTTCATCTGGGGAACTTGTGAAATTTAAAACATGTAAAACTACCATATATGGACAAAGTGAATGTGGTTCTGCTGCCTAGGAATTCTCCTAAGCCATAGGATGTTTTTGGCCTCACCTTCAGAATACACACGTTATGGGGCAATATCTGTTAACTATATTTCTTAATCTGATTTTGTAAAAGGAATCTATTAGTTGCTGTTTCTAATATTCCTAGGGTTTGGGAAATAGAGAGTAATGCTGACAATGTTACATTAACCTCTACAAAAGCTGATCTGGATAGTTGTGATAGTCATGTAATTGCTAATAGGTGAGTTCCAAAGAGCATTACAGTAACTTATAACTTTGCTTCAAGAAAACAATAGATGAATAGAGATAGAGATAGATGAGAGAGAGAGAGAAAGAGAGAGAAAGAGAAAGATTATTGTTGTACATCAGGTTGGAGCTACCTCATAGCTGACCCTCTACAGATTTTCAGAGGAAGTAAACCGAACGGGAGGAGATTGCTCATCTTTATCCTATGGACCAACTGATGGTTTTGAAATGTTTATCTTCGAGTTAGCAGTGCAGCTCCTTACCACTCGGCCACCAGAGCCTCAGATAGATATGTAGGTATCTCTATATCTGTGTTGCTGTTTCTGTGTACTGTCTAGGTGGAACTGACCACAATGGGTCCTCCAGTGCATTTTCAGAGGCTGTAGATTGTTCTGGACATGAATAATCATTTTTCTCCCTAACAGAAGCTGGCAGACTTGAACCACACGCCTTTGGGTTGACAGCACAACTCCTTCCCCACTAGATCACCAGAACTCCCTCTATATCTATTGATAGACCTAGTAATTTGAGTGAAAGTTTATAGAGAAAATTGCTTTTCAATTTCGCTATTGGTACCTTTTTCTATTTTGACATTAATTACAATTAATTACAATTCTCACAATGTAGCCATGCTCTTGGGGTTTCCTCCCCATGATGCTTGTTTCTATTAATCTTTCTGTCCTACCCCTTCCTGACTTCGGAACTTTATCCCTGGGTAAATACTACCCTTTTTGACCCTGTATGGTTGATTATGTTAAGGATGAGTACTCTCCTAGTCTTACTGGTCCCTTTATGACCTGTCTATTTTAGAGGTGAGTTTTGTTATAGGTCTGAAGGCTTATAGTCTTAGGGATCCTACCAGTCTCTATAGAACCAGTAAACCTGGGCGTTTTTATATATTTGACTTTAGATCCATGTTTTGTACCCACTCTCAGGGTACTGTAAGACTACTTCCTGTTGTAGTCCTTTCAGAGTGCTCAACAGCAGGAGCTGGGCACCATCTAGTTCTTTCAGTCTCAGGGTTATGGAAGTTGAGGCTCTTTTGAAAAAAATGTTTTTATGAAAATTTACTTTTCTTCCTCATCTGTTTCAGGCAAGGAGAGACCAATAGTTGTAACCTTCGATGGCTGCTAGCAAAATTTTAAGACCCAAATCACAACCTATATTGTAATAACCCATTATGAGTCTATCTGTATCTATCATAGCTGGCTTTTGAGATATATAGTTCAAGTTTCAACATATATGTGTAGCAAAAAGTATATTCCCATGATTCAAACAATATAACCTATAAAATGAGTGCAGAAAATGTTCAATTGGTAAATATTTGCTTGTTCATATTTTGTTATTGTTGTTGTTATTGATTGCCATCGAGTTGAGCATGATTCACAGTGACCCTATGAACAAAAGGCCTGAAAACTTTTTATAACTATCAACATTTATCAAAGTTCATACAGTTTCCAGAGGCATGTTGTTTAGGAAGTGGATGCCCAATAATAATTTTTTTTTAAATTTATAATGACAAATAGAGAAAATTCTTTCCCAATTTTTTCTCCTTCCATTCATTCAGTTCCCAAATTTTTCAGTGAGGTACATTATTATTAGTTTTTGTGTTTGTCCTTTCCTGGAACTAATATATATTTTCCAGCCAATATAGAGATGTAATTATGCTTTTCAGTTTTTCACAAATGGAAGAATGCTATTTCTTTCACATTCATATGTGTGAGATATGTATGCTTTTTTCATAGTAACAGTGTTTGCAACAGCAAACTTTTGGAATTAGCACAAGTGTCTATCAAAAGAGTGCTAAATAAATTACGGAACATCTGTACAGTGGAGTATTATGCAGCTGTAAAATGAATGGGGCAAATCCCTATGTACTTATCTGGGAAAATTTCCTACATTACATTAAATGAAAATGGTGAGATATTGACAGTTAATATAGTACGATACAATTTGGATAAGAGAGAGAGGAAAAATGATATCAATGTGTTTTCTTACATCTGCATAAGGTACAATCTGATGGTATACACAAGGAACTAATAGAAATCTTTAGTACTGAGGATGAAGAAAGCATGATGGTCAGTGACAGGAAGAGGAGTGAAGCTTTCCAGTGTCACTTTTAGTATTTTAATTTTTGATTCATTCCAAAGGTTTTTTTTCCTTTAAAATTAAAATTAAAAAATGAAAATAAATTAATAAGGTCCTTGTTCCCAGAGATTTACTAATCACAACATGAGGGACTTATCATACAAATATTTTCTAACATGTACAAAGGTAACTGACCTGCAAAGATGTAAGGATGCTTACTTACTTCGGCATTATCTAACAGCCAAAGACTGGAAATTACTTGAGTATCTATTAAAAGTAGATACGTAAAGGCATTTGACCGTGTAGATCGTAACAAACTGTGGCTAATCTGAGAAGAATGGGAATCCTGGAACACTTGATTGTGTTTATGTGAAACCTGTACTTGGACCAAGAGGCAATCTTCAGAACAAAACAAGGAAACAGAGAAAGGAAGCAAAGCAAGGAAACACTGCTTGGTCTAAAATCAGGGAAGGTGTATGCGCACCAGGGATATGTCCTATCTCCGTATCTTTTCAACCTATATGCAGAGTAGGTCATCCAGGAGGCTGGGATCTGTGAGGAGGAATGTAGATCACCACTGAAGGAAGACTCACAGCAATCTGAGTTATGCAGATGATACAACCTTGCTTTTTGAAACTGAGGACCTGAAGCACTTGCAGAAGGTCAAAGACCACAGCTTTCAACATGGATTGAAGCTCAACATCAAGAAAACAAAGATTCTTACCACTGGGTTGATTGGCAACATCATGATAGATGGAGAAGATATTGAGATTGAGATTGAGATTGTTTTCTTGGCTCAACAATCCACCTTGGTACCACCAGCAGCCAGGAAATCAAAAGATGAATTGCATTGAGAAAATTTGCTGTCAGGAACTTCTCCAGAGTACTGTAGAGCAACAATATCATTCTGGAGACTTAAGGTGTGCCTGATCCAGGCCATGGTCTTAGCAATTACGTGCTATATCAGAAAGCTGGACAATGACTAGGAATGATAGAAGGAGAATTGATGCATTTGAGCTGTGGTGCTGGAGAAGAGTATTGAGTGGACTGTTAAGGGGAAAAACAGGTTCACCCTAGAGAGGGTGAAGTCAGACTGCTCCTTGGAGGCAAGGATTCTGAGGCTCTGTCTGACATACTTTGGGAATGTTGCAAGGAGAGGCCAGTCCTTGGAGAGGGACATTATACTTGGGAAGGTAGAAGGACAGTGCAGGAGGAGAAGACCCTCAATAAGATAGATTGACTCAGTGACTGGAGTAATGGGGATAGATGTGTCAGGGACAGTGATGTTGGCTCAAGATAGAGCAGGGTTCAGAGCTGTTGTACTTAGGGTCACTATGAGTTGCTAGCTACTCAATGGCACATAACAACAACAACATTAAAAAGTCATGGTTAAGTGGATTAAGATATATTGATATCATGAAACACTTTGTAGATGTTACAAATCATGAAGAAAATTGTGTGTCTGTAGAAATATCTCTAAGATACTATTAAAGTATGCAGCAACAAAAATTGTGCATCAATGCATGCCCATTTGATAAAATGCATATGATGCACATATACAGACTCACATAGCTTGTGTTGTTTCTCAAAGAGAAAACACATGTGCAATGGATATGTTGTATCTAAGTATACATTAAAGCATTTAAAATTGATGGAAATAAACTTTTTCATGATTATAGCTTCTAAGTAAGAATGAAATACGAATGCGAAAGGCTCTACTTTTCTACATTAATGTCTTTTGGACTGCACAATTCCCTTTTTCAATGTGCGTGTATTTTTTTTTTACTTCTTTCATTTAAAAATATTTGCTTAAATAATCAATAATTATGAGTACATCCATATGCTGAAAATCACACAAATATAAAAATACAAATTTAGAAAACTCTATGCTTAGAATAGTCTTCAACATACGTTGTGTTTTTTACCTTTAACTACAGCTGAGTCAACATTTCCCATGCTATGTATTACCCATTTCTCTTGTTTTCTATGTTATTATGAATATTTTTAGATTTGATCATAGTCCATCTCTGCCTTTGAGACTAGAGAAAATGGATTTTTGTTTTGATCTTTTTCATTTTGTAGGTTTTAGTCTTCTGGGTTGGAATCCCAGCTCTTACTAGTTTGTGAAAATGAGCAGGGTGCATATTTGCTTTGGGCCTCAGATTCCCCTCCTGTGAATGGCAATTAAAATCCACTGAAGGAATGTTTTAAGAATTTAAGTAATATGAATTGCATACTGCTTAGCTTGTGACTTCATTCTCACTTAGGTATCCAGCATGGCACAGTTATTACCATTAACTTTCTGATAAAGCAGATCAGGGTGACCACATCTTGGATTTTTATCCAGAGAGGTGAAGTTTTGTATGCCATGGTCAAGGCTCTTCGAGTCTTTGTTTGGTCTTTTGGCTATAGTAGCCTTGGGCTAGTAGCTTAGGTAATTGACTGCTATTAATATCACTGTAGTAGAATTCTTGTCCTCCAACTGTAAAACCAGGGTTTGACTTAACAGCCAATGTACTCATGCACAGCCACCACATATCCATCAGTGGTGCTTGCATGTTGCTGTAATGCTAAACAGGTATTAGCGGAGCTTCCAAACTAAGACAGAATCAGCAGTCAATGAAAGCTGCAAGAATCCCAATTCCAAATGATCACAGAGACGGCACAGGATCAGGCAACACTCTTAACCTTTTGTACATGGAGTTGCTATGAGTGAGGACCAACTCTGTAGCAATAAGCATCAACAGCAATGATAGTTCGAAGTTTCTTTTCTTTATACAGTTTGGACTATGTTCTTATATGTATAGGTCTCTTTATAATTCAACATAAGGCACTTGGTCCCATCTTGAAAACATGTCCTTGTACACAGTGGATTCACTTCACCGTCAGGATCCTCTCGCTGACATCTGTCACCTTCCATCCATGAGGTCTGTTTGGTTTGATTCCACACTTCCAAACAATCTCTTTCAGAAAAGCAAGTGAAGATGTCCACTTTTTCTTCATCTTTGCTGAGTAAAATAGAAAAACAACACACTTTCTCTATCTTTCCTCCATTTCATCTTCCAGGGCCATTCTGAGTCAAGTGGTCTCACTAATTATCTAGTTGGCTTTCAGTCTTGATGTATTTATAGGGTCTTTTATTATTGACTTTGGAGCTCCAAGCAAGGCACTCAAAAAGAAAAAGTATTTTAAAAAAGCCTCCAGTGGGCAATTTACTTTTTAACTGTTCCTTTCATTACCCCCCTCAACACTCTCATATAATTCCCTTTTCTAGAATTAAATAACCGCATGATAGCTTTTGGGCTCTGTGTCTCTTTTGGATGTTGAACTTGGCCCTGCTGTGGTCTTTATAATGTAGTGGTTCAGTTAGAATCTTAGGCTTTTCCCCATTTGTCACCTTTACCCTAGTTTTTATTTTCAAGTTATATGACTCTTACAAAGTGAGGGCCAGATATTGGTGCCATCTTGTTTTAAGTGGAGGTATCCCTCCCTTTTTGAACTCCCTCTGAGAGTCAACTTTGATGGGAAATACTGCTCAAGAGGTATGAGATACATGAGGACGTGTGAGGGCAAAAGAAATTACTGAGGATCACTTGTGTTTAAAAATCTTCCATTTGAGATAAATAGGATCTCCTTCATCCACCATTATTTAAACTAGGATTTTGATACTGACAGTCTTCCTCTCAGACCTGATTTTACAGGCCAGAGCAATTTGGGGAATGTGACCCTAGAAATGTTTATTTGTATTTCAGATCCTTTTGCTTCATTTTCTCATATCCTGTGTCCACAAATCCCGTGCAGGTCCTGCAGTGGCTCCATCAGTCTCTCTCTTAGTTTTATCCATGCTCATCCTCATCTTCCGTTGGGAGGAAGCTCATCTTCCTCTGAAGGCTTAGAGCTCAACAATTTCTGAGGATGTTTCCATATTTTACATCTTGTAGCATGATCTATAGAGAGTTGTGCATAATTCAAAAATGAATCTAAGGACTGTATCTAATCAAAGACTGACCCTCTCTGGCTGTCCCAGCCCACCAGTCACTCTGAAGAAGAAAAATAGGCAATCTCCTTTCATGTGATTTACAGCCTCAGAAACCCACTAGAGGACTGGCTATCAGTTGGTTCCAACTTGATAATAATGAGTGACTGAGAGTGGAAAATAGTTCTTAACTATTCCAGTACTAATGTTTCTAAAGCTATAAATCAGAGAGGATACACCTCTATACACATGCATGTACACACACACACACACACACACACACACACACATACACACACGCGCCCCTTCCTATGATATACTGTTGGTAGCAATTTCATCTAGAATGTTGATGCTTAGCTTAAGAGAAAACTTTCCTTTTCTTCTATGAATCTTTCAGAATATACCCAGAAGTTTAAAGAGGAAAAACAGTTCTCATAATAAACAGTGCCTGATATGGCAACCTCATGGATACATAAGTGTTGTAAACCAAGGACATAGTAAAGATGGGGACACCAGGACTGAGAAAATACACAGAGCGCAAAGGCAGGGGGTGAACAGCTCAAAGACTGAAGCCCAGAGCCCAGCTTCTCTGCAACTTTATTGAGAATTACCAGGAAGCAAATATAAATAAATACATGGATACGTACATACATACCTACACACATACATTAAATAAAATAAATTTTAAAAATGTTATAGCTTAAAAAAATAATTCTATGCAAATAAAGCTAGGCTCTTCCTATTGAAAACCTTATGCTTGACTCAGGAGGGAGGGGCTAGCAAATAGAATCCAAGAATTGTGAAAACACCTTTAGGTCTGCCTTTGCCCTTAATGCCTGTGATCAGTCTCACGAGGAATTCCAGCTTGTATCTGCGCCTCCCTCATATCCTAATATAGCATGTGGGTTACCATTTAGATTAATATTTAGTTTAACATTTGTCTTCCCACATGTAAGAGCAGAATTTCACGGGAGGAAACCAGTACACTCTCCTCCAAGAGACAACAAAGAAAGAACTATAGATTTTTTTTTTAAGTGAAATTGTGCATTTGGCAAAGATTTTCAACAAGTGGATAAATAGAAAGACACTAGGCTTTCCTTCCCAGCTTGTAAGCCTCTTAAAATACATAGGCTCAAACACATCAGTGACCCTGATGCTCATTAAGATTGTGCAGGGCAGGACTGGACACAGCTTCCTTCTATTATAGAAACTAATAACAATAAGAATAACAATAGTTATAACAATCATGAAGTATACCTATCTTATTATATATGTTGTTATATGCTGTTGAGTTGACTACAACTCATAATGACCCTATGAACAATAGCTCTGAACCCTGCCCTATCCTGAGCCAATCTCATCGTCTCTGACACATTTACCTCTATTGCCATAGTCATTGTGTTGATTAATCTAATCCAGGGTCTTCTCCTCCTGTATCGACCTTCTACTCTTCCAAGGATGATGTCATTCTCCAAAGACTAGTTCCTCCTGGCAACATGCTCAAGGTATGTGAGACAGAGTTTCTATATATTCATTTATCAAATTGAGAAGAATTGTGAAGTGAAAAAATTCAGTACTGGCAATGATGTGTGCCAATATCAATCATTATGCTGGTGATAAAGTGAATTGTAACAAATTTGGGGAAATTTAACAAATATAAATCTTAAAATATGCATACCGTTTAATTTTGCTAATTCCTCTTGAGAAATGTATTCTAAGATAACAAACTTATTGTCACTGAGTGATAACCAACTTATAACCGACACTCCATTGAGGCTATAAATTACACTAGAGAGGATTGTCCATTTTCTTCCCTATAAGATGCTGGTGACTTCAAATTGCCAGCGAGGCAAAGACTTTGGGTTAGTAGTATAATTGTCCCTGGATGATAAGACTGAAAAATTAGAAAACACTGATGGCCAAAATATAAGGAAATGATTAAACGGAGAATGATAAATGGAAATGGTATTCTAAATTAAGAGGATCATAGAGGATCATAAGATGATGTTATTGTGTACTGTATAGTTGGAACTGACCCATAGTTGACCCTCTGGCAGGTTTTCAGAGGCAATTAATAGGATGGGAGGAGATAACTGGACTGCTATCTGCAGAATGTTGACACAGGGTTCACATCTCACACCATACACAAAAGTCAACTCAAGGTAGAGACCTGGGGGTAAAGCCTTCAAACCATCAAGTTAGTAAAAGGCATAGAAAGCATAGATTATGATATAAAGAGGCTGACAAATACAGCCAGAAATGCACCATCTGGAGAGGATAAAATTGATGAATGGGATTTTCTAAAGATTAAATTCCTATTTTCATCAAAAATGTTTTCTAATAGTGTGAAAAGAAAACCTACAGATTGGGGGGGGGGAACATTTGGCAATACCATCTCAGACAAGGTCTCAGAACAAAAGTTTATTGAATACTCATGGGCCTCCAGAAGAAAAAAGCAGGTAACCCCATTACAATATGGGCAAAAGACATGGAAAGATTTTTTTATAGAGGAAGTGCTCAAAATCAATGGCAATAAGAGAGATGCAAATGAAAACTACAATATTTCACCTCACCATAGTTTTTGTTGGTGCTGTTAGGTGTCATTGAGTTAAGTATGATTCACATCAAAAGATCTGAACCCTGTTCTATACTGTACCTTCCTCACACTTTCTGATACACAAGAGCCCATTGCAGCAGTCACCATGTCAATCCACCTGGCTGATCTTCTTCCTCTCCTATGCCAACCCTCTATCCTTCTCAGCATTATGTCCTCCTCCAAGGAATAGTCCCTCTTAGTAACATGTGAAGTGAAGCCTCATTGCTCTTGCCTCTAAAGAGCACTCTGGCTGCACCCTCTCCAAGACAAATACATTTTCTTTGCTGGCCTGAGATGTTTAGTGCTCTTCTCCAACACTACAGCTCAAAGGCATCAATTCTTTGTCATCTTTATTCATTGTCCAGCTCTCAGAAGCATTGCAAGTAATCTGAAAGACCATGGCCTGAATCAGACACATCTTAGTCCTCAAATTGACATCATTATTCCTCGATACTTTGGAGAGGTCCCTAACAACAGATTTTTCAAGTGCAGTGCTTCTCCTTATTTTCTGACTGTGTGTACCAAGGGTGTTAATTGCAGATCCAAACAAGATGAAGCTGTTGACAGTTTCAATCTCCTCTCCGTCCATCATTACACTTCCTATTGGTCCAGTGATGAGTATCTTTGTTTTCTTGATCTTGAGATGCAATCCATATTGAAGGCTGCATTCTTTGATCTTCTGCAATAAGTGCTTCAAGTCCTCCTCACTTTCAGCAAGCAAGATTGTGTTATCTGTATAACTCAGGTTATTGATGAGTCTCATTCCAATCCTGATGCCACACTCCTCTTAAAAGAGTCCTGCTTCACACCCCAGTAGCAGTGACAAAGTTTAACAGGACAGCAAGCAATAAACGTTGGCGAGGATATGAAGATATTACAACTCTCCTACATTGTTGGTTGGGTTGTAAACTGATACAACCATTCTGGAAGGCAGTAGAAACTCCAGATAACCCAGCTATTTTTCCCTACTACAAATATACCTCAAGGAAATTAGAATGATGACACAAACAGAGATGTGAACACCAATATTCATATCAGTGTTATTCACCATTTCAAGAATATGGAAATAGCCCAAATTTCAATTATAATCAAATGGATTGAGAAATTGTGGTACATTCACACAATGGAATACAATGCAACACTCAGAAACAAAGAATTTCTAGATAACGTGGGAGAGACTGGAGAGCATTATGCTGAGTGAACTAACTCAGCTTCATAAGGACAAATACGGCGTAAGTTCGTTATTGTAGAAATAGATAACTAGTAAAGCATGTATGAAGATTCAAGGAGGGAAGATGGAAGGAGCAGAGAGTTGAGGATGGGTAGGGGAGAATCACAGGGTTGCCCAATCTGCTGAGTCAGAGGAGGGGGTAAAAAAAATGGGAAAGATTTGGCATGAATCTGAAAACACAGGATAATGGTGGGCATAGTCCAATGGTGATTAATTTTATAAAACACAATGTATAGGAATGATTGTATGGAACATAATGTCAATGAAGGAAAGTGTGTGGGGAAATCTACATAATGAAGTGTATAAAACCAAGCTATGTTCCTCAGATGAATTAGTACTTGCTTCTTTGCTGGTTGTGTCTGTATTTTGCATTTTGTATGATGGAAAGAGCTGAATAATGTCTCTCAAAAAGATATGACTGAATCTTACCTCTTGGACCCTATAAATGTAGCCTTATTTGGTCCACAAAAAAGTTTTTTGTCCTTGAGGGTCACCTATGTTGTGTAATATTTTATGAGCTGCTTGTTTTTCAATGCTGTATAGCATTCCATTGAATGAACACATACCATAGTTTTTCTATCCATTCGTGTCTTTTGAGTGAAATATCTCAATTACAAAAGGGCAAATAGTGCATAACACCACTGTTATAAAACAAGACTGGCATGTAGGTTGGTGGGAAACTAAAAAAGAGAGGATAAATAATTAACATTGCATTGGAACAGGTGAAGGAAAGAGTTGTTTCAAAGGAATATATGGTTAGGCATTATATATATGACAATAGCCCAGAATAAGAGGTACATTGCAAAGAGGGCTAGAGAGGGGAGAGGGAGGTAATTGTGCAACAATGAACCAATTTTTTTTTTCTTAAAAAAAGTGAATGGGGGGGGTAAAATGAGCAATAACGATTAAATGAAAATGTAACTTTTCTGTAAACTTTCATTGAAATTACAATTAAAATAAAAATTTTATTTTAAAACAGTTTTTTACTGATGTCATTAAGCTAACAATCTCCACATGAGCTCATCCTAGATTTAGAGTGAGGCCCTACAGCCAATTGCTGTGTCTTTATAGAAGAAAGACAGAGTAGAGAGAGGAAAATGTCATGTGAAGAAAGAGGCAGAGTTCATAGCTGAATTTCCATGAACTGAAGAATTGATTCATATCATAACTGAGAGGCTAGTAAACCCCAAATCAATGGGGCAAGTTGGCTAGGAAGTCTTGGGCAACTGTTAGAGTTAATTCCACACATGGAATTTCTTCTTTATCTAGGGAACCTTAGTTCTGTTCATTGAATTTTCAAAGTGATTAGATAAAGTCCACATATATTATTGAGGATTACTACCTTTACCAAAAATCAACTGATCATAGACATTTAATCACATTTACAAAATACCTTCACACAAGCATTAAATGAATCTTGGAGTAGTATAAACTAGCCAAATCAGCACGTAAAATTAACCACCTCTTGTGGTCTAGACTCTAGTACTATATAGACTCAGAGATAAGATTTTAGGCATTGAGATGTTCTCGTTGGACAAGGATTAAATGGAAACTGTTTTTCACTCACATCAATGATACTTCACAGCACTTGGCAAGTTTGCACATTAAACACTCTATTCAATCAATAGAAATGCTTCCTTGTTGAGTAGTCTAAGGATGTAACTGGCAATATTTAAAAAAAAAATAATAAATCACTTAGTATGTCTTTAGTCATTTGTAATTAAAAAGAAAAAAAAGCCACAACCAACACTCTACTCTTACACAATCTGTGATATATTACAGGACAGGAAATCCAGAGTTTGTTGATTCAGCAGCTGCCTGGCTTCATCAGGGACCCAAGTTCTCACTGAGGTCCTTGGTGTCTTTCTCAGCATTTCTGAGGCCGGTTTTCTTCAGTTGCTGGTGGCTAGAGTGTGGCAACACTGCCAGGCTTCTTACACAGAGCCAGAGAAGCTGCATCACCTTTTCAAGGGCTACTTTCTAAAGAACTAGAGGAGCTTTCCAGGAAATTCCTGAGAAACTGACTTTGAAACCAAACATTATCAAGAGGACAGAAAAGTTCAGAGCACTCAAAAAAAAATTTCCCCCACTCCTGGAGCTGAGGATCGATTCTCTTTCTGCTGAGGCACATAGTAGTGGATATGGCAATTGAGCTAACCAGAACTATGGGTGGGGAAGAATGGGGCAGACAGGATGGTGAGATGACTCTCAACAATGCAAGCTATACTTGTTTTCAACTCCTGCCCTGGATGTTTCATTCCTTAGATAAGAGCTGTTCTGACAAAACACAGAGCTTGTGGAAGACCACTAAGACTTATACAGCTAAACGTCATAAAGAAGAATGTCCACAGAGACCTTCATCAAGAACTTCACTCTTTCAGTGAGGTGGTATGATGATGGTGGTGGTGGTGTTTATGTGCTCTTGAGTAGGAACCAACTTGTAGCTGAGCCTCCAAGATGGAGTTTTCAGAGCTGGCCCTCAGATAGGGAGTTTTCAGAAGCTGAAAATTGCATGAGAGGGACCTCCGGTGGCCTAGTGGCAAGAAACTGCGCTGTAAACTTGAAGGTATGCGGTTCGAGGCCACCAGCTGCTAGGGGAAGAAAGATGAGCAACCTCCGCCTGCTGTGAGTAACACTGAAAATCCACTGGAGGGTCATCTATCGGTCAGTTATACAACAAGTTGCTTGAGAGGAAATTGCCCATCCATCTTCTGTAAATTCAAACTGCTTGCCTTTATTTTAGATTGACAGAACACCACCTTAACACTAGTGTTACTGACTCAATTTTGACTCAAAACCATCCATGTGATGGCGTAGAACTCTCTCATCAGGTTTTCTAGGCTGTAATCCTTATGGCGGGAACCCTGGTAGCCTAGTGGTAAGAAACTACACTTCAATCCTGAAGGCATACGGTTCGAATCCACCAGCTGCTCTGTGGGAGAAAGATGGGCAGCCTTCTCCCATGTGATTGACTGCCTCTGAAAACCCACTGAAGGGTCAGCTATAGGTTAGTTCAGACTCGATGATACTCAACAACAACAATCCTGATGGGAGCTAACAGCTAAGCCTCTTACCTGCAGAGCTGCTTTGTTGTTGTTATGTACCATCAAGTCAGAACTGACTCATAGCCTATCTTCCAGTGGGTCTTCAGAGGTAGGAAACCACACGGGAAGAGCCTGCCCATCTTTCTCCCATGGAACAGCTGTTGGAACGGAACCCTGTGCCTTTGGATTGACAGCATAACTCCTTATCACTAGGCCACCAGAGCTCCCTCAAATCACCAAATTAGAGAGAGCTCAAATTTTTGGTTTATCAGCTGAGTGCTTAACTGTTGAACCAGTTAAGGTTCCTCAAGGCTAGGAATTTTGGCCAAAAGAGAGCCAAAAGCGACCTTTGGGTGGAGGTGGTGGTTGTTATGTACCGTCGAGTCACTTGCCACTCATAGCGACCCTATGTACAACAACCCTAAACTCCACTCTGTCCTGTGCCAATCGCACTGTCTCCGACACACCCATCCCAATTATCCCAGTCACTGAATCAATCCACTTCATAGAGGGCCTTCCCCTCAACCCTACCAAGCATGATGCCCCTCTCCAAGGACCTGTCCCTCCTTGAAACATGTCCAAAGTATGTCAGGTGGAGCCTTAGAATCCTTGCCTCCAAGGAGCAGCCCAGTTTGACCCTTTCCAGGATGAATCTGTTTGTTTTCCTAGCAGTCCATGGTACCCTCAATACTCTTCTCCAGCATCACAGCTCAAAGGCATCAATTCTCCTTCTATCCTCCTTAGTCATTGTCCAACTCTCTGATGCATAACAAGTGATAGCAAAGACCATGGCCTGTATCAGGCGCACCTTAGTCTCCAAAGAGACACCATTGCTCTGCAGTACTTTGGAGAGGTCCCTAACAGCAGACTTTCCCATGGCAATACGTCTTCTAATTTCCTGGCTGCTGGTGCTGAGAGTGTTGACTGTGGAGCCAAGCAAACTGAAGCTGTGAACAAGCTCAGCCTCTTCACCATCCATCCTGATGCTGACAATTGGCCCAGTGGTGAGAATCTGTCTTCTTGACATTGAGCCTCAATCCATGTTGGAGGCTGCAGTCCTTTACCCTCTGCAGCAGGTACTTCAGGTCCTCCTCATTTTCAGCAAGCAGGGTTGTGTCATCTGCATAATGCAGATTGTTGATAGATCTTCCACCAATCTTGACCCCACATTTCTCCTCATAGAGCCTAGCCTCTTGTGCATACAGGTTGAAAAGGTATGGAGATAGGATGCATCCCTGGAGTACACCCTTACCAATTTTGAACCATGCAGTGTTTCCTAGCTCTGTTCTAATGACTGCTTTCTGGTCCAAGTATAGGTTTTGCATTAGAACGATCAAGTGTTCTGGGATTCCCATTCTTCTCAGCGTCAGCCACAGTTTGTTATGATCCACACAATCAAACACCTTTGCATAGTCAATGAAACACAGATAGACATTCCTCTGGTATTCCCTGCTTTCAGAGCTTCCAGCTTTTTCAGAGGCTGTAAATCACACAGGAGGAGACTGGCCATGTTTATCCCAAAGAGCAGGTGGTGGATTTGAATCATCTGCCTTTGGGTTGGCAGCTCAACCCCTTACCACTAGGCCATGAAAACTTTCAGTATTGGTGGAGTGTTTGTATTTTGTTTTTTTTCTGATGGTTTTTAAAAATTATCATAGGACTATCCTCAAATACAATGTCGATAAGAAGCTGAAATGAGAAACATGAAGGGGTACCATCATCATTTTATACCTCATTCATATACCATGATCTAATATTTAGCCTTTTTAAAATAAAAATCTGTTTGCATGGCTGGGACCACAAATGTTTCTTCCAACACCTTCTTTTCTTTATTTTTTTGAAATGGAAAATATAATTTATGAGGGGGAAAGTATGTCATAGTTGTTATTTAAAACAGTATAGCAAATCCATACCTCAAAGAAGAAGTCTGGGCATCACTTTTATAATCTTTGAAAATAAACCAACTTTATTTGAATCAGTCAATATCAATCAAGACTGGGAAATACATTTATAACCAGTTCAGATTCACGATGAAAACACTCAGCTGTATCTTCAATAAAAGGCATTTTACATTTATTAAGGCTCATAAGCAAGTCTGGTTATTTTATCACCACAGTTAAAGGTCTCAAGAGAAACAAGGAAGCATCATTTGGAGTGTCTTTATAAAATGAGATACTTGTTCTTATGCTAAATTAGTTTAACTCTCCAACAAATAAAATAGGACTTCCTAGTGGCTAGGATAGTAAGACAAATTCAAAAGTCAGAAGGATGTTTCTTAGTTTAAATATATGCATAATGGATACTGTGCAATCTCTAACTATACACAAAAATACCTTAGTTAATTGGATCCTTAAACCTATGTTTTGTCAAACCTCAGATTGTCTTTATAATAGAAACACAAATTGGCCCAATCCCTATAATGAAGCAACATTTAAGTGTGTGTTAGGAGGGCAGTAGAGGAGGTTTAGGTCAGGGGGCATTTGATCTGTTTCTTTAGCTGGCGTTAAATTACATTCTAAACATTTTGGATCCTATCTAATCATGAAATGAAAGAATCCTAAAATAAGGCTTGATGAAGAATATTCACAGTGAGAGGAGAATATGCATTCATGAGGTGGGCACTCATTGCTTGATTCAAACTCTGAGGAGCAACAGATAGAAGACAAAGGGCTGTGTGGGCAAAAAGGACCCTAAGGCAATGGTGTGCTCATTTACCCTCCACCCCATTGGACTCATGGTTCACCAGATGGAACAGCACATTTTTTGTACTTTAATGCCATCTTAAGGTTTGTTTTAGTATCATACAGAAAATAAAGAAATGATTCATTGAAAGTTAATGAACTTGGTTTTAACCTTGAATTAATGAATGCTCAATAGGGTCAGTTTTTGAGACACAAAAGGACCTCATCACATTTTTGTTTGAGCTGATTTGCTATATATATGACCCATTTCCCACCAAAGTTTAAAGAAGTTAAAGGATCTTTCCAAGTCAGGAGATACCATCAGGCTGATTCATCCTACTTCTGAGACAGGTCCCAGCCAAGGCGAAGAGGAATGCATTACAGAAATATGTTTTGGAATTCTGCAGCCACTGAGCCAATTTAATTTTGGATTCTGGTTTCTTATAACAGGAGTCTCTCGACAGTACAATTGGTTAACATGACTGGAAGCTAACTGAAAGCTTGGAGGTCTGAATCCTCCTAGACTTTCCCAGGAAGAAGAACCTGGTGACTTCCTTCCAAAAATATCAGCAACTGGCAAACCCATAGTGCACAGTTCTATTCTGACACAGGAATCAGAGTTTATTTGACAGCACGTGGCATTCACTTTGTCATGATGGGTAACTTCCCATCTCTGCTTCCCTCTAGATTCTACTTGGCCAAGTCTTACTGATTCCCACGACTTTTATATCTTCAAGTTCTAATCTAGGCCTTTAGTGATAATTATCATTTTGTGAAAATTCCAGGATGTTTGGTTTGTCTTCAGAATAAACAAGTGAGAAATGTGACATTCGTTTGAAAAATGGTAGAAAATGTAGCACATAAAATCTCTCTCGACACAGCCTCTTCCTACCAAAAGACCAAGATCCTTGCTGATATCAACAGCAGGAACAGAGTAATTTCTAGGGGAATTGAAACTAGTCTGGGAGATTTCATAGCCAAACAATCTGACTGACTATATTTTTCTCTTCAACTCATTTCTTTGCTGTTAGTTTATTGAGTTTGATTGAGTTTAAAAGAATTTTAAAAGAATCAGGCTTGTTTCTGTGATTCTGAATTGTTAGGCATTTGATTTCTTTTGTGGGAATAGTTTCCAGTAAACGGAAGGACGCTCTTGATCAACCAGGATTTGAGTTATTCAGCTCATCTTTTCTAGCTCCCAAAACCTCACCCAACATCTTTTAGCAACCTTAAAGACAGGCAGTGCAGGACGCGTGAGCAATTTCAACTAAATCATTCTGAGTTTGAATCTTGCTCCTGCCTCAGCTTCCTACTTAACCCCGCCTACAGCCAAGCAAAAGCCAAAGGGAAGACGTAAATGCAAAACAAAATAGGAACTCAACATAAACAACCCTCTCCCTGTGCGACTGACATGTCAAATCAGTATTCTTTCAAGGAGCAATTCCAGTGTTAGCTCCTGTCAAAAAGCTCTAACGAAAACTCCTTTACGCCCTCCTAGGTTGGTCCTCTGGGAAGGTCAGGAACTCTGAGCACTGTTTTAGGGAGATGCTTTATGATGATACTTATAGCCAAAACTAAAAAAATGCTGAGGAAGCTAAAAAAACTCATTTTAAAAAATCAGAGGGTAATATTATTAGTATACTTAAAGATACTATGATAAATATAGTTTTAAGATATTATACTTCTTTGTTACTAGTTATATTAGAAAATAATCTACTGCTTAAATTGAAAGTTCTGATCTGATTGTCCACAAATGCCTTCCTTTGGTATGGTTATGATTTTTTTTTTTTGCATAGCTTCCACCTTCTTTTAAATCATTACAATTGATCACATATTGATTGGTAGCATATCAGCTCAGTGGTGCTATTTACGTGAGAACTAACTTCACCACAAAAGGAACAACTGGAAACCACAGTATTAACTTGGTCTGGCATGTCTGCTTTATAGAAATGGCCAGTTGCTTAATTCTGAACATCATTCTGTCTTCTCCTGTGTGGTTTACTGCCTCTGAAAACCCACTGGAGGGTCAGCTAGGGGCTGGTTCTGACTCTAAGATATACAACAACATCAACAATCTGCTAACTCTCCCTTCAAGGTGGAGGTGTTTGCCCAGTGCTTCCATTTTTCTCTGGCCCTGTTCGTTGTGCTTCATGCAAGTGTCTCTCCAACAACCAAACTATAGGTCTTTTGAAAGTAAACTGCTTCTTTGATCACCTGGCCTGAGCTAGAAGTTGAGGGAAGAGTTTCTGAATGCAACAGGATTTCACGCTAATTCAGAGACCTTCGGGAATCTTTCAACCCTTCATCCCCAGAGGCCATTTGGGGCTTTCCCCTAGAGTCAAAAAGGCTGTTCTTGACCTTTTCCCCTTTCTAAATATCTCTAGGGACAGAACTTTCACGTAAAGGGCTTCAGCAGGGCCTATTCTGAGCTCTCAGGTTTATAACATGTCCCACTGAGAAATTTCCTCTCCCTCAATCAGTGAAAGGGGCCCTCCCACTTCTGTACCACTCTGTTCCTCTCAATGGGTCACATTTTCCCCCCTCTTCTTCTTCAGAGCTTCCCTAGAGGTAGGCAGGCCCAGGGATTTCCTGGGTTAGAATTTGTTGATGTTTCTATGGAAAGGACCCATGAGGTCCTGCCCTGAGAAATGAGCCAAGACCAGGCCTTTCCGGCACTCCAGGGCCTCGCCCTCCAACAACAAGCAACATAGAAAGAAGAATTGTGCAAGTCCTGGGCCTGTGAAGGATGGATTTCCACACAAGATTTTCACTGAGAAAGAGACTTGATAAGTTCATTTTTTTTTTTCAATTTTCCTTCAGATAATCCACATGCTCAGACCAGTTAAGCTTTTAAAAGGAGGTGGGACTCAACAAGAATGCTTAAGGAGTGAAACATTAACCAAAAATGCTACAGGTTGGAAAAATAAAAATAGATGGGTACACGATTTCCCCCCCCCCTTTTTTTTGCTCTAATCACATGGCTTCCCAGTCAGAAAAGCCCGTGGGCTTTCTTCCTCAGGTTTCCCATGATCATGTCACCTGAGAGAATGTATCTCTCAGCCATCAGAGGCTGTAGGTAAATAGTGAATCTGTCAGTAACAGATTCTGCCTGGTAAGCAGTTCTACATCCTAGAGAAACTTGGAGAGACTGGAAAAGAAATTTTTGGCCAACTCTTGAGCTTTTGCGGTAAGATTGGTAGGTACATGACGATGTCAGTCTAAGACATGGATCATGTGGAAAGACCTGCCTAGAAGATTCCCAAGGACATCAAGCTTCATAAAGAACCCTTTTGTTTTCACTCAATCTTCTACCTTCCTCTCCCACTTTCTCACAGACAGGAAGAGCACTCATGTTAAACACAGTCAAACCCAAGCATGTCATCTGCAATGACACAACTACCACTAAGCAAGCAAACCCCATGGCTGGTAGGCCCTATGGGCCTTTTGGCATTGACACTGCTCCCCCTCCCCTCCCCTGTCCAGTCATTTCCAATTTGAAACTGCATGCCAGTTTCCTTTCCTGGCAAGACCTGGATGGCACGCAAACCAGGATCAGTGTCTGCCATGTGCACGGCCTCATAGCAACATGCCCACCACTGCAGCAACTGAGAATGGAACATCTCAGGTGACATTGCAACCTTGTCATCAGTGCTCAATGTCAGGAGTGTCAGAAAGAAGCGGCTGAAAGTGTGTTGCCCAGATGTCCAAATCCACAGCCAATTGGTCCTCTTCCATTCACTCTCTCTACGTCTCCTCTAGCAGGGCAGCAGATTCTAGTATGAACGAAGACAGTATTCGTCCCCGGCCTTTGGAGTTACAATGAAGAGAGTGGAAGAGGAATCAGTGTTGTATTTTTCTAATGCATCTCAGATGGGTTTTTTTGATGTTGTAGAAGGGGCCAGTGACAATAATTGGAAGTGCGGGTTTTCCAACATTGACCCCAGATGCAGTGAGCCCAGGATGGGCCAGCAGCCTGAGTGCTGATTCTCTCTTGCTTTTGCTGGCCAGCCCTTGAATGATGAGACCGGCTGTGGTGGTGACCTTCAAGAAACAGGCTGGAGGCTGAAGGTCTGGTGATGTCAGCAAAATGTGGCCATGATACAAAAAAACAAAAACAAAAACAAAAACAAAACAAAACCCAATCCAAACCATTCCCAAGGCGATGTGGAAGAGGAGCAAGGAAGCTGGAGTTCTTTGGAATTTTTTTTTTCTTTTCTGAGCAGTGATGGGTCAAGATGGAGACGTCTCGCTCAGGACCGGCTTAGGCGCTTGGCGACATCTGCATAAGCCATCTCGATCTCGCTGTCAGCTGCACAGGTGTTAGTGAACTCATCTCGGGCGTAGGCATTTTTGAGGTACCGCCACAGGCCAGTCATCTCAGTGGGAATATTGTAGTTGCGGTATTTCTTGGCCACGATCTAGAACAGAGATAGCAGAACAGAGATGATGTGAAGGCATGAAAGAGACTAAGAGAGGGTGATAGAGGCCTGACTCGGCCTGTACTTGGCAGGAAAGTGCCGTGGGTCACCACAGGTTATCAGCATATCATCTGCAATTCCACGTGGCAATTCTCCCTGATAAGAGGCCCGGATGTGGTGAGCTCTGGTGGCCTAGTGGTAAAAAGCTGTGCTGTAATCCCAAAGCCATGCAGTTCACATCCACCAGCTACTATGTGGGAGAAAGATGGGCCACTCCTCCCATGGGATCAAGCACCTCAGAAAACCTGCTAGAGGGTGAGCTATGACTCAGCATATACAACTACAACAACAACAACAACAACAATGTTGTGAAAAAAAGAATGCTGTTGGCAAAGCAGTTAAAATACAAAGATCAGTGGTTGGAACTCACTCAGTGGGAACCAGATGTGGCAGTGTAAAGATTACACCCTGGGAACCTTGTATAGGGCAGGTCTACTCTCTCCCAAAGAGTTGCTTTGCAGTGAAACCACCTAAGAGTACTGAGTTAATTTTTCTGGTTGTAAGTGGTGCAAACAGTTCATGTACTTGACTACTAATGGTAAGGTGGGAGATTCGAGTCCACTCAGAGACACCTCGGAAGACAGTCTTGATTCTCTGCTTCAGAAACAATAAGCCAGTGAAAACACTGTGGGCACAATGCTACCTTGACACACAGGCAGTGGCCATGATTTGGAGTTAAGTGTATGGCAATGGATCGCTAGGTAAATATAATTTAGACTTTCGGTTACTTTCCCGCCTCCATCTCCAAAGAGTTCTTCCTTAGAATATAATGAAAATGCACACAAAAATGTAGCTATACAAAGGTGAGTGCAGGACAATTTAGCCAAAACAGTACCCAGCAATTGTTGTGTATGATTGGATCAGAACCAACTGATAGCTGGCCCTCCAGAGGGTTGTCAGAGGCAATTAATCACATGAGAAGAGATTGCCCATCTTGTTCCTGTGGAGCTGGTGAATTTGAACCATGTACCTTGTGCAATTAAATGCCTCTCAACACCTGCTGGAGGGTCAGTTATGGGTTGGTTCTGACTTGATGGTGGTGGTTGTTGTTGTTATGTGTCGTTGAGTCGCCTGTGACTCATAGACTATGCACAATTGTTTTGAACACTGTCCTATCTTGAACCAGCCTCACTGTATCTGATGCCCCTACCCCTATTATCATAGTCACTGAAGCAATCCATCTCATCCTCAGTCTTGCTTTCTTACACTGTCCCTCCATCTTTCCAAGCATAATGTTCTTTGCCAAAGACCGGTCCCTAGGGGAGCTCTGGTGGCCTAGTGGCAAGAAGCTGCACTGCAATCCCAAAGACTGGTCCCTCCTGGCAACATGCCCAAAGTATGTAAGATGGAGCTTCAAAATCCTTGCCTCCAAGGAACAGCTTGGTTTCATCCTCTCCAAGATGCTTGTTTGTTCTCTTGGCTGCCCATGGAACGTTCAACACTCTTCTCCAGCACCACAAGTCAAACACATCAATCCTTCTTCTGTCATCCTTAATCATTGTCCAGCTCTCTGATGTATTGCAAGTAATTGCAAAAATCATACAGCAACAACAATCTTTGTATTGGCAGCAGAGATCTGCCATGGAGTGGATTCTGACTCTTTGTAACCCTTGATTGGGTTTCTAACACTGTAAATGTTTATGAGAGAAGACTGTTCAGTTTTCCAATAGAACTGCCAATGGGTTTGAACTGCTGATCTTTTGTTTAACAGCCTAATGTGTAACACACTATACCACATATTCTCATGCAATGGCAAGCAGAAACCACTAAAAATGATGTTGTGACACCTAACTAGTAAAACGTGTCTGAGAATCCAAGTGGTGGAGGGTAGGAGCAGAGGGATGAGGATGAGGGGGATATTTATAGGGTTGCACAATTTGGTGGGTAGAGGGAGGGGTAGATTAAGGAAATGGGAAAGATCCAGTGTGAAAAAAAAATGTATATGAACTTGATAAGTAAACAAGTATAAAATAAAAGTTTTATTTAAAACCAAAATGATACTGTAAAGGAATACTTACAGACATAATAAACACGTCAGGATAGATCATTAGATGTACAATGATTCGAGTTATGTCTACCACTTACCACTGTATTCTCAGAAGTTCTGCCTGATTTGTAGAAGTACATTTTTTTCCTATCCATTTTTTTAAACAGCACTTGCTTATATAATGAAAAAATCCTATATAATAAACATCATTTAGATGTTAGAACGTATCAGGGCATGGTGTGGGAGTAAAGAAAAGAAAAAAACTAGAGTTATTCCTATATTTTTCTTAAGGATCCTTGGGGGCATAATCGTTAAATGCTAAAGGAAGATCTAGAAGTTTGAACTTATCATCTGTTCCATGAGGGGGAAAGCATGTGACAGCTTCCATAAAACCTATAACCTTGGAAATTCTGTTGCGCAGATCTATTCTGCCCTGTAGGACCACGATAACTTGGAATGAACTCGTCAGCAATATGCTTTGGTTTTCTTTTCTTTTTCAATTTTCTCTGTGGCCAGCTTCACTTGGCAGGAATTGACTAGGAAAATTCTGTAGATGTGGTGTTTACGTTCAGGGAAAGAGTGGTTATGGATCCTAACTAAATAGGTTTGCAATCCTTTCTCTGCCACTTAACAGCTGTGTGACCTTAGACAACTTACTTAACCTCCCTGAACCTGAATTGCCTTATCTCTAAATTGAAGAAAGTAGTAGGCCATATCTTAGAGGCATAAATTAGTTAATATGTATAAAATGCTTAGAGGAGTGCCTGGCACATAGTAAGAGCTCAGTAAGGATTATTATTACTATTATTATTGTAAGCATCAGAGAAGACCATAGGAGTTATTGAGACCCAGCTTTTACCCACAGCATCCATTTCCTTCATAGCAGAGCTATGGTAGCTCCTTCAAGGCTAAGTCACTTGTCTGAAAATGAGACTTACCTATATCACACATGGTCTTATACTCAGAAAGACCCTTACTCTTGGTCTAATGTTCTACTGTCACTGTTTTCACAGGTTTTGAGCTGTGGTGCTGGAGAAGAGTATTGAAGTACCATGGACTGCTAGGAAAACAAACAGATTCATCCTGGAGAGGGTTAAACTGGGCTGCTCCTTGGAGGCAAGGATTCTGAGGCTCCATCTAACATACTTTGGACATGTTGTGAGGAGAGAAAGGTCCTTGGAGAGGGACATCATGCTTGGGAGGGTGGAGGGACAGCGCAGGAGAGGAAGGCCCTCAATGAGGTGGATTGATTCAGTGACTGGGGTAATCGGGATGGGAGTGTCAGAGACGGTGCGATTGGCACAGGACAGAGCAGAGTTTAGGACTGTTGTACATAGGGTCACTATGAGTCACAAGCGACTCGACGACACACAACAACAACAACAACAGTAAAACCAGTTGTCATCAAGTTGATTCTTCCTCATGGCAACCTTCCCTTGGTTTCCAAAGGCCATTGGTCTTAATGGGGGCTGACTGCCTCATCTTTCTCCTGTAGTGAATTGGAACTGCTGCCCTTTCTGTAAGCAGCCCATAGAAGTCCAATACATAATACACTATGCCAGCAAACTCAACTCAAGCTATTGCTATCAACTTGGAACTGACTTGTAGCTAGGCTTCCAGAGGCTATAAACAGCATGAGAGGAAATGATCTATCTCGCTACCTCTCCAAAGTACTAAAGAGCAATGATGTCGGTCTGGAGACTAAGGTGTGCCTGATACAGGCCACAGTCTTTGCAATCACTTGTTATGCATCAGAGAGCTGGACAATAACTAGGAATGATAGAAGGAGAATTGATGCCTTTGAGCTGTGGTTTTGGAAAAGAGTTTTAAATTGACTGCTAAGAGAATGAACAGGTTTATCCTTGAGAAGGTTAAACAAGGCTGCTCCTTGAAGGCAAAGATTCTGAAGCTTTGTCTGACATACTTTGGACGTATACAAGAAGAGACCAGTCCCTGGAGAGGATGACATGCTTAGGGGGGTTGAGGGACAGTGCAAGAAAGGAAGACCCTCGATGAGATGGATAGATCCAGTGACTGAGTAATGGGGGTAGGTGTGTTAGAGATAGATTGGCACAGTATAGAGCAGGCTTTAGGACTGTTGTGGATAGGGTTGCTATGAGTTGCAGGTGACTCGACAGCACATTAATAACAACAACTACTGAGGAGAAGGTGGTGGATTTGAACCACCTGCCTTTGGATTAATCACTAGGCCACTGGACCTCCCCGATGTCACCAGAGGTTCCTTAATTGTTACCTCTTTTGTTGTGTGCCACTGAGTTAGAACTGACCCATAACTGACCCTCCAGCAGGCTTTCAGAAGCAGTAAATCACATAAGAGGAGATTGCCCATCCTACTTCCACAGAGCAACTGGTGGATTTGAACCACATGCCTTTGGGATTGCAGCACAGCTCTTTAACCATTAGCTCCCCCAGCGGTTCTTAAACTAGGGGATCTTCATTTCCAGTTGGCCCAGGAGCTGGGCCTGGCTCACACTTTGATGAAGCAATGACTCTGGCTGCTTTCTCTCCTGTCTTTCTTGAGAGAGCCTCAGATCACTGGTCCTGGTATCTCTCCACTCAGAGAAATCCTGAGATCAGCCATTCTGGACACCCTCAAATGACTGTGCCGAGTAAAAGAACATTGATGACCTAGTCCAGGAAAAAGGGAATGTCGTTTTTCTCTCTTCATATTCCAGCTACACTTTTGCATGTCTATTGCAACATCAAGTTATATTCTATTTTGAATCATCACATTTACTGTCTTAGTATCTTTTCTCTGTCCCTAACTTGTGAACGAATAAGAACTGGTACCACAGGTTCTTAGTTTCTCTTTTTTTGTTGTTGTGTACCGTTGAGTCAGAACTGACCCATAGCTGACCCGGCTGGCAGGTTTTCAGAGAAAGTTAATAGCACGGGAAGAGATAGCCCATTCTTCTTCCCCGGAGCATCTGGTGGCCTCAAACCACATGCCTTTAGGATTGCAGCTCAGTTAATTGCTGTCAAGTCAGCTTTGACTCAGCGCAATATTATGTATAAGCAGCAAACCAGCTGCTCTTGAGTCTGACACATGGTGACTCTCTGGATTTCTAAGGCTTTAAATCTTTACAGGTACAGATAGACTACCCAACATTCTTCCTCAGAGAGGTTGGTGGACTTGAACTGGTGACCACTAATTGTTTGGTTACCACTAATCCACCAGGACTCCTTACCTTTATTTAATGTAGAACAAAGTGCTTCCTGGTTCTGCACAAACTCCTTACTTGTCATTTGAGTTCACCATTGCAGCTTTTGTATTGATCTATCTCATAAGGGTTTCCTTAGTTTCTGTTGACCTACTGGGACATCATGCTTGGGAGGGTGGAGGGACAGTGCAGGAGGGGAAGGCCCTCTATGAGGTGGATTGATTCAGTGACTGGGGTAATCGGGATGGGTGTGTCGGAGACAGTGTGATTGGCACCAGACAGAGCAGAGTTTAGGGCTGTTGTACACAGGGTCGTTATGGGTCGCAAGCGACTTGACGGCACATAACAACAACAACTGCTTACTTCTTTATGATTTCAATAATCATATTGTTAATGGTAATAACACAAAAATTATTTTGTGTTTACTCTGTTCTAGGCACTACGTTTAGGACTTTGAAAGTTATTTAAATCTCTGAATAACTTTAAAAGAAAGAGTAGATTTTATTACTATTCTACAGATGAGAAAAGTAAGGCAAAGGGAGGTTAAATTCAGATGTACTTCCCATTTCCATCTTCAGTTATTCTAAAAACTAGCTGGAAAAGTGCATCATGTGTTATACATAATAAATTAACATAATTCTAAAGACTGAAGATCCTTAGCAATGAGATCCAATATCACAGGAGACACTCATTAATTTAACCAATATCTACAATTTCAGATTGCTCAGATCCACGATCAACACTCTTGACACCAGCAGTCAGGGAATCAAAAGATAAATTGCATTAGAAAAACCTGTTGTCAGGGACCTCTCCAGAGTGCTAAAGAGCAACAATGTCAGTCTAGAGACTAATGTGTGTCTGATCCAGGCCATGATCTTTGCAATTGCTTTCCTTGCCTCAGAGAGCTGGACAAAGAATAAAGATGATAGAAGTACTGCTGCCTTTGAGCTGTAGTGTGAGAGAAGAGTATTGAATATACCATAGTCTGCCAAGAGAACAAACAGGTCTGTTCTGGATATGGTAAAACCAAATTGCTCCTTGGAGGCAAGGAATAATTTATGAAGCTCCAGTTCATATACTTTGAGCATATGAGCAGGATGGACCAGCTGTTGGAGAAGAATATTATGTTGGGAAGTGTGGAGGGACAGCGCAGGAGAGGAAGACCCCAGAGGATATGGATTGCCACAGTAACTGAGGTAATAGGGGTAGGTGAGTTGGAGACAGATTGACTCAGAATGGGGTCACTGAGTCACAGGCAATTTGAGGGCACCAAACAATAACAACAACTTAGTAACTGCTAATACTTACTAAGATCTTAACTTCTAATTTAAAGTCATTTCAATTTTGACACCTCCTTGCATACCTGTTAGTAAGCTGTTAGTTCTTATTTCCAAATTTAGGGAGCACTAGTGGCCTAATGGCAAGGAGCTGCACTGCAATCCCTAAGGCACACAGTTCAAGGCCACAAGCTCACTTTCCAGTCAGTCCTTTTCCTGTCAGAACCTCCAGTCCATCCCAGTAGCATCGGCTGATTCCAGTTTGCTGTCTTGCCAGCCACTCAAAGAACCAGCTTTGTCATACTCAGAGAAACCAGTGCCCTGGTAGTGCTCCGTCTTCAGAGGTCTGGATCCCAGTTCCTAGGACCCCCTCCATTATGGCTAGATCTCAAACCAGCTAAGCAGTCCCCTCACCTCAGCGCTGCAGCTCTGTGGGGTCCCCTGATGCACATTTATACTTAATTGCTGTTGAGTCAATTTCAACTTACAGAAACTCTGTCAGAATAGAATGACTCCACTGGGTTCCTAAGGCTTTGAATCTTTACAGAAGCAGAATGTCATAGCTTTCTCTCAGGGAGCCACTGGAAGATTAGAACCTTTGATCTTTGGTTGGTGGGCAAGTGTTAACTACTGGGCCATCGGGGTTCCTTCTAAGTTTTATTCATTTCCATCTCTTCCCTTTGCTCCTTCAACCTTCGCAGTAGCAGCTACTCCCTGAGGTCACAGCCTCTGTGGCACATTCTGCCTTTTTAGTTCTTCAGGACTTACTTAATTTTTCTATTAGATTATCTGGGTTAAAATAACTGCTATGGTGTGGCCACAAAAGAAGCCACCCAAACTTTTCTGTCCAGCAGAAGTGTAGCTACAAAGCCAAAGGTCAGGGAGTGAATTTGGAAGCTGAGGCCCAGAGCTGCTTCCCCTCAGCCTCTGCCTGCTCACTGCCAGGAGGAGGCCCCTGCCTGCCTTTGCCCAAAAGCCTTTGAGCAGAGTGTCTTGGCTAAAGAGCCAATCTATCCCAGAGTGGTTCCCTGACTGAGGGAATTTGCCAGTGTGGGTGAACAAGGCCCACAGTGAGGCCAAGGCATCCCTCCAAAAGTGCTTTTCACTGTTACAAACTGATCAGATAGAGCAGCCTTGAGTCTTTCCAAGAGGGTTGTTTTTTAAAAAAATACAAATTACTTTCGCACAAGTGCAACTGATGAAATAGATTGGTGGGTATATTTATTTCCCTTGCCCTTCCTGTGTGCTGTAGGGGTGAGCACCAGCCATTCAGCCAAATGAGCATCTCAAGGCCAGCTAGTAAAGGCCTACAGACGGCCCTCCGCAGCTGCAGCAGTCACCCTGGGACTCGGCTACTGTTTCATCACACTTTGGTTGTCCTTGAGTTGATGAGAACGAGATGGAGCCAGACAACGAGGGCCTGGGCCAGGGCAACTCAGCTTCTACGCATGAAAGTGGCTCAAATGGGAGTGAAAGAT
>NW_006399767.1:10164579-10193348 GCF_000299155.1 Elephantulus edwardii | reverse complement strand
AGAGAGAAAGCTCTCTGACGTTCACAGGAACATCGATGCTCATGTTCTGAATTTGCTCTTTCATCTGAAAACAGTTAGCTTCCACAGCATAGATTAGGTTTTGGCATCTGAAGCCAAACTTGAGGCCAGACTTGGCTCCCCCTTGGCTCTTTCTGAACTTCAGAGGTTTGCCAGGTCTCTGGGATCTGATAAGATGGGATCAGCAGAAATCCAAGGAGACACGAGCGGGGGGCCTAACCTTTGTTCCCTTTCAGGCCATCCCGCCTCTGAGCCCCACTTCCTCCGAGTGAACCACGCAGTAAACTGCATCCAGGATGAGGTTTGGCTTTGTCAATTGGGGCTGCAAAGAACTGAAGGAATCATTGCATGAAGCACAGGACCAGGGACATCTATTAGTGTAACTTATTCAACAAATTATTTATTTGGTCAATAACTAAAACAGTTACTGTGTGGATGTTGCTGTTGTTATGTGTGGCCAAGTTGGATTCATAGCTGAACCTTCAGTGTGTTTTCAGATGCTGGAAACTGCATGAGAGGGGGCTGCCCAGCTCTCTCTGTCAGAGAAGCTGGTGACATTGAACCACCTGCCTTTGCATTGACAATGCAACTCCACACCCACTAGGTTAGCAGTCAGTAAATACTGAATAAGAAAGAAGGGAATAAAACAGAGGGAGGAATGAATAGAATCCATATCTTTCTTTTTAGAAAAACGAATTCCAAAAAGATGAAATCATTTGCCCTATAAACCACTCCTAGTTGGTGACAGATACAGGAGTGGAACCTGATGGCTTCTGGAATGAGTCTTTGTCCTTCCTTCATAACACTCTAATTTGTTGTTGTTGTTAGTCTTTCTGAGTGACTTGCAACTCATAACGACCCTATGTACAACAATTCCAAATCTTGCTCTATCCTGAGCCAACTTCATCATCTCTGACACACTTACCCCCATCTCATCTAGGCCAACATGCCCAAAGGATGTCAGATGGAGCTTCAAAATCCTAGCTTCCAAACAGCAGCCTGGTTTCATCCTCTCTAGGATTGACCTATTTGTTTTCTTTGTGGTGCCTGGTATGTTCAGTACTCTTCTCCATCACCACAACTCAAAGGCATCAATTCTTCTGGATCGTCAGTCATTGTCCAGCTCTCTGATTCATAGCAAGTAATTGCAAAGACCATGGTCATTGCAAAGGTCAGGCTTAAACTGAGATTTTATTATCCCCAATGATATCATGTGCTCTTCAGGAAAAGGAGAACCAAAGAGGCTTATTGAGGGTAGGGAGGAGCAGAGAGGAGAAAAATAGCGCAGTAAGAGTAACTTCAAAGGCACATAGTGTGACTGGGCCCACAAATGGCCACTGAATTGGCCCCTAACTTAGAGGGTCTTCATAATAAATAGACTATATTTGCCCACTGAGAAAAGCATGCACGCTCACTCCCAGTTTTCAGCTCTGACTGAGATCTGTGGGGGGCTCAATGCACACAAAGCTGAAGAGTTTCAATACAAGCTTGTGGGTGTTCTGGTTTGAGCAAAGCCTGTGTTGCTAGTCTGGGAGGACTTGAGCTAAAAATGGCTAGTGTTTACTCCCTCCTTCAGCCTTGCAAGCCCTCTCTTGGCAGAGCCTAACAAGGTATAGTTAGCGGGCAGAGCAGAGCTGCGATTTACACTCTCACAGGGGTGTAGCATATTAGTGCTGCTATCCCAAAGCCTTCCAGGTTTTGGGAGTTCAAAGCCACCAAGTGAGAAACACCACTTCTTCTATCGGAGAAACATGGGCAATATCCTTCCTTTATCATTTACAGCTTCAGAAACCCAATGGGGAGTCACTACGAGTAGGAATGACTCGAGGCCAGAATCACAAAGCCACAAACCAAAGGGCAGTTGTTATTGTTGTTGTTGTTAGGTGCCATTAAGTTAACTATGACTAACCATGACCCTATGGGCAACTGATTGAAACCTTGCCCTGTCCTGAGTCATCCTCTTTGAAATAAGAAATGATAGATATATAGGCTTCTCAGTGAAATTTAGAGAAGACTGGCCAACATCAAGACACATGTTATATAATCAAATGACCAGTCAATGAGGATTTATTATAGGGTTACCATGTACCCACTACCATGATTGGAGAACTAGACATTAGTTGCTTTTGCTTAGATCTATTTTATCATATTCTAGCAAACTCTGGTAGCTTAATGTGTAAGGAGTTGCACAGCCAACCCAAAGGCCAGCAGTTCTAATCTACCAGCTGCTCCATAGGAGAAAGATGGACAATCTTTTCCCATGTGATTAATCATCTCTGAAAGCTTGCTGAAGGGTCTGAAAACCTGCTGGAGGGTCAGCTATGAGTTGGTTCTGACTTGATAGTACACAACACAATATTGTATCATCTTTTTCTGACAATAAACTCTATAACCAGTAACTAGTTGCCATCAAGTTGACTGTGGCCCATGACAAGTCGATGTATCCGAACAGAATTGTGCTCCAGAAGGTTTTCTGTGGGTATTTTTCACAGGCTTTTCTTCTGATAAGTGGGCTTGAACCTCCAAACTTGTAGTTAGCACCCAAGTGGATTAACTGCTTTTACTACCCAAGGACTTGTGGCAAAAGCAGACCACTGTCTATCTATTTCACTGTCGTGAAATACCATAGGCAGGTAGAGGGTAAGACAATGATGTGAAAGGAAGTGTTAGCTTATTGAGCTTAGTCAACAATGATGTTGTCCCAGATGAGAAGAATGAGTATAGCTGTTCTGTGTTTCCCCAGAAAAACCAGTGAGCAGCAAAGAGCCTCCATACAGGGAAAGCTCAATGCAGGAAAAGCTGTTGGAATAATCAGAGCTTACAGAACAGAACAGGACAAGACAGAACAGGACAAGGCCACTCACTCATTGGGCAGAGGGTTCCCAGTCAATGGCACTCACATAGTACAATCAAACTGCCTCTGAAAACCCACTGGAGTGTCAGCTATGGGTTGGTTCCGACTCAATGGAATAAAACAACAACATGCCTGTTTTGTAGCTAAGAATCTGAAGATCAGAAAAGTGATACAACCAGCAAGTTGGAGAGGCTGAGCTTGGACCCTAGTCCATCTGACTTCAGAGCTTGGGTCTGTGGCCATCACCTTGGACTTGGCCCATGCATGTGAGTGAGCCGTGGTGGAGTTGTGTCTGGTGAGCACCTGTGGGCCAATGCTTACCTTGACCACGTGGAGCTTGGGCAACAGATTGCAGTCTGCCAGTGTTAGCTCATCCCCATCCAGGAACTTTCGACGGGACCCCTTTTCATCATCATCACAGGTATTGGCGTCTATCTCCTCTGGCAAAGGGGTGTTCAGATAGTCATCCAGTTTCTTCAGGGCCTTGGTCAGGCCTCTCTCAAGGGCTGGCAGGGAAGAGCAAAATACGTATCTTTAAGCAAACTCCTTGCCCCTGGATATGATCACAAGGTCTTTAGAATAGGTAGAACATCCTGCTCTGTCCCCTCCTGGCGCTGCCAGTCCCCCACCCCATGTTACAATAGCAGCCACTAACATTCCACTGTACAAATGGGTTAAATAGCTTGGAAAAAAAGAGAAAAACCAAATGATAAGTAGTATCTACTAACTGTTCGAAAATATAAAAATAAAACAGGCTGGCGAGCTCTGGTGGACTAGTGGCAAGAAGGTGCACTGCAGTTCCAGTGGTGGGCGGTTCAAATCCACCAGATGCTTTGTGCGAGAAGGAGGAACAATCTCCTCCTGAACCAGTCAAATCTGATTTGATGGTACACACGCACAAATGATAATAATAATAATAATAATATTTCTAAAAAACCCAACAAGTTATATATTAAAGACTTAATAGGTTTCTTCCCACTGGGTAAAAACAGTCAGGTTTCATTTCTTTGTTTTGATTTACTTTATCAATATTTTGCTAATATTGCTACAATAAACCTATATACTAATTTAGTGTATTTGTCAAATAAGTAATATATTTATGACAGTAAATAAATAACTAACTGTGTCATAGAACAAGGGAGCTTAGTAGGTAAGGAGCTGAGCTGCCAACCCAATGGCAGGTGGTTCGAATCCTATAGTTCCTCCATCCAGTTCACAGCCTCTGAAAACCCACTGGTAGATGAGCTGAGTCAGTTCTGACTTGATGGCACATAACAATAGCAACAGTCCTAGAACAGAGGCATGTCTGGGTTTTGAGAGAGCACTGATGAAGTCCTGCAAGTCAACCCCAGAAGCCAAGAAGGGGCAGACATGACTTCAGGGAAGAAACATCATAGGAAAGCATCTACCTGTTGTATGTTACCCAGAGTATCATGGTAGCAGGGAGGTGTGTTGGGGCTCAAGATAAGGAAACTAACAAAACCCTAATCCTGTTGTTATTGAATTGATTCTGACTTAAGGTACTCTGGAGGGAGGAGTAGAAACACTTCATGGAGTTTTTAAGACTGTAAACCTTTGGAAAACCAGACTGCTACATCTTTCTCCATGGGTTCTGATTGCTGACCTTCCAGCTAACAGCCAAGTGCACGATAATAGTTGTCAGCAGGCCTCCCGCAATACAGGAAAGAGCTGTCCAGAGTGGAAGAGCTAGAACATTAGAGAGAGGGATGCTGCATGGAAACCTAGCATGGATACAGCTTGGTGGATGGACACTTAAAGTAACAGAATGGAGCAGAAGATCTTGACAGTGTTGCCCCAATATTAATTACTCAAAGGTATTTAGACATAGCACAAAATACTTAAAACAACCATCCTGTTAAGTCTCTATCATTGAAAGTCATCTCTCTTGGAATCTCAGTCCATTCTAGTCATTGAATGTTAACCAAGATACTTTCCACCCGTATTCAGGGGGCAGACATGCAGGAGAAGGCTGACTGGGCCATTAGCCACTGCACCCCTGACTCTAACCCCATTCCCCGTGACTGTTTTTACAGATTCTGGTTTAGATGTAACACATGGATAATAAGAGTCATTCCTGATGTTAATTCTAACAGATACAAGGGGGCTGGTGCCTTCTGGAGAAAGAGCCAAAAGAATGGAACTCTGGTTCAGATTTTCTCAAATGTGCTTTCTGTGAGCCCTCCTCATGTACCCTGTCTCTGCCTCTCCATATAAGGCATTCTGTTTGAGACAGTGGACTAACACTAGCTAACATTAGCCCAAGATAGATCAATTGAGCACTTACTGGAATGTTTGAAAACTGGCTGGAGATTGAACATAGTTTCTCAATGCTTCCTTTTCCCTGGTGTAGCACTGAACATATGCTTCATCAACTGCTTTGTGTTTCCAGTTTGAGAGAACAGAGTGTGTCTGGCTGGGAACATGCTTCTTTTCCCCTGAGGAATTGTCTAGACTTCTCTATGGGATGGCAAGTCTATTCAAGGGCAATGGAAGGGCCTGGGCACTAAACAATACTTATTAGGCTCTTTATGCTGAAGCGCTTATGATTTGAGCTTGTTTTACCCCCTCAAATCCCTAGCACCTTTCAATTTTGGAGCTCAGGGCAAAAATTTGGCCAGCCAACATCATCCAAGGGAAAGAGGCCTCTGATAGGAAACAAAGTTTTGAGAGAATTCTTTGTATTCTCAGGGATTTGAGAAGGGTGTTTTATAAGTCTATGTCCCAGACACATAGTCTCTGCAGACGTATCTTGAAATGTGACAATAAGGTCTAGGTAGCCTCTGAAGCTCCTTGGATAGATGTCACTGCTAGGCATCATCAAGTCAGAGCTGACTCATAGTTGACCCTGCAGTGGGATTTTAGAGACAGTAAATCACACAGGAAGAGACTGTCCATCTTTCTTCTTCGAAGCAGCTAGAACATCTAAACTGTGTGCCTTTGGGTGGCAGGCCAACTGCCTGGCCACCAGAGCTTGGGTAGGACATCTTCCTTGGCTAGATTCTTCTGAGGAAATTTCAATTATCTGTCTTCCATCTCATCCTTGAGATGGAAAGGTAACAGTTAGCAATGGACACAATTGCTGCCTTATGTCATGACTGTGAGGTGCTCTATCAGGCTAAGGCAGCAGGGGTATCGATATCATCGCTCGTCTTTGTGTATTTTTTTAAAATCAGAAATATGTAGAGTGGCGCTGGTGATCATAATGATAAAGAGAATTGGTGAGATGAGGCTGGGAAGTGTGCCTGTGCTCAGTAGAAGGCAGTGTTATTTTACAAAATTAAAAAATAAAAGTGCTAATAAATCATGATAAATGGGAAATGATTGAAGTGGCCAAGGTTTTCATCTTACCTGCACCCACAATCAATGCCCATGGAAGCAACTCTCAATAAATCAGAATCAGCTGGCATTCGCATTGGGCAATTCTGCTGCAACAGACCTCTTTATAGAGGCTACAAAGCGAAGATGTCACATCAAGGACCAAGGTGTGTTTGGCCCATGCTAGGGCCTCATATGCTTTCAATCACCTCATATACTTGTGAAAGATGTACCATGAATAAGAATTTACAACAATCACTGCATTTGAATTATAGCATTGGCAAAGAATAGTGAATACACCATGGACTGCCAGAAGAACAAACAAACCTTCCTTGAAAGAAGTACAATTAGAACGCTCCTTGAAAGTGAGATAGGTAAGACTTTCTCTTACTTACTTTGGACCTGTTATCAGGAGTGTTGTCATTTTATATTAAGTAGAGGTGTCATTTAAAAAAGGAAGGACCACATTGATGTGGTTGACAGAGGGCTGCAGTAATGGGCTCACACTAAACAAGGATTATAAGAAGAGTGCAGGATGGGGTAGTATTTCATTCTGTTGTCACATTGACTTGCTGTCTCCAAAAAACAGCAACATATAACAGGGCAGGGAAAAGGGCTAAGTAGCCTGCTTGAATCTTGACCCTGCCTGAAGTGGATTCCCTTGAGGAAGCTTAAACCTCCATGCCTTCTAATGCCCTAACCCTAATTGTTTCATCCCTTTTTTGTACAGATTGTATAGATTTCAGACCCCCAAAATCTCTGCTATATCTCTGATTCTTCCACTTACAAGTTATGCTCCACAACTTCACTGAGTTTCATTTTATTTTCTCATCTCAACAAGCAACAACAGGAGGGAAAGAGGAGTCTTCATAAAGAGCCTCTGGGCAGTGCATTGTTAATCAAAATGTTGAGTGTCTGAGTCCACCAGAGAGGCCTCAGAGGAAAGGCCTGGTGATCAACTTCCTGGGAAAAATTGGCAACTGAAAACTCTTCAGACACACATACGTTGTGAGTTCGAACCATCTCTATGGTAACTAAACCAGTTGACTCTTATGACGTCTCTGTGGGAATTAGCTCAGATCATGCAGAGAAAGTGACTAATACAATGTCTGGTCCATCCTAAGGCAGCAATTAAGGCAGCTTCTGTTTTTGGATTGAGTGGTCATCCCATTCTTTGTTCCTCAATTCACACTTTTGTCCACGTACAATTGATCCTTGATTGACTTCCATTAATTTGGAAGCTCATGGCTCCACAAATATACAGATATTTTTAAATGTCCTATAATGTTGGTTGAATTTGTATCAAGAGTTCATTTCTACAGTAAGTTGCATACTGCAACAAAAAGTAGTTTCTGGTGGTTCCCATACATTTTTCATTGTGCTTAATGAAATACTGTAAACCTTCAATAACACCATGTTGTTGTTGATAAGGGTCATCAAGTCAACTACAGCTCATAGCAAACCTGTGAAAAATGGATCCAAACCTTGAGCTATCTTGTACCATTCTTATGTTCTCTGCTATCCTTAAGCCTATTGTTACAGCCACTGCGTCAGTCTATCTTTCTTTCATTGACTCTCTACTTTTCCCAGTGTGTGATCATTTTCCCAAGAACTGGTGACTCCTGACCAGATGCCCAAAACAAAGTATGTATTTTCACCATCCTTGCTTCTAAGAAGCACCTGGTTGCTCTTCTGCCAAGACACATTTGTTCTCTTGGCAATTACATAATATATTCAATACTCATCGCCAACACCACAATTCAAAGACATCAAATTTTTGTGAGTCTTCCTTATTCATTGTCCAACTTTCATGCAGATAAGAAACAATTGGAAATACCACGGCTTAGGTCAGTTCTTTAAACTGATATCATTGCCCTTTAGAGCTTTGGAGCAGTCTTTGAGAGTTGATTTTCCCCATGCAGCACATCTTTTGATGATTTCTTGACAGCTGCTATGATGTATGCAATTAGAGATGAAATAAAATAAAATCTTTGACAACTTTAGTCTTTACTCCGTCTATCATAGTGTTGCCTACTGGTCCAATGGTAAGGATTTTTGTTTTCTTGTTGTTGAAGTATAATACACATTGACATGTATAATCTTTGATCTAGTCATCTGTTAGTTTGCTCTACTGTGGTGGCTTAAGTGGTACTGTTGAAAGGAGGGATAAGTCCTTGGAGAAAGACATCATGCTTGGGAGGGTGGAGGGACAAGACAAGAGAGGAAGACCCTCAAAAAAAAAAGAGAGGAAGGCCCTCAATGAGATGGATTGGCTCAGTGACCGGGGTAATGGAGGCGGGCGTGTCAGAGACAATGAGGTTGGCTCAGGATTGAGCTGAATTCAGAGCCATTGTACACAGGGTCTCTATGAATCATAAGCACCTAGATGGCACAGCAAAACAACAACAAACAGTACTGAGATACTAGAAGCTATATCACCAGTATTTGAATTATTATGTCCACTTAAGTGACAGGTTTCAGACAGAACTTCCAGACTAAAAAGCAGGATTGGCCATCTACTAGATTGGCCATCTACTAGTAAAAACTTTGAAAACTCTTAAATAACATTGAGGTAATACCTTAGGACCCATAAATAAATTATGAGTAATGCAAAAGCAGATAAGGGTCACAGTATTATAAAAAGAAATTCATTTGCTTTATATGGACCATTGATTGAAGCCTATAGCTGTGTTTGCCCACCGTTTCAAGATAAATTAACTCAGCATTAAAGAGCAAGACAAGGAAAAGGAGAGGAGATTTGTGAAATTGTTACTGCCACTATACCAGCAGGTGTGGAAATGTATGCTTTGTTGCCAAGTACCTTTTCCCATCTTGTATTAAATGCAGCTTTTATTTAGGTACAGTATATAAGAAATATAACATATGAAGTATTTTAATCAATTGTTTATGTTAATAAAACTTCTTATGAGTAGTTAAGTTTTGAGTAAGTCAAAGTTATATGTGTAATTTGTTTACTATGGGGATCAGAGGATTGGTGCCCCTAACCACCCCCTTGTTCAAGGATCAAGTGTATCTCTGAAAATCCCAAGGGGTGGCAGAGAAAAAAAGCACATAAAAAGAATTATTGCTGCCCTTAGAGGGAGGAATCAATAACCAGAGCTTGGTTTATCTTATTCTTTAATGCACAGTCACAGCCCTGTCCCCTGAGATCCCTTGGGATCCTTCTTGTTAATGAGTTGTGTTGAAGAACACAGCCGGATGTGTGCCAATGCACGGCCCTGCTATCACAGCACAGAAGCCAGCACCAACACATCTCTGCCTGTTTGTCTCCCTGCCAACTCATTCCTCTGGCCCCGGCTCAACCTAGCAATCATAGATGTTAATTATCTCTTTTGGCTGACAGCACTGAGATCATGACATAGTTTACAGTGAACTTTTGGCTCTGGTAAGAGTAAGGGGGCTGTGAAAGAGACTGCAGTGACCAGAAGATGTGGAAACTATCAGAACGGGCTGCCCAGATTGCTTCAGTCTTTTCATTGCTTCTAGGAGACTTTCTCTAAATAGCAAGCAAGACTGGGGAACCTTCAGCCCACAGCAAGCCAGCCTAGAGCTGGGGCACTCCAGGACTGCTTATTGTATCCCAGGGACTTGATGGTTACCCAGACCTTTAACTGCTTTTTCTCCCTCCCCACCCCCTACCCCATGAAGATTTATTCTATACCACACACAAATGCACTGGGTAAAATATGTGATGAGGAAACAAGGGGAATAGTTCATAAATATTCTCAGCCATATGCAAACAATCTCAAATTTATTTTTCTCTTTTTTAAAGAAGGGGGGGAATCCACCCATTCCTTGATCACTTCCAGATTCATTGAGGTTGATATTACATAAGACCCAATATTGTTTTCTCATCGTAGAGAAATAATGACTTGGAAACGGCAATTTGAGCTAAGAAAATAATATACTTTTAACCAGGGAAGGGAGTCTGAATGGTGACCCAGGAGCCAAGACTCCAACCAGCCTCCAGAAAGCTCTTGCAGGAATAGATCAGCCCTGGCCTGCCTGGATGCTGCGTACGGCTTGCTGTTGTTAGGTGCCGTTGAGTTGCTTGTGATTTATAGCAATCCTATGTACAACACCTCTGAACCCTGGTCTATCCCGAGTCAACTTTATTGTCTCTGATACACCTACCCCCGTTACCCCTGTTACTGAGTTAATTCATCTCGTCCAGGGCCCTCCTCTCTTGTGCTGTCCCTCCACCCTCCCAAGCATGATGTCCCTCTCCAAGGACTGGTCCCTCCTTGTAACATGCCCAGAGTATGTGAGACAGAACTTCAGAATCCTTTCCTCCAAGGAGCAGGCTGGTTTCACCCTCTCCAGGATCTATTGTGGAACAAATGGCCCTGTAGGTACTTGTCCTCCTTTGCAAAGGTGCCTTGGAAAGGAGCAGGTATCAAAAGAGTCTCGGGAAGGACCAAGATAGCCCTGTCGGTTGCTGAAATAATTTTCTCACACGTTTGTTTTTTTTTCCTGGCATGTAAACATAGGACCACCTCTGACCAATATCTGCAGCATGGAATGGTATCTATTCAGATCTCTTTTGTAGAAGGAGATGGTGGCTACTTGGTTGATCTTGGTCAACCATCCTTTATTGTACCATGGCTTTTCTCTTGCTCTTGCCTATTGGTGATAACCACCACAGAAATCGACCCATCCAATCAGCCCTGGCCTGCCTGGATGCTGCCAATGGCTTGTTGTTGTTGTTACGTGCCGTTGGGCCTGGGATACTTATACCACCTGTCATTTAAATGCACAATGAATCTGATCAGATCAAAATTATTCTTTTTTCCTTTTAATAGAAAAAGAGGAACTGTCTTGCCTAAGACACATACATTTGTGGATGCGCATGTGCGCTCACACGCGCACGCGTACGCGCGCACACACACACACACACACACACACTCAGTGATGAGATCTTGCTTTGTTTTTCACTGCTACAGTCTTCCACAGGAACACCTACCCTTAGGTAGTTGGAAAAGACTTTCATTTAGTCCATTCTGTTATTACAAACTAGTCCATTGCAATAACCTAAACAGTCTCTTCACAGAATGCTCCATCTCTTTTGCATACAAATGCTCAGCTGCTCAGAAAGCCTGCTCTTCTCTCCCTTTCTGGATCTTCCCCATGAAGACAATGTATGAGGGGTGGAGAGGGAAGGGCAGCATGCACTCTGGTGACCTCATGGCCCTGTGATTGAGGCTGGGCCCTCTGGATAGACACGCATAGATCCCAAGTTCCCAGATCTATCGGATGGAATGCTTTGAGAGAGTCAACACAGGTTCCATGTCTCTTCTCAGTCACGTGATGCCTTCCACAGCAGCCTCAAGATGTTAACTGTGGAATGGAGATGCAGAAAGGGTGCTGTTCAAGAGGCAGTCCAAGCCCCTATGCCAGCCTTCCTGACACACCACTCCAACTCTCCCGTCTCTTTTCTCCTTTACGTCCAAATCCTCTCTGAGCCAGAAGAGTGTCCCACTTTATTTCCCTGGTCAAACAATCCACTGACGAACAATAGCAAGTGGCCTGAAGCAGCCAAGTGGAAAGACATTCTCCTCTACATTCTGGGGGGACTCTGAGTCAAGACCTTCAGGCTAAAAAAAAAAGGTGCTAAAAATATTCTAAACCATTTAGAATATTTTAAGATTAAAGCTTGGTTTTCAAGGCTCCTAACTCCCTTGCTCAAAGTTCTATTTTGATTATTATAAGTTGAATATTTAGTTTGTTTCCTCGTCTAGAATTTCAGGTTGATAAAATCAACAGATTACAAAAAAGTTCAGGTGTGATTTGGGGTCCATTACATTCTCTTGGCAAGGTGCAAAGATGCTTGCACTTTGCTGGCATTTGTCACTTTCAATACATGAGATGGGAACGTGAGAACAAAAAAAAAAAAGACAGACATTTATTTTTGCCCTGAGTTTGTTATTTTGGAAGAAGAATCTTTTCTTTCCTAGTCATGGGAGAGAGAGAGAAAGTGAGAGAGGTCAAATTGCTCTATGCAAGATGTCCAATGAAGATACCACCTGGACAGCAACCGAATTGAGAGAGACTGGTGGGCTAGAGAGGCTGCATAGGCTGGGTGGGCCAATAGAGAGGCTGCATAGGTGGGCGGGCCAATAGTGAGGCTGTATAGACCTGGTGGGCCAATATGGAGATGCTGTCAGGAAGAGTGGGAAAAAGATTCTGTAGGGCTTTTTAGCAACTCAGGTTTATTTTGAACAGTATACTATCTTCTTTATCATTCCTTTTATCCCAAGAATCTTGGCAAAGATATGCATTGATATTTTATGGTTTTATAAGTCACAATGTCAATATTTTTGTCTATTGCAAAAAAATCCTTAAAGAGTGGAGAGATCAAGAGTTGCGGATGAGTTACAAGCATGTGCATGATCAATCCCAGGCAAAATTAGGGAGCACGTGGACGTTTGGGTTTGTTCCGTCTGCTTTAGAGTCATGCTTCCGGAACATACACCATGTAAGGAGTGGCTGATGTCCATGTGCTCTGAAAGGCACACGGAGGCAGCAAAGTTCTAGAAGATGAGGACAGAGCTTTCTTTCAGGTTTGGGTCCTCTGACTATGTTAGCAGGTCACTAATGGAGCTCTGGTCGTCCAATGGTAAGCTGCATTGCAGTCCCAAAGGTTTGAATCCACCAGCTGCTCCATGGAGAAAGATGGCCAGTCTCTTCCCATGTGCTTTACTGCTTCTGATAACCTGCTGGAAAGTCAGCTATGAGTCAGTTCTGACTTGATGGCATGCAACAAGTGTCATCAGAAGGAGCCCTGATGCCACACTGGTTTAGCAATCCACTGTCAGCTAAAAGTTAATGATTCTAATCTGTCAGCCACTCTGGAGGAGTGAGATGCAGCAGTCTGCTTTTGTAATAACTGTTTGTTGCTGCTGCTGTCTACATTGAGTTGCAACTGACCCATAGCTGACCCTCCGGCAGCTTTTCAGAGGCAGTTTTAAATACACAGGAGAAGGT
Source organism: Elephantulus edwardii (assembly GCF_000299155.1). NCBI lineage: Eukaryota > Metazoa > Chordata > Mammalia > Macroscelidea > Macroscelididae > Elephantulus > Elephantulus edwardii. The sequence goes on along the minus strand of NW_006399767.1, from coordinate 10,180,135 downwards.
TGCCCATATTTCTCCCATGGAGCAACTGTTGGATTTGAACTGCATGTCTTGAGGATTGTAGCACAGCTCCTTGCCACTAGGTCACCAGAGCTTGAAATCTTTACTGGGCAGTTCTACTCTGTCCTATATAAACGCTATGAGTCTAAATCAACTCTGTGGCAGTGAGTTTAGTGCTATGAGGGTAGTGACAGAGAAATCTTGGGTCTGTGTGTCTGGGAGTCTTGAATCAGCCTCATTCTGTGGGCACAAGTGTAGGTGACTAGACTCTTAGCTCTGTTGTTCAAGAATAGGGCTGCATCCTGCCACTGGCTGTGGTTGACAAAGCATCTGCCACAGTGTCTGTCACCTTTGCCACTTCCACATTGACTCTGCCTAGCTATGAGTTTGCTAGAGTGTGGTGGATTGTATGTTGCCATGGTGCTGAAATTGTGCTGGCAGTATTTCAAATGCCAGCTGCACAGTGGACAGGTTTCAGCAGACCTTCCAATTTGGGAAGATATACCTAGCTATCTACTTTGAAAAAAATTTTCAAAGGAAAAACTATGCTTCACAAGAGAATACTGTCCTATGTATTGCTTAATGATTAGTCCACTAGGTTGGAATTCATTAAAAATACACAGTGGCTACCACATTGGGGTCAATGAAGCATATCCACGATTGTACAGATGGGGCAGGACTGGGGCGATGCTCCATTCTGGTGTATATGGAGTTACCATGAGTCAGAGGAAAAGTGATGACAGCCAAAAACAGTGTCTGAGACAGAGTGACACTTTGAAAAAAGCAGCAGTTTCTTACTGTTGTGGTTATAGAATTTAGGCTTATGATAAAATGGGAGAGGAGGGACTAAGGGGAAAGAGAGATGACCTCATGGCAGTTCAGTGTCTGAAGGGAAGCTTCTCTGAGCATCCTAGAAGTTTAAGGAGCATCCCAGAGAGCTCCTAACATGTCTCATAACAGGCTAGTGATCCCAAAATCACCTGGAATCATTTCCTTGGCTTTGACATTGCTCTCTCCAGGCTGTGTGGGTCTGTTGAACGTTCTTGGTGTGATATTTTGAAGGAGTCATACCCATGTTCAGCATGAGAACAAGAACACTAGAACTGGCCTCTCACCCAGAGTGGAAGATGTTGTCAAATTGGCCCTGGCCATAAGGACTCAGGGGATCACAAGCAGGAAGTAATCCCCAAGCTTCTGTTCTAGGCACTGATGACAACAGGAAAGGTGGAAAGACAAACAGTGGTTTATTAGAAAGTAAAATGCAACATCCACTTCCAGAGATTGTTTGCTCCAGCCAAGATGAGAGGGTGAATTAAATGGTCAACTCCCATGTTTCTTCCCAGGAAAACTCAACTCAGCCCATTGCTGTGTAACTGACTCATAGTTTCCAAAGCTGTACATCACATGGGAAGGATTGCCCACCTTTTTCCCTCCAAGTCTTTGATGGATCCGAACCTCTAGGGAGACGTCACCACTGGGTTAACAGAACAATTTGCTATGGAATATGCCACCAGAGCTTAATAAATAATGCTTTACTTCAAGGACAAATGTACTTCAGTCATGGTGGATTAAGACATAGTTCATTGTGCAGATATCCTTATTTCCGTTTTGGTAGACGAGTATCAGTTGAGTGTACTCTGATATGTTTTCAAGGAATACAGGGACTTTTTTCTTTTTCAGAATAAATCATATTCTCATGACAGCTTTTTACCCTGGGCCCTATATGGGATATTTGTGCAGGAACTATCTTTTCTTATTTGGCTTCACAGATCGATCTTATATTTAGTCCATGTTCAGAACTACTGTACCTAGACCAAAACCAACTAACCAACACAAACCAAAACGATGCATTGAAAAGAAAAAAAGACAAGAAGAAGAACCCCTGGAAAGCATTTGTACGCAAAACATGAGTAAAATTTATAGTACAAATTCAGCAGGCTTTGCTGTATATACACACACATTCATACACATAAATATATAAACTCTGGTGGCTTAGTGGGAAGGAATTGTGCTGCCAAAGCAAACATACGTGGTTCAGATCCACCAGCTGCTCCATGGGAGAAAGGTAGGCAGTGTCTCTCGTGTGATGTATAGCCTGTATAAACCTACTGGAGGGTTAGCCAAGAGCTGTTTCTGACTGGTCATGGCATACCAACAACATAGATGATAGATAGATAGATAGATAGATAGATAGATAGATAGATAGATAGATAGATAATGGATAGACGTAGATAGGTATTATCTATCTACTAATAGATAGCTATTATCTATCTATCTATTTATCTATCTATCTATCTATCTATCATCTATCTATCTATCATCTATCTATCTGCTGTTGATATGTACTGTTGTGTACAGCAGCTGATGGATTTGAACTGTGCACATTTGGGTTGGCAGCACATGTGGGAGAAGGATGGGCAGTCTCCTCTCGTGTGATTAACAGCCTCTGAAAACCCACTAGAGGGTCAACTTTGGGTCAGTTCTGACTCTATGGTACATAACAACACACATATATGTAATACATACATACACACATACACACACAAACACACACACACATATGTATTTTTTATATCTAGAAAATGAAGGAAAATATGAGTAATATATACAACGCCAGAATCAGATGATTTTCCAAATCTTTTAAAACTCATAATCAATTTGAAGAGAAAGATTACTTTGAGTTTCCAGTGTAAGTTTCCTTCTGTATACACAATGTTTACTAGGTAGGCTCTCAAAACGTTTATTTATCAATAGGAGGAAGAGGAGAGAAAGCGTGGAGCTGAAGGGAGAAACTACAGAGAGTGGGAGGGAGGACAGGAAGGAGAGGAAAGGAAGCAGTGGGCACAGAGGGAGCTTTTCTGCAGGGCCCGGCCAGGACTTCAGCCGTGGGGTGGTGGCGACCCCTTCTGGCCTATCTCCTTCAGCAAAAGCCGCTGCTTTTTCCACAGTGGACACCAAGGTGTGTTTTCTATTAGGCTTTCCAGAAACTCATAAATGGTTGTAAAACCCATTGTGCTAATAGAAGGAACGACATAAATGCTGACTGAAGCTATTAATGTTGGTTGTAGTTTATGTAGCCGACTGAATCGGGCTGAAAACTGTGAGTTCTTTATGGTTGCTTTGTAACAGGTTATTTTTAAGTATCAGGCCATAGATTAGGTTAGATGCTGATGTTCCAGTGTTTTGAATGAGCTGTTCAGGAGAAAGTCTAACTTTCTCCATCATCTGTTTCAGCATTTAGACCCAGAGACTTTCCTTCTCAACTCTGTCTCCCTCCAAACACTGAAGCGGAAGAGATTTAACCAGAGTCTGCCTTGTTTCATCCTCAATTGACCACAGCTTTTATATCAATTAAATTCGTTAGTGTTGAGCTGGAACCAATTCATTACTGACCCTCCAGTGGGCTTTCAGAGGCTATATAAGTCACAGAGGAGAATGCCCATCTTCCTCCCTCTGACACAAGAACCCTTTGTAAATTTTAAACATGCAGCTACTAACCTAGAATTAGAACTTCAAAATACCCAAAGGTACCTTGGAAGAAAGGCCTGGTGATCGACTACTGAAAGATGGCGGCCATTGAAGACCACGCAGAGCAGTGCCCTATTGTAACACAGCGTGGAGCCACCACGATTCAGGATTCACTTGAGGGAAATTTGGTCTGGAGTTTGGCTTATTTATAAATTTAAAGGATGTGAATATGGTAGGTCACAATTCCATAAGGAGCTGTACCACCAACCTGAAGGCGGGTGGTTCGAATCTGTCAGATGCTCTGGGGGAAAAGATAAGCCATGTCCTTCTATGTGAGTTACTAACTCTGAAAACTAGAGGGTCTGCTATGAGACAGTTGAACTCGAGGGCACACAACAAATTTAAACACTTGTCTCCCATGAATAGCTTGGGAGTTGTTTCTGTTGCCCATCCTGTGCTTTATGCCAGTTTAGGGGTTCTTTGTTTCTTCTTTGGTTCCCTGGATCAGTATTCTACCGGTGAACCTGAGGACTGTTGAAGATATTAGTCGAAATGCACGTGATAAACATTCAATGAGTATTTATTAGTTTTTCAACTTGTTTGATCATGGCTTGTTCTTGTTTAAAAATTCAAAACCACATGCATTTTAAACAGTGAATGATATTGCTACTGTTAGATGCTGTTAGATTGACTTCCAGTCATAATTACATTATGAATGATAAATCTGAACCTTGAATCGTAGTATTTAGTAAGCAGTGTCAATATTGATGATGTCTATAAATCGTCCAGTGAGCTGAGGATCTGCACTCTGACATGTAACTAGTTTGGATGGTTGTTTAATATTGGGCACTGCAGTATCCTTATCTGTTAATGGCCATCACAGCATGGCACGCCCCTTAGAATAGTTGTTGTTAATGGTGAGATGGCACCTTTGGGGGCTCAAAACAATGTCTGGCATGCAATGAGTGGCTCTTATTTGCCATGCTTGATGATGATATTATTGCTGAGTTCATTTTGACTCATACCGATGCCATAGTACTGAACAGAGCTGAATGAGCTCACAGGGTTTTCGTTTTCCCTCCCTGGGGAAGCACATGCTTGGAGAAGGATAAAGTCAGTAAAAGAAGCGGAAAACACTGAAGGAGATGGATTGACACAGTGATTGCAACTGTGGACATAACCCACACAGTGGAAAATGTGAGGATAGCACAAGATTCAGGCAAGGTTTTTGTCTTATTTACACAGGGTCGCCATAAGTTACACAGCAGATGCAACAGACTCGAGCCCCAACTGCCTTTATACAAGCAGCTCACCATGTGTCTCTTCTGGGAACCGCCAACCTCTTAGCTAACCACTGACCCATCAGGATTCTGGGTGTGATCTTGCTGATTTGTTAGAACTAAAGCTACAAAAATAAATGAACAAATTAAGTTCTTAGAGTTCTAAGGGAGGAAAAAAAACAAAACAAAACAAAAAACCAGACTCTGGCCTCGCTTGATAAACATTGTGCTTAACTCACCCTCTGCCCTGAGAAAGTCACCTCAGATGAATTCTGCTGAGTCTTTTCTTGGGTTTCGTAAAGGTTGACATTGACGGTGAGAGTCGGCTGGTCCTTTCATTATGACTCCGCAGCCATAACCACAACCTTCCTGTGTAACCTTCCAAACAGTCATGACCAGGGTGACTTCAGAGGGTGAGATTGGTGGGGCTTAGGGGTGACTGGGGCTTAAGGGTGACAGATGTTTTGCAGCAGCACCACGACTACACCTAAACCTCTCTCCACAATGCTCAGAGCAGTGTCCTGGGAATCTATGCCAGATGCCCCCTCAGATGACAGTTTATAGGGAGAAGCAATGTTTTAACCGCACAGCTTCTGTTATAAGAGTTTTGCATCTTCCAAAGTTTGAAACGAAACTGTAGTAAATTTATTGGGAAATGTTCTACCTTGAGTTTTCTAAAATCTGGGTGTGGTAATGATTTTTATTTTAATCAGCCTCAAAAGATAATTCAAAGTAGTGTCTCTTTTCTAGTCGGGCTAGATCAGATACTTGCACCAAAGCAAAGAACAAAACTAAAAAGAAAAAAAAAGTAACCCAAGTTGAAAGTGAAGTCTATGCAAGGATCCTCCTTTATTACTAACAGAATCACATTTTTTTTCTTTTTCTTTCAAACTCAGAGGAAAATACTCATCTCTCTAGATTCCTGAATTTCAGAAAAGTTTGCTGTTGTTGTTACATGCCATCAAATCTAGTGCAACCCTATAAACAACAGATCTGAACCCTGTCCTGTTCTGTGCCGTCCTCATCACTCTTTTTTTTTTTTTTTTCACTTTTTAAGGTGTGCACTTTTATTCAACTGGTCTCAAGTCAGTGTACAGGTAAAGCCCTGGCTGCCTCCACATCTCAGCCACCCCAGGGAGACCAAAAGCCTTCCTATTTCTAGAGTTGAGGGAAAGGGCAAGGGCCCCAAAAAAGTAGGGCCACTACTGAAAAACAAAAACTAAAGAACAAGTATTAAGGGGGAAGATTTTTTTAAAAACTTGGTTAAGGTATAATTTACATAAAAGCAATGCTCCCTGCCACCCCTGTCCATGCGTGGACCTGGGTGAGGGACAGGGCTCTTCTGCTTAGGGGAAGGGAGAGGCTTCTGGAAAGGCAGGAGCTTCCTGTCACATTGCCATGTTGATTATTTGGAATGACTATTTAAAAAAAAGAACAATGTACAATCAAAGTCCTGGGCCACATTGGAGAACTGGGGGGATTCTTGCTCCACACCAACTGCTGTCACCCTCACCGTTCCAGTTTTTAAATCCTGAGTCAAGCGCCAAAAAAAAATTAAAAAATTTTAAAAAGAAACAAAAAAGTAACAAATCCATGCCAATTCTCATCCTTTGGTGTTTTTTTTTTTCTGCGCAAGTTAGGTTTTTTTATCAAGAAAGGGTGTAACACAACTAAACAGTCTGCCTAGAAGCATTTGCGGTGGACGATGGAGGGGCCAGACTTGTCGTACTCCTGCTTGCTGATCCACATCTGCTGGAAGGTGGGCAGGGGGGCCAGGATGGAGCCACCGATCCACACGGAGTATTTGCACTCAGGGGGAGCGATGATCTTGATCTTCATCGTGCTGGGGGCCAGCGCTGTGATCTCCTTCTGCATGCTGTCAGTGATGAATGGGTACATGGTGGTACCGCCAGACAGCACTGTGTTGGCATAGAGGTCCTTGCGGATGTCAACATCACACTTAATGATGGAGTTGAAGGTAGTTTCATGGATGCCACAAGACTCCATGTCGAGGAAGGAGGGCTGGAAGAGTGCCACGGGGCAGCTGAAACGCTCATTGCCGATGGTGATGACCTGCCCATCCGGCAGCTCGTAGCTATTCTCCAAGGAGGAAGAGGAAGCCGCTGTGGCCATCTCCTGCTCGAAGTCCAGGGCAACGTAACAGAGTTTCTCCTTGATGTCACGCACAATTTCCCGCTCAGCCGTGGTGGTGAAGCTGTAGCCTCACTTGGTGAGGATCTTCATGAGGTAGTCCATCAGGTCCCGGCCAGCCAGGTCCAGACGCAGGATGGCATGGGGGAGGGTGTACCCCTCATAGATGGGCACAGTGTGGGATGACCCCATCACCGGAATCCATCACAATGCCAGTGGTTCGGCCAGAGGCATACAGGGACAGCACGGCCTGGATGGCGACGTACATGGCAGGGGTGTTGAAGGTCTCAAACATGATCTGGGTCATCTTCTCCCGGTCAGCTTTGGGGTTCAGGGGGGCCTCCGTCAGCAGCAAAGGGTGTTCTTCGGGGGCCACACGCAGCTCGTTGTAGAAGGTGTGGTGCCAGGTCTTCTCCATGTCATCCCAGTTGGTGACAATGCCGTGCTCGATGGGGTACTTGAGGGTCAGGATGCCTCTCTTGCTCTGGGCTTCGTCCCCCACGTAGGAGTCCTTCTGGCCCATGCCCACCATCACGCCCTGGTGTTGAGGGCGCCCCACGATGGAGGGGAAGACAGCCCGGGGGGTGTCGTCACCCGCGAAGCCGGCCTTGCACATGCCGGAGCCATTGTCGACCACTAGCGCAGCGATGTCATCATCCATGGTGAGCTGGGGGTGGCGGGTGTGAACCGGCGGCGGTGACTATGCGAAGGGGCCTGTGCTCCGGGGCAGACGAGGTGTCGGCTGTCTCATCATTCTTTTTTTCTTCTTCTTTTTATGTGACTTGTGTCACTTTGGACTTTGTTTTATCTTATTTTCTTTTACTTGTTGTGTACCACCAAATTGGATCTGACTGGCACAGGAGGAGATTGGCCCTCCTTCTCCAGGAGAGCATCTATTGAATTTGAACCGCGCACCTTCAGGATTGCAGTAAAGCTTCTTGCCACTAGGCCACCAGAGCTCCCTCACTCTCATCATTCTTGACAACACCTGGGCCTGTTACTGCATAGATTGACTCAGAAAAGCTAGAGGAGGTCAAACTAAGTCACTTCTGGCCAATGAGATGTGAGAATTCATGGTTGGGTTTCTAGGAACAAAAAGATAGATGTAGCTTGCACTTGCTGGAACTTAGATGTAATGACTGGAGGTATGACAACCTTGCTGTGAGATGAAGATAACACTCACACACTAAACATGGGGAATCAGGACCTCTCAGAAGTCAGAATTTATGATTTCTTTAAATAGCTGCCCCCACCTGGAACTCTCTAGACTTCTTGCTATGTGAAAGGGGGTGGGAAGCCAGGTCCTATTAGAAGTAAATATTTTATAAACATTATTAAAACAGGACATAGCACATAGTAAATTGCTATATAGGTGTCTGGTAAGTTAAAGGAAATATTTGCTTTAGCCTCTGTAATCAAGTTTCTATTACATGCAAATATAATCTTTGCCAACGCACATAAGCATTGCCAATATTTCATTATGACATTATTATTAGTATAGCACCTTGCATAGTGCCTGAATGAGTGTTTGTTAGTAGAATGAATTACTTGATGGGATTTTAGAACATATGAGGGACCCTAAAACCATATGGCTCTATGTGCCTTTATCCACTTGTTTAACAGGTTTTATCACTTTGTGAGAGCTACATCAGTTCTCATTCTAAGGATAATGGTAGCACTTTGCTGATCTCTTGGAGACATTTGTTCGATCTGGACCTCACTCTAGCTAGGATCTCAGCTTCTACACCATCAGAGAGCAAAGAAGAACACAGGCTACTGCCAACTTGTGCCTGCCTCCCTGCCAGGTGACACAAATAGAACTGAGGTCCAGACAAAGTGCTGGATAAAACCTATCACTAATGTCTCCACAATGGGAACAAAAACCAGATAATCAGTGCAAATGCCAATAGGCATAAGGCCAACAGTGTTAGCGTGGACAGAAGTGGGCCTGAGATGTCACATGGTTTGGCGTTAGGCATGCCCATTCCCCTCAGGTATTCAGGACTGACAGGGCTCCTGGTGATAGGATCAGTGAGGGAACATAGTGCTGTTGTTTTTTGATGCGCCATCAAGCTGACTGCAACTCATAACTACCCTAGGAACCCTTATGAACCCTTTGGCTCTATCTTTAGCCAATCTCCCTGTCTCTGATACAACTGTCCATATTACTATAGTCACTGTGTCAATCCATCTCATCCAGGGACTTGTGCACTGACCCTCTACCCTTCCAAACATTATGTCCTTCTCCAAGGACTGGTCCCCCTGGCAACATGACCAAAGTATGTAAGATGGAGCTTCAAAATCCTTGCCTCCAAGGAGCAGGCATGGTTTGACCCTCTCCAGGACAGCCTTGTTTGTTCTCTTGGCAGTCCATAGTATATTTGATAGTCTTCTCCAGCACAACTCAAAGGAATCAATTCTTCTTCTGTCATCCTTAGTCATTGTCCAGCTCTCTGATGCACAGACCATGCCTGGATCAGGTGAACCTCTTAGTCTCTAGACTGATATCATTGCTCTTCAGCACTCTGGAGAGGTCTCTGACAGCAGACTTTCCTCATACAATTTGTCTTTTGATTTCCTGACTGCTATTGCCAAGGAACATATTACAATGACCCAAATTATTAACTCCTTTTATGATCTAAAGAATTAAATACTTCTTTGACCATGGGTCCTAGAAAAAGAATTGGCTCTCTTTCTTCTAGCTGCAAAAACTTTGAATTTTGCTTTCTGTGTTTTCCCTTTGGCTCCTGGTGATATTTCACCTTTAACAACAAATATATTTTCCTTGCCTGTAGTTACAAAAATAAGGTGAAAAAAGGAGCACCACTTAAGCAAACATCATTGCACTGCAGTCTTAGCAGCAGGAAGTGTTCGGATTCTTACATTCTTATTGATAAGTTTGAAATAGGATTATTTCTTATTGTTGTTGTTTTAACTGCAAGTTGAATTAATATAATGGAGGTCATAATAGTTTAAGTCACAGAACTTTATAAGCTACCGGGAACTGGAAAGTTTCAAAGACTGAAATAAAAGAAGGACCTAATATAATACCAAGGAACACTAGTCGAGCAATGTTTAAGCACTTGGCTGTCAATACAAAGGGTGATAGTTCCAATCCATCCAATGGCTCCATAGAGGAAGACTTAAAGATTCTATAAGGATTAGAACCTAAAAACTTCTGGGGGCCCATTCTGCTCTGGAGAACTCTAAAGTATTATGGAGTTACCATGAGTTGAAAATGAAATCAACAACCTCCAATAATAACTTGAAGATAGGCTTTAAAGGTCAAGTTGGAAGAAAAACAAGGATGGAGGAAACAACCCTTAAACTAAGGACCAGGATGGACCTTTCTACATCTCTCAGGTAGACAGACTGGAGGTATCATGAAGTATGTGGGATATAGTTCATTCTTTCATTTGGCAAATGCTTGCTGGGTACCATTTTGGGCCAGACACTGAGCTGGACTCTGGAGATAATAACGATTAATAAACTGTCCAGAACCTGTTCCTCACATGGTCCTGGACCAGCAACAGCACTGGAATTGCCTGGAAGCTCTCAGCACCCAGCCTCTCCGCCAGCCAGCCCACAATATCAATGTCTAACATTTAATAACACTTCTAAAGAACTTGCATGCATTTTGAAGCACTCATTCAAAATAACAAGAGGAAAACAAATGGTACTTTATTGATGAGGCTGTCCCTATCATCATCATCTCATTACCATCAAGTTAGGACTGACCCTTAGCTGACCTTTCATCAGCAGTTTCCAGGGCTGTAAACGGCATGGGAGGAGACTGCCTGTCTTTCTCCTGTGGAGCCGCTGGTGGGTTGGAACCTTTGGGTTAGCAGCACAACTCCTTATGGAAGAGGTCGCCAGAGCTCCCCGCTAACGAGATTATCCAGGCCAATTTCATCATTAAGTTAGGCGTTGTGCTGTCCTCCTGAAAGGCAGCTGCATGAGAGGTATTTAGAAAAAGCTGAGGTCAGAGTGAGGGCACCTGACATAGATTCCCTGGTGGTACAGTGGTTTAAGCCCTCAGCTGTTAACTAAAAGGCTGACAGTTTCAAATCCATTAGCTGTCTCTACAGGTAGGTGTAGCAGTCCAACCCCACAAAGGCTTGAACCTTTGGAAACTCCATGAGCAATTCTACTCTGTCCTATAGATACTTTGCTGGTCAGAACTGACTAGATACTATGAGGTTTCAGTGGTAGAGACCTTAAAGTTTAATGTTGCCTTTTTAAATAATAATCCCTCCAAGGTCACTGATTGCAAATACTAGACTAGATTGTACCTCGTGTTTCAATTCTTATCCTTTAGTAATTCATGTTTGTAGTAAAGAGTTTAAAAGCAGAGAAACATTTGGTCTGCCCAGACTCCCTGTGGGCTTCCCCTTGTCCCCTGATGGGTTGTCCCCTTGCTCCGGTAGTCCTTGTATGTAGCCCTGCCCATCCCACCAGGACAAATTTGACAAAGGACATTTATAACTTGAATGCTTGGCATTTTTGCTAGAAGGTGTAGGACACCCCTTTATTATTATCTTTCAACCCCAGCTTTAATAGGAACCCATTCTAAATGTTCAGTCCCCATCGAGTGTAAACAGATCAAGAGGGTTCTACACCCCCCCCAAAGCTATGTTCCAATCACAAACAAGAGGTAACCTAGAGCCACCCAGTGGAAGGTGGAAACACCCTCATATATAAACCATTGCACACCCTAAGTCTTAATGTTGTTGTCACTGTTGTTATGTGCCATCAAGTTGCTTGTGACACATAGCAACCCTATGTACAACAGCTCTGAACCCTGCTCTGTCCTGAGCCAATGTCATCGTCTCTAACACACCTACCCCCATTGTCCCAGTTACTGAATCAATCTATCTCATTCAGGGTCTTCCTCTCCTACGCTGTCCCTCCACCCTCCCAACCATGATGTCCCTCTCCAAAGACTGGTCCCTCCTTGCAACATGCCCAAACTATGTCAGATGGAGCTTCAAAAGTGCTTAATGGTAAAGATGTGAGACAAACCTACATCATGTCTCATCACTAATTTAATTTTGTATGTAAGTATGTTTTCTGTGACTGATTTATATGCATGGCTATCCATTTAAGGAAGTGTGTGAAGATTTCTGTTAATGTACAGAAACAGCAGAACAAACATATACACACGTTTATATGTATGTGAATGTGTAAACACACACACATATCTATTCCCTATTGTTAGTGTGTGTACATACACACACACACACACACACACACACACACACACACCCCTCTGTTGGCTTGTGTTAAGGAGCTGTACTGCTGACACAGAAGAAGCTGAATTGAACCCACTAGCTGCTCTGTGGGAGAAAGTAGACAATCTCTTCTCACATGATTTACAGCGTCTGAAGACCTATTGGAGAGTCAGTAATGAGTGGGTCTGACTTTATGACACTTATCATCAGTGACAACATATACATCCATAGAGAGAGAGACAAAGTCACACAGGCGTACACAGAGAGGGGAGAGTAAGGGAAAACACTTATTTAGCTCCCACATGTAAATTGCACAAAGACAGGAGGTGTCAGTTGCACAGGATGAGGTGGCAATAGCGAGAGGCGAAAGAACATTTCGCTTGTGTTCAAATTAGTCATTTAATGTTCCTTTCTTCCCCCGTTCTTGATCTGAGTCCAGGCCAGACCAGGGGAACTCATTCTGGTCAGACGGCGGGAAATTCCACCCCATGGAATGGTGTTGGTGGTCTGTGCTCAACTCCAGCCAGGGAGCCCACACAGCAAAACACCAGCTCATTCCACTAATGAATGTGCCCACCCACGCAGGACCCACCTTCCTCTCCCCCTGCTCCTCCATCCCCCTCCTCATGCCCGCTCCAGTCAACACGCCGCACAGCCACAGCAGACTTCCTTGGGCCTGCCCAAGGATCCATTTCAGGAACAAGATTTGCTAAATGATAAATTGCAAGCATCCTACCCCAATAATAACCAAAGCAAAGCCTCTCCGGAGGACATCCCCTGGGCAATTCCTGGGAGGTGATGGAGGAACTATTCAGCCCCTTTTGGCCTCCCTTCTGCTCCTGGACTTCCCGTGTGGAGGACATGCAAGCCTGTAGCGCTGCCAGACCTTGGAGGCCGGGCCCACCAAGTCTGGGTTACTTGTTTTTCCTTGCAAGCTTGCTAATCAAAGCAAAGCTTAAACCCAACAAACAAACAAACAGAATACCCTGAGTTATTTTCACACAGGAGTTGCCAGAGAAGGCAGCCTGAAGGATTCCTTTATGACCAGAGGCGTTTTTTCAAATGAGGTAGCAATAGCTGCTTTATAGGGAAGTGGCAAGAAAGGCACATCGTTATCCTCCTCGCTGCGGTGGCCTGTCTGACCACCGAGAGCCTCCACCAAGATCACACCTCATCAGAGGCTCAGGGGCCTCGGCCGCTCGCCCTGAGTGGGGGCACGGCTGTTCTACTCCAGAAGCATCAGTTGGTGCTTCTGACCAGACAGACACGGGCCTCACTGCTACCTCAGAGACTTCTGTTTCTGAAGACCCTACTCATGTGCCAGCAAGTTCATTCTCATTCACAGCACCCTCACATGAGTCAAAGTAGGTCTGTACTTCATAGGTTTTCAATGGCTGGACTTTCAAAAGTAGATTCTTAGAACTTTCTTTCAAAGTACCTCCGAGTGGTCTAAAACAAACAGCCTCTTGGTCAGCAGATAAGGGCCTTAACTGTTCACACTGCCCAGGGACTGAGGACTTTGTTATATATGTCATCTAATTGGGTCAAGTCCAACTCACAGCGACCCTACCTGACCAAGTAGAACTACCCCAGTTGAGGGCCTGTAATCCTCACTGGAGAGAGCCTTAGTGGTCTAGTGGCATGAAGCAGCACTGAAATCCTGAAGGCATGTGGTTCAAATCCACTAGCTGTTCCATGGAAGAAGGATGGGTACTCTCATCCCATGCGATTAACTGCCTCTGAAAACCTTCCCAGAGGCCAGCTGTGAGTCAGTTCTAACTTGACGGTACACAACCACAATAAACCTCACAGAAACTAATCAAAGGTCTTTTCTTCCATGGAGCAGCTGGTGCGTTTGAATTGCTGAACTTTTGGTAGGCAGTTGAGCGCTTTAACCCTACCTATAAATCACATTTATAGGGAGCTCTGGTGGTTGAATGGTAAGGAATTGCATTGTCAGTACAATGGGACAAGTTCAGATCCACCAGTTGCTCCATTGAAGAAAGATGGGCAAATTCCTCCCAGGTGATTTACTGCCTCTGAAAACCGGCTGGAGAGTCAGCTATGGGTTGGTTCACACTCGAGAGTACACAAAAACAACAAGAAGCCCCATTCATACTACTGTTTTCATATTGTCTTAGCTTCCACTTCAGGCTGTTGGGTTCCTGGGAGAACCTGAGGCTGAAAGAAAGGTGGAGAACTAACTACACCCACTGTTCCGCTCTGAGGTCTTCACCTCCAGACTGTATTCTGGGCTAGCGGTCCGAGGGTTGGGGGCAGAAGGAAAAGGAGGGAGGAATTAAGCACCTCGGGATTGAAGTAGCATGGAATAATAAATACACACATGCTCTTCTAAACACAGCTTGCCACATCCTGGGCATCTGGAAAAAACGCTCCACCTCGCCTCCCCACCGCCCCCTCGCTCGCCTACCAGCCTGTTTGCTTTCATGATTCTTCAGGGGCACGCATGGTGGAGCCGACTTTGATGGTAAGGGGCTTGTTAGCTCCGGGCTAACAGCCCTCCCATGCCGCTTTGAATCCTTTCAAACACTTTTCTATTTTAGGTCAAGGAAGTTCATAAAAAAATAAGGACTAAGGGTGGTAGTAGGGGGCAGGATGGGGAGAAAGGGGCCTCCAGGTCACCAGGCAGACAGTGCCCTCTGGAGGATGTAGCTTGGTGGACATGTGCTTCCTTGGTATGGGGACAGATAGCGAAGGGTAGCTCTGGTGGCCTGGAGAGACCTTTTCAAGAACCCCAAAGTTTAGGAGTCCCGGGTCCCTGGATACTGAAGCGGCTTAAGAAATCCACAGGAAAAGTCTTGTTAAGTCAAGTGCTGGTTTCTGTGTCTGCCAGAAGAGGGCAGCACATGCTTCTACATTGCATGGAAAGCTGACCAGGCCACCCAAAAAGGGGGACATCAGGGAATTAGGGGAAGGTGAAAGCATTTACAACAGCAGTGGCAGAGCTGTCACTTGTAAATGCCTACTGTGTGACAGGAACTCTGCCTGGCTAAGTACCGTTGAATTGGAACTGAACCATAACTGCCCCTCCTGGGTTTTCAGAAGCAGTTAGATCTCATGAGAAGAGATTGCCCATCTTTCTCCCACAGAGCAACTAGTGGATTTGAACTGTGTTCCTTTGTGTTGGCAACACAACTTCTTACTACTAAGCCACCAAATCTCTCTTTATTAATTAATTTCATTAACACGGCAATGAGCTGCAAAATGCCGGTATTCTTTTTTTTTTTCTTGTCTTTGTGTTTGTTTTTTATTGTTTTGTGTTTTATTTTAAATTTTTATTTTATACTGCTTTATTTACAAAGTTTGTATACATTGTTTTTCACACCGGATCTTTCCCATTTCCTTCACCCCTGCTTTCCTCCACTCATCAAAATTATTAACCCTCCAGCCCTCCCCCCCCACCCATAC
>NW_006399767.1:10160240-10164421 GCF_000299155.1 Elephantulus edwardii | reverse complement strand
TGTAATAATTATAAAATTATTATAATTATACTATTCTAAAAGGCCATAGTTCTTTTATGCAGAGGAAGAAACTATGCATATAGAAATTAGAGGAAGTTGCTCTTGTAGCTCAAGAGAGAAGTCGGCAAGTCACAGTGCAAGGCCTGTCTTTTTGTCCATTAGAGTTGGAGCTGACTCAAACAATAACCATCACTGCAGCTCTGGTGCCCTAGTGGGCAAGGAGGTGTACTGTCAACTTAAGGGCAGCTGGTTCGAATCCACCAGCTGCTCCACAAGAGAACTATGAGTAATCTCCTCCTTGTGATTTACAGCCTCAGAAGTTGATGGAGGGTCGGCTATGAGTTGATTCTGACCTAATGGCATTGAGTTTAAACTTCTTTTCAATCAGAGAATGGATTATATATTGTTCAATGCTTGGAAAATAACCATAAGAATATTTTGAGGAACATGACAATTACATGAAATTCAAATATCACTGTGCTTATTGGAACACAGATCATTTATTTATGTATTGTCTATGGCTGTTTTACTGTTACAACAGCAGGGTTGAAGGGTTACGACAGACTCTAAAATACCACCTGCTCATTGTAGTCAATGAATTACATTACTGAATTGTAACTAATATTGTAAAATGTGTTTGCAGATGACATGAATTATAATTATACAGCACTATAAAATAGAATGCGAATGAATGACTGAATGAAAAACCAATGCAATTTGTGAACTTTCACTCAAATTTTTAAAAAAAAATACTGCCTACTACTTTGCAGAAAAAAAAGAAAGTTTGTTAATCCCTGACTTTAGAGATAAGCGTAACCTGTTTTCATGCGAGAAGGTCAGGGAGCAAAGGTGACATGTTGCTGGCTGTCCCAGTGGGAGCTGGAAGCAGTGCTGATCTCAGTCCCCTTTCTCTTCAACAAGGTAACTCAAAGTCTGAGCAGAAGAGAGTATTTGACATTTCACCTCAAAGCTTCAAAGAAGAAACAGAATGTGAAATTTGGAAAGGACTGTAGAAATTGTCTACTATATTTCAGACTTTCTAAGCTGCCCATTGTTTTCCTATTTTGACAGCTTTGGAATCAGAATGTTTTTATAATCAAAGAGATGTTGAAATTTATGGGGGAATAGTTCTCATTTCTCTCATATTATTGTTACCTGCCTTAAGTTTCCAGTCCTAGCTCATGGGGAAGAAGTGCAAAACTGAAATAAATACTGCCTAGTCCTCCCGCACTATCCCTAAAATGGGCTGCACATTGTACCTGTGTGATCTCTGACATTTTCACTGGTTAATTTTCAGAAACAGGTAACCGATTCTTTCCTACTAGGTAAACAAACTCTAGTCACCTAGTTAGCAGATGGGACCATTGAGAGTTTCTGCCATCCATGGGCTCCATTGGAAGTTTCAGAGAGGAAGCCACTTGGCCCCCATTTGGAAACATTACCAAGAGCTCAGGAGAGGGCATGGTTCAGATATGATGTTCACAGGGTTGCTATAAGTCAGAGGCAACACCATGGCACCTACTGCCACCAACATTGTTCAGAGAACTATGGAGATCCATGGAGACAAGCAATCTCCTGTGTGATTTACAACTTCAGAAACCCACTGGAGGGTCAGCTATGGCTTGGTTCCAACTGGATAGCAATAAGTGAGTGAGAGCATGCTGACATAGCCCATAGGGAGCTGTGTTGATAACCTAACAGCAGCACCTCTTTAACAGTTCAAATCAACCATTGATTCCACAAGAATGATAGACAATCTGCTCCCATGTGACTTACAGCCTCTGAAAATTTACTGCAGGGTCAGCTATGAGCCTCTTCCCGCTCAGCGGCTCATAACAACAGCATTCATATGTCTCAGTAAAGGACCAGAAGGCTTCACACACTCGTCTTCCCCAGGGTAGCAGCAAGGTTTGCATTTGCCCCGGGAAGGAGCGGGAGCAAAGGACTAAATTCTGTGCAGGTGCTTTTCATTTGGGGACATGTGTCCTGCATTTTCTGGGACAGTACAAATTTCTTATAATTTGATTATTTTCAATGAAGGTAATTTGTTGGACATCTGATTTTCAGTTTGGAAAACATGGCTTCTACAGTTACAATTAGTGAAGGGCAAAAGCTAGAGAAACAACTTGGGTATGGTGCTTGCCCTAATCTACACACATAGTACCGTGTTCTACTCATTATGGCTCCACAAAGAAACCTCGCTGATACACTCTAGTAGGACGCATGTTTTGGGGAATGGACCCCTGATGGCACAATGTGTTACATGTTCGAAGGCTGACTGAATGATGGGCAGTTCAAATTCACCACAGTTTCCTCCTGTAAAGATTTAGAGTCTGGGAAACTTGATAGAGGGTCACTACGAATCAGAAGCAACTTGATGGCAGTGGGATGCTGGCTTCACAGTATCTTCCGTTAAAGCCATATTGTGCGTGAACCGGAAGGGGAAAGGGACAGATCTTGGCAAACACAGTGCTCATCACACTCACTCACTTTCACTCACTGCCCTCTTATCAGAAGGGAGTCATAGCTGGCCCTCCAGCAGGTTTCCAGAGGTCATAGTTGACACGAGAGGAGATTGATTGTGCTTCTTTCTCCCTCTGAGCCACTGGTGGGTTCCAACTGCCAGAGAAATGCTGCTTTTGATTTCACAGTACAAGTCCCCATGGACTAGGCCACCAGACACCATGAAAGGCCAGTGCTCAAATCCTTGAATGAACGCAACAAGAGCAAGAGTGTGGGTGACCTGAACCTGGGACTACGGGGACATCTATGAGTGTTCAAGAAAAGATGAAGAGATAAGAGAATAGATTTCTGACACAGAGGGAGTAGAAGTGGTGAGCAGAGGCGTTATTAGAAGGAGTGTGTAGCCTTAAGGGAAGGGTGAAGACAATGTCTACAGTTAGCTGAAGGAAGCCGTATCAGCATGTCAGCTGAGCTTAGAGTCTGCAGGAAGGGACTGGAGAGAAGTCATAGAAGGGAAAGGACAAAGAAAATTAAAATAACAGCTCCTCCATGCTTGCAAGTCAAACTCCCGATCCATAATATTTGTTATTCTTCTGGGAACTTGGCATGTTTTTCACTTCTGGGAGAATCAAACTGTAGATGACCCAAGGGCTCTTTTTTTACTGTGTCTGCTAGACTGCTTGGAGTCAAATCTGTGGTCTGTCATGTGTGTCAAGCCTCCAGGTTCTTGGAGCTGGGAGATTGCTTAGCTCATGTCAGCTCCACTTTATGGTCTTTCCTTGTTTTTCTTTCCCATCTCCTTCCAGTGTTATGTTGCTTTGTTGTGCTTTATGTGCTCCTGTGAATAGCTAAGAAGCCTTTCAGGAATAAGTGGAGTATAAATTTTAAAACAGAAAGAAGTTCCCCTACGGAAGAGGAACACAGAGGCAGAAATAAGAAAGCTAGATTTGGAGGGAGAAGAGGGAATTCAAAGGAAGTTTGGAAAGACTGAAATAATTCAGATTTGTGAAAAACACCATTTAATACAGAATCCATGATACAGGCAGTCCCAAAGACCTGGGAAAGCCAGAGGTTTATGCTTGCTGGGATTTTTTTTAAGTATTATGCAAATGTTGTTTAAGAAAGTCACAGAGCTGCATATGATGTATGGATTAGACATAAAAAGATTTGGTTTGGACATTTTGAGATCTAACGAAAACTTGGGACAGATCTGTGAAAGGCAGGCAGAGAAGGGCACACACACACACACACACACACACACACCAGGCACTCCCAGGAAGCTGTGTCCAGCAGCAGAAGTCATCCATGACCTCTGGTGCAGCATTTTATATCACAGATGAATCTTGCTTGTTTGTGTGCTTTTAGAGACATCTTTCTTCCTCATTCCTCCTTCCTTGCTAACTAAATCAAAACAAAAGAAAAATTCATTGCTGTTGAGTTAGTCCCAACACATTGTAGGTAACCTTATGTGTGTCTGAGTTAATCCAGGGAGTTTTCAATGGCTGATTTTTCAGTAGTAGACCGCCAGGCATTTCTTCCAAGGTGTTTGGGTGGACTGGAACCTCCAAGTTTTCAATTAGTTAGTAGCTAACCATGTTAATAATCTGCACCACTAAAGACTCCATTCCCAACACCAAATGGTGTTGGCAAAATTGGAAAAATATCTGCAAAAGACTCAAGCAAGACCCACACCTCACTCCATACACAAAAACCAACTC
>NW_006399767.1:10143985-10156780 GCF_000299155.1 Elephantulus edwardii | reverse complement strand
TGTTTTCTTGATGTTGAGCTTCAGTCTATATAGGAGGCGGCAGTCCTTGACCTTCTGCAGCAAGCACTTCAGGTCCTCCTCAGTTTCAGCACACAGGGCTGTGTCATCTGCATAGTGCAGGTTGTTGGTTAATCTTCCACCAATCCTGATGCCACATTCCTCCTCATACAGGCCAACATCTCAGATGATCTGTTCTACATACAGATTGAAAAGGTATAGAGACAAAATACATCCCTGATGACCCCTTTCTTGATTTTGAACCATCCAGTGTCTCCCTGATCTGTTCTGAAAACTGCCTCTTGGTCCAAGTATAGGTTTCACATTAGCACGATCAAATGTTCTGGGATTCCCATTCTTCTCAGAGTCAGCCATAGCTTGTTGTGATCCACACAGAGACATAGCTAGTGAAAGGTAAAGTGAAAAAGAAAAAAGAGGGGGAAAGGGTAAAGGATCCCTGGAAAGGCAGGGGTGAACTCAAACCCTATCGTTGGTTTAAATGATTAAATCATAATGATTTATGATTAAAGCTAGTTGTCTTTTACCATCCTGCCTAAGCTTCTACAAATGTGGGTGTTGGTGGGTGCTACCTTCTTTTCTCTCGTAGATTTGTCTGTGTAGAATTATGTGTATGTAGCTCCTTCAGCTAAATGTTTAGCCCAGAGTCCTTTCCTGTAGTATCAATATCTGCTAGACATCTGCCATTTTGTTACACTCAGAATAATAACTGATATTTGTACCTAGTGGATCATCAAACACACTCATCTGTCTTAGAGTCACAATAGGCAAGATGAGAAGATTTATCTAGAAGCCAAGTCTTTATCTTTCCCCAAAGACCAGAGGTGGAAGGATCTCAAAGTATAAAAAAAATAGAGCAAGTGTCTTTCCATTGCATCTTAGTACCTTATTAAAGAGGATGTCAAAAGACTCTATAAAATAGCCTTGTTGACACAATAGTGAAGTGCTTGGCTGCTAACACACAATGCAGTTCCAAGGACAAAAGACATGGTGATCTGAAAAGTATGGACCTAACACTGCTAGAACATAGCTACATAGAGATTCTCTCTTGCCTGAAACTCAGAGCAGTTTTGTGAAGGTGTGCTGAAGGCCCAGCCAGGGATACACCATTGGTGATACAAATGGAAAGGAGAGGTCGCCCAGCTTGAGATTCAGTCTGACCCTGTGGCAAGCAGAGCTCTAAGAAGCCCTGCCTCTCTGGCAAAGGCTCATCCAGAGCTCCAAGAAGCCTTGTCTCACTGCTTATAGCCCAGCCAGTTACTTACTCCCTGAAACACAGGTAGAGAGGAGATTCTTTGGGACCTTAAGCCCTAAGGATCTCATCCAACTTGAGAATGGTGCTCTGGCTCTGCACTGAGTAGAGCTCCAGGAAGCTATGCCTCCCTAACCATGACTCAGCCACCTACAGCCCAGAGGGAAGAAGTTGCCTGTACTATTGAGACTGCAGAGACACTGAAATACAACTTTCACACACCCAGGGTGGAAGAACTCTCTACAGAATCAAAACCTTCATTTAAATTCACAAACCTCTAGAACTAAGCTAACAGCTTCCAAACCACCAACAAACAGAACACAACAAAACGTGTTTCTTTTAAAAAAACCCCACACATCATCAACACAATGCCATTGAAGAAACAGACCACCTCGAGCCCTACACAAAACCAAAACAAGGTGTCACGCCCAAAAAAAGTGATCAAAATGCAGAGACAATGAAATTCATTGGCTAATTCAAAGGCTAATGGAACTTCCTGACATGGAATTAAAAAGAACAATGACCAAGTGGTTTCAGTGGTTAAAAGAAAAATACAAACAATTGCCGGAAACTACATGCAAACCTCTAGAGGAAGTTTAAAAAGCAATACAAGACAAAGCAGATGAGACCAGTGAAGTTCTAGAAGCTATAGAAAAACAAGAAACAGAAATCCAGAATAATAAAACTAATATCTCAGAAACTGTTAATATGTTGGACAGGCAGATGAGCAGAACTGAAGAGCTAGAGCACAGGATTGGTGAAACAGAAGATAGAACTCCCAGCACAGATCTGCTAAAGCAAAAAAAGTAGAATAAAAAGGAAGGACAATGAAAAAGTCTAAGAATTATGTGGGATACCATCAAGAGGAATAATATACATGAAATAGAAAGTCCAGAACAAGAAGAAGCAACAAAATGTACTGAAAACTCGTGGAAGAATTACTAGAAGGTAATGTTCCTGGTATCATGAAAAATGAGAAAATATACATCCAAGAAGCTGAGTAAAACCCAAATAGAATTGATCCTAAAAGGAAAAAAGCATATTATAGTCAAATTATCCAGAATCAAAAACAAGAAAAGAATTCTGAAAGCAGCAAGACAAAAATGAATAATTACAAAAAAAGGAACCAATAAGATTAAATGCTGATTTCTCAGCAGAAAGTATGCAAGCAAGAAGACAGTGGAATGACATCTTCAAAACTCTGAAAACCGCTGCCAATTGAGATTCCTCTACCCAGTAAAACTCCCAATCAAATATGCTGGAGAGATCATGACATTCTCAGAAGAGCAGAATCTAAGGGAATTTGAACAAAACCAGGCCTATGCTGCAACAAATGCTATCTGGGAGTGCTTCTTCAGAGACACCACTGAAAGGAGGGCTTTGCTTAATACAAAGAAAATACAAAAGGAACAATGTGCAGCAAGAGTGTTTGAAACAGATGCAGACCTGAAGATCCGGGGTGGGGGGTGAGGGGATGGAAAAGTAGTGCATGAATAAGGATCATAGAAGAAGAATTGGTACCTCTGAGTGGCGATGTTGGAGAAAAGTACTGAATAACCCATAGACAGCCAAAAGAACAAGCGAATATGTATTGGGAAAAGTGCAACCAGAGTAGTTCTTACAAGCAAGAAGGCTTCATCTTTTATGTTTTGGACAAGTAGCTTGAAGAGGAGGGACACTATGCTTGAAAAGGTGGAGGGTCAGCAAAGGAGATGAAGACCCTCAATGAGATGGGTTGACATGGTGACTTCAGCAATGGGTTCTAATGTGTCAGAGACGATGAGGATGGCACAAGATAGAGCAGGGCTCAAGTCTTCTATACAAAGGGTCACTAGAAGTCGTACTTGACTCAATGGCACCTAACAACAACAACAGCAGCTCATAACAAGTGTATAAAAGCATGAAGTTCAAATGAGTCTCAGAATCTAAAATCTGAAGCTCTTACTGCAATAGAGCTGGGACAAGCAGAGAGCAGGGGTTAACTGGATCACCCAAGATATAGTGTTGCGTGGGATAGGGTATGGTTCTGTTGTTAAACACATGAAAACTATGCAAGACCAATTAATTTCATTAGTTTGTTTTTGAGGAGCAAAATTTTCATTAAAAATTTGCATGCATATGAAAGAAAGTCAACGATGACTGATAGTGACACTATAAACACACAGTGACATGGTTCTGGGTTCCAGCTCAAGAGGGTGCAGGAGGGCTGAGCAGAACATATCCCAGGAGCCTTGGCCTCAAGTTTGCTGAGCCTAAAAAATTTTCCATACAATTAATCACATTTGCAAAATATGGGAATGTGGGAGTAGAGCCAAGGAGTGAAGGGGAAAAGGAGAAGAGTGGGAAAGTGCCAGTTACAATGAAGAGCTGTGTGGTGTCCTGTTAAAAGAAAAAAGACAAGAAAACACAGAGGGCTGAGTTCTGGGGGAACAGACTATCTGGGAAGGCAGGAATGCAGGAGGGTGGTGGTGTTTGAAATGTGAAAATAATTTAGAAGAAGTGAGAGTCACAAGGGCAAAATCGATGTAATGGTGGAAGGGGATGGGAGGCAGACAGTGAGACAGAAGAAGGGAAAACAATCAAAATTGGTTTGGAAGAAATTTAATAGGTACTGTTCCATGGAAGCTGTTACTCTGAGGTTGGGCATAGGGAAATGATAAGTATGGATAGGATGTTAATACCAAGTATGTTAAAACTCTGCAAGAGTCTAATGAGATAAACTCTATGATGGCACTTTGACAAGAATGAACAAATATATTTGTGGTCAAGAGAAAAAAACACGGGATGGAGAGTCATAGCAGCCCAGTTAGAGTACCAGCTCTGGTACTTGGTTCTAAGAAAAGCTACGGAGATTATCTCCTGTGCCTCAGAGACCTTCACTGGGGAGGTGGTGACAGCTGGCCTTTCTCACAGACTATTGTGAGGATCTCTTTTCATTTCTGTGGCTATCACTTCTTTGTTGTTCATTGCCATGGAGTTGGAACCGACTCATAACTGACTCTATAGAGGGTTTTCAGAGGCAGTAAATCATGCAGGAGGAGATTGCACATCTTCCTCTTGCAGAGCAGCTGGTAGAGTCAAACTATTTGCTTTGGGTTGGCAGCACAACTTTTTACCCACTAGATCACTCTCTAAGGTCTGGTGACCTAGTGCGACATAGGGAGCTCTGGTAGCTTAGTGGTAAGGAGTTGTGTTGACAACGTCAAGGAACACGGTTCAAGTCCACCAGCTGCTCCATTGGAGAAGGATGGATTATTTCCTCCCATGTGATTAACTACCTCTGAAAACTCATGGAGGATCAACTATGAGTGGGTTCTGATTTGACAGCACACAGTAACAAACAGCAACATGGCTATCATAACAATCACAACCTTGGTGGCTTAAAAGAACAGGAAGGGTCCTGATGGCTAAGTGCTCAGTTGTCATCTGAAAGGTCATCTGAAAGCAGCTGAGACCCACCAGTGACTCTATGAGAAAAACATGTGACAGTTTGATTCCATAAAGATTACAGATTTGGAAACCCCAGAAGTCAGGAGGTAAATAAATCCAACAAGGTTATCAGTAGGATCCCGCTCCCTTTGAAGGCTCTAGGGGAGAATCCCTCTTTGCCTTTCCCAGCTTCAGGTGGCGCCAGAAGCTGTGATTCATTTTATAGCAGCACCTCTCAACCTCTGCCTCTATCTTCACTTGTCTTTCCTCTCCTTGTGTCTCTGTCTGCACTCTCCTTTTCTTAAAGGGATATTGATCACTGGATTTAGGGCTTATGCTAAATCTAGGATGATTCCATCTTGAGATCCTTAACAAATTATATCAGCAAAAACCCTGTATCAATGTAAGATCATATTCAGGCAGGTGTTGAGTTCTGAGGGCTCTGATGGACCAGTGGGTAAGGAATTGTGCTGGCAATCCAAAGGCATGTGGTTTGAATCCACCAGTTGTTCAAAGGCAGAAAGATAGGTAGTCTCTTCTAGTGCAATTTACTACCTCTGAAAACCTCAGTCATGTGTCAGCTCCAATTCCAATGTGATGGTTTTGGTAGGTTATTTAACCTATGTCAGAATCCACACAGCAACGAGATAGAAAACCACTGTCTATATCTAAAATTATTTTCCACATGCTTCCTCTTATTGTTCCTAAAAGGCCACTCATGTTGTAGTAGTATCTGCTTAAGAACTTCCAATAACTACCCCTTGCCCACAGAATAACAGTCCAGTGTTCTGAGCTATGCTTACACGTCTTTATTCCTTATTCTGATTTACCTTCTTCAAGTCTTCTCCTGACATTTCTTATCAACTAATTCTCCCTTAAGGTTTATGACGCAGTCAAAATATCTTCAAAGAGTTTTCTCAAAGGACTCTAATAATTCAGACTCCTTTCTATTAAGCCAAGGAGCTCTGGTGGCATAGCTTGTAGTGAGTTTCACCACTAACCCAAACACATCATCCTTCTGGTAGTTCAAATCCATCAGTGACTCCAGGAGAAAGATGGGCACTCTCCTGTCATGCAACTTATAGCACTTGAAATCCACTAGAGGGCTAGCTATGAGTTGGTTCCAACCGAGTGGTAATGAATGGAGAGTTTTCTATCATGTCAGAGTTTCTGGGTGGTGAAAACAGTTAATGCATTTGGCCGCTAGCCAGAGGGTTGAAGGTTAGAATCCACTCAGTCATGTTTCAGAAGTCATCTGGTGACCTACTTCTAAAAAAATTAACCACTGAGAACACTGTGGAGTGCAGTTAAATTGTGATGCACACGTGGGCCTTGTGAATTAGAATCAATCCACTGGCATCTGTGTGTGTTTGTATTAAGCTATCATTAATCTCTTCTCTTGTTACAGTATTTGCAGATTTAACTCATTTCTTCCAATCTACCAATGCCTTGAAGCTTGGGAAAATGTCTTTAGGCTTCAGAATCAAATTCAATAGCTGACATAATCTCAGAACTCAGTAACTTTAGTGAATCATTGACTTCCCACTGTGTCTACTCTGTTGCAGCCAAAATTTTTTCTTGCTCAACCCTGAGCATGCTGCCTTTCATAATCACTTTGGTCCAAAAGAATATTCTTTTCTGACTCCTTTAGGGCATCTGTTATATACTGACTTGCTTAAGTTCACTGCTTGTGTGTTCCTTCACTCATTCATTCTCAGATATTCACAATCATTCTGATTAGCACTGTGCTGGATTCTAGGGACTCCAGCTCATAAGGATGCCATAGTCATTCTGAGAACAAGAAACTCTCCCTCCTTACATGGCCTAGGAAATATCTCCAAACACATGTTCAATTTAATGGTTTTACTTAAATCATCATAATAAATTCTTAAAGAAAGAACTCTGGTGCGATAGTCTGTAGGGAGTTGTTCTAGTAACCTATGTAATTACTTCTCTGTGGGCTCAATCTATGAACTACACCATCAGAGACCTCCAGATCTCACAGTGGCAAGATATGCAGTTCATAGGGTGGTGTTCTGCTAAAATCAAGAGTGGCAACTCTCTGAAAATCTGAATGCATGAAGGGCTCCAATGAAGAAAAATGGGCAATCTCCTCCTATGCGATTTACAGCCTCCCAAAAGCCCGTGGTGGTGGTGGTGGTGGGGGGTCACCCATGAGTTGGTTCTGACTCCATGGCAATGAATTTGAGTTTGAATTCTTCAACAGCAGTGTCAAATTAGAATATAAATGTGCTGTAAGCAATAATGAGGCACTTAAACCCAAATAAGCAACAATCACAAAAGAGTCAGACTCAGATCTGTATGTAATCAATGCCAGACATTAAGGACCAGATAGAAGTTGAAGCCAGGGCTTTCCCAGTGTCTTCTGTACAGGAATAAAAGCAGCAGACCATACATCTGCCTCCAGCATCTTCCTGCATCTTCTGGTCAACCACATTTCAGGGACCCTAAGGAATCAGTATGTATTGTCCCACTTTCTGTGAATACAAGCATCTTGGTGAATTCGGGATGAATCAACAGAAGTGCTCCTTGCAGTGTTTTATGTTGTACAACAAGGAACACTCAGAATTCCAATTACATCCCTACCTTAAATTCAGCAATATGGTCCAGCTGGCCTTTCCTTGAGTACCAGGCAGAAAAGGATATACAAACCCCTCCCAACATCAAAGGAAAAGTGAGGTGAACATTCTCCCATTCTAAGTAAACAGTTAAGCAGTATTCACTCCGGATGTTTCTCTGATGCTGTTATCTCAAAGGCTCACAAGCCAAGCACAAGGCACAGAGGAAGGGAGTCACTCACCAGCATTGTTTTGCTGCTTTGTATTTTTTATGTAGGCGGAGAACTTGGAGAAGATGTCAATGCCTGCTGTGTTGGATTCTCGGTGTTTTGCAGCCAGTCTGGGGTACCTGGAATGGAAGATGTCACACTGTGGAATCAGTGAGAACTTGGAGCTCCTTTAAGAGAGAGCTGGCTCCCCTCATGATAAGTACCATTTGCATTTCTAGATTGATGTACAAATCTTACTCCTTATCCTATGAAGAGCTCTTATAATGTGATAGATTAAGTGCTGAGCTCTTAACCAAAAAGTCAGCAGTTCTTATCCAACAGCTGCTCCATAGGAGACAGATAAGACAGTCTCCTTTCACAAAAGTAACAGCACTGGGAAAGTTCTACTCTATGCCGTATAGTTACTATCAATTAGAACTGACTTGACAGCAACAGGTAGATATGCCCCCATCCAATGAGAAGAGTAGTTCTAGAGAAAGAGAGGTCAGCAAGGTAAAGATACATATTGATAGTCTGTTGGGCAAGGAACCAGACCACATTTGGGGCCCATTCTCCTTCCCAGGACCGTCAACAATGAAGCACCAGAGAAAAGGCTCTGAGGGAAGCTCTGAAGGAATTTATATCTACAAGAGGTAGGAGGATCACTGATATTTCTCAGCCCACTGCTGTGATCATAGTCCTGGCTGAGAGAATTCTAGAAATAAGGATTGGCCAGATACCTAAGCACTGAGACCTCTCAGCTATGCCTTGAGCAGGAGGATATCTATGGTCTTCTAAAATATCCCTCACATGCATCCTTTGTGTGTGCAGTAAAAACACATGGGAACCTCTTGCTTTCATGAGGAGGGCATGCTTTTGCAGGTCTTTACTTTCCAGGCACAGACATAGATTTGCAGAGACCTAGCCTGTGAGTGAACTCGGCTGTTCACTCTGCATCTTATTTAGTTAGTGTCACCTTTAAGAAAATTATCACAGGCTTTAGAGAACAGATACTTATTTTCTCACAATTCAGGAGTGTATAAGTTCACATACAGCATCTGTCTCTTGGAGAAGATCCTTTCCAGTCTGTTTTTACTTTTCTCACTCTCCTCTATAACCCTTTACCCCTTTGATTATCTTAAAGCCAGAATGGACTCATAACTGACCCTCCATTGGTTTTCCAAGGCTGTAAAATGCACAGGAGATTTCCCATAGTTCTCCCACAAGAAGCCACTGACAGATTGAGGTGCCTTTGAGGTTGGCAGCACTATTCGCCATGGGCTAAGTCACCAACTTCAGGAAGCCAGCAATCCATGGAGCTCATGAGCTTGTAGCTGGATCTGCTAATATGTGCCTGTGTCCTTGGGGCACCTGTCCCCTGTGTACCTCTATGCCTATTTTTTAACATAATTCAGGCTCAGGAACCATTTTACTAAGGCATGAGCTCATTCACATAGCAAAGAAAACCCCTTATTTCTAAATAGAAACCTAAACCCACAGCAATGGAGTCAATTCTGGTTAATGGCAATCCCACGGGATAAGGACTGATTCTTAATGGGAACTGACTGCATCAGCTTTCTTCTATGGAGCAGCTAGGGAGTTTGAACCTCTAATCTTACCATGAAGAACCCAAGACTTAACCCAGTTTACCACCAAGGATGCCCTTTTCCAAACAGGGTCCTATCTATAGCTATAAGGGCTAGAATTTCAGCGTGTATAACAGAGGAGAAGTAAAAACACACTTCAATCCATAACACACTCAAATACCGTAAGCCCCTGAGGCTTAGCTGAGCATATGGATGTGCTTCTTCCATAAATCAAGAAGGAGGTGTCTGACACAGATTCTGTCCACTCAGCTCATTCTGAGGGTACTAAGTTACCATTATCACACTCATCTACGGTGACTAGAAGCATGAACCAAGGTTGCTGGCTGCCAAATGCTAGGGAATCTTCCAGAATGTGGGGATTGATGATCCTCTTTGCCTATTTTGACCTGACCACAGGAATCTATCTTGCTCTTAGATCTTTAATTATTATTTCCTTAAATTATTATGGTTTTTAAATCATTATGAATGATATTAAAAGATTTTTATTTATGCTTGAAAAAGATAAAGAGATGAAAGGCTTAGATAAATGTCTTTTTCATAGATAATTTGTCATTTGTTGTCATCATCTGATCAGTAATCTGACAATTTCTTCCTAATCAGTGTGGGTCAAAAGGAATGACTGAGGGTGAGGAGAGATGGGAACTCTCATACACTGTTGGTGGAATTTTAAAATGGTACAACCACTCTGGAATACAGTTTGATGTTTCCTCAAAAAATTGAACATAGAAACTCTTTATGACCCAGATATTCCACTACTAGGAATATACCCCGAGGATATTAAAACTGAGACACAAATGGAGGTTGATAAACCAATATTCATAGCATAGTTACATATCATCACAAGAACATGGATATGGTCCAAATGTCCAACTACAACTGAATGGATTGAGAAATTGTGGTAGAGTCACACAATGGAATACTATGCAGCACTCCAGAGCAACGATTTTGAGAAACACTACATAACTTGGGAGAGACTAAAGCATTATGCTGAGTGGACTAACTCTGTCTCGTAAGGACAAATGCTGCATAAAACCATTATTTTCTATGAAAATAGAAGGATAACTATTAAAAAAATGTATGGGGACCCAAAGAGAGAAGTGGTGGGGAGCAGACAGGTGAGCATAGGTAGAGGCAAAACGACAGGGTTGCACAGTTTTGTGGGTGGAGGGAGGGAATGAAGGAAATGGGAAAGATGTGGCAGAGATTTGAAAAGGTTAGGTAATGAGGGTAATGATTGGGTAAAAGGTCCAAAGTTGATTGATTTTATAAAACATAATGCATGGGAATGTTTGTGCAAAATGCAATATGAAAGAAGAATAGTATGAAATACAATGCATGTGAACTTCGTGAGCAAACCAATAAAGATATTATTTTTTTTATAAAGGAATGAATGGTACCAATTAAAGATGACAAACAGTTATGTGCTCAAAGGGCCTTAGTAGTGACACCTACATTCTAAGCATTATATTCATAGCTATCTCATGGATAGCATAATGTCTCATTCAAAGTTCATTTCTGTGGGTGATGTGTCTCCAAAATGTTAATATCAGGTATAGCAATAATATTTGGGGAAGGCAACTATGCAGGATGTTAAGTGCACTTATTTTTAACTCCATATTTATGCCATATTTTAAATATGCAAACAATTAACATGCTTGGCTGCTATCTGCAAGGTGAGAGATTCAAGTCTAGAAGTACCTCAGAAAAAAAACACCTGGGGATTCACTTCCAAAATGTCAGCCATTGATGAAACCCGCTGGAGTCCATTTCTAGTTTAACACTCATTGATTGGCACTGTCATAAATCAGAACCACCAAGTTGTCAACTTGTTTGGTTTTTTATTTGGGGCAGAATATATTCTATCTCATTAAGTTATAAACAAATTGTGCTTGCATGCACACAAGCATCTTTGAAATAAAATTGTGACATTACCCAATGAGAGTCAAAGAAATGGGGAATTTCTCAGGAATCAGTATTGTACAACTCACTGGCCAATTCCAGCCTATCACCCATTTTTATCTGACATATGAGCTAATACTTTAAAATATTTAAATAATTTTTAATTAAAATGTGAGTGTTATTTTGTTATGTGTGAAAATAATATAAAATTCAAATTTCCATTTTCATGGCATTTTAATGAAACACAACCACACTCATTCATTTCTATTTCCATTTTGGCTGCATCTGCTTTTATACTACACAGCACAGTAACATATTAACAGTAACAGAGCCTGCATAGCCCACAAAACAACAAACATTTACTACTAGTGGCCTAGTGGCAAGAAGCTGTACTGCAATCCTGAAGGCACACAGTTTAAATTTACCAGCTGCTCTGCAGGAAAAGGACGGACCATCACTTCCCATGCGGTCAACTGTCTCTGAAAACCACAAGAAGGTCAGCTATGGGTCAGTTCTGACTCAACAGTATACATCGTCATATGACCCTTTACAGAAAGACACAGCCTTTCAGTGAGCAGCTCTGTAAGGGGCTAAGCCATCAGAGCCCAACATTATGTGGCAGGGATTTAAGCCCATGTCACTCTAACTACAAAGTCCATACTCTTAACTACCGTGTCCTTGTGTGGGAGGCACTAACGGCTTCTCTAGCCTCCCACAGGGCTAGAAGAGTATTTTTGCTTTTATCCTATTGTGAGTTATCTTTATTGTTTTCAAAATGTTGAATTCAAAATGTCTTTCTATTCCAGCAGTGACTCTGTGATGATGTATACTTGCTTGTTCAGTGACCAAATGATACACCTTATAGCAGGACTTCAAATTGTTTCCTTGGGTTCCCCCAAACAAGAAGTTGCATTTCTAACTCAGAGTCGAAACACAGCTAACAGGTTTGAAACGCTGTCTTTAAATAGACTTTATCCATTAACCCTCCTGGGCTTTTCTTACAATATGTATATACTCATGCTGATTTAAATCACAACCAACTCTTGGAAAGTACTCTAAGAAAGTACTGGATTTATATTGCAAGGCATATTCTTCTGTTTCTAAATTGGTTTACTTACAAATTTTGTACACATTGTATTTCACACTATTCTTCATTCACATTGTGTTTCATTCATTCATTCTCATGCATTATGTTTTCTAAAATTAATCACCATTGGACCTTGCCCATCATTATCCTGTCTTTTTGCCCAGATCCTTCCCATTTCCTTCCCCTCCTCCCTTCACCCACTAAACTGTGTAACACTGTGTTTTCACCCCTAACCATCCTCAGGGCTCCCCCCCTTTGACTTCCCATACAGGATTTACTAGTTATCCTTCTATTTTAACAAATAATGGTCTTATGCACTATTTGTCCTTATGAGACTGCATTAGTTCACTCAGCATACTACTCTCCAGGCTCTCCCAAGTTATCTAGTATTTTTTTTAAAATCATTGCTCCTGCGTCCTGCATGGTATTCCATTGTGTGAATGTACCACAATTTCTCAATCCATTCAGTTGTGGTTGGACATTTGGGCCATTTCCCTGTTCTTGCCATGGTGAATAACACTGCTATGTACTCTGGTGTACAAATTTCCATTTGTGTCTCAGTTCTAATTTTCTTGGGGTATATTCCTAGTAGTGGAATAGGGGAGTCATCTGAAGCTTCTATGTTCAACTTTTTGAGGAAACACCAAACTGTCCTCCAGAATGGTTGCACCATTTTACAATCCCATCAACAATATTAAAGTTCCCTCCTCTCCACCTC
>NW_006399767.1:10140207-10141289 GCF_000299155.1 Elephantulus edwardii | reverse complement strand
GAAAACACAACAAAATGACAAAGATAAAACCTGGCTTATCAATAATCAAACTTAATGTGAATGGACTAAATGTGATAAAACCTGGCTTATCAATAATTGGTGAATTACATTGAACCATCCTTGCATAACTGTTAGGAATACCACTTGGTCATGATTAATTCTTTTTTTTTTATGTGGTTTTGGATTCTACTGGCTAGGATTTTATTAGGGATTTTTGCATCTATGTTCATAAGAGATATTTGTCTGTAGTTTTCTTTTTTATTAGGATTATGCTTGCTTCATAGAATGTCTCTGGGAGTGTTTTTTTATTATTTTTTAAAAATGCTTTAAGTAGAATTGGTGATCTTCTCTGAATGTTTGGTACAATACAGCCATGAAGC
This sequence comes from Elephantulus edwardii, assembly GCF_000299155.1. NCBI lineage: Eukaryota > Metazoa > Chordata > Mammalia > Macroscelidea > Macroscelididae > Elephantulus > Elephantulus edwardii. The sequence continues at coordinate 10,140,909 of NW_006399767.1, read as the reverse complement.
TGTGGTGTAGGACTCTTTTTTTGTGGGTGAGTCTTTTTATGATTTGCTCAATTTCTTTTTCTGTGATGGTCTATTCATGTGTTCTACATCTGATCGTGTCAATCTGGGTAGGGCATGAATTTCAAGGAATTTGTCCATTTCCTCGAAGTTTTCAAATTTATCATAGTTTTTCATAATATTCGCATATTATAAATTTAATTTCCTCCTGTTCTTGATATCACCTCTGTCATTTCTTAACCAAGTTATTAGTGTTTTCTCCTTTTTTTCTTTTAAATTGCCAGTGGTTTGTCAATTTTACTGACTCTTTCAAAAAACCAGCTCCTGGTCTTATTGATGGTTTCACTTGTTTTTCTCTTCTCTACCTCACTGATTTCCGCTTTTGTCCTTCTAATTTCCTTTCTTCTACAAGCTCTGTGGTTAGGTTGTTTTCTTTTTCTATTTAATGAAAGTGCTGAGTCAATTCATTAATTTTGCATCTTTCTTTGTTTTTTATATGTGTGCCTATTGCTATAAACTGTCCCCTGAGGACTGCCTTAGTTTCATCTCAGAGGTTTTGTTTTTTTTGTATTTTCATTATCATTTGTTTTGAGAAATTTTTTCATTTCATTCTTTATTTCTTCTATAACCCAGTCCTGTTATTAACCAAGGGTGTTATTTCACTTCTGTTTTGGTGGTTTTATAAGTTTTATTCTCTTGTGGTTA
>NW_006399767.1:10137234-10139205 GCF_000299155.1 Elephantulus edwardii | reverse complement strand
GCGGTTGGCGCAGGATAGAGCAGGGTTTAGGGCTGTTGTGCATAGGGTCGCTATGAGTCGGAAACGACTCGACGGCACATAACAACAACAGCAACAACAATCCAAATTAATGAAAACTGCATATAAAATTTAAAGTCAGGAGAACTCCAATCATTTGTGAACATTAGTTCATACTCATGTTCTATCCAAGAGAATGTTGATTAATATGAAAAGTAACAAAATATTTTATCAAAGAAAGCATAAATAACACACATAAATTACAATCCTAGGGCACTTGGGGGAGCTCTGTTGGCCTAGTGGCAAGAAGCTGCACTGCAATCCCAAAGGCTCATGGTTTGAATCCAGCAGCTGCTCATGGGAATAAGGACGGGCAAACAACTCCATGTGATTTACTGCCTCTGAAAACCTGCTGGAGGGTCAACTATGGGTCAGTTCTGACTCGACAATACATAACAACAACAGGACACTTTTCACTTCACCATTTAATAATAGTTCTAATTCCATAGGTTATGCCAATTTATATCAAGATATTAATGACGCTCAGAACCCTGGAGGCTGGTTTCTCTCTGTTGAAACATGGCTGAAAGCTTGCAGAGTCGGTGGGAAAGGAAGACAGATGCTGAAAAGAGGGAAAAGAGTGCACTAAAGGAGCTCAGTCAACTTTAAAATCAAAGTGGTGGTGTTTCAATAAAAGATATTCAAGACATAGCGACTGCTGTGGTGAGCAAACATTGCCAAGAGAAAAGACGATGTGAGATGAATGACAGAAACAATGACATGAAAATGGAGACAGTATTCAGAGAAACAAAAGTCTTCTAGACCACCATAGACAGTAGCCAGGATGAAAGAACAGGAGACAAAGAAAATACAGCAAAGGGAGAAACAGGAAGAGAAAAAATAACACAAAAGCAAACAAGACAGCTCAAGGCTTATCTTGGTATGCTCTTACAGAAGTGAAAAATATGCCACAGTGGGCATATGTTTGATTACAATGTATACATTTTTATCACCTTCCACCAGAATACTATTTCTTTCTGTTTCCTAACTTGACTTTTTCCTTTTATTCAAATCCAGACAAACTCCAGCATATTATTTTGAGAACTTGAACAAGATAATTTATTTGATTAGTACAAGCTGTGCTGATATTTTAACTGGATCTTCTTCAAGACTATATTTGATGTATTAGATATTAATGACCAAAACCAGATGAGTTGTGGGATGACATTAAGGCTATATTGTTCATGATAAAGCAAAACATTTTCACAAAGGCAGAGGAGGGGGGAAGGATCAAAACTGATGTCAGAAGAGACCCTGAAAATTGCACTAAAATGTAGAGAAGGCAAAACAAAGGGAAGAAACGGTGACGTAAGAGACGAATAGAGAATTTCAAAGGGCACTGTAAATGCAAAACAAAGCAACTTAATGAACTAGGCAAAGAGCTGTAATTAGAAAACCAAAAGAAAGAACACGCTTGAGCATTTCTCAAGCTGAAAGAACTGAAGAACAAATTCAAACCTCGAGCTGAAATACAGACGAATTCTATGGGTACAATCTTGAATTAAGCAGGAAGCATTAAAAGAAAAATAGATCTACAACTGGGAGAGAATAAAATAGATGAATGGGACCTTCTAAGAATCAAATCCCTATGCACATCTAAAAACTTCTCCCACAGAGTAAAAAGGGAAGCCACAGATTGGGGGAAAATATTTGGTAATGACATATTAGATATGGGACTTATATCTAGAATTTCTAAAATAGTCAAACACCACAACAAGATAAAGGAAAATAACCCAGTTGAAAATGGGCACAGGGTATGAACAGACACTTCACCAAAGAAGGCATTCAGATGGCCAACAAGCACATGAAGAAATGTTCAAAATCCCTAGCTCTGAGATGCAAATCAAAACAACTATGAGATATCATCTTACCCCAGTCAGAATAGCAAAATTTAACAGAGCAGCAAACAACAAA
>NW_006399767.1:10130027-10137134 GCF_000299155.1 Elephantulus edwardii | reverse complement strand
TACTGGAAATACATCTATAAGGTTGAGTGCTGAATGTATAATTTAGATCTTCTGCATCTTTGTTAACTTTTTTTTAATTGACCTAACCTTTGGTGAGAGTGGTGTGTTAACGTCTCCTACCACTGTGGTTCTGTCTATTTCTTTCTTCAATTCTGTGAACAGTTGTTTTATGTATTTAGCAGGTCTATCTTTTGGTGCATAAATGTTGACCAGTGTTATGTCTTCTTGATCTACTGTGCCTTTAAATATTATATAGTGCCCTTCCTTATCTTTTATGGTCGTTTTCAATCTGAAGACTATTTTATCAGGTATTATTACTTCTACTCCTGCATTTTTGTGGATGTCTTTTGTTTCATATCTTTTTCCCCAGGTTTTGATTTTTAGTCTTTCTTTTCATTTTTTAGATGTATCTCTTGTAGGCAATATATTGATGGAATTTGGAGGCTTTTATACATTTTGCTACTCTATTTCTTTTGAGTGGTGCATTTAGTCCATTCACATTAAGTTTGATTATTGATAAGCCAGTTTTTATCCTTGTCATTTTGTTGTGTTTCTTTTTTGTTGTTTCTTGTTACTATGGTTTACCTACTTTCCTTTGGTGTCTCTGTGTAAAAAAACTTCCCTTCGGTGGAGCTCTGGTGGCATAGTGGCAAAGAGCTGCAACTATAATCCCAGAGGCACACAGTTCAAATCCACCAGATGCTCTGCCGGGGAAGGAGGGACAATCTCTTCCTGTACCAGTCAGATCTGATTTGACCGTACACTCACACACACACACACAATAATAATAATTTTAAAAAAAGAAGAAAAAAAAAGAACTTCCCTTCAAATTTCTTGTAGATTTGGTCTTGTTTTCACAAATTCTTTAAGTTCCTTCTTTTCTGCAAAGGATGTGATTTCTCCTTCATATTTGGTGGAGAGATTTGCTGGGTACAGGATTTTTGGTTGGAAATTGTTTTCTTTCCACTTTGTGTACATGTCATCCCATTGTCTTCTTGCTTACATGGTTTCTGCTGAGATATCAGAACTTGATCTGATTGCTTTTCCTTTGTAGATGACTCTTTGTTTTTCTCGTGCTGCTTTCAGTATTCTACCCTTATCTTTTATTTTGGAGAATTTGGCTATGGTATATCTTGATGTTTTCCTTTTTGGGGTCTAGTCTATTTGGTGTTCACTGAGCTTCCTGAAAGCGGATTTCCTCATTCTTTGTAATACCTGGGAAGTTGTCTTCTAGTATTGCTTCTACAATTTTCTTAATGATTTCCCTATCCCTCTCACATCCTGGAATTCCTATCATACCTTTACTCATTTTTATGTTACCTCATATTATTCTAATGTTTTCTTCATTTTCTTTAGGCCTCATCTCTGATTTTTCTTCTGGTATGTTTCCATTGAGGTTCTTGTCTTCAAGCTCACTGACTCTCTGCTCCAATCCTTCTGTTCTACTTTTCTGTCCTTCAAGCATGTTGGACACTTCTGCCATTTTTGTCTTAATATTCTGGATTGCATTTTCCTGCATTTCTGTTATTTCTAGTATTGTGCTGGCTGTATCCTATCTTGTGGTGGTTTTTTAAGTTCTTGAACCTCTTTCTCTATAGTTGCAATTACTTCTTCCATCTTTTGCATTTCATACCATTATTGTACAAGTTCCTCCTCATCAATATATTTCTTCTGGTTATCAACCTCTAAGTTATTCCCTTTATTTGTGGCTTCCATTGTTTCTTCCATCATCTGTACTCTCATTCATAGCTGTTTGAATGTGTTCATATCAACAAAAATCTTGTGCCTTCTAGGCTCTGGGGTATTAATGAGGTCTGCTGTATTTAGCTGCATTTTTCTGGAGAACGCTTAATTTGTTTTCTCACAGTGTTTAAAGCTGCCTACTACTTTCTAGACATTATGTGAAGTTTTTCTTGATAAGTGTTAGGCTGTTTCTATGGTGTCTGCATAAGTTGTTGTTGTTTCTTGTTTTTATGATGTTACTGATTAGTTGCCAAGTTAAAATGTTCTCTCTATGGGGTGAGCCACTCATTCTACTGAAAGTCCTTTCTGGAATAATTTGCTTTTCCTAAAGTCCTTGAGGTTGTCTCTGTTCTGCACTTCAGTGCTGCAAGAATATCACTTTGAAGTAGTTTCCTGTGGCAAACTCTACTGTCCTACTTTGTGTATTAAGTGGCTGAATGGTGTGAGACCAGGTGCTTTACTCTGGAATGCCACAAGATCAGAGATCAGGGCCACCAGCTCTCAAGTCAGACCTCACTCTCTCAGGGAACCGAAAAAGTATTTCCTCTGCTTGTAACTCTGTTTCCCAAAGTCTCTTTTCCTGTTTGGCACCTGGTTTGGCCCCTGCAGCTGAGGAAGCAAGAATCTCCAAGTGGAGTGACCTATCTCCCCAGGGAAGCTTCAGTCCCCTCTCCCCACAAGTAGTAAAGAGTACTCAATCTTGGCACAGAGCCTTACCTCTCTAACCTTTTCTTCTGCAGCTTAATGCCTGCTGCAAGACATCTTAGAGAGCATGTCTCCATCTCATTTTAAAGATGAGGAAACAGAGGATATATACATCAAAAGGGCTTCCTCAAGATCATAAAGGATATGCTGGGAGAAGTTAGGTCTCCTGACTCTCAGTTCTGCCTCCTATTGACTCTGGTAAGTCCACAGATCAGAAGAAAGAAGGACCAGCATGTCTCAGTAATAATCCCAATACTTCCCCAGTGAGCATTAACTATGTCAGTGTTATGAAGGATAGATGTTAGTCTCATTTAGAAACTACCAGATTCTTCATTTTGATACCAAATGCCCTGTGAAATCAACTGTGATTTAAAAAAAATGTTGGAGTGTTTGTATGTGGGGTTTTTCCTCTTGAAAAAACAAAGCTAAGGGGAAAACAGCTTCCAACACTGCTTGGCTCTTGGGCAACTTTTACAAACAGTGGCGTGATGAGAAACATATGGTAGACAAGTACCTGATGCACAATTCTGGGGGATTTGCTGCCCCCTAGAGAACAAGAAGGCTAGCAAACACTCCTGGGGGCCTCAGGATATAAAAACTTTCCAGTATGTTGTCAGGAGAGGCCAGTGTTTGGACACGGGTATCATGCTTGGAAAGAAGGGCTTCTGCCAAAGAGATGAATGCCCCTAGCAGGACAGATTGATACAGTGACTGCAACAATGGGCTTGAGCACGAGGGAGTCAGTGGAGATGATACAAGATAGAACAAGGTTTCAATCTGTTGTTCAAAGGTTCATAGGGTCACTATGAGTCATAAGTTGACTCAGAGGTATTAACAACAGCAATCTCCAAGCTCACATTTGTGGGAAAGCCATGGGAGGGTGGTGAGTTGCTTTGGGTAGATTACAAAGTAGAATTCTCTGCTTGGGACTGAGCCATTGGCTTGGGAGCATTTGCTGGGAGGTTAGAGTGATATCAGCTCTAGTCTGACTAGTATAAAGGCATCTAAATTGCATTCCTAGGGATCTCTGGGGTGCTTGATTGGTAATCTTCTGGGGACATGTATTTTAATGATATTATAGCAGGGATGCACTTGGTAAAACCTGCTATAGACAATTTCAATCCATAAAAAGATGAAAATCAGAGGAAGCAGATATTAGAAGAGGAAATGCTCAGGACAAGAATCTTCAGAGAGGAAGGGGAGATCTTTCATATCGAGCAGTTGTTGTTGTTGTTGTTGATTGCCTTCCACCAGTGGTTAGCCCTATTTGGATCACAGACTCTTTCCTGAATCTGAGGAGAGCTGTCATCCTCATCTGGAAGAACATAGATGTGTCCACTGCTGCAAAGAATCCCAGGAGTCTCCTGGGCTCTCCTGCTCCCACTGTAGATGTAAATGGGGGAATCCTTGAATTAGAGAAAGCCCTGTGAAGGACCCGGTTGGATTGGGGATGAGGAAGTGGGGGATGCCTGACAAGAGAGGTATGTAGAATCACAGAGCTCAAAAGGCTGTTGGCGGTCATCTCTTCTTGGCGTGGGGGGGCGGGGTATGAAGTCAGAAATAAGGAATGGACTGTATCAAGGTGTCATAGCACATTACTGGTAGAGCTAGAATGGGCCCCATACCTTAGCCCTGAGCCCATACATCCACAAAGCCAGCAAAGCACCAAATGGAACAGGGCTCCTCACTGCTTCAACATCACAGACCTCACTTTGGAATGGGGATAACAATTCTAAAAGGGAAAATGCTAAGTTCACCACGGACTCTCCCTTCATGTCTCCTAAATTATAGTTGTCAAACCTGTGTGACTTCACTCCATAGGCAGCGTTTGTTCAAAGACAAGGGTGAGATGGCAAAGGAGAGGCAGGGAAGCTGGGTGAGAAAAAATGGGGAAGGCAGAGTGGAGACAGGGAAGGTGCTGGCACACCACAGTAGCTAATGTGTTAGGACAATTTGTGTATGAATTTCTGGATAGGAAACTGTTTCACTATGTAAATTCTCATCTAAACACAATCAAATGTAAAAAAAAAAAAAAATAGTCTACATTTAGCTCTTTCCAGTGGCTTACGGCAGCTATAGTGGACAAAAAAAATTGTGTCCTCAAGAATTACATGCTGTAAATCTTTACCTTATACCTATGGTTATAATAATTTTGAGAATGAGTTTTGTTAGGGTAATATAGCAATGCCAGCATAGGGTGTGCTTATTTAAATCAATCTCTTTTGAAGTACAAAGTGGTCAGATTTAGGTACAGAGAAGACAACAGGGATGGGAGAAGCTAGACATTGAGGATCACAAAAGAGCCAAAGCGTAAAGACCTTCCCGCCATGTACTGAAAGAGACAGCCTTCCCCTGGAGCTGACCTCTGAGCTCCGCAACTAGGAGAAGATACATTTTTTGTTATTGTTTTTTGTTTGGTTTTTTTCCCCTCTTCGAGCAAATTCTTTCCATTTCCCTCACTCTCCCCTCCCCCCATCAAACTGTACACCCCAATGATTAATACGCCCTCCTCCTGCATATCCACATCCCTCTGCTTCCAGCCTCTCCCACCCCTCCTGGATCCTTATACTCATTCTACAATAACAGTTTTATACAATATTTATCCTTGTGGAACCAAGTTAGTTCACTCAGCACAAGGCTCTCCAGTCCCTCCCATGTTAGGTAATAATTCACAAAATTATTGCTCCTGTATGCTGAATAGTATTCCATTGTGTGAATGTACCATAATTTCTCAATCTATTTGGTTTTGGTTGGACATTTGGGCTGTTTCCATGTTCTTTCGATGGTGAATAATGCTGCTATGAACACTGGTATACAAATTTCAGTTTGTGCCTCAGTTCTCATATTCTCAGGTTATATTCCAAGTAGTGGAATAGCTGGGCCATATGGAATGTCTATGTTCAGCTTTTTGAGGAAGCACCAAACTGCCTTCCAGAATGGTTGTACCATTTTACAATCCCACCAACAACATAGTTACCCACCTATTTCTGTCATCAGCTAGGTAAGACAGCCATATTCCACCCTCCATGGGAAAAATGCTTTATTCTAACATGGATGAAGGACAGAAAAGCTTCTTTCAGATGAATGTCCTCAAGCCTAATTAGAACACAACTGGAAGTTCTCCTTTTTTTAATTGTAGTTAACTAGATGTGTAGCTGAGGGCAGGTTATGTAACCTCTCTGTGCCTAAGTTATTCCAACTGTAAAATAAAATTAGTAACAGCACCTAGCACCAAAGGCCACTATAGTTTAAGTTTTTCACCTTAATTAAACACTATAAAGAGTATTGATCAAAGTAAGGGCAAAGTACATGCTGATAATTGAGTAAGGCTTTTAAATAAATTGTTAATGATGACTTAGCAGCTAAATACTACTTAGTTTAATGTCTAGATACTTCTCGAATTCTCTTTCCATTTTGCTACCATTGCCTTTGTTCAATCACCCCCCCCCAGAGTAATCATAAAATGATCATAAAATGCCTTTGTTTAAAAAACTTTCAGAGGCTGCCCAGTAAGATAAAGTCCTGCCTTATACTCTACATAATATTATTTTTTATTTTGGTTTTAATTATTGTGATTATCTTAATCTCTGGGCATCCAGTATATCATAATGAACATGTTCAGCCTCTTGTAGACTTAGATCTGGTGGATCTTCTTTGCACAGCTATTTTCAGTCACTGGCACCTTATTCACCCACTGTGGTCTCTCCCTTTCCAGTGGCCTTTTCAGAAAGGGAGCTATCAGCTAGCTTTACAACTGTTAACTTATAGGGTCAGACTAGACTTGGTCAGATTTACCCTGAGATATGTCTCTCCTGGCTAAATTTTCATTTCATCCACTTTTCAGTCCTTGTATTGGAAGAAGAGGAAGACTTTGTCTTCACTTAGAGATCCTTTAGGTAAAGAAAGCTGGGAAGAGGACTTAACTGGGGGCTGGTGGGTGAGGAGCAGGTGACAATTTTTGAGTGCTCCCAAAATACACACTGTTTAGGAGCCACAAATGTCCTTCACTTCAGAAGTGATATATACTCTCAGAATTGACTCTGGGAAGCAGCTCTGACTGGCAGCCCTTTGTGGAGGTGTGGGGGTGATTCTTTGAAGAGAGGGTCCAATATGTTGGATTAATGAGTTTCCTTTGAAATTCTGTCTTCTCAAAGTTAACACTTTTGTTTACTCTAACATAGATTCCCAACCCCTTCCCTTTCTTAAGGCCATAAAACAAGCAGCTCATTACTTTTCTGGGGTCAAGGTCTCTTCCAAGAACTCCTCAATCTTATTGACATCTGTCTTCACATCACCGTTGAAGGTCAGGAAAGGTGGATGGGTTCCAGGGGCTAGGTTGTGCAGGTCAGCTGGCTTCCTGTAGAGAGAATGAGCAATATTTCAGGATTGGCTTCCACAGGGATGCTGTGCATTTAGGGAAACCTATGATTTAGAGCTGAAAATGATACTTCTTGTATTGTTCAACATGCATGCCAGGAAAACAGTCTGACAGTTTGGTTATGTAAGGAAACAAAGTGGGGAAAAGCTCTAAAGAGACAACATGATACAAGAAATCTGTTGGCTTCTCTATCCATTCGTTTGTTGATGGGCACTTCGGTTGTTTCCAACGCCTTACTACTGTGAACTAAGCCACGATAAACATGGGTGTGCATATATCTG
>NW_006399767.1:10114192-10123229 GCF_000299155.1 Elephantulus edwardii | reverse complement strand
AAAAAAAAGATATTAATGACATAGAAGCTAGCCATTTTTAATTGGTTTTATAAATTTATCTGATTCTTTCAGTGTAATTTCATTTTTTAAAAAATAGGCAAAGTAGATAAAACTGAAGGCAACAGAAAGATGTCAAAGACATTACATGTTTTAATTTCCCAGGTTTTTTTTAAGTTTTAGAAAACAATGCTTTTTATCTGCTACATTAGAAATCATAGATTGAAGTTACTGAAACTAATTCCATTACAGAAGCTTACGCGGTTGAAGTGGGGAGAACCAGTAGACAATTCCACTGCTAATGTGCTGGTAACTCACTGCTGGTTCTGATTCGTTTTTGTTGTTGTTTGCTGATAAATCGGAACTGACCCATAGCTGACCCTCTGGTGGGTTTTCAGAGGCAGTTAATCGCACAGGAGGAGATTGCCTTTCTTTCTCTCACAGAACAGCTGGTGTATTCAAACCACGTGCCTTCGGGATTGCAGCTCAGCTTCTTACCACTAGGCCACCCGAGACTTTCTATTCAGTTTCCAAGGCTGGAAATCTTTACAGGAGGAGACTTCCCCTCTTTCCCCCAGGAACCAATAGGAGATTTGAATGGCTAGAGATGCATAGACTTTTAATTGGCAGGACAACATACAATGGACCATCCCACCAGAAGTCCATACAGTGTGGATCCTCCACTATATTCTTATTTTGCAATATTTGTCCCTTATGAATGTAATTCAAGCACACATTAAGATTTTACAAATTTTATCATCATGATTGAAAATTTACTAAACATTACTATTTTTCTTGAAATGTGATTTCAAGTCTATTCAACAAGTTGTTGTTGTTGTTGTGTACCACCTAGTCAGAACTGGCAGGTTAAAAGCATGGGAGGAGAATGCCTATCTTTTTCCCATGGAGATGCTGGTGGATTCGAACTCCATGTCTTTGGGACTGTAGCACAGATTCTTACCACTAGGCTACCAGAGTTCAGTATATAGAAATGTAAAATATCCTATTAAATAAGAAACTGTGCTTTAAAAAAAAATGTAGGCCCTTAAGTACTACCTTAAGTTACAAAAAATTTATTTTTCAAAAAAACATTTTCTATTCTCTAATGGGACTCATTAAGAAAGTTACTTCTTTCTATATGAAGATATTCTGGGATCAGTGTAATCTCCCAGGTGCAGTATAATGAGCAGTGAATTCATCTCCTAAGAATATATATCCCCTGGGTGGACCTTTGGGATTCTGATTCTTACACTGAAGGAAATGTAAGATAACCGAAGCAATAATCAGAAAGTATCCAGAAAGGAAACACAGATGGTGGAGGAAATGGTGAAATCCTGGAACATGTGTCCAATGAAATTAATTAGCTGATTAAAATGCATGCATTTAGTACACAGTAATGCTAAAGGGGTGGGTATTCCTGATCTGAGCAGGGGAATATGCTAATTACCTGTGGAGAGGGACTCTTTTATTAAAGTTATGTGTAAAACATTACCACTGAGTACATTCCAGTTCATAGTGAGCCTGTATGACAGAGCAGGCAGAACAACCGTGGTTTCCAAGGTTGTAAATTTTTACAGATGTAGATTGTCTCATCTTTCTCCCATGGAGTACTTGGAAGGTTAGAACCACCAACCTTTCAGTTAGCAGATGACTGTTTAGCCAGTGTGCTAAAAAAGGCTCCTACAGTATATAACCCACTACTGCCAAGTCGCTATTGTGACTTGTCACTCAGAAAAGGCTATAAACCTTAATGGTAGCTGACTGTCTCATCTTTATCCTACAGAGCAGCTGGGGGATTCCAACTCTTGACCTTGCTATCAGCAGCCTAACATGTAACTTACTGTGCCACTAGAGTTCCTTATAACATGGTTAGCAGGAACGACAGAGATCTTGTGTTTCAGTGTAGCCTTAGAGAGTTGGTTGCCAACCCAAAAGTGGGTGGTTCAAATACACGAGCTGTTCTGAACGATAAAGATGAGTAATATCCTATTATGTGATTTACAGTCTCCAAAAACATGGTGGAGGGTAAGCTATGAGTCAATTCAGACTCTCTGGCAATAAGTTGAGCTTGAGCTATAAACGCCAAAGGTGTTTTGGTCGCTCGATGTTTCAGTGCTCAAGCGCTCAGCTGCGGACTGAAGCGCTAGTAGTTTGAACTCTCCCAGCAGCCCCAAAGGAGGAAGGCTTGCAGATAAAGATTACAACATGGAAACCCTAAGGGGCAGCTCTGGTCTGTCAGATGAAGTTGCTCAGAGTTGAAAATTGACTTGATGTCAATCAACACCACCATCAACTTCTGCCAGCTAGTCTGAAGGCACAGCAAAAGAAGAGGAAGAAAGCTGGTGAACTGGGAACCATGGCAAGGGAAAAGGCTTAAAAAAGAGTGAGAGAGGAGGAAAGCAATGGAGAAGAATGCCCAGAACAGTAGATTCACCCCAAATGTTCTCTTGCTCTCTGAAAAATGCAACATTTTTGTGGGAGTTGAGAGTAGAAAACTTTGCATCAGAAAAAAAGAAAGAAATAAACAACAGGGAAAGAGGAGTCTGTAATGAAATAAATTCCTGGCATAATCAGTTTGGGAGGGGAAGAGAAAAATGTCAATTATGGTGGTACTCCCAGATCATTCTCTAAACACACATACTTTCCACATACACTTCTGTGGCACTTGGAACACCATTAGACAGTCGAGACAAAAAGTACTTTTAAAATCTAATTCATTTTGTCCCCTTGTTTACTTTGTGTGTGCCCTTCATTTCAGACAATTGAGAGGACATTCTTTCATCTCGCCTGTTGTTTCTGAGAACAGATAAAGATAGCAGGGCTTGAGTTCTCAGCTGGAAGGGAGCTCCTTGATGATCTTCTTCTTCAGCAATAACATCCCTACTTTCCCCATAAGCTTCCCTTTGCTGTCCCACTCCCAGAGGCTCGAGAGAAGAATGTCCTCTAGAGTCTGGCGCCTTGATAGGTGGGGTCTGCCTGCAGCTGCCAAAGACAACTGGTCTTTGCCAATGGGCATTGGCACTTTCTTGATGCTGTCAGAATTTATAGTCAAAATGACATCAATAACATTTCATACACATTATCAGGGAGTTTATGGGTTTCTATGGGTAGTCTATTTGATAGTATTTAACAATAAAAGTAACTCCAGTTTATTCCTTAGAGAGGGATATCATGCTTGGAAAGATGGAGGGATGGCGAAGGAGAAGAAGACCCTCAACCAGGTGAATTGACATAGTAACATAGTAGCAATGGGCTCTAAAGTGTCAGAGATTGTGAGTTTGGCACAGGATAAGACAGGGTTCAGACCTGTTGTTCTTAGGGTCATTATAAGTTGCACTCAATTCAACCTAACAACAGAGAGGTCTGGAGGCCTAATGGTAAAGAATTACACTGCTAACCCAAAGGTACCTGGTTCAAATCCACCAGGTGCTCTGTGGGAGAAAGATGAGCAATCTCCTCCCATGCAGTTTGCTGCTTCCAAAAATGCACCAGCAGGTCAGTTATGAGTCCATTCCTACTAGGCAGCACACAACAACAACAAATTGCCTCAAACTCCAAAAAAGTAAGCTCATTGCTGTTGCTTTGGAACCACCGTTCCAGCGTGTACCCATCCTCTTTCCCTGACTGACTACAGTTCCATAAGACAGAGCTAAAAACAGTGACAGTGCTAGTTAGCATGCATACTGAGCTCTTTATGCGAGCCACACATGTCACTCAATAACAATGTTTTGTAGGACCTGCTCACTAAGTGCTCACAAGAATACAATCAAACAAGGTACTTTCATCTTCCTGTACCAGTGAGGAAAACTGGAGCTCAGAAAAGTGGAAGACTCAAAGCCATCAAAATACCAAGTTTAATTGTCCAGTAGGAATCCATATAGCCCAGGGATTATGGCCTGATGTTCAATATATTGTTGAAACAAGAACAAAATTCACACCTGTGGCTGAACTCTTAGCCAGACAATGGACAGATCTATTAAGGGGATGATGCCACCACAGAGGTACTGACTTTTGAGGATAATCAACCACTTGCCATCAAAGTGCAGCATTTGTCTAGGGATAAAGGGAACAAGTGGGAAGACAAGGTTACTTAAGCTTAAATATGTTCCCAGAATAATAAGATCTGTTTTCTTAGAAACTGCTTTTTGTTGTTGTTGTTATGTGCCGTCGAGTCGTTTGCGACTCATAGCAACCCTATGTACAACAGCCCTAAACCCTGCTCTATCCTGTGCCAATTTCATTGCCTCTGACACACCCATCCCGATTACCCCAGTCACTGAATCAATCCACCTCATAGAGGGTCTTCCCCTCCTACGCTGTCCCAGCATGATGTCCCTCTCCAAAGACCTGTCTCTCCTTGCAATGTCTGAAGTATGTCAGATGAAGCCCCAGAATCTTTGCCTCCAAGGCATAGCCTGGTTTAACCCTTCCTAGGATGAATCTATTTGTTTTCACAGAAACTGCTTAACTTCTTTATATAATACATTTTTTAAAAAATTTTATTATTTTTTGTGTGTACCATCAAATTGGATCTGACAGTACAGGAGGAGATTGTCCCTCCTCCAGCAGAGCATCTGGTGGACTTGAACCACTCACCTCTGGGATTGTAGTGCACCTTGTTGCCACTAGGCCACCAGAGCTCACCTATATCATGTTTTAAAACATCCATTTAACCCCCCTCACTACCTCCACAGGTGTTACTGAGACAATTCTCATTCGTGTGACCCCAGGTGGGTCAGTAGAACTATTTTCCACAAAGGTTTCATAGGCTGATATTTCAAAATTAAAGACTGCTAGCTCTTTCTTTTGAGGCACCTCTGCATGGACTCTAAACACAAACATTTCCATTAGGGACCAACCATGTAGCCATTTGCACTCCCAGGGCCTTCCACATAGAAACATGTCATGATTGTCAGGTGCCATCCAGTCAGGACTGAGTCATGGCTGGCCTTCCAGTGGGTTTTCAGAGGCTGTAAATCGTATGCAGGAGATTGCCCATCCTTCTGTTGGTGGATTCAACCAGCATATCTTAGGGTTGGCGATGCAACTCCTTACCACTAGCTCCCCAGAGCTCCCTTGTATACATATATGTGAATATATGTGTGTATGTGCACACATGGGTAATGCTATCTTGGCAGTAAGAGGTCCCCTTATCTATAAAACTGGAATTGTGATACTGCCAATCTACCTCAAAGGGGTGTGAGTGGAAAAAATATGTTAACTGATATGAATAAGTAGCATAAATATTTAGAGAATGCTGGGGCAGCTCTCCTTCCTAGTTTAATCTCTAGTTAAGCAGACAATATTATGGATAGCAATCCAAAGTCCTCCATGGAAGGAGCCTGTTTTTCTATATTGGGTGAAAGCCTCCTGTTCTCTTCTGTCATCACAGATGATGATTGTGTGGCTGATGTGTGCTCTTTTATACAGTAGACATTAGCTCAGGGCCTGATTATTGGTATGGAAAATACACAGAAACTTCAAACATGATCCCTGGCCCCTGTCTTTGAGGGACTTAAGGTCTCATGTGAGAGACAAAGCACTTAAAAGGGGTAGTAGTGAAGTAGTGAGCATAGATCCATTGTGATTAATTTTATAAGATACAATGTTATGTATAATAGACAATATATATAAACACAACAAAAGAGCTTTGCTTAGACATTGTAATAAATTGTACTAATTAAGGTAATTATTGTCTATGAATGATTTCTGAAACACCAGTGTGATTTGGAAACTCACTTAAATAAAATACTATGCACTGTGTTTGTTGTTTTTTTTTAAAAAAAGGACACTTTGTAACACTCTAGTGTGTTACAAAGAGCATGGGATATGAACCAAGAAAACTAAGGTTTATATTAGTAGCAGCCCCTCTTAATTTCTAGCTAAGATCCTTGGGTAAGCTACGTAAATGAACCCACTTCAATTTCTGTGTATAAAATAAGGACATACCATCTCCTTCATAGGGTTACTTATGATAGGCTTGTGAATGAGAAAGCATTGAACAGTTCTAAAGCATCTGCGTGACCTCAAAAAGACCCATTAAAACATGACATGCTAAATGGGGAGGCAAGACAAGCCTCCAAGACAAGCTAGACAGGAAAGGCTGAGTGAGTTTGGAGGGAAGATGGGTTGATGTGATGCACCTGAGACTGGAGAGTTGGGATGGACAAGCTTTACAGAGATGGGCAGAAGCCAGGCCTGGAAGCTGAGCACAATCTTCAGAGACAGGAAGGAAGGAAGATCCAGGAGGAAGAATGCTAGCCGGAGACTGGAGATTGCAGATGGTATCTGTAAACTAATGTGAGCAGATTTCTTCTTTGTGTTTATATTGGAGTGCGAGGTTGTAAATGGATATTTTTTTTACAGACATCCATGGAGGGAAGAGATGCAAAAGAAGGCCAGTGTGACAACAGGATATATAGTTCATGGAGAGAAGTGTTCAGGAACAATGCTAGGAAGATGAGAGAAGGCTGTGGTGCGAAGCGTCAGAGCAGCAGGAGAGCAGTGTGGTTTTACTAGGAATGAGAGAGAGAGAGAGAGAGAATACGAGAATATTCTATGAAAAGATGAATCAGGCTGAAGAACAGGAAACTGTGAGGCGGTGGGCTCTCAGAATAGACAAAGAGCTTGAAGGTAAGATAGCAAAATAGTATGGTGTCTTGGACTTAGCAACCATCTGCTCAGGCTATTGTTGTTAGGTGCTGTCAAGTGGAGTGTAAGCCCTTGTGACCCTAGGAACAACAGAGCTGAACTCTGTCCTATCCTGCACCATCCTCACACTTCCTGACACACTAGAGCCCATTGCTGCACTCACTGTGTCCATCCACCTGGTTGAAGGTCTTCTCTTTGCTGACCCTCCACCTTTCCAAGCATGATGTCCCTCTCCAAGGAATAAACTCAGCTGATCATGTTGTTGTTGTTGTTATGTGCCATAGAGTCGTTTGTGACTCATAGTGACCCTATCTACAAGAGCCCTATCCTGCGCCAACCTCATCGTCTCAGACACACTCATTCCCACCACTCCACTCACAGAATCAATCCATCTCATCAAGGGTCTTCCTCTCCTGCGCTGTCCCTCCACTCTCCCAAACATGATGTCCCTCTCTGAGGACAAAGGCTGACTGAAAAAAGGAGCTGAAAATAATTCCAAAGTTTCAGAGCCTGTTGTTATGTGCCATTGAGTCGCCTGCTGCTCATAGCGACCCATTGCACGACAGCCCTAAACCCTGCTTTATCCTGAGCCAGTTTCACTGTCTCCGACACACCTATCCCTATTACATCAGTCACTAAGTGAATCCATCTCATCAAAGGTCTTCCTCTCCTGCGCTGTCCCTCCACCCTCCCAAGCATGATATCCCTCTCCAAAGACTGGTCCCCCCTTGCAACATGTCCAAAGTATGTCAGATGAAGTTTCAGACGAAGTTTCAAAATCCATGCCTCCAAGGAGTAGGCTGGTCTCATCCTCTTTAGGACAAACCTGTTTGTTCTCCTGGCAATTATTGGTATATTCAGTAGTATTGAATGGTGTCTCCTAAAGCTATGTTGAAGTCTTTTTGTGTGAGTGTACCGTCAAATCAGATCTGACTGGTACAGGAGGAGATTGTCCCTCCTTCCTTGGCAGAGCATCTGGTGGGTGCGACTCTGGGATTGCCACTAGGCCACCAGAGCTCCCCTTATGTTGAAGTCTTAACTCATGCATTTCTAAATACAAACCTGTCTGAAAAGAAATGTTTTCTTCTGTTATGTTAATGATGTGATACAGAAAGAGGGTGGGGCCATCCTATATCGAATTCCTTCTGCATGACCTCAAAAAGACACTAAAAAAAGAGCAGAGCCACAGGGAAGCACGCTCCATGCAAAGGTGGAGGCAGATGAAGCTCCAAGCCCAGGCTTCCTAAGGGGTACCAGATCGACTAGAAGCTGAAGGAGAGAAAGAAGGACCATCCTCTAGAATCAACATCCTGAATTTCAACTTCAAACCTCCAGAACTGCAGAAGCAAAAAGTCCCATTCTTTAAAGCTACAAGTTTGTTATATTTTGTTATGACAGCTCTAATAAACTAAGAGGCCAAGGAATTCAAGAGGGGGTTCCGCTCCAAGGAAAAGTGATAGATACAATTTTAGACAGAGATTATGATGATTAGAAGCCAGTCCATGTGGAAATATCTAGACAACAGCTGGGGCTCTGGAACAACTCACCGGAAAAAGACAGAGAGAACATGCCATGTGCACTACGGACTCAACGACTGAGCCTTGAGCTGGGTGACATGTAACGGACAAGAAAATGGAAAGGAAGCAAGCAGAACAGGAACAGGATGTGCTCTGTAAAAATAAGAGTGTAGCCTCTAATGGTGAATGATACCTGTGTTGTTTTTTTTTATCTTTTAACTGCCTTTACACTGACCTTTAAAAACACAGTAGTAATTCTACTTCGTATGATGCAGTGTTCTGAAAATTAAGGAATTCCAAAGTTAGGCAATGGATAAAGGACGACAGAAGAATTATTGATGCTTAAGCATACTGATTATCTCATGGACTGCCAAAACAGCAAACAAATATTTCTCGGAGAAAGTGCAACCAGATTGCTCCTTAGAGGCAACGATGATGAAATTCTTCTCAAGTATTTTGGGCATATTGCTAAGAGGGGCCAGTCCTTGTGAAAAAGAAATCATGCTGGGAAAGGTAGAGGATCAAAGAAAGAGAGGAAGACCCACAATGAGATGGACTGACACAGTGACTAGAGCAGTGGGCTCTAGTATGTCAGAGATGATGAAGATGGCACAGGGTTCAGAGCCATTGTTCACAGGGTCACTGTGAGTTGTAGTCAGCTCGATGGCATCTAGCAAAAACAACTAGAAGTGTCTGTTCATATCCTGTGCCCATTTTTTCAATTGGAATGTTTCTTTTGTTCAGAGGGCCAACAAGCACATGAAAAAAAAAATGTCTAAAATCTTTAGCTCTAAGAGAGACACAAATCAAAACAACTATGGGATATCATCTCACCCCAGTAACAATAGCAAAATTTAACAGAACAGCAAGCA
>NW_006399767.1:10111773-10114092 GCF_000299155.1 Elephantulus edwardii | reverse complement strand
ATTATGCTGAGTGAAATATCTCTGTCACAAAAAGACAAATACTGCATAGTGCCACTGTTGTAAACGGGACTGACATGAGGGTTGGGGTAAGACTGAAAAAAAAAATTGGATAAATTATGTATTCTGTATTGAAACAGATGAGGGAGAAAACAATTTAAACGTGATATATGATTGGGTATTATGGTTATGACAAGAGTCCAGAATGAAGGTTGCATAGTGGAGTGTACTCGACGTGGGGAGGGGGGGGTTGTATATCAATGAAGGAATTTTTCTTTCACTTTTCAAAGAGAAGAGCGAACTGGGGTGGGGAGGGGTAGGCAGGGAGAAAAATGCAACAATGAGTGACTGGAAATAAAAAAATCTGTAAATGTTCATTAAAATAAATTTTTAAACACACACACACACACACACACAGAAATCTGTTGGCAATAAGCAGTGAGGGAAGAACAGTGACAGAAAGATGAAGGATTTGAGCACGAATGAAGAAGTGGAGGGTGCTCACAGGTAACCCCCTAAGCTAGTGTTGAGCTGTAATGACCCACGGGATTAGCTGGGCTCTGCTTTTGAAAATTCCATCACCAATTAGCTTAACAAAATTCCACTGTGCAGACACGCAACCTTTAACTATTACTTAATTAAAACACATTTTCATTCTCAAATATCATTCCACAATGACAATACTGTAATATTAACTTGGGGTATTGAAATTGTAATTTTACAATGGTCCCAAGAGCACAGGGATAATTACTTAAATGCAAAGAAGTTGGAATTCAGTGCACTGAGTGAGAACTGACTTCCTGCTGACCCTCCTCTGGGTGTTCAAGGCTGTAAATTGCATAGGAAGTGA
This sequence comes from Elephantulus edwardii, assembly GCF_000299155.1. Taxonomy (NCBI): domain Eukaryota; kingdom Metazoa; phylum Chordata; class Mammalia; order Macroscelidea; family Macroscelididae; genus Elephantulus; species Elephantulus edwardii. The sequence goes on along the minus strand of NW_006399767.1, from coordinate 10,113,245 downwards.
CTGTCCATATATTTCTTTCAAAGCAGCTGGTGGATATGAACTGTCAGAGAGGCATGGGCATTGGGTTAGCAGTGGAGTTCCCTGAGGACTCCATCAACAGAACTATTGGACTCTACTGAAGTACGCTGTTCTGTATACCTTAAGTGCTAACATCTACTATGTAATTTTTTACATTACCAAGTCTGTTGTTAGACTCAACAGAACACCTTTTTTATCTGTGATGGCCCCTCATATGGCCTTTAGTATCCTACAAATAATCAAATTATTGGGTTTAAAACCAGATTATTAAATGGAAATTAAATTTTTAAAAATCTTTTTTGTTGTTGAGTTTCTAACACAGACACACTAAGATTCTTACAAAAACTTATAAATTTATATATGACGGACCCACCTTTAGTCTTCAATATGGATTAAAACTCAACATCAAGGAAATAAAGATTCTCACCACTGGGCCAATTGGCAGCACCAAAATAGACAGAGAAGCGATTGAGATTGTTAAGAATTTCAGCTTACTCAGTTCCACAATCAACACTCTTGGCATTGGCAGTCAGGAAATCAAAAAATGAATTGCATTGGGAAACTTGCTGTCAGAGACCTTTCCAGAGTGCTAAAGAGCAATTATATCCATCTAGGGACTAAAGTGTGCTTGATTCAGACCATGGTCTTCGTAATTAGTTGCTATGCATCAGAAAGCTGGACAACGAATAAGGAAGACAGAAGAAGAATCCAATGCCTTTGAGTTGTGGTGCTGGAGAAGAGTATTGAAGATACCATGGACTGACAAAAAAAACAAACAGGTCTGTCCTGGAGAGGGTAAAACCAGGTTGCTTCTTGGAGGCAAGGATTTTGAAGCGCTGTCTGACATACTTTGGGCATGTAGCCAGGAGAGAACAGTCCTTGGAGAAGGACTCATGATTGGAAGGGTGGAGGGACAGTGCAGGAGAGGAAGACCCTGGGTAATATGGATTGACACAGTAACTGGGATAACAGGGGTAGGTGTGTTGGAAACAGTGAGATTGACTCAGGATAAAGCAGGGCTCAGTGCTACAGTGTATAGGGTTGCTATGAGCTGCAAATGACTCAATGGTACATAACAGTAACAGACACAATTTCAACACTATTGCTTAGGAAACATCTGAACTGCTATCGCCTTCTCATCAAGGATTCTGCTTCATGATCCTCTTTCTGTGTATGAAGCCAGCTGAGGCAAAGTCTAGCAGTTTAAGTTCCATGAGAGGAGGAGCCTAGAGCTGTGCATGGTATAGAGAACTCCTTCAACAGATACATATGTTTAATGAAGCAGCTACTTTTCTTTTTCTCGACAAAATATTTTCTTTTGTAATGGATGTCAGAAGAAACTCTGAAGATTGCGCTGGAGCGTAGAGAAGCCAAAGCACAAGGAAGAATTCAAGATACTAAAGAGCTGAACAGAAGATTCCAAAAGGCTGCTCGGAATGACAAAGCAAAATACT
>NW_006399767.1:10088079-10111673 GCF_000299155.1 Elephantulus edwardii | reverse complement strand
CAGGGTTGTGTCATCTGCATAACGCAGATTGTTGATAAGTTGTCCACCAATCTTGACCCCACATTTCTCCTCATAGAGCCCAGCCTCCCAGATAATCTGTTCTACATTCTATCCATCTCAAATTTTCATTAAAATTAATGATAATAATAATTTTAAAACTATATTAAAAACCCAACAAGAAGATGGAGATACAGAACAAAGTTATGATGTTTTAAGGGATAGATTAAAGAGAATGAGAGTACCTAGTAAGAAAAAGATCATATTAAGGAATGAAAACCTGTCTGGCTAGCAGTGGCGGGGCATGAGAATGCATATGAGGGCTTGGAGGTAAGAGAATACAGTGAGAGATTGGCTTGGACTTGGTACCCAACTGACAACAAGGACGTGGGAAGAATGAGCTTGGAATCAACTCTACAGTTTCACAACCCAGAAAACAATAGTATAAAGTGAATTGTTGCCCCAAATAAAGTTATGCTAAAGACTTAACTATACCTGCAATTCAGCCTTGTACTTTTAAATCTATGACCCTATTTGGAATCTAGGACATGATCTGAGTCTCAAATGCCTAGAGACTCAAACTTGCACATCTGTAGACTCAATAGTGTCCTGCAGGACAAGGACATAGTGCTGCCAAAACGGCTTCCTCCTCTGTTGTTATATGAAATAAACTCTCTCTAATTATATAGCCAAAATCCATTCCTTCCTTCCGCTTTGCTAATGGAGCAGCAAAAGCACTGGAGTGTGGTACTCATTTTTGCAGTCTTCTCTGTAATATGTGTGGCTACTGTTTCATTTCTATTCCATAAGTGGAAACAGACATTTGGTGGGAACCATGGGAAAGGTGCTGCCCTCATGGAAGGTTCTCTGTTCCTTGCATCTGAATGCATTCCCCACCATCACCCATTTTGTTTATAATCATTATGCTGAGTGAAATATCTCAGTCACAAAAGGACAAATACTGAAAAATGCTACTGTTGTAAAACAGAACTGACATTGAGGTTTGGGGAAAACTGAGAAAAGAGGGGATAAATAATGTACACTGCACTGAAACAGATGAGGGAGAGAACTGTTTAAAAAGAATATATGATTAGATATTATTTTCATGACAAGAGTCCAGAATAAGAGCTGCATAGTAAAGTGGACTGGGCAAGGGGGACTGTATAACAATGAAATAATTTTTTTTTTATCTTTTCAAAGAGAAAAGAGAACTGGAGGGAGGGATGGGCAGGGAGGGAAAGGTACAACAATGAATGAATGGAAATACAAAGTCTCTATAAACTTTCATTAAAACCTCAATTTAAAAAAATAAATGCATTCCCCATTCATTCCCCTTTACCTTTTCAGGTCCACAGTGGTGACATTGAACACAACTCCTTTCAGCCAGAGGATCATAAAGAGGCGCTGAGAGAAAGGGCAGTTCCCGATGCTTTCTCCGTCAATGCCGGCCTGGAAGGAAGAAGATCAGAGCCCTGAGTTGAAGAGCTTTTCACGAAGGAATATAGAATTGTAGTCAAAAGCTCAACTGAGAAATGCAAACCTCATGCATTTCCAAGTCAAACCTCAAAGGGCAGCTGTTGTTCTGTGCTGTCCAGTGGGAACTGACTCCTAGCTGACCCTCCAGCAGGTTTTCAGAAACAGTTAATCATATGGGAGGAGATTGCCCATACTTCTCCCAGGAAGCAGTGGTGGATTTGAACCATGTGCCTTCAGGGTTGCAGTACAGCTTCTTGCCACTAGGCCACCAGAGCTCCCTAAGGTGGTAGTATGGAGAACTGCCATGCCTACTAATAGTAATTTCCTCTGCAATTTACCTTCTAACATCCCGTTCTGTGATTTAGGAGGATTTTATGAATACAAATAAATCAATTTCTGATAAATCACCATCTCCCAGGATATTTAAACTAATCAACAAGCTCAAGGTTTAATCAATATGCTAATTAGTATTTCTGACTAATACTTGATCTTTTGTACTAAAAATCATTCTTTAGCAAACAACAAAGCATTGGAGAAAATTGTAAGAAGGGTTAAAAACATGCAATTCCTTAAGGAAGCTTGGGACTTCAGTGGAAGGAGCAGATGGAAGGATATAGAAACATGCAGTACCAAAATATACATAATTTGCATACTCTGCTCATTAAATTGTTCTTTCCTCCAACCTTCCTCTAAATACTGTTCAATTGGAAGTTTGATTTGTTTCTGTTGGTGTTAATTGTTTTTACATGTCTCTCTACTGTATTTGAGTGGGATGCAGAACCAAGAATTTCATAAAGAATCTATTTTTGATCAAACACACACACACACACACACACACACACACAAATTATGAGCCAGCCTCTGTATAATTTGTTTCCACTGAGTTATTTACTGGCTCCCAGTATGATTATGAGGTGAAAAAGAACTTCCTCATTCCTGTCTGATTTGGCCTCCACTTACAATGATGGCCCCATCCAGAGGCTACAAAACTGAGACTTGTCTCACAGGGAGGGTGTGGCATGGGCAGCCTCTCCAGGTGTACTTGCAAAACTCCCAACTTTATTGGTTGAAACTCAAAGCAAGCCAACTAATTACCACCCCAGAATGGTCATTTACATGGAGGCAGGAATAAGAGGAAGAGGAACGAAAGAAAGACATACACTAGCACATATTCAGAAGGATATAGATAGGAGGAAGTGGCAGATCTTTCACACATTAAAGCCTACCTGTGGGCTTATTTCTTAAAATCATCCCCAGCAGAGGCTCAGATTTAGAATGGAGCTTTTTACAGTGCTGGTTGTAAGTAATTACTATAAAATTACAGTTCTTTGCCTTCCTCTTAGCTACTTCAGGAGCCACACTCCCTATTTAGTTCTCACTTTTCCTCCATGCTAGAAATAGCCGCACTCTGAGTAGTTGAGACAGCATGGGTTCTGTTATCTGAATTCTGAAAGGTGGAAGGGCACCACGGTGGGTGCTGCACCTGCACACAAAGCTAAAGTTACTGACAAAGCCTTAGCTTGCATGCTACACTCAGAACAGACAGCGATTAATTTAATAGCAGCTGGGTGCTAACTTGAGGTTTTGGTATCAGTTCCCCAGAAACATTTTGACAGACACCTGGTTCTTAGTCCCTTAAGTCATCTTTCTTCCAGGGGTTAGTTAGTTAGTTAGTTAGTTAGTTAGTTAGTTAGTTACAATGTAAGGAAGGATATAAAGGAAAAACTAAATGTTACATATGTCTATTTTGAACTATATATTGGGAGGGAGGGACATAGTGGAGGGGAATGAAGATAAGAGAATGAATGGGCAAGAAACCATTGGAGGATCATCTCTAAGTCAGTTCCAACTCAATGGCAAGAAGTTGTTGGTTTTGGGGGGAAAGGAGTTTAGTAGACTGAAGCAGGAAACAGAATGGACAGAAATGTTAATGTTCCAGTTACTGTACTCATAAAGTAAACAAACATCCTTAGATGTTTTAAGAATTTCCTTAAGATGCTTTGGAACTTGGAGAGCTCTGGTAGCATACAGAGCTGTGCTCCTAACCCAAAGGTGATGTCTCTCTTTGGCAGTTCAAATCCACTAGCAATACCATGGGAGAAAGATGGGCATTCTCCTCTCATGGGATGCTTTCTAGTCTCAAAAAAAAACTACTAGAAGGTCAGCTAAGTGAGTTCCAACTCAAGAGCAATGAGTATGAGTTGTATAAGTAAAATACTCATTTGGACCTTTTCCTCTGGCTTTCTGTAAAGAGTTCATTGTCATTGGTTCAATTCTGATTCACAGTGTTCCTATAGGACCACAGGCTTCCAAAGATGTAATCTTTACAGCACCAGACTGTCGCATCCCTCTCCCTGCTGACCTGGTGGTGGGTTAAACCATGAATCTTTCAGTTGGTACTTGATGCTTTAAATACTGGGTCACCAGAGTTCAAGGACAGATAATCGTATCTATGGAGAGCAAATCAAATCTGACTCATAGAAACCCAGTATCACAGACAAGAACAATACCTATTGGGTTTTCAAGGCTATAAAACTTTACAGGAGCACAGTGCCTCACCGATCTCCCATGGGGAGGCTGGTGGTTTTTGAACCACTGACCTTTGAGTTAGCAGCCCTGTACCTAATCCACTGTGCCCCAGTGCTCCTCACATAGGTAAAAGACTCTGCATTTTGTGAGCTATTTTAGATGCATACGGCACTCACAAGGGGCAGTGGACTGTGATTTAACTCAAGGCAGTTGGCTGACTTGGAAAAATGCTGCCAAGGCAGTGGATTGTGAAGTCTTAGCTGTAGGTGCCTGAGCCACAGAGTAAGGATGAACACAAGCTGTCAGTAAAGATAAGAATAGTGTTCTCTTCTTCAACTGCAAAAGGCTAGAGAGAAAGAGAGGCTGCTAGTCTGAAGACTGGGAGTTGTACAAACTCTGAGTTCTGTGTCGATGGCTGATACCAGATGACTTGGCTTCTGATAGCTGGGACATTGAGCAATTAAGGTGAACGAGGAATTGTCACCGGAATGGCTAGTGATGATGGCACATTTACAGATGGGCGCTGGATTCCGTGCTGATCATTGCCATGCACTTAGAGATAAAGATGGATTGTAGCCACTTAGTCCCATTAATGCAATAGTTCAGTTTGACTCCTCTCTCCTCAAAAGATGGACCAGATTTTATTGGCTTTTGCCTTCAGCAGTGACAAACACAGATGCCTGAAAAGTAATGGATATTTAGGGCCTGTTTAAACAGACGCATGGCTCCCGAGGAGAGTCTAAGAGGATCTCATAATGCTGATGCTGTCACTCTGAAGAAGATCCTGCAGGGGAAAAGCCAACAATGGGAACAAAACAACAACAACCCCCAAAATTCAACAAATAAAACCCCCCTTGGCCTCCTGTAGAACTCGACAGCAAAAGATAGTGGATCTAGGCCCCTCTCTGCCTCTAAGTTGCTGCTGTATGACCTTGGACAAATAAGTTACCTCCCCTCTCCTAGCCTCATTTCCTCATAAGCAACAGGAGGGAGCAGATTTCCTCCTGGAGGGCCATTGTCTCTATAATTTCCTGACATTCAAGAGGAGATTTATTTAAGACACCAGTGCTAAAACCATTGTCCCCTCAGAAAACTTTTATACACCTAAATATCATTGAGGGTCTCAGAGAGCTTCTTCTTTTCAATATGGGTAAGAGCAACTACTATTTACTAGATTAAGAATTCAAGCAGGAAATGTTCTTATGTCTTTAAATGTAACAATAACAAACTTATTCAATGTTAACATAGTAGTTTCTGGAAGAGAACTATACTTTTAAAACCTAAGAAATCTAATGAGTGAAGTGACATTGTTTCATATTCTTTAAAAAATCTTTAATAACTGGCTTAATAGAAGTCAGCTGGATTCTCCTATCTGGATCTGCATTCAATCTACTGTTATTTAGTTCAAGCATATGAGGAAAAATCTGGCCTCACATAGATAAGTAGCTGGTAAAGGGAGGAGTTTTTTCACAGCTCTTTCAGGCAAAGCTGGCTTTTCTCCTTGAACACCACAATGGAACTCAGCATGTGCTATTTCTTTAAAAGTTAGTTGGTCTGTGGGATTTGAAACCGTAAGGGGGGGGGGAATGCATTTTGTTTCATTAACATTTCTTCACCCTCTCCAGTACATAGTATATTTAATACTCTTCTCCAGCATCACAACTCAAAGGCATCAATTCTTCTATAATCCTTAGTAATTGTCCAGCTCTCTGATGGATAGCAAGTAATTGGGAATACCATGGCCTATATCAGGTGCACCTTAGTCTCTAGACTGACTACGTTCTCTTCAGTAACATGGAAAGGTCCTTAACAACAGGTTTTTTCCCCAATGCAATTCATATTTTTGATTTTCTGGCTACTGATACCAATAGTGTTGATTGTGGAGCCAAGCAAACTGAAGCTGTCAACAATCTCAAACTCATCACCATCTATCATGATGCTGCCCAGGCTGCTTCTTGGAGGCAAGGATTTTGAAGCTCTGTCTGACATACTTTGGGCATGTTGAAAGGAGGGACCAGTCCTTGGAGAGGGACAGCACAAGAGAGGAAGATCTTGGCTGAAATGGATTGATTCAGTGACTAGGGTAATGGGGGTGGGTGTGTCAGAGATAATGAGGTTGGCTCAAGATAAAGCAGGGTTCAGAGCTGTTGTACACACAGTTGCTATGAGTCGTAAGCAACTCTACAGCACATAACAATGACAAAATGTTCCTTGGTCTATCTTGTATTTTGAATGTTTTATCCTTGAAAGACTTTGTAACATAAAGTGGAATGTATTTCACTAAGTTATACAGACATTTCTTCCATATATGCTCACCTACTTTGTCACAGAATTTTGAAAACCATCTGGAGGGTCAGCTATGGGTATATATGTTATGTGCCATTGAGGTCGAACCAACTCAGAGCTGACCCAAAGGCAGGTATTACATGTGAGAAGATTGTCCATCTCTCTTCTACAGAATAGCTGATGCATTCAAACTGCTTGCCTTGTGAACCTGTTGGCTTATGATGTCACTTGAGTAAACCAGGTACACAGAAGTTGGTATATGGACAATGAAGGGAAACTAATAATGATCCCATCTTGGGGGAAGTGTAACCAGCGAGCTTCTTAGACGGAAGGATGGTGAAACTTCGTCTCTTATAAATTATGCATGTTGTCAGAATGGTCAGACATTGGAAGAAGACATCAAGCTGGGAAAGGTTCAGTGAAAGAGGGGAAGATCATCAATGAGAAGGATTTACACAGTGACTACAACAAAAGGTTTGATGTTGGTGGAGAGCATGATGATGGCACAGGATGGGGCAAGGTTCAGATCCGTGGTTCACAGGATGATATTCATAAAAGAATGATAGCATGGGTGAGGCTTGGTGATTTGTACTCACATGAACATGGAGAGGTTCATCCTTAAAGGACTTATAACATGCCTTTTCTCAATAGCTAAAGGCTTATAACTTAACGGAATTATTTTAGCATTTTTTCCTTCTAGAAACAACCAAGTAGCAAGCACACAACCGAGACTTTCAGGAATTCTAAAGCACCATCTAGAGAGCTCTGGTGGCTCAGTGGTAAGGAATTGCACTGCCAGTAAAGAAGTATGCCGTTTGAATGCATCAGCTGCTCCGAGGGAGACAGATGAGCAATCTCCTTTCACGCAATTTACTGCCTCTGAAAACTTACTGGAGGGTCAGCTGTGGGTTGGGTCCAACTTGACAATCCAAAACAACAAGGCATCATCTAGCTACAGTGGAGCTTAAAAGCTGAATCAACCTAATGCAGAAGCCACCTGTGCAGTGTGAGAGGAAGAACTGCAGGTAAATTTACACATATTCTTTGAGACAGGTAGCCAGTGCGTGCTATCGTCAGGGAGTCCTGTATTAACCCAGGATCTGTCATCATTACTTTAGCTCATCTGCTAGTTGTATAAACAACCGAATATAGTTGTATTAGTATGTCCTCCAAAGGAAGTCACAACTCCACACCTACAGGACTACTCAGGTAGAGTATCTATGAGAATCAAAGGAGCTCTGCTGGCCTAGTGGGTAAAAGGTTGTGCAAGCAACCCAAAGGGACATGGTTTGAATCCACCAGTTGTTCCAGAGGAGAAAGGTTAGTAATCTCCTTCTCTGTAGTTCACAGCCACTGAAAACTCACTAGAGGGTTAACCTCAACTTGACAGCGCATAACAGGCGAGCTGGAACCAGCGATACCATTGATCCTGTGAGTAGCTGCCTCGTCTAATAAGGGCTCTAAGTCTACAACTTCGTTGCATAACACTGTTATGTTTCAGGCCTCTTGGGGTACCTTTCAGCCTACTTTCCACTTCATGTTCATCTACTACTGGCTGAGCCTCTATTCACCCCCAAATTCTTTGACAAAGAACTGCTCTTTCCAACTTGACATCAATGTTCCCTCTTTCAACTTCTTTCCGCTCCTACGTGGCTCTACTTTCCTGTTCTATCATGTCTAAACTATTTCTGAACGAATGAAGCTTTTATAAATCCTTGCGGGTCTTGATCTGCTAGCCATTTTCTTATGAAATTCTGTTGTTTCAGGACCTAAGCAAGGGAGCTCTGGTGGCTTTGTCTTCAAAGAGTCGGACTGCTTACTCAAAGACATCACCTCCTCTGAGAAGAAATCCCCCACCAGCAGCCCCCAGGGAGAAAGATGGGCAATGTCTTCTCAAGTGACTGTGGTGGTGTTATTGTTATTATATGCCATCGAGTCGCTTATGACTCATAGTGACCCTATGTACAACATCCGTAAACTCTGCTCTATCCTGTGCCAATCGTACTGTTTCTGACACTCCCATCCCGATTACCCAAGTAACTGAATCAATCCACCTCACAGAGGGCCTTCCTTTCCTGCACTGTCCCTCCACCCTCCCAAGCATGATGTCCTTCTCCAAGGACTGGTCTCTCCTTACAACATGTCCAAAGTAAGTTAGGAGCTTCAGAATCCTTGCCTCCAAGAAGTCACCCGGTTTAACCCTTTCCAGGATGAATCTGTTTGTTTTCCTAGCAGTCCATGGTACTCTCAATACTCTTCTCCAGCACCACAGCTCAAAGGCATCAATTCACCAGCTCTCTAATGCACAACAAGTGATTGCAAAGACCATGGCCTATATCAGACGCACCTTATTCTCTAGAGAGACACCATTGCTCTTCAGTACTTTGGAGAGGTCCCTAACAACAAGTGACTGTAGCCTTGGAATATGAATGGAGGGTCAGGAGTAGTTTCTGATTGGCAGTGAATTTGAGAGGACCTAAGCAAGTAAGCAAAGACAGCAAAGCTTCATAGTTCATATTTTGGACATGTAGCTAGGTGAGGTTATTCCTTGCAAAGGGACATTATGCTTGGAAAGAAGGAGGGTCAGTGAAGGAGAGAAAGACCCTCAATGAGATGGAATGGCATCGTGATCTCAACAACAGACTCGAGTATGTCAGAGATGAGGATAGCACAGGATAGGGTAAAGTTCAGGTCAGCTGTTCATAGGGCCGCTTTGAGTCGCACTCAACTTGAGGCCACCTAACAACAACAGCAACAGCAACAGCAAGGGAACTTTGGTGGCTGTGGTAGGAAATGGTGCTGCGATCCCAAAGGTATGCGGTTTGAATCCATCAGCTGCTCCACAGGAGAAAGATGGGCAATCTCCTCCCATGTGCTTTCACTGCCTTTGAACCCCACTGGAAGGTCAGCAAGAATAGATTCTGACTTGATGGTACACAACAACAACAACAAGCAAGGGAGTTCTGGTAACATAGTGGTATAGAATTACATTGTCCACACAGAGGAACGTGGTGGGAAAAGACAGGTAATCTCCTCCCATTCCATGTACAGCCTCTGAAAACCAGCTGGAGGGTGAGCTATATAATATAGGTCGGTGCCCACTGACAGTACTCAACTACAAATAATATTTCTTCTTAGTCTTCATCCTAGCTCTTACTTTTGTCTTGCAGCTGTCACTGTAGCCATTCATTAGCCTTCACAGTCAATCCTGCATGGCTTCCTGGTCACCTATTGTCTCTCATGTGCGAGAGCCAGTTTCCTGGGCATGCAGACTGTGCAGCCACACAAGGCTCCTCCCTCAGAAGAGCCAGCAGTTGGTTTTACACTCTGCTATGGCTTAGGGAGCTCTGGTGGCCTCGTGGCAAGAAGCTGCACTGCAATCCCAAAGGCACGCTGTTTGAGGCCACCAGCTGTTATGAAGGAGGATGGACAATCTCCTCCTGTGTGATTAACTGTGTCATGTATAAACCCATGAGAAGGTCAGCTAGGGGTCGGTTTCGACTCTCCAATACGCCACAACAACACTGCTATCTTACAGGGTCACTATGAGTAATGGTCAACTTAATGACACCTAACAACCACAGCAATTCCTATCTTGGGCTAATATGGTCTGTAGCAACTTACATTGTTAACCTAACCACCAGTGGCTCAGAGGGAGGAAAAGGGGATATACATCCTTGCAAACCTGATAGAGGGTCACTATGAGTTGGAACCAATTCAAAGACAGTAAGTTTGTGAGTTGTTTTTTTTTTTTTAGTGTTGCTATCTTAAGAATCCTTGGTGGTGCAATGATAAAGCACTCAGCTGCTAACTGGAAGGTTAGCAGTTTGAACCAGGCAGCTGTACCAGGGGCGAAAGACTGGGAGGTCAGCTTCTGCAATCCTTATCACAGTTCTCCTCTGACATGTATGGTTGATAAGGGTCACAGTTTTACTTGCTGGTACAAAACAACAACATCACTGTCTTGATATTTTCGATTCTTGAACAAAGCTTTTCTTTTTCTGGACTCTACACATTAAGCATGTAAGCCTCCATTCCTTTTGCTGAAGTCCCCCAAGTCCTACCTTTGCTCTCCTCAGCAGTTTCTCTCTCTCTACACCAGGCACTTCATCTGCTTCTGAAAACATAGTCCTTCTTTCCAAGTCGTGCCTATGGATTCGGGGCCTATCAATATGCCGTTTTCCTTTAGTTTACAAAGTGAAAGAGAAAGAAGAGGAGAGATAAGATTTATAAGAAAGAAAGAGAAGGAAAAATGGAAAGGGGCAGTTTTGAAATGCTGCAGGATTTGCTTGGTCCCAGTCTTTCCTTGTTGGCTCCACCATCTATCCTACCTTACTCCAGGGTCAAACGAACCAAAGGTGTCACTGAATCAACTCCAAGTCCCAAGGGTCTTCTGTGTTCCAGAGGACATTATGCTCATGGCTCCAGTCCTTTGGATGTTATCAATGGTCTTTGTCTGTCTTTCTTTTCCCCTCTGGGTGGATTCAAACCACCAACCTTGCTAACCTTGGCACCAATCAGGGACACTGTGACAGGATTAATGATTTCTTATACCTCAGTATATATTGTTTTAGAATTTGCCTCTTATTGAAAAATAGTTATTATACCAAAGTGCCCAAAAAGAGTCTATAACTTTTTTTCATGTTTTTGAAACCCTGAGAACCAAGGAGATACTCATGAAATGCAAGTTTAACAGTCTTTGTATGTCATAAAAGTAACCTCTAGGCATATCTGCAACAAAAGTGGTGTCTATTTTTTCCTTCTTGTTGGATGGAGCATGACTGTGGCTATCTCTTTTACTTGAATGTGCCAGAAAGAACACTATGAGTGACTTTTGAGATTAGGCTATAATGGCTGATACAGTTTCAATTAGCCCTTTCTCTTTTGGGATTCTTCTCTTGGGGGCCAACCTCCATGAGACGAGGAAGCCCAGAGCCCATGCAGAGGTATTGCATCCTGTTGTGCCTGACAGTCCTAGCTAAGTTCTTCATTAGAAGTTGGCATCCACCTGCAGACATGGGAATGAGTGAGAAAGACTTCAGGAATTCCAGCCCTTAGACTTTGAGCTGTCCCATACGATACCCTTATGAAGTAAATGTCCAAGGAGCGCTGCCCAAATTACAGGCACATAAGCAAAACAAATGACATATTGTTGAAAATAACTAAGTTTGAGGATTTTTTTCTGTCTAGCCGATAACTGATACACACTTGTCTTTAGTTTCCTCGTCAGCAAATTGTGTGTGGAAATATCTGCCTCTAGGAATATTATATGACTGAATGATTAAAAAAAAACCCAAAAACTACTCATTGTCATCAAGTCAGAACTAACCCTCCAGTGGGTTCTCAAAGGCTGTAAATCACATGGGAGGAGACTGTCCAGCTCTCTCTCTCAAAGACTGGACGATAGTATATATAAAACATATGGTATGGTGCAACCACTGTGGAAGGCGGTACGGCGCTTTCTCAAAAAGTTGCAAATAGAGATGCCATTTGACCCAGCAATTCCACTACTGGGAATATATCCCAAAGAGACCATAACTGACATCCAAGCAGATATATGCACACGCATGTTTATCGCGGCTTTGTTCACAATAGCAAGGAGTTGGAAACAAGCCAGGTGCCCATCAACAAACGAATGGATAGAGAAGCTGTGGTATATTCACACAATGGAATACTATGCTGCATTGAAAAACAAGGAACTCCTGCAATATTATTCAAAATAGGTGACCCTGGAGGACATTATGCTGAGTGAAATATCTCAGTTGCAAAAGGACAAACATTGCATGGTGCCACTGCTATAAAATGGTACTGATATTAGGGTTGGGGTAAGACTGAGAAAAACTGGATAAATTGTGTATACTGCACTGAAACAGATGAGGGAGAGAATAATTTAAAAGCGATGTATGATAGGGGATTATGGTTATCACAAGAGTCCACAATTAAGGTTGCATAGTGAAATGTACTTGGGGTGGTGGGAGGGGTGTGGAAGGATTGTGTACCAGGGAGAGAGTGTTTCTTTTACTTTTCAAAGAGAGGCGCGAACTGGGGTGGGGGAAGGGCTGGGAGGGGAGAGAAGTGCAGCAATGAATGGATGGAAATTCAAAATCTCTGTAAATGCTCATTTAAATTATTTTTAAAAAATTAATCACAAAAAATATGGTATCCACTTCATAAATGTACTGACCATAGAAAGCAAATTATTAAACAATGCTACCAGGAAGCAGTCATATGAACAAAACAAGGAAACACTGTGTGGTTCAAAATCAAGAAAGGAGAGTGTCAGGGGTGTGTTTTTCCCTTCACTGCCTCCTCAATCTATATGAGGAACAGATCATTCAGGAGGCTAGACTTTATGAAAAGTGTGGCATCAGGATTGGAGGAAGACTCAACACCCTGTGTTATGCAGATGACACAATCTTGCTAATATTAAGGAGGACTTGAAGCATTTTGCCGCAGAAAGTCAAGAACTGCAGCCTTCAACATGAATTGAAACTCAACATCAATAAAACAAAGATTCTCACCACTGGGCCAAATGGCAACATCATGATGGATGGAGAAGAGATTGAGATTTTTAACAATTGTCCACAGTCATCACTCTTGGCACCAGCAGTCAGGAAATCAAAAGACTAAGTCTGCTGTCAGGGACGTCTCCAGACTGCTAGCCACCAATGATGTCAGTCTAGAGACCAAGGTGCACCTGATCCAGGGCATGGTCTTTGTAAATGATTGCTATACATCAGAGAGCTGGACAATGAACTAAGGATGACCGAAGAAAACTTGATACCTTTGGGTTATGTGCTGGAGAAGAGTTTTGAATATACGATGGGCCTCCAAGAGAATAAACAGATCTGTTGGCAGAGAGAGGAAAACCAGGTTGCTTCTTGATGGCAAGGATTATGAAACTCCATCTCACATATTTTAGGCATATTACCAGGAAGGGCCAGCCCTTGGAGAAGGACATCGTGTTTGGAACAGCCGAGGGTCAATTCAGGAGAGGAAGACCTTGGCTGAGATGGATTGGCACAGTGACTGTGGCAATCAATGGGGGCTGGTGTATCAGAGACAGTAAGAAGGGATCAAGGTAAGGCAGGGTTCAGAGTTATTGTTCATAGAGTCACCATGTTTAGTAGTCGATATTACAGCACATAGCAACAGTAACAACAAGTCTCTGAAAATCCACTAGAGAACCAGGTATGAGTTAGTGCTATTTTTACAGGAATGAATTTCTTTAACCATCTGGTAGCTTACGAAGTGCTCTGGTGGTCTACTGGGTAAAGAGTTACACTTTCAATTCAAAAGCAGGTAGTTCAAATCCACCAATTGCTTAATAAGAAAATGATGGAAAATCTCCTCCCATGTGATTTAGAACCTTTGAAAACTTGCTGGAGGGTCAGCTATGAGTTGGTTCCAACTCGAAGGCACATAACAATGACAGCAGGTCTTTGTCACTGTGTTTAAGCACCCAGATTCTAACAAAATTAATGGCAATTCCAACTTACCAGACACTCTGCAGGAGAAAGTTCTGTTTCTGTAAAGAGTAATAGTCTTGGAAAGAAACCCTATAGGGACAGTTTGACTCTGTCCTACAATGGTGCAATAAATCCAAGTCAACCTGGCAGCGGATTTTTGTTTGGTTGGTTTAAATGTAAACATCTCCGTCATAATAAAGGCTCAGCTTATGCCATAATAAAGAGTCAACAGACTTCTCTTTGTATTCAGAGTTTTGTGTATAGAACAATACATTCAACAGTGAAAGCAAACATATGAAGAACTACAGTCATGGTCTATTGGCTAAAAAAAATAAAAAATAAAAAAAAATCCTAAAACAGGTTGTACTAGTCACCATGAAGTGTAAAAGGCCAAAGGGTATCGTATTTTGTACAATTAGGGATAGGCGCGTGTACAACGTTCTTTACAAAGTCACTGAGTTTGGGAGACAGACATCATTCTCCAGTGCAACAATGTTTTAAGTTGTTCAAGAGCCAAAGATGAAGAGGGCTGGAACTCAAAGCGGATTAACAGACAAAGCCAAAGGATCAGATCTGTGTCAGATTCCTGGCAATTTTCTATAGGAGTCCAGCAGAAGCCTTTGTGCTCTCTCAAACTCTAGGAATGTTTGTGACAAATATTTACAGGACCATCATGTTATTCTTTTGACCTAAGTGTCACGTGCAATGGTTGAGGCAGGAAAGCTAAAAGCTGGAACTCTTCCATCTCAGAAATGTACAAGAGTACAGGAAACCAGAGTGTGATACATATCTGCAGGCTCAAGTGCACAGAACTCCTTCCCACGCGGCTTAATTTGAAGAAGATGTCTTCTCACTTGAGCCTCCCCCCTCGCCCCCCTAGAATCTCAGACCTGAGGGAGGAAATATGCTTTACACTTAATTAGGCCACTGTCAAAAGTTTTCTTTTCCTCCCTTGACATATTTTTATTTGTTATGTAAGATGCTATGGAAATGAGTTCCAGTTCTTGATCATAAAACCATGTCCTCCACATTCAGGGAATAACCCTGTAATTCTTGCAATCCTCCTACCAAACAAGAATATCTTGACATTGAGTTCTGCCCCCTCTACAGCACTGGTGTTTGGGGACCTGTGAATGTTTAGGGATTTTTTTGGTTGTAAGCAGTTTTAAAGAATTATTCTTTTGTTTGATGATTTTAGCCAAAGTTGCTAAAAAAACCCTATTTATTAGAGAGATGCAAATCAAAATAACAATGAGATAACATTTCACCCCAGCAATAATAGCAAAGGTCAACAGGACAGGAGACAACAAATTCTGGCGAGGATGTAGAGATTGCAAGCCTTATTCACTGCAAGTGGGGATGTAAAATGGTGCAACCACTATGGAAAGCAGTCTGGTGCTTTCTCAATAAGTTGAAAATAGAAATACTATTTGACCCAGCTATTCCACTTTTGGAAATATACCCTAAAGAAACCAGGGCTGTGTCACAAACATATGTACACACATCGATGTTTATTGTAGCTTCAGATGGAAGCACCCAACGTGTCCAGCAACAAACAAATGTATAGAAAAACTGGTACATTCACACAACAGAATGGTATGCAGCACTCTAAGTGTTTTGTTTTTACTACTGCATCTTAATAGCCTAACAGGGCCTGGATGTTATAGAGAAATCACAAACTAAATCTTAACTCTCAATAATCTCTCATCAATGCATACCTCTCAAATACAACAGTAAAAATTCATTGGCACTAAAATAAGAGTAATAAAATATATTCAATAAGATTACTGCAACTCTTGTCCCTTGAGAAAACTTCTGTCAAAAATTAGTATTTTTTTTAATGTCAGTGGAGTATTTTCTAGGAACTTCTTCACATGAAAGCACAAAATGTCATATCCATAGTCCACTCTCAAAGGTTCAGACTTAATTTATCTGATCTGGGATTAGTTTCAAAAAAATTTTTTTAATACCTTGAATACCTTTGATACCTTCAAGTGCTCTATTAGGATTGAGAATCTCTAACCTAGTTGTTTACAATTAGGGGCTGTTTTTATACATCGCCTTTGAGTCAGCATCAACTCATAGCTGACTCTCCAGGGTTTTCAGAGGCTGTAAACACACAGGAGGAGACCGCCCAACCATCAGTGGGTGGATTCAAATCACCCTGTCTCTGGGCTGGAAACACAACTCCTTAGCCACTATGCCACCAGAGCTCACTCAAGATTAAAGGTATATCGTCGAATTAGCAAAGGTAACTTAACAATAGAATGAACAAATAAACAAACAAAAAAGAATCTCTTAGACATCGGAATTTCCTGGTTAGGTTGGTACAGGCTATGTAGCATTTGGAGACTGCTTCTTCCTACTGACATGTGTTCTGACTCATGGTGACCCTATAGGATAGTGCAGAACTGTGCACAGGGTTTCCAAGGGGGTGATTAGAACAGGAGCAGACCAGCTTCCCAAAATAACAAGCAGATCTACCTCAGGAAAAGCATAGCTAGGATGCTCTTTGGAGGCCAACATGACAAGGTTTCCTTTCACATACGTTAGGCATGTGATCAGAAGAATGCAGACCCTGGAGAAGGAGATTATGCTTGGCAACATGGGCAGGAAGGCCCTCAGTGAAATATATTGACACCAGAGCACAACAGTGGGCTCACACACAGATTATGAAGACAGTGAAGGATGGGCAGTGTTGCATTCTGTTATTCTCAGTGTCACTAAGGAGTCAAAAGTGACTGAACAGCACCTAACAAGAATAATAGAATTCACCATTTACTGCAGACCTGTATGTTTATATTTCTGCTTTGGAAGGAAGTTTGGGGGGGAGTTTTGTTTCTTTGGTTGTTGGTTTTTTTATTTAAAGAAAAATATTTTCACAATTACAGATACAGAAACTGAGCTAGCTTTTATGTCAAGGAGCCCTAATTCAGTTTTCTCTATCTTGAAAAAAGTTAATCTGAGCTCATTCTCATCGGAATTTTATGCTCAGGTTTAAGTCAGGGGGATAACTGAAAAGGAATCTGTCTTTTATAATTCCCCAAGCCCAAAGGGGAAATGAAAACCTTTTCCAAGTGGTGAAGTAAGGAAGAAAATGTTCTATTTACTGTATCCTCATAAAAAAATGAAGTTAAAAAAAATAAATAAAACACCAACAAAAAACCACCTTACACCAGTAATTATACTATACACACAATACTCCAGCCTGTCACCCAGGAAGTTACAATCTGGGATCAAAGAGCTAGTGTTTCTTTTCAGAAAGGGAATTTTCCCAAGAACAATGAAATTATACTAGAGTCTGAAAACAGATTTCTGCTTCTGGACTAAGCAGTGGGAATCAGAAGATTAGGGGCTACCCCCAGTAGTCTGCAAGATAAGGGTTCCCCTGGCTAAGATAGGAGGTCGGTGCAAATGGTTACTATTAACCTAAAGTTTAGTAGTCTGGCTGCATTCAGCAGTTCTATGGAAGCTTGGCAAGAAGACCTGTTTCATGAAGATCACAGGAAAATGCAATAACCCCAAAACAAGTACTTATTGAAAAGCTCAACTGTAATAAAAGTACAAATAAAGTTTCTACTCAGGAGGAAAATCAATGCCTTTGGGTTGTGGTGTTAGAGAACAGTACTAAATACTGCATAGATTGCCAAAACATATGTGCTTTGGAAAAGGTGCAGCCAGAGTCCTCCTTTCAGGTAAACATGGTGAAATTTGGTCTCACACATTCTGGGCATGCCGCTAGGAGAGACTAATCCCTGGAAAGGGATATCAAGCTTGGAAAGATGGGGGAGTCAGTGAAAGAGAGGAAGACCCTCAATAAGATGAATTGATATGGTTATAACAGCAATAGGCTCATGTGTGTCAGAGATGATGAGGCTAGAACAGGATCCAGATCTATTGTTTTGCTATGAGTCGACTCAATGGCATATAACACTACCACCAACTCCTTCCTAATATATGTTGTTGTTGTTAAGTACCGTTGAGCTAGAATTGACTCCAGCAGGTTTTCAGAGACTTGTCATTTGCAAGGGAGGAGATTGCCCATTCTCCTGCAGAGCCGTTGGTGGATTCAAATCACATGCCTTTGGGTTGGCAGCACAACTCCCTACCACTAAGCCACTATAACAGATGAGGTTGTCCTAAGTCAGAATTGGGTCTTGTTTGGGGTAACAAAGTCCTCACCTGTAAAATTAAGGGATGCCTAGATCGCACTTAATTCTTTTAACCACTCCATTTTCACTTGTTTAGTGAATCAGACACAAAGAAGTTAGAAACGGTCTTTTCTCCTAAGAACTCTAAAAATAAATCCTAAGAACTCTAATATAAGTCTTCCAATGGATTTTTCCCAGAGGAAGAAACTAAAAGCCATCATGGTAAAGACATACTATTGTGCCCCTGAGTTGAGGCCAAAATGAATGAGAAGCAAGAAATATTCTCCTTGAGATATAGATCTTTTCTTGTAAGTCTCAGAATTCAGAATGATACCCTGGGGATTCTTATGTTCATAAGTACTAAAGAAATTTGTGTGGCCTCCACATCTTAATAACAGGATCCCTCAAGCAAGCACGTTTGGTCTATCAGAGGTTGTAAATTTAACAGAGATTGCTCCATCTGTAGGTCTGGAATATTGAAGTCGGCAAAACATATCACCTGATATTTTCAGTTTATTTGAAGGTAAAGAAATAAATAACAATAGGGATATTTTTCCTGTTCGTTAATAATCATGTCATCTTCTCCACATTCCACTCCCAACTAACGATTTCAACCACTGTAACCAAGGAGTAGCAAAAGTCACAACTTCCCTTCCCTTGTCTACGGAAGGAAGTAAGCCTGCTATTGTTGGGCTATGTTTAGATAGATGATGCTAAGCAATGGTCTTGATGCATTCATAGCAGCTGATTTCTAGATTCTATCTAGTTGCCTTTTAATTATTGGAGGAAATGTAACAAGGTTGCTCCTGAGAAGAGAAGATGGTGTAAATTTGACACTTATTTTGGGCAAAATTTGTGCTGTCCGGAGGGCCCAGTCCTTGGAAAAAAGATATCATACTGGGAAAAGTGGAGGGTCAGAAAAAGAAGAGAACTTCAGCAAAATAGATTGACACACTGACTATAACAATGGGCTCAAATATGGTATGGCATAGGATAGGACTTGGACATGCCAGAGATCACGAGTATGGCACAGGATAGGGCAGGGTTTCAGATTGCTATTTGTAGGGTTAATGTGAGTTGAGTTGACTCAATGATGCACACTATCTAATAGACTGAGGCATAGGAATGACAAAAGTATTTTCAACTAGTGCTTCATCTCTCATGCTGGGAGCATGATATAAAAGATTCTGAAGTCTTAATTGGATCCAGTGGGAGTATCTAAGTAATTTGTTTATGACATATTTCATTGATAACATTAACTGAGGTTGGAAATTCTGCACACACTTCTGCATAAACATCAGAGGCCTGTTGAAGTGTTAGGAGAAACAGTGCATAGGCAAACCGAGGGGCATAATTTTCCCCTGCGTTTTTCCAATTAGCTTGTGTCACATCTTCCTTTAGCATTTCTTTCTTCCTTCTAAGTTGTGAAACAGATTGCGTTTTACTTTCTCTTCTCTGTCCTTTTATACAGTGCAAAGCCAAGTATGTGCATATTGTTGTACAAAATGCAGATTGAATGACAACATCAGAGATGTATCATGAGGATGAGGAGAATTAAGACTTCAGAAACAAATTTTATTTAAGTGGAATATGCATGATTATCACAGAATTTCAGCTGATACTGTTTTAAGTTTGGAACCAACTTTGAACAAGACACTTCTTTCTCCTCTTAATTTTTTTCACCTACAAATAAAAGAGGGAAAGGGAAGGAGAATTGAACTAGCCTCAAAGCGCTTTTGCACTCGTTCTCTCCTTCTCTCTCTCTCTCTCTCATCTGTAACAGACAATAATAATAGCTTACCCACTTGTTTCCCAATATCTCTGTGAGGTTCACATGAAATAATACATATGAAAATGCCTTCAAAAAGTAGAGGGGTGGACAGGGAGAAAAGCACAACAATGAATGAATAGAAATCCAAAATCTCTGTAAATTTTCATTAATAATAATAATAATACATTTTTAAAAAGAATAACACAAGATAATAATACCTGTTATAAGTTGATACTTATTTTCCCAAAAGATATTTTGGAGTCTCACTCACAGTACCTGTGAGCATGAATTTTTTGGAAATAAGGTCTTTGAAGATGTGACTAGTTAAAATGATGGAATAGGTAGGTCCTAATTCAATATTATAATGAGAGAAAAGGTATCCTTCTAACAAGAGAAGAGATACAGAGTGACACAGATGCTAAGGAAGACGGCCATGTGAAGAGAGAAAGGCAGAGACTGGATCGAAGTATCTACTAGATAAAGAACACCAATGTCTTTTAGAAGCTGGACAGAGGCAAGCTTCCTTCCCTAAATGCCTCAGAGAGAGCCTGGTCCTGATGACAACTTGGTTTCAGACTTTTAACTTTCAGAACTATGAAACAACTCATTGCTGGTATTTTAAGTCATCCAGTAATTGTGTCAGTAGCCCTAGGAAACTAATACAATTTAAGACACTCATACCCAATCTTTTGACATTAGTAGAATTGGCAGCATCAGGATGGAAGGTGAAGAGATTGAGATAGTTAACAGCTTTAGTTTGCTTAGTTCCAGAGTAGACACTCTTGGCATCAGTAGCCAGGAAATTAAAAGACATATTGCAACGAGAAAGTCTGCTATTAGGGAACTCTCCAGAGTACGGAAGAGCAATGGTATCACTCTGGGAATTAAGGTGTGCTTGATACAGGCTATGGTCTTTGCAATCACTTGCTATGCATCAGAGAGTTGGGCAATGACTAGCGAGGACAGAAGGAGAATTGATGCCTTTGAGGCGTGGTGTTGAAGAAGAGTATTGAATATACCATGGACTGCTAAGAAGACAAACAGGTTCATTCTGGAGAGGGTGAGACCAGGCTGCTTCTTGGAGGCAAGGATTCTCAAGCTTCGTCTGACATACTTTGGACATATTGCAAGGAGGGACCAGTCCTTGGAGAGAAAAGTCATGCTTGGGAGGATGGAGGGACAGCACAGGAGAGGAAGACCCTCTATGAGGTGGATTGATTCAGTGACTGGATTAGCGGGGGGGGGGTGTCGTAAACAGTGAGACTGGCAAAGGACAAAGCAGGGTTTAGGGCTGTTATACATATGTTATACATAGGGTTGTTATGAGTTGCAGGCAACTCAATGGCACATAACAACAACAACAACAGAATGGAATAAAAGCTAGAATAAGTAAGATGTTCTACAATTTCAGGAAGATAAGCATAAGTTTACTTACTCCTAAGCCCAATCATATGAAGAACTCCACACCCCCTATTCCCCCATCCCAAACTTTACACAATGATGCTCAAAGGAAAAGCTTTCTTGACAGGAGGGAATTCAAGGTAAGCTTTTTACCTATTGCTTAGTGTGCATAATCTCACCAACAACCAAGGGCGTCTCTAGAAACTTGTTAGGAATGTAGAGTCTTAGTTCTACCCTGGATGTACTGAATCAGAATGTACACTTTACTATGATTTCCAGGTGACTCAAGTCTTTTAGTGTTTAACAAGGCTGGTCTTCAAAATCTTTGGATGTAGAAACTAATTTTTCCTTCAAAATTCTACCTTTGCACATCTAGACTTCACATACCTTTTGTTTAAGAAAAACAAATTCTCCTGGTAAGAGAGAGAGAAAAAAAAACCTTTGAAAATGGATATTACAATAGACACACAACATGAATGTACTTAATGTTACCGAAATGCTCACTTAAAATGGATAAAATGTAAAATGTTATTATACATGCCTCTGGAAACTCTATGAACTTAGAGAAATGACAACAGTTATAGAGCAAAGTTCAGGTCTTCTGTTCATAGGGTCACTATGAGGCATGTTCAATTTGATGGCACTTAACAACAACACAACATATAATAATCATAATATAATTATATCTAAATATTATTATATATAATTATATATTAATAGATGTCAAAATAATAAAATAATGTAATATATTATAATATATAATAATAATAATTAGCGTCAGAGGAAGTTCAATTAGTGTTCAATAGAGACAAGGACAATGAAAATTCATCTCATATAAATTAGAATTTTTGTCAGGAGAGGCTAATTCCTGGGGAAAAAAGATATCATTCTGGGCAGGTAGAGGGGTCAGCAAAATAGATTAAAATCCTCACCGAATTGGATTGACAACATGACTACCAAAATGGACTTGAGCATGACAGAGATTGGGATGATGGCGCAGGATAGGGTGAGATTCTGGACTGTGTTCATAAGGTTGCTCTGAGTCACAGGTAGCATGACAGCACCTAACAATAACTGGAAGAAGATAGGGGACTGACACAGTGGCTGAACAATGTGCTCAGGCACAACAGCAACTGTGAAGATATCAAGATTGGTCAGTGTTTCATTCTGCTGTACATGAAGCTGTTACAAGTCAGAGCTGAGATGATGGCTGCTAACACCAATAACGTTCACCTACAGCAATCAAAACAGCCAAATCCTGGCATAACAGTAGATTAACTGAAGACCACTGAGAGTTTAGAAATAAGTCTACACATCTATAGTTAGTTAAATTTTTGGAAGAGTGTTAAGGACAGTCAACTGGACAAGAGGAATCTCTTAAATAAATGGTGTGATAAAAAAATTAATATCCACAGGAAGAAAGACGAAAAGGGATTCTTCTCTCACAATACATACAAAAACAAACTTTAAAAATTTAATACCAAAATGTGTAAATGGAAACCATAAAATTCTAGTTGTTTCATTGTTGTAGTTGTTGTTGTTAGGAGCCGTCGAGTTGAATATGACTCATAGTGACCCTATGAACAAAAGATCTGAACCTTGTTCTATCCTGTGTCATCCTCACATTTCCTAACACACAAGAGCCCATTGCAATAGTGACTGTGTCAATTCCCCTGGTTGAGGGTCTTCTTGTCCTTCTCTGACCCTTCACCCTTCCCAGCATCATGTCCCTCTCCAAAGAACAGCCCGTCCTATAGTCACATGCCCAGAGTATGTGAGGTGAAACCCCATCATTCTTGCCTTCAAAGAGCATCCTCTCCAAGATATAGCTCTTTGGTCTCTTGGCCGTCCATGGGATGTTAAGTGCTCTTCTCCAACACCACAGCTCAAAACTGTCAATTCCACTTCTGTCATCCTTATTCATCGTCAAGCTTTCAGATGCATAACAAATAATTGGAAAGACTATGGCCTGAGTTAGATGCACCTTAGTCCTCCAACTGACATCATTACTCCTCAAAAATTTGAAGAGGTCCCTAACTGTAGATTTTCCCAGTGCAATGTGTCTCCTGATTTCCTGACTGCTGGAACCAAGGATGTTAGTTGTGGATCCAGGCAAGATAGAGTTGTTGACAGTTTCAATCTCCTCTCCATCCATCATGATGTTGCCTATCTTTCTAGTGGTAAAAATCTTTGTTTTCTTGACATTGAGATGCAATCCATACTGATGGATGCATTTATTTATCTTCAGCAACAAGTGCTTCAAGTTCTCCTCACTTTTAGCAATCAAGGTTGTGTCATTTGCATAACACAGGTTTTTCATGAATCTCACTCTGATCCTGATGTTATATTCCTCTTTTAGCGTCCACCTTCTTGGATAATTTGCTCAGCATACAGCCTCCGGAAACTCTATGAACTTTGTTAAATATCAATAGTTGTAGACAGGTTTCATAGGGTGGCTGTGAGTCATGCTCATCTCGAAGGCAATCAACAACAACAACAGATTAAATAGGTATG
>NW_006399767.1:10001051-10087979 GCF_000299155.1 Elephantulus edwardii | reverse complement strand
CAATCTCAAAGGCATGCAGTTCGAATTCACCAGCTGTTCTGCAGGATAAAGATGGGCAATCTCCTGGGCGATTAACTGCCTCTGAAAACCCACTGGAGAGCCAGCTATGGGTTGGTTCTGACTCGACAGTAAAACAGCAATGTATAATATATAAAACTACATTTTTTAAAAAAAAAATCTATACTACTGTACATGGAAATTCAGCTATTCCAGATTCTAAAAATACCTGTGAATCTCAGCCAAATTTCCATACCTCATGGGGAGGCGGGGCCTGCAGGGAAGCAACAATGGCATCCAGGTGCTGAAAGTGAACACTGAAGTGGAAACTGGAGCCAGAGTTAAATTATTTATTGAAATTCCATGAGTTGGCTTGTTCTTTAGAAGCTGACAAACCCAGAGGCATTGAACACATCCATCCTGCCTCCTCCTACATCCCTCAAAGTTACCTGCCTTTTTATCTATGAGACAAGGCAGATGTCAGACCCTCACACAGGGGGTTTGAGTTGTGGAAACCTGACATGTGGTGGTTAGTGAATTGAGGTTAGTGAATTGAGGCTTAGAGCCCCGGCTGAGAGCTCCCAAGGCTCATGACTGTGCAGGGTGGAAGCCGGGCAAGCCACCTGCTTGCAAACCCCAGTGCAAATTCTGTGTATCAGGGGTTCTCTCTGTAAAATAAACAGAAAATATTGGTCCAACTAACATGCTAACAGATAAAGAATGGATTAAACTCTGCAGAAAATTGTCACTAATTATCACTAAAAGTCACTAATATTTGATCTTTGAAAAGAACATTGTATATCACATGTCCATCAATAATGGAGTAGTTTGTTAGAATATGGTGTAGTCATGTTGCTGAATATCTTATCATTATAAAAAAAACTTCCATCTGTCAGTTTGTTGTACAAGCAGCCCCTAAATTACAAATGAAATGTCTTTAAGCTGAATGTATAGTTGGAAAAGGTACACGTGATTCTTAGATAGTTGTGAATTCTTAGAGAATTCACCAACAGCTTCAAGGGTGAATGATGGACAATCTCATGTGATTTATAGCCTCAGAAATCCAGCGGAGTGTCAGCTATGAGACAGTATCTACAGCAATGAGTGGATGAGTGAATGAGTTAGTGCAAGAGTGTCAAAGCCTTTTCAATGACTTAAAAGCTACTGTGTGGGTCACAAGAAAAACTATGGCTAATATTGAGAAGAATGAGCATCTCAGAACACTTAATTATGCTCATATGAAATCTATACCTAGACAATCTGTTATCTGAAAGGAAAAAGGGAACACTGCATGGTTTAAAAATCAGGAAGAGTGTATGTGTCAGAGTTGTATCCTTTCTCCATACTTATTCAATCTATATGCTGAGCAAATCATTCAGGATGCTGGACTCTGCAAAGAATAACGTGGCATCAGGATCAGAGGAAGACTCATGAACAACCTACGTCATGCAGATGACATAACCTTGCTTGCTGAAAGTGAGGAGGACCTAAAGCACTTGCTGGAGATAATCAAAGTCTAAAGTCTTCAATATGGATTACATCTCAACATCAAGATAACAAAAGTCCTTAACCAATGGACCAATAAGCAAAATCTTGATAGATGAAGAAACAATTGAAACTATCAATGATTTCATCTTACTTGGATCCACAATGAACACCTTGGTATCAGTAGTCAGGAGTTAAAGTGACATATTGCTTTAGGGTAGGTGTCTGTGAGGGACCTCTCCAAAATACTGAAGAGCAACGATGTCACTTTGAGAACTAAGGTACACTTGATTCAGGCTATGGTCTTTTCAATCAATTGCTATGCAACTAAGAGCTAGCTAATGAATAAGGAAGACAGAAGGATTATCAATGCCTTTGAGTTGTGGTGTTAGAGAAGAATACTAAATATCCCATGGATTACCAAAAGAACAAGCAGGTATGTCTTGGAAAAGGTACAGCAGGGCTGTTCATTGGAGGCAAGGATGGCAGAACTTCATCTCTCATATTCTGGAAATGTTGCTAGGAGAGGCTACTCCTTGAAAAGGCATATCACGTTTGGAAAGACAGAGGGTCAGTGAAAGAGAGGAAGACCCTGAATGAGATTGACATGGTGACTGTGGCAATGGGTTCAAGAGTATCAGAGATGGTGAGGGAGGCACAGTATAGTACAGAATTCAGATCTGTTTTTCATAGGGTCTCTATGAGTCGTACTTAACTCAGAGGCACATAACAACAAAACAGTACAGCAAGAGAAGGTGATTGCAATATAGAATTTGTGGCTACTAAGTGCTGACTTGATTGTTTCAAAGTGAGAGTAAATTTGTATAACAGTTAAAGGTGAGAGGTCATAACTGGAAGATTTACCACCCTGTGCTGTGATGCTAGAGTTATCCCATCAGATCTCAAACACCTACAAGTTTACCCATTGACAATAGTCTTTCAGCAAAGCTTCTAGACGAAGATCAGGAACAAAGTTGTGACAATCCACTTGGGAATTGAAGAAAACCTTATGTATCACAACAGAGCTTGTTCAACAGTTTGCTTTGGACATGTCATCCATCAGGGGGTCTGTTGTTGCAAGAGGGCAGCATGATGTGGTGAAGCAGAGAGGTTTTTTTTTTTGGTGGTGGTGGTCATTTAAATATAATCATTCTTTTATTTTTTATATTTTAATGGAATTTTATAAAGAACTTGAATTTCCATTCATTCATTTTTGCACATTTTCCTCCTCCCTGTCCCCCTCCTCCCCAGTTCGCTTTTTTTCTTTGGAAAGAAGTTCTTTCATTGTTATACAGTGTGTCCCCCTCCCCACCCAGGCCTTGGACCCCTTTACTATCCAACTCTTATTCTGGACTCTTGTCATTGCCAATAATAACTAATCATATATTCCTTTTACACAGTTCTGTCCCTTGTCTGTTTCAATGCCATATACATTAATTGTCCCTTCTTTTCTTAGTTTCACCCTAATTCTCATATTTTTGTGCCCAAGGTTGAAACTCTCTAATGACCTTTCTGAAAACAGGACAACATCCAAACTCTAAAGGCTGCCTCTGACACTCCCCACCCATTCCTTCTAGTTCTATCAAATATTCTTCCAGCAGGATCTCTTCTTTCACCCTCCCACTCCTGCAGGCGAATGACTTACTCACCGCCCCTGATTGAACTA
Organism: Elephantulus edwardii; assembly: GCF_000299155.1. Lineage (NCBI taxonomy): Eukaryota > Metazoa > Chordata > Mammalia > Macroscelidea > Macroscelididae > Elephantulus > Elephantulus edwardii. Next base: position 10,084,831 of record NW_006399767.1, on the reverse strand, counting down.
GGATGTGTTCAGTCTACACTTATGATTTGCCACTTCTCTCCTTTGGATCGTATTCATCACTTACAAACTGCAACTCATATTCTGCCCTCTAGAATCCAGGAGAATATTCTTGCTACAGCACCCTGATTAGAATTAGTGTCTGGAGAGCACCTCTTATTCATTTATTTGGCAAATATTGCACAATAGGAACGTGCTGGGCACATTTATGTTTTCTTTCTCAATATACCTTTCACAAATGAGGACTTAATAATGAACTTTGTAGGGATTAAAACACTAAAATTGTAATTAAAATATTCTCCTTCTCCCACTGGGGCTTGGTTAATCAGAAGTAACTCCAAAACAACCACTGGGGGTTTTCAAATAGACATATAAACAGGTGTCCTTAAATACCTTAATGAAAGCTTGTGGGGATTTTGGAAAGTATTCATTCAACACTATTTACTGTGAACTACGATGCCTCTGAGTTGTGCTGGAGAAAAGCATTGGATATAATATGGACTGCCAAGAAAATAAACAGGTCTGTTCTGGAGAGGGTGAAACACAATTACTCCTGGGAGGCAAGGATTGTGAAGCCCTGTCTCACATACTTTGGGCATACTGCCAGGAGGAACCATTCCTTGGAGAAGGACATCATGCTTGTAAGGGTGGGGGGGCAGTGTAGGAGAGGAAGAGCCTAATGAAATGGATTAACATTGTAACTGGGATAATGGGGTAGGTGTGTCTTAGACAGCAGTATTGGCTCAGGACAGGGTAGGATTTAGAAGTATTGGGCATAGAGTCCATATCGCAGGTGACTTGACACCACATAGTAACAACTATAGCTAGGACAGTGGTGCTTATACTTGTTGGAGGACTCGGTGAAGCATAGAAGGGGTTGGGGAGACCTGCATATCTAGCAAAGCCACAAGTAAAGCTAAAGTTTCTGATCTAGGGTTTGCACTTTGTGAACCTCCATACTATGAGAATGAACTCACATGTCAAGGATAGAGAATAATTGGAAGACAGTGATCTACCCAACTAGTGAAAGATTCTAAAAGCTAAAGTCTAATGAAAGCACACAACAGAATTGAAAGATCTCCAAACCAGACTAATAAACAAAAATAAAAGTTAAAAAAAAACCCTCACTGCTGTCAAGTCAATTTCAATTCATAACAACTTTATAATTCTATAAGGGTTTGCAATTCTATAAATCTTTGTGGGAGCTGACTTTCCACCATGGAGTGGACTGTACTGAAAGAATTACTGGAGAAACACAGTATCAGCATTCAAAACCAGACCAGGTACTGATTGTGGGACTCACGTACAAGTACAACTTGAAGCTGAAGAAAAGGAAATCTGGCCTACAGGAACCAAAATATGACCTTAAGTCTGTCTCACCTGAATTTAAGAATCCTCTCAAGAGCAGGTTTGAGTCACAGACCACTGATGATGGAAGACCAGAGGAAATGTGGGAGACATCAAAATGGGTATCAGAAGAGATTAAAAATTGCATTAGAGCATCGAGAAGTCAAAACAAAAGGAAGAGAGATGCCCTAGGAAAACAGCTGGATGGAAGATTTCATGCATTGAAAGTAATGGCAAAAAAGGACAAAGGAATCATTAGGAAACCATCTGACATATTTTAACTAACAGTTGCAACCCTAGATGTGCTAACCAGTCTACACCAGCAAATTTAGAGGACAGCTACCTGGCTGACTGACTGGAAGAGATCCATATTTATCCCCATTCCCAAGAAAGATCACCCAAAAGAATATGGAAATTATAGAACAATGTCATAAATACCAAATGCACACAAAATATCACTGAAGATCACATAAAAAAAACAGTACATTGGCAGAGAACTGCCAGAAATTTAAGCGGGCTTTAGAAGAGGCTATGGTGGTGGCGGTGGTGTGAGCTGTTGAGTTGTGGACTCATAGCTGACCCTCCAGCAGGTTCTTTTCAGAGGCAACTAGTTACTCGCACAGGAGGAGATTGCCTATCCTTCTCCTGTGGAGCAGTTAGTGACCTCAGACCACATGCCTTTTAGATTTCAGTGCAACTTCTTGCCACAACACCAGGGGTATCATTGTTGATGTGTGATGGATCCTGGCTGAAAGCAGACAATACTAGAAGAATGTCTAGGTGTGCTTTATTGACTATACAAACACATCTGACTGTGTGGGTCATAACAAATTATGGCTCACATTGAGAAGAACGGGAATCCCTGAATCCTTAATTATGCTCATGCAAAATCTATACCTAGATTAAGAAGCTGTTGTCCAAATGGAGCAAATGAACACTGCATAGTTTAATCTCAGGAATAGTGTGTGTCAGAGACGTCTTTTTTCTTCATACCTTATTCAGTCTGTATGCTAAGCAAATAATTTGTGAAGTTGGGCTCTATGAAAAGGAATGCGGCAGCAGGGTCAAAGGAAGATGCACCAATCACCTGTGTTATGCAGATGATACCTTGTTGCTGAAAGTGAAGAGGACTTGCAACATTTGGTGAAGAAGATTAAAAAACTATAGCCTTTGGTTTGGATTACATCTCAACATCAAGAAAACATAGGTCCTCACGAGGGTATCAACATCATGACAGAGAAAGGATTGAATCTGTCAATTATTTCATCTTGCTTGGATCAACAATCAACACCCTTGGCACGAGCAGTCAGGAGGTCATGAGACATATTGCATTGGTCAAGTCAACTGTCCGGTTCCTCTCCAAAATACTTAGAGCAATGAAGTCAACTTGAAGATTATGGTATGCCTAATTCTGTTCATGGCCTTTTCAATCACTTGCTATGCATTTGAGAGCTGGACACAGAATAAAGATGACAGAAGTATTGATGCCTTTGAGGTGTGGTACTGGAGAAGGAACTGCGTATCCCATGGAGTGCCAAAGAATAAACAGAAATGTCTTAGAAAAAATAGTGCCAGAGTGCTCCTTGGAGGCAAAAGTAATGAAGATCTGTCTCTTATACTTTGAATATGTTGCAAGGAGAGATTATTCCTTGGAGAGAGACATCATGTTTGGAAAAATAGAGGATCAATGAAAGAGGAAGACCTCCAACAAGATGGACTGATACAACTACTACAGCAACAGGCTCAGGTGTGTCAGAGACGATGAGGATGACACAGGACAGGACATGATTCATGTTTGTGGTTCATAGAGTTACAATGAGTTATACATGACTAGATACCACCTAATAACAACAACTTTTCAGTTAACAACTGAATGCTTTTCACCACTGCACCACCAGGGCTCCCAGAACAAGAGATCGTTGTTATGTGTCGTCAAGTAGACTACAACTCATAGCAACCCTGCTCTGAACCTTACTCTATCCTAAGCCAATCTCACTGGATCTTCTGGCAGTTAAGATATCAAAAGATGAATTACATTAGGAAAATCTGTTGTCAGGGATCTCTCCAGACTCCTGAAGAGCAAGGATGTCAGTCTAGAGACTAAGGTGCACCTGATATAACAAGATATGGTCTTTGCGATTACTTGCTATGAATCAGAGAGTTGGAAAATGACCAAGGACGGCAGGAGAAGAATTGATGCTTAACTTAAAGTTGTGATGCTAGAGAAGAGTATTGACGATACCATGAACTGCCTAGAGAACTAACGGGTTTGTCCTTGAGAGGGTGAAACCAAGCTGCTTCTTGGAAGCAAGGATTTTAAGGATCTGGCTCAAATACTTTAAGCACGTAACCAGGAGGGACAAGTCTTTGGAGAAGGATATCATGCTTGTAAGGGTCAAAGGAGAGTAAAGGAGAGGAAGGCCCCAGAACAGGTTGTTGTTGTTATGTGACATTTAGTCATTTGCAACTCATTGTGACCCTGTGTTCCACAGCCCTAGTCTCTGCTCTATCTTGTGCCAATCTAATTGTCTCTGACACACCTACCCCATTACCCCAGTAACTTAATCCCTCTCATCAAGGGTCTTCCTTTCCTGTGATGAGCCTCAATCCTCCCAAGTATGATGTTCCCCTCCAAGGACTGGTCCCTTCTTGCAACATGTTCAAAGTATGTCAGACAAAGCTTCAGAATCCTTGCCTCCAAGGAGCAGCCTCATTTCATCCTCTGTAGGACGAACCTCTTTGTTCTCCTAGTAGTCCATGGTACCCTCAATACTCTTCTCTAGCACCACAGCTCAAAGGCATCAATTCTCCTTCTATCACCCCCAATCATTGTCCAGCTTTTTGACACATAGCAAATAATTGCAAAGACTATGGCCTGGATCAGGTACATCTTAGTCTCCAGACTAACATTGTTGATCTTCAGTACTTTGGAGAAGTCTGCAATAGCAGACTTTTCCAATGCAGTTTGTCTTTTAATTTCCAGGCTGCTGTTACCAAGAGTGTTGACTGTGGAGCCAAGTAAACTGAAGCTATTAACAATCTCAGTCTCTTCATTGTCTATCATGATGCTGCCAATGGGCCCAGTGGTTAGAAGCTTTATTTTCTTGATGCTGATATGTAAAACTGCAGTCCTTGACCTTCTGCAGCAAGTGGTTCAGGTCCTCCTCAGTTTCAGCAGGCAGGGGTGTGTCATTTGCATAACACAGATTGTTGATGAGTCTTGCTCCACTCTTGATGCCACATTTCTCCTCACAACATCCAGTCTCCCAGATGATCTGTTCTGGATATAGATTGAAAAGCTATGGAGATAGGACACATCCCTGGTATATACCCTTCCCAATTTTGAACCATGCAGTGTTTCTTTGCTCTGTTCTGTCCCCTGCCTCCTGGTCCAAGTACAGATTTTTCATAAGCATGTGGTTAGTTCACCTGAATTCCAGGCCTCGTTTCCATCACTTTTTAGAATATTCCCTTAGACAAACTATATATCCTCTTGTAAGCTCTTCTTTATTTGTAAAGTAAAAATAGAATAGCCCCTCTCTCCCCATCCTTACAGTGCTTTGAAAACTTAGTATAACTCTCAAGTATTTCATATGCAACAGGAGATCAAACTTAGGGTCAGAACAAAGGACATTACACTTTCTTTCCTATATTTCTTCCCTCTAAGCAAGCCTTTTCATTCTTTCTCTCTTTATTAGGCTACTGTTTTGTAGCTCTTGAAAGAACTAACTAGCTGAATAGATGCCCTCATAACCTAAAAAAAAAAAAAATAACAAGCACACACACAAACCAACGATAAAGCCGCTTTGACTCAAAAGTCTCTCTCTGGGAAGTAACATTTGGGATCGTCCACTAAGGGCTGTCCTCTGCCAACTTCTCCCATCCTCAACTGGAGACATTGATGATATATTTTCAATCCCTCTGGGCTGCCAGTAGTTAAATATTCTAACCACATAAGATGAACACTTGTGAAATCACATTACATGTTAATACAATGTCCTCCATTTTTAGTAACTGCCGCTAGAAGCAATAGCATAGAAAGCTTACTACCACATTTTCTACCAAAAGAAGATTCTGACGACACCGCTCATACCTCCCTGAGAGTTCCCTCTGCAAAAAACACCACGTGAGAAGTGGTCGTGAAATCCAGTATCTTATTGTAAAAGGATGCTTACTATTAAAAGAACTTGGTGATGATAGATGATTGAGAGAACAAAGCAAACTGAAAAATGTGTAAGCTGTGTGGATTCTATAGAAGACTCAATGCCATTGAGTCAGAACTGACTCCTTTTTGACCCCACAGGGCTTTTCAGAAGCTATAAAATGCCTGGGAGACAACTGTCCCTTTTTTCCCATGGAGTCAATGGTGGATTCAAACCACAAGTGAGGCTCCACCTTTGGCTTAACAGCGCAACTTCTTATCAACCATGTTACCAGAGCTCCTTATATGGATTCCAGAGTTAATTAAAATACTACTAATAACAAAAGACTGTTGTTGTTGTTGTTGTTGTTGTTGTTAAGTGCGTAGCGACCCTATGAAGGAGAGTCCTCGAGCTTGGGTGCCTTTGATCCTCTCTCCAGTTTCATAGGGTTTCTGGAGGCAAGCTATTACAGAAGTGGATGCCACTCCTCCTTCCAAGCTTGTTTTAATTGGAGAGCTCCACCCCACTCTCTGTCTGCATTGGGTAACCAACCGTTAACACATTTGACACATCAGCGCCACAGTGTTCAGCCTCACAGCAACCACAAGTGACCGCGGTACGGTAACTTGTACACCAGGGCTATACAACCTAGAGGAATGTCTGAACAAAAACAATGAAAGGCCCGAGGGCCGCGGATTAAAAGTCCGCAAGTTGGCTTGGTAGTATCGCCTTCTGTCCACTGGGCCAGCTGATCTCTCTCTCTATGTTGATGTTATTGAGGTTATTGTTGTTAAGTGCTGTCGAGCTGCAGGCAACTCAGCCACCCTATGAAGGAGAGTCCTCGATGCTTGAGTGTTTCTCACCCTCTCTCCAGGTTCATAGGGTTTCCAGAGGCAAGCTATTATGGAAGTGGATGCCACTCCTCCTTCCAAGCTTGTTTTAATTGGAGAGCTCCACCCCACTCTCTGTCCACATTGAGTAACCAACCATTAACACATTTGACACATTAGTGTCACAGTGTTCAGCCTCACAGCAACCACAAGTGACTGTGGTACAGCAACTTGTACACCAGGGCTATACGACCTAGAGGAATGTCTGAACAAAAACAATGAAAGACAGGTCCAAGGGCCCTTCAGGGTCTTAACAACCCAGAACTCCCAAATGCTGGCAAAGTCCTTCCGACAGAACCCCAGTTCATCTGGCATGTCCGCTCTGACAACCCCCACATGGAGCCCAAAGAACACCAAAATTGCCCTAAGCCCTCAAACCTACCGTGCCTCATTAGAAGGGAAAAAACCTGCAATGTTATCAGAGGTCATTCTGGATAGTGGATTATGGATGATGTAATTTATGCTTATCTAAGAGCTAACTTGTAGTCCCTGTGAAGCTGAACCCTGTGACACTGTGACACTGATGTGTCAAATGTGATAACAGTTACCCACGGCGGACAGTGTTTGGTGGTGCTCCCTGGTTGAAACAAGCTTGGAAGCAGGAGTGGCATCCACTTCTGTAATAGCTTGCCTCCAGAAACCCTATGAACCTGGAGAAAGGATGAAAAGTCATGCAAGTGTCAAGGACTTTCGTTCACAGGGTCACTATGAGTAGCCTATGACTTGACGGCGTTTAACAACAACAACAAGAGCTAACTGACACAGATTGTGAAGCTGTGGCTGACATACTTTGGGCATGTCACCAGGAGAGACTAGTCCTTGGAGAAGAACATCATGATCAGAAGGGTGAAGGGATGGTGCAGAAGAAGACGACCCTGGATGAGATGGATTGATATAGTGACCAAGGTAACGGGAGTAGGTGTGTCGGAGACAGTGAGAGTGATTCAGAATAGGACAGGGTTCAGAGCTATTGTGCACAGGGCCACTCTGAGTCACAGGCAACTCTAGGGCACATAACAACAACAAAAAAGCACTATGTTCCTAAAGTTATGTAATGAACAGGAATAACTTTTAGAACTAGAAAATAAAGACATTATTTTGGGAGATAACCCAGTGTTAGAAAATGTTATTTCCTCCAAGAAATGAAATGGCTTTATCAGTTCTAAAAATGAGAATTCTAGAACTGAGTGTGTTTTCCTTGCTTTCCCAAGTGCCCAAAGTCATATTTGAAAAACACTTATCATGGCTCTGATAGTATAGTACATAGGGAATTGCGCTAATCTAGAGGCCATGGCTTTCTGCAGGTTGGAAAATATCAGTAACTCCTTGGGAGAAAGATGGGCAATCTCCCCTTACGTGATTTAAAACCTTGAAAATCCACTGGAGGGTCAGCTCTGTGTCAATTCTGACTTGATGACAGTGATTTTTTTTTTTTTACTTTCCTCTTCTGATCTTTTTATTTTGTTTTATTGCTTATTTATTTTATATTCTTTTACTTACTGGTATTCCTGCCTTATACTATGAAGCTGGAACTGACACATAGCTGGCCCTCCAGCATGTTTCCAGAGCAGTATATCTCAAGAAAGGGGTTAGCCCATCTTTCTCCTGAGGAGCAGCTGGCGAATTCAAACTTCATGCCTTTGGATAATTTTCTTTGCCTCTAAAATTTGAAAAGAACTCAGGTTGCCTAGGGCTAAGATGCTGCAATGCAAACCCAAAAGCTGGTGGTCTGAATCTCCTAACTACTCCATAGGAGTAAGATAGGCAGTCTCTTCCCCTGAAATTTACTGCCTCTGAAAATCCACTGGAGGGTCAGCTGCAAGCTGGTTCCAACTTTACAGTATATAACAACAATAACGTATAAACTAAAGGGAGTTCTGGTGGTCTAGTGTGTAAGGAGTTGCACTATCAAGCCAAAGGAAAGCAGTTCAAATCCACCAGGTGCTCTTCAAAAGGAAGATGGACAATCTCTTCCTGTGAGATTTACAGCCTCTCAAAATCCACAGGAGGGTCAGTGATAAGACTATTCTGACTCAATGGAAAATTAGTTGAGTTGATATAATCTGAACTCTAGAAATTGAATCAGCCAGAAATAAATGTATAAATCATAAATGGATTAAGTATTGAAACTTCTAAATATCTGAAGAAGCAATGTCACTCATCACTGACTTATGATTCATAAACAAGGAGAACTTTAAACTGTGGGCAAATCTGATTCACTGTTTCCCAAGACTATAATATATAATAATGTACATGGCATTCCTTTCCTGTAGGCAGTAGACACTCAAGTGAAGGACAACATCTACACTTCTAATGGACTCTGGATGTCAAGTCCAGGTTGGGAGGGAAATTGTGCAACCCGATCCAAGCCATAAAGCAGATGACTAAGAGAGTGGGCAGAGGACAGGTAGCCCTTTGAGGATAACTCAAGGCACAGAACATGCCTTTGTAAAAGGTGTGAAATGATTCGAAAGTGAGATGAATTGCTGATGCTGGTGGTCTGTTTTTATGAACAGCTGTACAAAGAAAATTTTGCGAGTTCTGGGAAAACAAAACATCCATAAAGTAGAGGAGCTGGACTCCATTGTGGCGCACATTCATTGTGAGCTTATAATTCTCAATAAGTGTTAACTCTGCAGAATTGTACCCAGGGACTTTTGCATGGCTTGATTGCACTAGATCTAAAATTTACACACCAGGATAGGAATAGGCAGGTGTGGAAAGAGGAGGGGATGGCTGGGTAGGGCTGTGTTAGCATTCTTGCTTAGGAAGCCATAAAAAAAAAAATCCAAGCATTCTAGAACAGAGGGTGTACAATTATGTAGAGAGCCAGAAAAGTGTCATTAAAACAGCAACACCTCCACCCTTCCTGGGAGGAGACTGGCGTTGGGTGGTATGGTGCCAGTATAAAGTGTTCAAGACATGGAGAGGAATTCTTGGTCCAACACACACCATCATGGGTAGGTTTTACAACTACAGGATAAAAAATGAGGATCACATTCCAGAGCCATGGGCCTTCCTGAGAGCTCACGCAGGGCTACACTGCTCATGTTCACTGCAGCACACTTGGGGCTGTTACAGGTATATGGAGATGGTAGACATTGAAGAGAAACGTAGAGGATTTACGTGCATTAGGAGAGTGACTGGTTAAGAAAGGAAGGGCGAGGATGGGTAGGGACAAAACCACAGTGTTGCACAATTTGGTGGGTGAAGGGAGAGGGGGAAAGAAATGGGAAGGATCCAGGTCAAAAGACAGGGGAATGATGGGTAAAGTGAGTGGTGATTAATTTTAAGCATAATATCCCTGAGAATGATTGTACGAAACAATATGAACAAGGAATACTGTGAAACACAATGTATATGAACTTTGGAAGCAAACCAATTAAAAAAATGAAATAAAAAAGAACACAAATGTTCATTACTTTTATCATTCAGATCATACATTTATTCAGATTTCTTCAGCATCTGATAAGCAGAGAAGTTGTTGTTATTGGTAGGTGTCATCAAGTTGGCTTAGACTTGAAGCAGTTCTATGAACAACAGATCAGAATCCCAGCCTGTCCAGCACCATCCTGATGATCTGTCATGCTCGAGTCCATTATAATCACTCTGTCAGTTTAACTTGTTGGAGAGTCTTTCTCTCTTTTTTTCCCAAGGTCTGGTCACTGCTGACAACATGCTCAGAGAATGTAGGACAAAGTTTCACTATTCTTGTCTCTAGGTAGAATTCTGGTTGCACTTACTCCAAGACAGATTTGTTTGCTCTTTGGGCAGTTCATGGGATATTCAGTAGAAGATAAATATAGAACCTTTCTCTTGTATACCTCCCAACTAAATTCACCAGTTGCCTTGAATCCATTTTAATTCAGAGAAACTCCACAAGCTTCAGAAGACAACTGTGCTCCATAGAGTTTCCAGCGACAAGCTGATCAAAGGTCCATTGCCAGAAACTTTCTCCTCAGATGTCTTTGGGTCAGTTACGTAATTAACTTTGTTTACTAGCAAGGGGCCTAATTGTTTACATCATCCAGGGACCAGCCTAAATGTTAGATGCCACTGTTATTATAGAACAAAACCTTGCACCATACTCACAATGTTTTCTATTCCAGTCACTATATTGAGCCATCTGATTGAGGATACTCCTTCCTACCCCCACTCCCCACTCCTGATCTATTTCACCAAGCATGGTATCTTTCTTTACAGGTTAGCCCCTCTTGATAACATGTCCATAGAATATGAGGCAAAATCTCGCCATTGGTGCTTTAAAGGATCAGTCAGCCTGTATGTACTCTGACGGCAGATTCATTTTTTCCATAGTATGTTCAATATGCTTTGCAACACTGCCAACTCAAAGGCATCAAACTTTTTTAGTCTTCCTTATTCACCATCTAACTTTCATATGATATGCAGTGACTGAAAAGACCATAGCTTGGGCCAGGTACTTCATTCTGCCAAGTGATAGCTTTATTCTTTCTCCTTTAACAAGATCCTTTGCAGCCAATTTGCCCACTGCAATATGTAGTTTGATGTCTAAATTGCTGTTTCCATGTGTGTTGATATTGGTCCCAAGTAAAATAAAATTTTTGACAACTTCAGTTTTGGGGGTGTGGTGGTGTTTGGTTTTTTGGGTTTTTTTTCTTTTTGGTGGTTTGTTTTTTTTAACAACTTCAATGTTGGCTCTGCTTATCATTATATTGTGTAGAATTTGTTGTGAAGATTTTTTTCTCTTTATATTGAAGTACCATACATACTGAAAGCTGTAGTTTTTAAGCTTCATCAGTAGGTATTTTAACTCTTCTTTACTTTGAAAAAAGTTGTGGCAACTGCATAATCAGACTGTTTCTGCTGTTGTATTCTTCTCCATATAATTCAGCTTCTCAAATTATTTTCTCACCATAAGATTGAAGGTATAATGAAAGACTATAACCCCGGTGTACGTCATTCTTGATTTGAACGCATACACACACACACACACACACACACACACACACACACACTTCTCGTGTTCTGTTCAAACAATTGCTTCTTGGTCTTTGTATAAGGATTTTATGAGCACAATTAAGTGTTCTGGAATTCACATTCTTATCAATGCTCTCTGTAATTTGTTATAATTCACCACATCCATTTAAATTGGGTCCTACTTACTTCTTGGAATCTTTATATCTTTACAGTGTGTGCGTGTGTGTACACGTGCATGCAAATGGTTATAAATCTTTATATATAAATAAAAACATCTGATTCATAGGCACCCTCCAACATGTCCACCAGGTTTCTAAAACAGAAGGAGTCTGCCCCTCTTTCTCCTACAGAGCCACTGGTGGAATCAAGTGACCAGAGATGAGGAGGTTTGGGGTTAGCAGTGTAAATACGCCACCAGAGCTCCAATACATGTATATAGTATGTGCATATTTTGTTTGTCTCATCCAGTAGAATCGAAGCCTCAAGAGGGCAAGTGCCATTTCTATTTGGTGTATGTTGGGACCTCAACATCTATGAAAGTGCCTTGCACACCATAGACCCTCAAAAAAAGAAAAACAGAAACACCTGTTGAATAGCTTATTCATAGACTAACTCAGGGTTTCTGTGAAGCTGAACATTATGACACTGATGAGTCAAATGCGAGAATCGTTACCCACTGTGGACAGTGTTTGGTGGAGCTCCCTGATTAAAACAAGCTTGGAAGCAGGAGTGGCATCCACTTCCGTAATAGCTTTCCTCTGGAATAGCTTGCCTCTGGAAACCCTATGAACCTGGAGAAAGGACAAAAGTTATACCAGTGCCCAGCTCTTTCAGTCATAGGGTTGCTGTGAGTTGCCTCCAACTCAACAGCACTTAACAACAACAACAACAAATAAAACTTGAGCCTTTCAAGATGCTAACAGAATGTGGGAAAGAACCTAGAAGGATAATGAAGAAAAGGCAAATTAGAACAAATATTGAATTAGCTCTCCACCCTCAAGTTCAAAAAAAGTAGTTGGCACTAAAACACAGATATAAAAATCAAAGGAGTAGTCAGTATAACTGCCATGTTCAAGAATGCAAGGACTGAGCAAAATGAATTCTGAAATACTCTCTACTTCTCCTGGCCCAATTTTCCACCATCTTCAGGAGGTAAAGCCCATGTGCTTTCAAGTCATTTGAGTTGTCCTTAGAAGTGGTGCACTAGACTAGAAAGGAACCTGGGCATAACCTTGGGAAGCCCTGTCCTATATCAAGTCCTAATAGCTTATGAGATGTTGAGACAAGAAGCATGACCATGGTTGGAAATGTCTGTTTTTCTTGGGAAAATGGAATCAGTGGCATTTGTAGTAACTATTTCTCCCACAGTTTGGCTTTGAGGTCTAAGTGAAATGACACAGTGAGATTGCTCAAGGAACTGTAAAATAACACACAGGTGTTTGCCTGGCTGTCTCCTCAAGTAATTCACAGCAGGGTAAGGACTTCATAGACTTAACTGCCTTTGCTAAAGCTAAAACAAAAGTCTAAGAACAGATTTAGTTAGGACTACAGACTTGGGGCCCATCAAGGGCAGTTGCTACAACATATTCCATATGCATAATATTCTATATCCTACTTTGGCAAGTAGCAAGTATAGTCTCAAAAGTTTGCAAGCAGCTATCCAAGATATAACTATTGGTCCCTTCTGCACAGAACTAAGAAGAGTTAGGAAAATTTTAAAAAAAGGAGAAGAAGAAAAAAAAAACACAAGAAACAAGGAAACCGGTTGTTGTTGTTGTTGTTATGTGCTGTTAAGTTGTTTGCGACTCATAGCGACACTATGTACAACAGCCCTAAACCCTGCTCTATCCTGTGTCAATCACACTGCCTCTGACATACCATCCCGATTACCCCAGTCACTGAATCAATCCACCTTATAGAGGGTCTTCTTCTCCTGCGGTGTCCCTCCACCCTTCCAAGCATGATGTCCCTCTCTAAGGACCTGTCCTTCCTTACATGTCCAAAGTACGTCAGACGAAGCCCCAGAATCCTTGCCTTTAAGGAGTAGCCTGGCTCAACCCTCTCCAGGATGAATCTGTTTGTTTTCTTGGCAGTCCGTAGTACATTCAATACTCTTCTCCAGTACCACAGCTCAAAGGCATCAATTCTCCTTGTACCCTCCCTAGTCATTGTCCAACTCTGTGATGCATAACAAGTGATTGCAAAGACCATGGCCTGTATCAGGAAACAAGTAGTCAGTCCAATATTGCCCATCTTTACCCTGAATGTACCACAGCTTCTTCTAATTATGAGACCAGAGGAAGTAGAGGTACTTGGCTACCATCTCTGTCTGGTTCTGACCAAGATCTCACACACACACACACACACACACACACACACACACACACAGTCCTTTTCCTGAATGAGAGAAAAATGTAGAACAAGGTTCAAAATTGGAAGAATCTGTTCTGGAAAACAATGTACTTGAATTTTGTAAAGAAATGAGTATAATATAAAAATATTCAAAATCATAAAAAAGTCTAGTCTGATATAGACTGGTAGAACCTCAAAGACTGTGCCCTTCCTTCAGAGACCCTTCAAACAGAACTGAACCCACTTCCCAGAGCTCACAGTTCAGCAAAGTGAATGATAACCCCAGTGAGGAATGTGCTTCCCAGAATAATCAACCCTATGATGCCAGAGAGGCAGCATCTGTCCAAAACCAAAGTTCTGAAGTCAAGAGGAGCAGGAAAGATGGTCAAGGAGAACAGGGGATCGTGAGGAGGATATAGGAAAAATATTGCCTCAGTGATAGAATAACAACCAATATCACAAACTAAAAGACAAACAAAAATGTATCTAAATAATTAAATGGGGATTTAATTGGACCTGAAAAATTGATATAAAAAAGATTTTTTAAAAAAATGTCACTGTGAGTGCCTTTGTTTATAGTCATTCAGTCAGAATCCTTTAAAAATTCACTCCATTTTTCATGATAATTTCTTTTTAAAAAGAAGAAAACTAAAACTCAAAAATTTACAATATGCACTGTAATCCCAGAGGTGCGTGGTTCCAATTAACCAGATGCTCTCCTGGAGAAGGAGGGACAATCTCCTCCTGTACCAGTCAGATCTGATTTGATGGTACACACACACACACAAAATAATTTACACTATCTTTCTTTCCCTCTACAGATATTTATTAGGAAGCAATCTTGTGCCAGGCACTGTTATAATGCCAATGTCTAAAGTAAGTAGGTACTCTCTTTTATCCTATTATTGCCTAAATGAACAGACAAACATTCTAGAGCTTTACTGGATAAACAGATAAAAGTTCTTCCAGGTGGTAGGATTTTATAAACCCAGTTTTCAAAGCACACATGGCAATAAAATACACTGTCACTGAGTCAATTCTGACTCACGGTGACTCTCCATCAAGTTTCAGCTGCTGTGAACCTTTATGGGAAGCAACACTGTCCATCTTCCTCCTGCAGAGCATCAGATGGATTCAAACTCACGCCTTTTGGTTGGCAACCCAATGCATTACACACTGTGCCACTAAGAATCCTTCATATAGGGCAATACTCATAACTCATTGTTGTTCTTAGGTGCCGTCAAGCCATAGGTGACTCATAGTGACCCTATGAATGAAAAACCTGAACATTTGTATAACTTCCATCGCTTCTCCATGTTCATAGGGTTCTGGAGGCAAGCTATTTTGGAAGTGGATGCCACTCCTGCTTCCAAGCTTGTTTTAATCAGGGAGCTCCACCAAACACTGTCCACCATGGGTAACCATTGTCACATTGGACACATCAGTGTCACAGTGTTTAGCATCACAGCAACCACAAGTTACCTCTGTACAGCAAATGGACAGACCAGAGCTATATGACCTAGAAGAATGTTTGACCAAAAACAATTAAAACCAGGCCTGAAGGCCACAGAATAAAATCACCCACCTTTGGCTTGGTAGCATAACTTTCTATCTACTAGGCCAGAGTTCTAGCTACTAGATAGTAGCTTTAATAGAACAGAGTTTTCTCTATGTTGTTGTTGTTGCCATTAGGTGGCATTGAGTTGTAGATGACTCATGGCAACCCTATGAATGAAAGACCTGAACACTTGTATAACTTTCATCATTTCTCCAAGTTCATAGAGTTTCTGGAGGCAAGCTATTTCAGAAGTAGATACCACTCCTGCTTCCAAGCTTGTTTTAATCAGGGAGCTCCGGCAAACACTGTCTACTATGGGTAACCATTGTCACACTGGACACATCAGAGTCACAGTGTTTAGTATCACAGCAACCTTGAGTTATTTCTTTACAACAAATGGACAGACAAGTGTTATAGTAATTTGTAAAAAAATGTTAGATAATTCAAAACTTTAGTGAGCTAATGTCTGGGTTTTATAGCTTAGCTTTTCTCTCTGCTTCCTCAGAGTGTGACAAAGATGTCATCTCTACTGCAGGTCACCAGTATGGAGGCTGGTAGCTCAGGTGGTAGCCGCTGGAATCACGTAATGCTTGGATTACAAAGTGGCAGTGATTATGACCTTGGCCAATACAAGGGAGGTTTGTGTCATGAGAAGGGACTCTGGAGCCGTACTTGCCTGAGAAAAATTCCAGGATGAAATTAACCTGAGTCATTTGCCATTAATACTTGTATGTATCAGTAGCAATAGTGTCCCACTTGAAAATCAGTGTGGCTCCTGAGTTCTTCATGAAAGTGGAGACCTGATGCTTTTCCACTGGCAGCCAGTGGCAGATGCTGAGAATAGCACATGAGCGTAACTATGACTATGAACTTAGCACAAGCATTTGACCCCTTTAGCTTAGCTGATAGACAGGAATCTCTGCAGAAAGGTTGTTTTCTGGAGATATTTCTAAAGATCGCTGCTTCTTCCTCAGCAATCTGTCAGATGTCACTGTTCCTCCTGAACTCAACATTTAGCATTATCCTTTGCTGACCTTTTGAGTTAGATGCCTATCAGGGTATGT
This sequence comes from Elephantulus edwardii, assembly GCF_000299155.1. Lineage (NCBI taxonomy): Eukaryota > Metazoa > Chordata > Mammalia > Macroscelidea > Macroscelididae > Elephantulus > Elephantulus edwardii. The sequence goes on along the minus strand of NW_006399767.1, from coordinate 10,068,522 downwards.
GCTAACCTGAAGTTGCCTTGTTCATGCTTCTATATTCTTTAGTAGGAAGCTCTGGTGGCCTAGTGGGCAAGGGGTTGTGTTGCCAACCCAAAGGCAGGAAGCTGAAATTCACCAGCTGATCCATGGGAGAAATAAGGGCAATCTCCTCCCATGAGATTTACAGCCTCGGAAAACTCACTGGAGGCTCAGCTATGAGTTATTTTGAACTTGACAGCAATGAGTGAGTGGTTTTCTTTTATCTCTAGTCTTGAAGCTTGACTGAAACCTGTCCCCTGTGTGTGACCCTGGTGGCCTTGGTAGTATTATAAATACCAGTACTAGAGTTTCCAGCATCACAGTCATACTCAAGCCAACATAGCATAACACATGGACAGATTGGGGGGGGGGGCGGTGTCTAAGACAGCCTAAGAAGAAAAGTCTGCTGGAATATTTCTGAAAACCTTACAAATCACAAGATACATTGTGCTAGAAGATGCAGAAGTATAACTACAGCCAGTATGAAGACGCAGGCTTGTCTTCTGAGACACCTCTGGATTGATTAGAACCGCGAACTTCTCAGCTAGGGGTAGACAGCTTAACTGTCACAGAAAGGTAAACATGTTGCCATCAAATTGATCCTGACTCATAGAACAGAACTGGCCCAGGGGATTTCCAAGGCTGTGAATCTTTCTAGGAGCAGACTGTCTCACTTCTCTCCCATGGAGTAGCTGGTAGGTTTGAATCACCTACCTCGTCACCAGCCTACAGTGCTACCAAGTTTCCTTTTAAGCATCACATGAAAGATACCAAAATTTCCCATAAGGCATAATACAGAGCAAGCCACATCCACCTTCCAGGACTGACAGCGGCAAAGCCAGAACACAGAGTATGAGCCCTGGTCTAATGGTGTGAAGAGTTTCACCAACAATGAGCCAGCCCTGGAACCAACGCCTGGTGTTTCTGTGAGTCAGGTTTGACTCTCATCCATGAACTGCTCATAATTACCTATAAACATGTATATAACATCTTCATTTATGAGTTTGGAATGAGAACTAGGAAGTAAACACCTGTGTATAAAAACTATCTCTTCCTCCGTAAGTACTATAGTGATGTAATTGCTAAGTGCCTGGCTACCAACCAAATGGTTGTTCCTGCTACCCACTGGCTCCATGAGAAAGAGACCCGGAAATTGACTTCCATAAAGATTGCAGCCAAGAATACCACCTGAGGCAGTTCGACTCCATCACAGGGGATCTCTCTGAGTTGGAATCCAATGGAAGACATAACAACAATAATCACCTACCGTAAGACATAGAGCCTCTCCTTGAAACTCTTTCCCTAATCTGTGAAGGAGGCAACTGTCAACAGAGTTATTAAGACAATTAAACGACATAATTACACATAGACACTTTATAACTGCAGTTTCTTTTACAAACAAGCAAGGTAGATACTCTGAGCGCTCCTGAAAGCGTCAACCTGGGTTTCACTGTGGGCGGCACCAACATTGCCTATTATTTTTTAAAGTGGTTTCCATGTGTGTTTAAGTCACGAGTTTCCATTTCGGTAACAGCTCAGCAAGTTAAAGAGGTAGCTAAAAATGTAACTGCCTAAAACAAACTTGACTTTTACTTTTGTTTCCTCTCCCTTTTAGAAAACCACTTGAGTTGGCCCTTGACTGGCCCTGAAACAAAAGGCGATAAAGAGATGGTGCGTGTTACATCACGTGCCCAACAACAGTGGCTGTATATTGTCACTTAATGCCCCTGCACTTCTAAATGAGTTTCCTTACAGCAAAAATGTGGATAATAACATCCCCATTGCAACACGGTCACAAGGGAATAGATGTAGGAAAGCTCTGTTTGTAAGAAGATTCTTTCCCTGCCTCTGAAATATATTGATAGCAAATCCAAGGTTATAGTTTAATCTAATTTGGGACAGAAATACACAGCTGTGAGTATCCAGGAAGTTGAAAGTAAAATTTCAGTCTCCGTTATAAGGGAACCCTCAGAATATTTGGGGCTGTCAATATTCTTAAGAAGCACACAGATTATTGGCTTGCTGGTTTGATGTCAGATACACCTAAATTAGTGACCATGACCTGCTTCGACAAGCTGTGGGACTTTGAACAAAGACATGGATCTCCGAACCTCAGTTTCTTTATATTCAAAATGAGTCTGTATAAACCAGATTCAATAGAAGAGTGTGAACAACTTAACTGGCTACTGTTATCAGGTGTGCAAGAAAGTTAGTTCAATGTGTCCATGACTGCCAGTCCCTAACTTGACCTGATTTCTGTATTCTGAGATTCATGGTCTTGTATAATCCTTTTCCCTTAAGTACAGAAGTTGATGACTTGCTCCCAGTGATTAAAACCTTGTAAAGTTGAAGAGATTTTGCAGCTGTCAAAGGAGGTCTCAAATCATTTCACTTAAGTATCTAAGAAAGAAGTTATTCAGTGTGAGCCTTACTTAATCAAGTGGACATCTTGAAAAAAGAAACTTTGCTGCAAGCCCAAAAGAAATAAGCTGCAAGATCTGGACCACCTAGAAAAAATGGTGTGGTAGGCTGGCTACTGCAGATGGTGTGTGGAAGCTGGGCACTTCAGTCCTCACAGCCAGGAGGAATGGAATTTTGCCAGCAACATCAACTTGGAAGAGAACCTCTTGACCAAAAGAATGTAACCTTGATTGCAGCAAATTGATTAAAACCCTGAGCAGAAAATCCAGTCCAGGCACATCCATCCCAAGAAAAGTATGAGAAAATATTGTGTGCTGTTTTATCCATGGCTTTTGAGTTGCTTCTGACTCGCAAAGAACCAGTAGGACTAAATAGAACCGTTCCCCCCAACCCAGAGATTGCTAAACTGTAATCCTCGCGGTAACAGGCTGCCACTTCACTCTTCCACAGAATGACTAATCGGTTTTGAGCCACCAACATTTTGGCTATCAGCCAAGCACTTAAATTCTGTACCGTCAAGGTTTCTTGTATGCTGTCCTAGCCCTCAATGTGTGATAATCTGTTATGTAACAAGAAAAAACAAGTGCAGCACTCCTTATGGAAATAATTTCCTAAGAAAAGGCTCAGATTGAGGAAGATGGCATTTGCCCATAGGGCATCTCTTTGGTAAGTGTCAATAGTTGTAGAGGGGCTTCAGGCCTTTTGTTCATAGGGTTGCTATGAGTTGTGCTTGTCTCAAAGGCAATCAACAACAACAATTATGTGAGTTTGAGTTGAGTGCAACTCATAACAACCCTATGAACAAGAGATCGGAACTCTGCCCTATCCTATATCATTCTCCTCATCTCTGTAATGCTTGAGCCATTGCCAAGTAACGATATTAATCCATCTTGTTGAAGGTCTTCCTCAACCAACCCTTACTAACCTTCCACCTTACAAACATGATTCCCTTTCCAAGGAATAGTCCCTTCTAACAACATGCATATGTACATACCTATGAAAAGAGCCCGGCAGAGCTTTTCAAGCTCTTAGAAAAGAAGCCTGTCAACACTGACAATCAACCAGGAGACAAGCTCTGGCCAGGTGATTCCTGAGTGAAACAGATACTAGCAATTAGAAAACCAGGAAACTCTAGCCTCTCTGAAGCTCATAGGACATGACCTGGTTCCCAAATCTTCTGAGTTGGGAGAGATCTAATGAGGTCATATGAGCAGAAAAACCATCTAATTGTTTATGAAAACATTATTTCTGAAAACTCAATTTTACACTCTTATTGCAAATAATTTTTAAGCATATCCATTTATCCTAAAGGAAATGAAGAGAGCACATTTCTGCACAAAAGATTACCATCAGTGTATTTTACCTTCCACAGATCTCATCGTTAGGGCAGGTATGGTTTTATTAAACAATTGACTAATTGGTAAAAACTCAATGGACATCTGCCAAATGTTTACCTCTGTGCAAAAACTTTTAGAGAAAGTGGAAGAAATGGCCACTGCATCTGCCTTCAAATGTCTTTCAGCTCAGCTCAGTTTTATTGATAAAATAGAAGAAGTTCAACTCCTGCATAACTTACCTCAATCACAGAAAACAAGAAAGCAAGCCCCCTCCAATATTGCTCATCTCAGTAAATGAAACACTTCCCAAGGCATGAATTCATCTGTGTACACGTTTTTCCCTTTGCCATTCCACTAAACTTAAAATGAGCCATCTCAGAGGCAGAAAAGGGGAGGATCACATTTTCATCAAGAACAGTCATGACTGTAATTGTGTTCTTTGTACCAAAATCCCTACACTGGAGCCTCTTTGAGGCAGGAGATTGAGCTCTCACTCCAGAGTCATGGACAGCGGTGGTGAATGACAGCAAGCGACAGTGGCTGAGAAGTGGTAGAAACAAGAGACCTATACACGACAGAGCTGTGGGCTCCCAGCCCGCAGAGTGATCATCTCAGATGATCAAGTAGGAGGCTTGTTGGTGAAAGAGAGCTGGACCTAAAAAGTGCCCAGGTTTACTGAAGGAGTGGGGTAGTATCACTGGGCAGTTTTAGCAGAGATACAAGAGGTCTGTAACACTTGCTCCAGTGAGGCAGAGGCTGTGATGCCAAGAGCCAGAAAGAGGCTTACCTTTGGGCACAGCTGGAAAAATGGATAGCCTGCTTTGAAGAAGCTCCATCTTGAGTTGTAAGCTGTTACTGCTCTAATGAGGCAGCACCCGTGATGCAGCTGTAGGGAGGTGAGCTGCTAACTCAAAGGCCTTGCCTCTCTAGTGTTATGGGCCACCCACCAGTGGTTCTATGGAAGAAATATAGGCAAGCTCCTCCCATAGATAGAACCTCAAAACCCAATGAATGCTCAGTCATGAACAGGTTCATTGATTAATGAGGGTTTTTTCAGTTACTGTTCTAATAAATTCCGTGATCGTGAACACTGTGAGCTTTACATGGATGTCCATTGCAATGACTTATGCAACCCAGAGGAGAAGTAATGAGTACTACAGAGGGACAGCTGGTGTCCTAATTGGGAGAAAGTTTTGGAATGTGTGGGGTTGTGTAGCTGCTCGTAGGAATCAGTCTTTTGTTGTCAATGTAGCTACTAGGAATTTTCCTCAACCCTCATCAACTTACAGCAGGTCAGCTGTCAATGCTTCCCCTATCACTGTTTCTAACAGTGACTCCTTTAAAAACTTGATAGGTAAGGAGTACTTAGAAGCTATGTCTACACCACCTATCTATCCATTTCATAGTGTTGTGGTTTGAGTGTTGCTGTGATACTGAAAGCTATTCCATCAGTATTTCATATTTTAGTAGGCTCTTCCTTACATGGTAGCAAGTTTTAGAAGAGCTTCCAAACTAAGAGAGACCAGGAAGAAAGGCTTGAAAATTTACTTCTGGGAACATCTGCACATGTATAGGTAACAACAGAAGACTGTCTGATAAAGTACTGAAGGATGATCCCTCTCAGGCAGTAAGATGGCAACAGGCTCAAAAAAAAATAAAAATCCAGTGGTCATGAAGATTTTGCAGGATTAGACAAAGTGTTATTCTGTTGTATGTAAGGTCACTCTGCATCAGAGACAACAGCAACCAACAACAAAACAGCATAAGATTTGCCCCTTAGACAAGTCACATGAGTGCCTTAGTTTCCTCAGGTCCATGATGGGACTACTAATTATAGGACTTAATACACAGAATTGTGGGAAATAAATGATTAAAACAAGTATAGCAGTTACAATGCACCCAGTCACCCAGTAAGCATTTAAGAAATATTAGCTATTATTACGTTCTTTCTTTTCCCTTTATGAAGCCTGTCAGAAAATATGATATATTTTATATTGTATTTATTTATTAAATATATTTAATATTTACATAAATATTTCTTAAATATATATTTAGACATATTAATGGAATTTGCTCCGGCTGCACTAGCAGAGATGAGGAAGGAACAGAAAGAATTCACAGTGTGAGTGTCTCTGCCACATCCTACCCTGAGCTAGTCCAATAAGGCAGACTACTCAGTGCTCCTAAAGTGCTTTGCCTTCAATCCTCAATCTATATTTTTGTCAATTACTCCTAAAATTCATCTCAAAGAATTTATCACCATTATGAAAGAAATGTTCAATGTTTAATATCCTCCTAGGACAGTCTAAGAACTCAAATTAGGCGTTACAATTAAGGTTTAAGATCTATGAGACCTCAAGGAAGATTGTTTTACAATTTTTGTCTAGAGACATATCAATCAGCGTTCTTAGTCACAAACCAGAGAACCAACTTAAGTAAGAAAGAAATTGAGTTGGAAAGTCAGTTCTTGGCTCCCATCTTGAGAAACGGAGACCAGTAGGAAGGATGTTCAAGTGGTGCTGAGCAGTGACAAGTTAGGACAAATGTCCAAGTCACTGAAAATACCTCACAAAACAAGAACATATAAATAATGAGCAAAGGTGCCCTTTATTTTTACTTGTTGGCATAGGGAAAAATTCCAGCCATATCATCTTATCTGACTGTTGAAAAAGGACTTAAACCTGAGGAAAGTAAGCATATAGACACACAGATATATACACAGTGAAACTGGTTAATACAAAAGTCAAATACAATCAGTCAACAAAAGTCAAAGATCGTAAGTGGATTCCGTGAATTTTCACACTTTGAATGAAGGTCAGCATCCAGTAGGCCCAGGAATGTGGTTCCATCTATTTCATAGTTGAAGAATTCTCTAGAGAGGCTAAGTATCTTTGTCAAGGTCAGTGAGAAGTCAAGGGTAGAAACTACTTCAAGTGTTTACCTTTAAAATAGTTGGCTTCATAAGAAAACATTCTCCTTTCTCATGAAATCTACCTTGTGGAACAGTTTTCTGAACCTGGTCTGTTTGAATGGCTTACTTATTTCTGCCAATGTGCAAAATTGGGTGGGAAATAAGGTTGTGGTGCTGTTTCTTTAGCCTGGCAATGTCCCTAGAGAGGTCATGTTACACTCTTCCATGCCAGTGGCCATTACCCAGCACAGAGAAGTCAATGCACTACCCCAAGAAGCAGCATGTGTCAAGAGAACATTGCTTGAGTGGGACACAGACTGAGCAGAAAAGATCTACTGTATCATTCAGCAAAATACCCCAAGAGCAAGGGGAAGGAGAAAATGTGAATGTGGCCAGAGTGAATGTGTTCCCCACCATTGGCTAGGGCTTGCATGCCATGACCACTGAAAACCTTTTCACAGACATGGCTCTGTGGCATCCAACAAAGTCCTGAGCCTCAGTCTCCAAATATTTCATCATGTATAGAATAAGAATCTTAAACTTGAATTCACATAAAAACATTCCCGAGAAATTTGAGCTGCTTCAGCTCACACCTCAGCTCTGGGGTCACCAATCTCCGTGCTTGGAGGATTGAACAACAAGAAGGTTGTGGGGCTGCCTTCACTAAAAGCATTCTCTCCAACTTCATCACCATATATAGTGAAAGCCAAGTCCACCACTCTGTACACTGAACCACATTCAGTTCAAGTCCTTCTTAGCTGGCCGTCTGAGTCAGGCGTTAGCCTGCAATTAGTTTTTAGAAATAATGTTTTATTGGGATACAGTGTTACCCACTCAATTATGGCTATTGTCTATAGCTACTTTCATGCTATGACAGCAGAATTGTGTGGCTGTAAAAAGACTATATATCTTTCAAAACGTAAAACACTTATATGTGAGCTGTTGTTGTTGTTATGTACCTCAGAGTCAGAACTGACCCATACATGACTATCCAGTGGGTTTTCAAAGGCAATTAATAGCATAGAGGAGATTGCCCATCTTACTTCCACCGAGCAGCTGGTGGCCTCAAACCATGTGCTTTTGGGATTATAGCGCAGTTACGTTCACTTCTCACCTATGTTAAGAGCTACAAGTGGCCTTCACCAAACAGGCTATAAATTTCTGTTACAGAGGAACACAGTGCTCAGTAGACAGTGGAATCAAAGAATCAACTTTTAGAACTGGTTGTTGTTATGTGTCACTGAGTCTGCTCATACTCATACAACTCACAGTGACCTATGAACAACAGATTGGAGCCCTGCCTTATCCTGTCCAGTCTTCCTCATCTCTGCCACACTTGAATCCATTGTTACAGTCACTGTGTCAGTCCATCATGTCGAAGATCTTTATCTCTTTCTCTGACCCTCTACCTTTCCAAGTTATGATGTCTTCTTCCAAGGACTACTCACTCCTGGTAACATGCTCAAAATATGTGAGATAAAGTTTCACCATCCATGCCTCAAAGAGACATAAAATATCAACCCATCCAATCTCAATTCAAGTTACCAGTCAAGATAACAGAATGGCAGAAAAAAGAACCAAAATGCATATTTCCTGAACACCACGGTATTAGTTCTCTAACAAATACTTGCTGAAGAGGAAATACGCAGAAAGATATATATGGATTCACACAGTAATAACATCATTTGCTAAGTGATGGTTGATGCCAAATAATAGAAGATATTTCAAACTTAAATGGGTATTTCAAACCTTAAACCACAGGAGGGGAAAACTCCCCTAAAACATGTGATCAATGAAGCATTAATGAAAAGTTAGCAAATATACTCCTTTATCTGAAAAAGCCTATCATATAGAGATCATCTGTGATCTGTGATTTCCTGGTAACCATCCCAGGTCCTGCTTGTCTGTGATGCCTACTACATGGTGAATCAGAATTCAATAGGGAGTCTAGGACAACGTCCAGAGCAGTGTAGTAGATTCTCGACAAGTTATATGTATTATAATGCTTCCCAAGGGTTTGGCCATGCCAGGAATTTCTGACAGTAATTCCAAAAAGGCCAACTATCAAGGATTTGTCTGTGGAGTGAAAGGCAGCCAATCACATTATTCTCAACCCTGTTTGCTGTGTGGCATAATAACAGGTTAACCTTTCTGAGCTGAGCATTGAGAAGTTAAGCTGTTAGTAGCAAGGAAAAAAAAATCTTCGGGTTCCTTGGACCTGTGAGGGTTTGATAGAGTGCAGTGAATTTAATAAATAGCAGTTTTGGAGTTTTTTTATTTATTGTTATTGCTCATTTTTACACTGGAAAAATAGATGATAGATAGATAGATAGATATAGAGCTCTATATCTATCTGTGTATGTACGTACATATACATGTGAGTGTGTACTTTTTTAAAATTGTGAATCCTGTACACCTATTAGAGACTAAATCTTAGTAATAGTGGAGTAAGAGCTGAGTGAGATAACTACAAACTTTTTTCAAATTAAGGGTTTATCTTTCCAAATATATGAGTTTCAAAACTCTACCTGGAATCCTGACTGAGGCACTTTGGCCAATGGCCAGTCGTCTGGTAAATTCAAAGGGGCAGGGCCTACTTCTGTAGGCATTCTCACATTGCACAAATGGTACCACTTTACTCCATGCCCTGGCAGACACAGAACACAGCACATGCAGTACTCCAGTGGCATATCTTCCCCCCCTTCTCTTTCTTTTCTCTCTGCCTATTGACCTGATGAAGGAGGTACAATTAACTGGTCTGCTGGGACTACTGGGTATTCATATGTAGCCTATTTGGAGTAATATCTTTACAATCTAAAAGGGTCTCTGGGGAGAATTTCCTTATGCTAAAGAAGTTGATCAAATGATAGACACGACAGAAAAGTGAAAAGGAGACTTAAGAAAAAGTGGTTCTTATTTTTTAATTTCTATTGTACTGATTTATTTACAAAGTTTGAATACATTGTTTTTTTCATTGGATTGTTCCCATTTCCTTTATGCACCCCGCCCATCAAATTGTGTGAACCTATGATAACACCTCACACACACCCAGCCCATCTTCACTCCTCTGCTTCTACCCCCCCACCCCCTGCCTTGGATTCTCATACTCATTCTACAATAATAGTTTTATATAGTATTTGTCCTTATGGGACGGCATTAGGCAGCTCTAACAAGAATTCAGGACCTGGAGAAGAACACTATGGTTGAAAAGAGAGGGTCCGTGAAAGCCAGGAAGCCTCAATGAAATGGGCTGATTGAATAATTGCAACAAATATCTCAAGGATAGCAATGATCCTGAGGTGGGGCAGGAGTGGGTAGGATTTCCTTCTACTGCACATGGAGTCGCTATGAGTCAGGACCAACTTGATGGCACCCATCAACACCCACAGCAATGATTCAACTTACCTGAAAGTTGTCTACTTCACTTACATTTAGAGATATGACTTTGACATTGGGATATATGTGTGACCTATGGAAACTGGAGGGAATGTAAACTTTGGTTATCTTACCCTAGATAGCCATATTTTTTTTTTTCAAATGTGTCCTGCTTTTGTACTCAACACATCCTCTTCATAAAGTTGAGGTCTGAATAAACTAAAGTGGTTGTTGTTATTGTTGGTGTTAGGTGCCACTGAGTATGACTCATAGCAGCCCTACGAACACAGCAGATTTGAACTCCATCCTGTCCTCACCATCTCTGACATACTTGAGCCCGTTGCTGCAGTCACTGTGTCAGTCCTCCTGGTTGAAGGCCCTCTTTCACTGAACCTCCACTTTCCCAACATGATATCCCTCTCCAAGGAATTGCCTCTCTTAGTAACACGCTCAGAGTCTGAGAGATGAAGCTTTGTCATTATTGCCAAAAGAAGCACTCTGGCTGCATTTTTTTCCAACACATATATGTTCTTTTGGCATTTCCTTGGATATTCAGAACTCTTCAACAACACAACTAAAAGGCATCAGTTCTTCTTGTGTAATCTTTATTCATGGTCCAGCTCCAGCTCCTAAATGCACAGCATTGGAAAGCTCATGGTCTGAATCAGGTACATCTTAGTCCTCAAATTGACATCACTGCTCCTCAATTAACTTAGAGAGTCCCTGACTGAAAACTTTCCCAGTACAATGTTTCCTGATCTTTAGGTAACTGCTGCTAGCAAGGATGTTGATTGTGGATTCAAGTAAGACAAAGTTAACAGTTTCAATCTGTTCTCCATATATCATGCTGTTGCCTATCAGTCCAGTGTTGAGAATTTTTGTTTTCTTGACATTAAGATACACTCCATATTGAAGGCTGTATTCTTTGATCTTCTATAGAAAGTAGTTCAAGTCCTCCTCAAAATTTGCTGAGTGACTCCAGTGCTTCTGTATGACCATGCAGTGTTGGGAAACCTGGTTCTGATGGACAGTGTCCGGGTCTGTTGTTGGCATCTTGGGTTCTTCCCAAGCTTGTGGAGAAGAACACAGTATGCAGCCCCTGGCAAGTAATCTTATTTGTTACAAGAACTTGTACAGGCAAGTCATCTATCTGTAAAATCTCTTCTTTCCTCAAGGACCTTATAAAGATAGGATCAAATATTAGTTTACAAAAAAGGTTCCAGAAATCTTACAAAGTGCTTAGATACAGAAGGAACCATTATGAGAAAATATGGGAAATAAGGCCTGGAAAAGCGTGTGAGTACAGCTGGACTGTTTTCAATACAGGTTGGAGGAATTTAACTTTTCAGTCTGGTGGAGGATCAGCTAGGAGTCATTTCAGACTCAACTGTACATAACAACCACAAAAACTAATGAGACAGAGTATTCTAGGAAGATCAAACCAGTGGCATTAAGCATTGCCATGCTAGACTGGAGGTAAGTAAGGTTACAGGAAAGATGTTCCCTTAGAAGTTAGGTAATATGATGGTAAAATAGGAAATAGTAACAATATTTCTTGCTGGGTCCAGCTTACTGTTCACCAAATCTGCTTCCTCTTTTTCCTAGAAACACAGATAGATGGCATTTCCCAGCATCCTTTGCAGCTAGGAACAGCCACAGATTTGAGGTCAGGGATATAGAAAGGAAGGGGATGCGATTTGCATGCAGGCCAGTGTCATATACAACCTCCCTTCTCAGTCTCCCCATGATCTAAATGAATGCAGAGCTCAACAGAAGCTTAGCAGTGGCCCTAGGTACAGAGGTAGAGATGAAAAGGAATCTATGAGGCAAAGACCCTTCACCAAGTGTCTGTGCTGAGCAATAACGTTAACATGTTGTTGGGCTACTGACTCATCAGGTGATTCCTACTAACCAATACAGTATTGAACATCTGAACCATAAAAACACTAGTCAATAAAATTACTTCATGTTTCTTATCTTATTCAATCCCCCAAATAATCCTGCAGGACGGCTCAGATTGCTGTTTTTACTCATAAAATATTTGCATGGGAAGAGAACATATAACATACCCCACCTGGCTCCCTTCACTCAGAGTCTTGTAATCAGTTTCTTCCCAGGACTCCTTATTCCTCCAGGGAAAAATCAGAGGCTTTTGTGATAAAGGAGCCAAGACATCTCTTTCCATTTCTGAGGCCAATGCCGATCCTGGATTTTATGATATGACTGTAAAATGCCACAGGACTCAAATGTGAAAATGAATACAAAGCAGATGAGATTGCTCCCTTCCCCACCCCCACGTTTACACACCTGCTGGGTTTACTGGGTCTCTGCTTCCAGTAAACCTGCTGTCAACATTAGGAATCAGGGGAGAGCACTAAGCGGAGAGAAGCTTTAGACTGAATCAAGAAATGTATTATCTGTTGCCATGACAACCTTCTAAAGTGGATGCTTAAGAGATAGTAACTGGGACATGGTTTTCACTTTGTCCTCATGCTAGGTAATGGGTTCCCAGTTGGATTCCACTTACTGTACACATCCTTTCCTCCTTCACCTTTTGTGTTATTTCACTGGTATGATACTTCCTCTCCCGCTTAACCATGTTGTTGTTAGACTCTGCCCAGTTGACTAAGACTTGTAAGCACCCTATGAACAGGTCTGAACACTGCCCAGTCCTACACAATTGTCTGTAGAACAATGCTAAACAAGAGAGAAAAATGTCACCTTAATGTCCACTGACATTGATACATCCAAATCCTGACAGGAGATAGGTTGCCAAGATTTCCTTCTTCAAAATACTCTCTTCTCGGATGCAACATGGACATGCACATCATCACCTCAGTTTATAACCATTTCATTCTTCTCTTGTAAAATATAATGGTCCCATAAGCATACATGCAATGTCTTCTGTATAAGTCCAAATTGCTCAGCTCTCCACCCCTGGAGCCTCATGATCCAACCCTAACCTGTATTTCCATTCCTTCCAAACACCTCTTCGAATACTTTCTGATGCTTAGTTCCTCTGGGACACACGCTGATAATTGCTTGTTTCTGAGCCATTGTCCACACAATTGTCTACACCTGAAATATTATTATATCCTGTTTCCACCTCACTGATTGCTTTTTCTGTCTCATTCCTCCCTCACAGTTGGCATCCAATAAAGTATAGTCCTTATTTCTTTACTTCTTCTCCACACTTCCTCCTCTAGGGAATTTACTCCTTTACCTAAAGCTGTAAGCAGAAGTTCAAGTCCAATGTCCTTGGTTCTGACCTTCCTCTTTTCTCAGTTCTGATTCTCTGGTACTTTACTTGACAACTATATTTCACTGGTCTGCTACCACCTCAAATGAAACATTTCTAAAACTAGATTTACTTGTATTAATAACTTCCTCATCATCCTTCTCTTATCTCCAATTCACTAACATCCTCTTATACAGTAATTGTCAAGTCCATCAATGATAATGCCATTCAAAAGAAAGCTATTTGTTTCTCTAGCGGTGAATTTTTCGTGAAACAACTGAAATGTAAGTTTTGGTGTCCCTCATACATGTTCACAAGATTTTTCCAAGACTTGTCCCTATTTTACAAAACTCTGATGAATTGGTCTGTGGGAGGTGGTGCTGCTAACGCAGAAGCTGTACCTCTCTTGTATTCCAAACCTATCAGCATCTCTAAGGGAGAAAGATGAGGAATCTCCTCCTATGCAATTTACAGTCTTGGGAACCCAACTGAGAGTAGCAATGGGTCCTTTCTGACTCAAAGGCAATGAGTGAGTGGGAAAGTGTACCCATTATTTTTTTTTACTCACTTCCCTCTCCCACAGCATCCTTTTACAGCATACTCTTCCTCCTACAAAGTAGTCTTTCCATTGAACCATTGTAGTACCTTCTTCATTGACTTCTGCCTAATTCCAATGCTCCTTATTTTATTCATGGTCACAGTGACCTCACCACAACAGCAACAGCAAAATTAGAAGCACCTTATGTTTGATCTCATTCTTTTTCTTGAATTTCAAAATAGTAGCTTATAAATCTATCAGATAAAAGGAAGTCAGAGAAGATGATTTCAGAAAAGGAAACCTAGTCTCAAAGAAAACCATGCAACTGACTGGTGTGAAGCAGAGCTAGTTCTCAGATCTACTCTTTCTTCATTTGAGTTCATTGATCTCATCTTACCATGCAGCCCAGTATCTGAGCCTTTCTAAACGCAGGCTTCCTCAGGCCCTCATCCTGAGTAGAACTTGTGGTGATGCCCTATAACTTATAAGTTAAAAGAAACCACTTGCCTGCCAGAAAAGTGAAACAAGAACCATGTCTCACATCATGAGACAAAAATTAATTCAAGATGGACTAAGAGACTTAGGCATAAAGTCTAAAGCTATAAAGATCATCAAATAAAAATTGGGGCAAACTTAGGAACCTTAAAATATATGGCATAAGAGAGCTCTGATGGCCTAGTGGCAAGAAGCTGCACTACAGTAATAAGTGGTTTGAATACACCAGATGCTCTGCTGGAAAAGGCAGGGCAATCTCCTCCTGTACCAGTCAGATCCAATTTGACGGCACACACACAAAAACTAGTAAAAACTGGTAAAATAAAATAAAATAAAAACTTATTTCAAAACAACTGTGAGATATCATCTCACTCCACTAAGAATAGCAAAATTTAACAGAACAGCAAGCAACAAATGCTGGCAAGGTTGTGGAGAAACTGGAACCCTTATTCACTGTTGATGGAAATGTGAAATGGTGCAACCACTGTGGAAGGTAGTATGGTGCTTTCTCAAAAAGTTGCAAATAGAGATACCATTTGACCCAGCAATTCCACTACTGGGAATATACCCCAAAGAAACCATAACTGCCAGGCAAGCAGATATATGCACACCCATGTTTATCACGGCTTTGTTCACAATAGCAAAGAGTTGGAAACAACCTAAGTGCCCATCAACAAATGGATAGAGAAGTTGTAGTATATTCACACAATGGAATTCTACACTGCATTGAAAAACAAAGAAATTATTCAATATTATTCAAAATGGGTGACCCCGGTGCTCGCTTCGGCAGCACATATACTAAAATTGAAACGATACAGAGAAGATTAGCATGGCCCCTTCGCAAGGATGACACGCAAATTCGTGAAGCGTTACATAGTATTTAAAAAAAAAATTTAAAAAAGGGTGACCCCGGAGGACATTATGCTGAGATCTCAGTCACAGAAGGACAAATACTGGATAGTGCCACTGTTGTAAAACAGGACTGACATTGGGGTTGGGAGGAATCTGAGAAAGATGGGTTAAATATTGTATGCTGCATTGAAACAGATGGAGAAAACTGTTTAAAAGGGATATGTGATTAGGTAATATTGCCATTACAGGAGTCCAGAACGAAGGCTGCATAGTGGAGTGGACTTGGGGGGAGGGATTGTAAAACAATGAAAGAATTTTACTTTTCAAAGAGAAGAGTGAACTGGGTGGGGGATGGGGCAGGGAGAAAAATGCAATAATGAATGGAAATCCAAAGTCTCTGTAAACTTTCATTAAAATTAATAGTAATAATTTAGAAAAGCAAATAAAAAATTCACGGCATAACTGCATACATGAAGCTGCACAATCAACAAGGATAGGCTAGACTATTGGGATCTTGAAGAGTCCTATCCCAAAGTGCGTCAAAAGACTTTTACCAAAGAATGAAAGGAGAACGTACAGATTGGACAATTCTTGATAGGCTATGCAACAAGAGCAGATAGACAATGAACACTGCATTAGAAGAGATGAGGGGAAGAACCGTCTTGAAAGGAATACATGATTAGGAATACACAATATATATGACAACGATCTAGAACAAGAGGTGCATTGCAAAGTGGACTGGGAGAGGAGGAAGGGAGAAGAAAGAAAAATGTACAACAATGAGTGAAGTGATGAATGAATGAACGAATGAATGAATGAATGAATGAATAAAAACCCAACCTCTTTGTAAACTTTCACTAAAATCACAATTTTTGAAAAAAAGAAAAAATTAAAAAGCTGACAAGTATGAAAGGGGAAAACAAATCCAAGCCCATGGAAACCCACTGGAGTGCCAGCACCAAGTTGGTAGCATTGAGCTGAATTGAGTATTTACTACCCTTATCTTTAAGAAGCTCTCATGGCCCAGTCATCAGGAGGTGTGTTGCTATTCCAAGAGCAATACACAACAGCAATATATATTCTTGGTTTGAATCAACAACACATGACAACAATATCTATTCTTTGGTCAAGTATTTATCCTGTGTCAATCTTATTTTCTCTGACACACCTACCGCCATTACCCCAGTCACTGAGTCAATCCATCTCATTGAGGGTCTTCCTTCCTTGCACTGTACCTCCACCCTCCCAAGCATGATGTCCCTTTTCAAGGATTGTTTCCTCTTGCAACATGCCCAAGTATGTCAGATGAAGCTTCAAAATCCTTGCCTTCAAGGAGCAGCCTGGTTTCACCCTCTCCAGGTCAAAACTGTTTGTTCTCATAATGGTCTATGGTATATTCAATACTCTTCTTCAACACCACAGCTCAAAGGTATAACTCTCTTTCTCTCATCCCTAGTCATTGTCCATCTTTCAGATGGATAGCAAGTGATTGTGAAGACCATTGCCTGGATCAGGCACACCTTAGTCTCCAAAATTGACATCATTGCTCTTCAGTCCTGACAGCAGACTTTCTCAGTACAATTCATCTTTTGATTTCCTGTTTGCTGGTACCAACAGTGTTGATTGTGAAGCCAAGTAAATCTCAATCCCTTCACCATCTATCATGATTCTTCCAATTGACCCAGCAGTGAGAATTTTTTTTCTTAATGTTGAAGGCTGCAGTCCTCAACCCTCTGCAGCAAGATATTCAGGTTCTCCTCAGATTCAGCAAGCAAGGTTGTGTTATCAGTATAACATAGGTTTTTTATTAAGTCATTCTCCAATTCTGATGTCACATTCCTCCTCACAGAGCCCAGCCTCCTGGATGAAAAGATACAGAGATAGGACACATCCCTGGAGTACACCCTTCTCAATTTTGAAACATGCAGTGTTTCCTTGTTTTGTTCTGACCAGTGCCTCCTGGTCCAAGTATAGGTTTTGCATAAGGACAATCAAGTGTTCTAGGATTCCCATTCTTCTCAGAGTTAGCAACAGTGTGTTGTGATTCACATAGTCAAATGCCTTTGCATACTCAATGAAACACAGATAGACATTCTTCTGGTGTTCTCTGCTTTCAGCCAAAATCCAGCTGACATTAGCTATAATATCCCTAGTCCCACAGCCTCTTCTAAACCCAGACTGTATACCTGTTAATGTGCTGTTCCAGCTTTAGTTTGTTTGGTTTTTTCCCCCCTCTTTCTCTCTCATCACCATCAAGTAGGAATTGACTCATAGCTGATCATCCATTGGGTTTCAAAATCACATGCAAGGAGTTTGTCCATCTTTCTCCCTTGGAGCTACTAGTGGATTCAAACCACTAGAGATGTGCACCCTTTGGGTTAGCAGTGCAATTCCCCACAGACCACTGCACCAATTCAAAACAACAGTAAGATATCATCTTACTCTAATGGCAATAGCAAAGTGCAATAGAACAACAAAAAACAAATGTTAGTGAAGGTGGGGATAGATTAGAACTCTCTGACCCTGCTGGTGGTAATGTAAAATGGTGTGATGCTATGGAAAGCAGTTGGTCCTTCCTCAAATGATTGAAAGCGGACATGCCATTTGATCCAGTAATCTCACCACTAGGAGATATATATCCTAATACACAAATTTATGTTTAATGCAACATTATTTACAATAGCAAACAGACAAAAACAACCATCAATAGACAAACGGTTAAATACACTATGGTACATTCACACAATGGAATATTATGCAACACTAAAAATGATAAAGAATTTGCAAAACACTGAACACCGTAGATGCATCTAGAGGAAATTATGCAGTCACAAAAGGACAATTATGGTATCATAATACAATTATGGTATCATAATACAATTATGGTATCATAATACTATTGATAGGTGTCATCAAGTTGACTAGGACTCATAGAATGCTGTGGACAATGGATCTGAACCTTGCCCTATCCTGCACTATCCTTACCATCTCTCTGCATTTGAACCACTGTTACAGTCACTGTGTCAATCCACCTGGTTGGGAGTCTTTTTTTAAAAAAAACAACTTCCCTTTTTTTGTTCTTCATTCACATTGTGTTTCACACAATCATTCTCATGTATTTATATTCTATAAAATTAATCACCATTGGACCTTGCCCATCATTACCGTCTTTTCACCCAGATCCTTCCCATTTCCTTCTGCCCCTCCTTCACTCACCAAACTATGCAACTCTGTGGTTTTGCCCCTACCTGCCCTCACCTCTCTGCTCTCATCCATTTCTCCCTTGAACTCTCATACATGTTTTACTAGCTGTACTTCTATTTTAATAAAAATGGTCTTAGGGCGCTCTGGTGGCCTTGTGACAAGAAGTTGTACTATGATACCAAAGGCACTCGGTTCAAGGCCACCAGCTGCTCCTTGGGAGAAAGATGGGCAATCTCCTCTGTGTAATTAACTGCCTCTAAAAACCCACTGGAGGGTCACCTATGGGTCGTTTCCAACTCAGTGGTACACAAGAACAAAACAACAATATGCAGTATTTATCCTTATGAGGCTGAGCTAGTTCACTTAGCATAATGCTCTCCAGTCTCTCCCAAGTTATGTTGTTGTTGTTATATGCCATCGAGCCACCTGTGAATCATAATGACCCTACGTACAACATCTCTGAGCCCTGCTCTATCCTGAGCCAACCTCACCATCTCTGACATATCTACCCCCATTACTCCAGTCACTGAGTCTATCCATCTCATTGAGGGTCTTCCCCCCTGGGCTGTCCTTCCACCCTCCCAAGCATGATGTCCCTCTCCAAGGACTGGTCCCTCCTTGCAACATTGCTAAAATATGTCAGATGAAACTTCAAAATCCTTGCCTCCAAGGTGCAGCCTGGTTTCACCCGCTCAAGGACAAACCTGCTTGTTCTCTTAACCGTCCACAGTATATTCAACACTCTTCTCCAGCACCACAGTTCAAAGGCGTTCATTCTCCTTCTATAATCCCTAGTCATTGTCCAGCTTTCTGATACATAGCACGCAATGGAAAGACCATAGTCTGGATCAAATGCACCTTAGTCTCAAGACTGACATAGTTGTTCTTCTGTACTCTGGAGAGGTCCCCAGTGCAATTGGTCTTTTGATTTCCTGGCTGCTGATACCAAGAGTGTTGACTGTGGAGCCAAGCAAACTAAAGCTATTAACAATCTCAATCTCTTCACTGTCTATTATGATGCTGCCAATCAGCCCAGTGGTGAGAATCTTTGTTTTCTTGATGTTGAGCTTCAGTCCCATACTGAAGGCAACAGTCCTCGACCTTCTGCAGCAAGCACTGCATATCCTTCTGCAGCAAGTGTTTTAGGTCATCCTCAATCTCAGCAAGCAGGATTGTGTCATCTGCATGAGTCTTCCTCCAATCCTGATGCCACATTTCTCCTCATAGAGCCCAGCCTCTTGGATGACCTTTTTTTCAAAATCATTGCTCCTGAGTGCTACATACTATTCCATTGTGTGAATGTGCGAGTTTCTCACTCCATTTAGTGGTGGTTGGACATTTGCATAGTTTCCATATTTTTGCAATGGTGAATAATGCTCTATGAACAATGATGTACAAATCTCTGTTTGTGTCTCAGTTCTAGTTTCCTTGGGGTATATTTCTAGCAGTGGAATAGCTGGGTCATATGTTCAACTTTTTTAAGGAAACACCAGAGACCAAGGAGTAAAACCCAAAACCATAAAGTTCATAAGAGACAAAATGGGACCAAGCTTAGAAGGCATAGTCTATGGTAAAAAGAGACTGACAAATACAGCCAGAAATGCACAATCTAGGGAGGATAAAATTGATGAATGGGACTTTCTAACGATTAAATCTCTGTGCTCATTAAAAAATTTTTTCAACAGGGTGAAAAGAAAACCTACTAACTGGGAATAAACATTTGGCAATGACATCTCACACAAGGGTCTCATAAAAAAAGTTTACAGAATACTCCTGGGCCTTCAAAAGGAAAAGACTGGTAACCCAATTACAAAATGGACAAAAGACATGGAAAGACTTTTCACAGAGGAAGACATTCAGATGGCCAACAGACACATGAAGAAATGCTCCAAATCACTGGCAATAAGAGAGATGCACATCTAAACCACAATGAGATACCATCTCACCCCAGTAGCAATGGCACAATTTAGTAGGGCAGCAAGAAATAAATTCTGGAAAGGATGTGGAGAAGCAGGAACTCTAATACACTGTTGGTGGGATTGTAAAATGATGCCACCTTTGTGGAAGACAGTTTGGTGTTTCCTCAGATCTCACTTTTTCTGATTCATGGGACACTGAAATCTGCTTGCATTTTCACTCTTCAGATACTCATCAACTCTATCTTCTTTTGTTATTCTTCCATGACAGATTTCACATAGCTTGAGACAGAATAAGTGCTTCATAAGCATTTTTGCTAATTGGCTGTCTTCAATCCTCTAACTCCCTACGTTCTTTATTTTACTAGCAACCCATTTTTTTTTTGCTGAACTTTTAAAATTATTTACCTCTCCTACATAATTAAAAAGAACACCAAGAAAAACAAATTCTAAAAGAAAGCTCGAAAGTATCACTATTGTTATGTACCACTGAGTCGGAACTGACTCACAGCTGACCCTCCAGTGGGTTTTTAGAGGCTGTAGATCACCCAGGAGGGAAGCATTCCGAGTATGCCATATTTTGCATATTTATAGTCAACAGAAGACAATTCACATTAATGAGCATATTTGTTCTTCTTCCTACATCCTACAAAATGCATTCTTCATTGATACTGTCCTTCATCTCATCCTTTCTGATGCTCATTAAGTCATTCTGCCTTTTACTCCTCTTCTGGGTCTCTGTTGATCCCTGTAGTCACCTAGAATGGTTCTGTAAGGATATGGATACCTGGACGTTAAATTACCCTGATCACCACCTGAATATGAATTCCTTGGCAAGTGTAAAATATGATAAAAAGTCCTTCAGTGACTCTTTCATGTTCCAAAAGCTGAGAACCATTTGTCTAGCTATTTTTTACCTCTGAGTATTATGATAAATATCATTCATAGACTCTTGCTGCACTAACAGCACCAGAGGACACTTCTAAAGGTGAACTGCATTTCTTGCTTTCCAAGAAGGATTCATTTCAGTACTAACAGCAGATTATCTGTATCCTTCATCCTTAAAGAATTCCACATTTCAGAACTAACTAAAGTTTCTAAAGTACTTTCCTAGGGAATCGGCAAAGAAATGTCCCCCAAATAAAGAGCTGATCTTCAGAATGCAAGCAGCATCAGACCTAAAATCTAAGATGCCCCAGGTGAGGGGAGTCCAGCTAGCACATTCACCTTCAGAAAAGTCAGGCTGAGCCACTTCAGCCCATTGCCATGATGCTGAGGCCAACTTCTGATGTGTCACAGAGTACCACGGAGCTCCACAGGGGAGTTCTCTGACTCAAACCATAAAGGCAAGTGAGGATATCTCCTGGGAAAAGTTTGAAAAGATATTCTGTGCTGAGATGGCCTAGCAGCAAGAAGCTGCACTACAATCCCAAAGGCATGTGGTTCGAGTCCACCAGTTGCTCCACTGAGGAGAAGGATGAGCAATCTCCTCCTGTGTGATTTAACTGCTTCTGAAAACCCACCTGAGGGTCAGCTGGTGGTACAAAACAACAACAAACCATGTGCTGAGAATGTATCACTTACAAGATACTTCCAATATAATCCAGACAAGTAATGCATATAAATGTGTGTCTATTTTCTAGGAAAGCCATTGTTGCTCTGCAGAGCTGGAAGGTTGCTGGGAAACTGATGAAACATTTCTAGAGAGCCTGGGGATCCTCTTAGAATAAAAAGACCCATACTTTGTAACATTTGCTTACCCTAAGGTCCAAGTTTCAGGCATCTTTCAAATAAACCTGTGAGGTCCTGAATAAAGCCCACCAAAAAGGAAGCACATGAAGCCCCTGAAAATGAACAGTCCCACGGACTTGAAAAGACAGGGATCAATGCTGTGTGTTTAATGGATATCACCTTGGCCCAACTACTCTTGAGAGCTTAGAGACTAGCTACCAGGAAGGAGCAACTGTAAGCAGAAATCCAATTCCCTCAAGCCTTAGGAGAACTCAGCAAAAAGGTTAGTAATCTCAACCAGTGCTGCAGCAAGCCCCACAACATTATTTCAGGCTGTGGTCTCTGGCAGCCTCCAGTTTATGGAGCAGCAGCCTAATCAGAAATCATCAGCCCCGTAAAGGACTGCTCACCTGTCTGAAACATCCACATCCTGGTGCCAGCAGGAGCAAACATGGGTCTCTGAGATGGGAATACATCAAAGGCTTGGGCTTTCCACTAACAGGGTTATATGAGGCCTTGTGTCCTTGATTCATACACATCTCATTCACTGCTCACGTGAACTCTAGGAAATGGACTGTTATCAGGATTGCATCCTTAAGAGGACTATGACCTGTGGGGAAGTCAAGAAGCCTTTCTAAGCCCACACAGCTGGTGATGTGGGCCGCCTGATCGACAAGGCCGCCGTGGCTCCTGGCACCCTAACATGGGCCTTATAATTGATAACTGAGAGAGAAGAAGCAGTGAAAACCTTTCAATCCCATTGACTCTTGAAATTAACAATCTCTTCTCCCTGCATGGAGAGAACCCGCAAGCACATAGGGAAATAACACAAAGCAAGCAGAAGACAGGAGCAGGCACCTGAAAAGGGAACGTCAGCGGTGCTGAACCGAAGTCACTAGTCTCACCACCCTATTAAGGAAATATAAATGAGTTGGCCTTTTGACAGCAGAAGTCCAAGAATGTGTTAACGGGGAAAGAAGCACTCATTGGCCTAGCAGGCAGATGAATTTCTATACAGGGATTTAACCACAGATCAAAACCTAGAATTAGTTAGGGGAGCTGTAGGATGAAGCAGTTTAGCATAACATTGTTATGTATCATTGAATCATAACCAGCCCACAGCCGACCCTCCAGTGGGTTTTCAGAGGCAGTTAGTATGATCAAGGAATTTCAAATAATGAGCCCACAATAATGGAACAGCCCAAGATGACCAGGCAGCCAGTGGGCAGCATGAGAACTGACAGAAAACATCACAAGTTTCAACCTTGTTTGTATCTGGAGGTCAGATGATCACGTCATGGGGTCACCATGACTGAACTTGTGCCCCTCACTATTGTCAATGCCTTTCAGGTTATTCAGCAAATGAAATCACTAGTCACTTCCACTGGACAATCTGCAGGACTCGACTTTATTTTCCTGACACAGAATTGATGATTATTTCACTAGAGGACACACATACACTCTCTCTCCCTCTCACTGTTCTGGAGTCCTGTGGACTGGGTTTTAGTCCATCAGCATCTATTAACTAATCACCAGATGGATGCAAGTATTCTATCCAGGATAGTTTCGACCAGGTGTCCTGAAGCTTTTAGAAGATCTGGAAATTGATTAGTGAAGTGATTTCACCTGAAACCCCAGGTGGCACGAATGCTTACTGCCTTGTCAGCGAATCAAAAAGCTGGAGGTGTGAGTCACCCCAGAGGCACTTTGGAAGAAGGGTCTGGAGAACTGCTTCTAGAACATTCCAAACCCTGAGGAGCCCAGCCCTACTCCGACACATAGGACTATTGTGAGTTAAAATCAGCTTGGCTGCTACTCATTAGCCCAACCAGCTGAGGCCAGAACTGCCTGCTAGTGAACCCTCTGTTGTGACTCAGTGGTTCACCACTACAGCCCAGGGTGCAGTGGAGGAAGGGGAAACACAGTGTATCTGGCTGGGTCCCAGAGACTCCCAGTGGCTTTTGACAGGAGGAACAACCTGGAATCTGAAATTCCTGGTAAATTATTCGAGTCATTAAATATGTAGCCACATACATAGAAATCACTAGTTTCCCTTGAAGCCTGTCCCTGTGACTCAAGAGATGTTTGTTACTAACGTGTCTGCCACAGTCCCTTGCATTTGTGTAGCTTTGCGCATGTCTAGTTAGGAATGGGGGTGGGACAGGCAATATAGAAGGGAGGACTATCTTGGTCTGAAGAATCCAGCACTCTCTGTGCTTTTCCTTCCAAATTGCTTTCTGTTTTGCTTCATTTTCTTACTCCTTCCTTTTGAATAACATATACTCCCTACCATTACCAATTCCTGAACCTGCTGTCCTCCTTTCCTGATCAAAGTCCAACCTACCTATGTCCTCGGTCTTCTCTCAAAATAGCCCCACAAATTAGGGAGGAACCAGGCCTTTTGTTCCCGAAAGGCCGTCAAGCGTCCCACAGATCCAAAAAGGTTCTCTTTGCTATGGATCTCGTATCATTATTCCAGTAAATGTTTCAAATCAATTTTCAATTTACAAAGTGCTTTCCCAGGGAATCTGTGCTGAATGGCTGTCATGGTAGTATTTTTGTAACCAGGGTGGCCTATTCCATCCTCATTTACCCTGGACGATGCCAAGTAGTGTAGGGTGTAATGGATGAGGCTGCTAAATCCACCGGCCCCTCCGAGGGAGAAAGATGGGCAGTCTCTTCTTGCAAAGATATACAGCTTCAGAAACCCAGTTCAGGGTCCCGGGGTGAGCTGGAATGCACTAGGCAGCAGAGGATCTGATTTGGGTCTAAGCATTGGTAATACCTCCTTTCACTCTTAGAGTGTCTTGCTTTGGAGCACAGTTTATGTGCCCATTCTGTTTACAACCTTCATCTGGTTTTAAGAGACTGTGAATGGAGATTAAATAATTTGTTCATTCTTTAGAAGCAGAGGCAAGATCTGAACTCAGTCCCTTGTTTCCAAATCTCTGCTCCTTCCTCCCCAAACCCCACCCCATTCACAAGTATCATTGAAGAGCGGAATCAGAGCTGATCTAATCAAACCCTTCTCATATTCAATTGTAAAATGAAAAACTCAACTTTTCAAAATCTGTACTAGACTATAGCTATTCCCTGTCAGGGAGAGACATGGAATGCAGAGGGAGGAGGGAGGTAATCACTGTGACAGTTTGTGATTAACACACAAGGGTGCCTTGGAAAATTATAATTATCATCTTGAACATCATTTGAGAGCCTAGCTTGGTCAGAAAAGGTACAAGTCACTTGGGGAAAGAAATGTACTGTATAGGTATAAAATTCTAGATTTGAGTCCTGGGTCAGAATCTCATTTGTTAATTGTTGTTGTGTGCTGTTCATTGACCCACAGCAATTCTCTAGGACTCGGCAGAACTGCTCCCAGGGGGTGTCGTAGGCTATAAATGAAATTTTAAAAAAATTAAAAAATTTATTGTGTTTAAAAAGGAAACCAACAGTGCTCTTTTCCCATTGAGTGGTTCGAGGGCTTGAACTACTAACCTTTAAGTTAGCAGCTGAGGTCTTTAACCATTGTGTCACCAGGGCTCTTTTTAGTTGCTCTCTACCTTTGAGTACATATGTTTTTCAATCATAAAATGGGACTATTCATCACTCTTATTTCCCTGGTTAGTTACAAGGGAAACAAATTGCCATTCATCAAGCACTTTCACTTCATCAAGGCTTGGGACCACCATGAGCCAGGACTGCTTTCTCCATACTCACGGAACCAAACCGAGGCTGATGAACAAGGAAACTGCACATTAAATGAGATGAATGAAGTATAGGGGCATGTCCCATAAATCTTCACATGCAGACATTTGGTAGTAATAGGAAGAGGAGGGGGAGTAATGGATAATGATTATCAGTTGATGTTGGAAAAAACAGAACAAAATCCCTGGGTAACTAATGTTTAGGATGACAGACGGGCTGCTGGAAAGGTCATGCTAGGGGTCACGGTCTCCTACAGGGGGGTATGGATAATGACCAGCAATCATGACTGAGTAGGTCAAGTCAATTCTGGGGTGTTTCACTGGACCCCAATTGTCCTGCAGGCACTACAGAAAGAAAGTACCTGTGTGAAAAGGTTTTTCGCTCTATGGGAACCATTTAGGTTTGAGTAACTTCAAATGGGAGCATAGCCTGATTCTGAAAATCAAGATGTCACTGTCCCACAATGAAACATTCAAGGCCAGAGCAAGTGGCTCCATGTCACAGTATTTCCAGAGCTGTGACAATCAGAAGTTCAGAGAGGAGAGGGGAGCTAAAAGCTTAGCTTTCCCACCTATGTTTTTGTTTCTCTCATCCATCTAAGTTTTGAGCTGCAAGCTTCTCATGCATTCCCTTTTGGGGAAAGCAAATCACAACACAGGTATTTTAGAATTCTTCAGGGGCACTCACTGGCCGATGGTGCAGTGAGCTTTTTATATAAATGCAGAAAACCTCTAAAGCTGCCAACATGAAATTCCAAAGGTGCAGATAGAATTGGTCTCCATGCCGCACAGTGGGGCAAAGGGCTCCTTTGGCTCTAAAAGAGCCAATTTATGTTTCAAATATCTTCCAGGAACTTGACACCACAAAACTACCTACTCCCAGGGAATCTGAGTTAAGCCTTAGAATAGCTTTTCTTCAAGGAGAGCAAGGAGACTCATCGCTTTGTTAAAGCTCTCTAGAGAATACTCCTTAGACTGGAGGCCTTGATATGGGGGTTCAGGGCATCCTCCAGCTTCCAGTACTGTCCAACTCAGCCACACGACACAAACGTGAGGGGACAGGAGCTCTTTCCTTTTACTACTCGTGTCTGCCAGACTATCTAGAAATCCTGCCCAGAAAGATCCCAGAAATCAATGAAGGCAACAAAAGTCACAGGCCCTGGGAGAGAAACAGGGGGAGGAAAGTGTCATGAAATGACACCACGATTTCTACAGTTTTGAAAATGAAACACAAAGAACCGAAACCTATCAGAAGAAATTCCCCAGATGCTTGTGGAAAGCTGGGTCAACTGCGATGGGTCATTCCAAAGCATGAAATTAGTCACTGCTGATTTTATAATTTTTTAGGAGGCAAACAATATCCGAGAGCAAAAGGTTGCTATCAATCAAAGTCTGTCTCAAACTTGCCATCTTGACAAAAAAAAATCTGTTTAATTAGCTAGTAGATAAGGTCTCTTCACCCAAAATAACATCTCAGTTACAGAGAATTAGGGAGAGTTTAAAATCTAGCCTGGAGGCCCCAGGGAGGTCCCAGGAACTCCATCTCTCCCTGTCACCTGTATGTCTCCAGGGAATTTTAACCTTCTTACTGCTTTCGTTTCTCCCCACCCTCATTGTGAAAGGTCTGCGGACTCCCCATCCCCCAAGTACTGGTGACTCTTTCTGCTCAGTCCTGGAGGCAACTGGAGGCCTCAGGTTTCTGGGCTTCTGCGGTGTCTGCGCTCAAGACTGATCAAATGTTTCTTTCTCATTACACCAGCGGACCAGGCCACGCTGCCTCAGGCCTCCATCCTTCCTCCCACAGGCTGCACATGAAGTACGCCCTCTTGAAAGGTAGTCTGCTTCTGCGCTGGGAGTGAGGGGCTTTCATTTCATTTAGCTCAGTGCCCCTCCATCCCAGTCTTCTGAGGTGGACGCGGATGTCATTCCCATCCCCAAACCCACAGCATTTCTTGGTAATTACCCCGCATAGTCACAGTTAGGGCAAGAACGCCTGGCAAAGGCAGCTTATTTCTGCTTCTCTGGCCACAAGCAAGAAAACATCGTTTAATACCCACCCCCGCCCCTCACTGTCTTTTTGTGGGGTTTTTTTTAGGAACTCGGGGTGCTGGTGGCCTAGTGGCAAAAAGCTGCGCTGCAATCCCAAAGGCACGAAGTTCAAGTCCACCAGCTGCTCTGCAGGAGAAGGATGGGCAATCTCTTCCTGTGCTATTTACTGCCTCTGAAAACCCCCGGAGGATCAGCTAGGAGTCGGTTCTGACTCGATGGAACACAACAAAAGGCTAAAGGCAGCTTAAAAAAATACTCGTGTTTAGTGCAAAATAATTGTACTAATATTTCTTTCTCTCCTACTCCCCAGCCCATTTTTGCAGAGAGAGTGGCCAGGTCCAGGCTCCTGCCACCTCCCTACCCCGGGAATGCCCTTCAGGACGAGCCTGGGTGGCTCTCAGGCTGGGCTCTCGGTGCGCAATGGTGACAGCCGGACTGGCGGCGGGTTTGACAAACTGCCCGCCAACTCTCCAAGAAGACAGCCACCTGCCAGATTGCACCTGACTCTTCCATTCGTCCCGGAAATCCTGAGCCGAGGAGGTGGCTTCCAGAAAGGCCACCCTGGGGACCGCAAAGGGCCAGGGTGCACCCTCCCTGGGGAGGCCCGCTCACGTGAGCCTGCTGGGGGCGCAGCAGCTGCACCCACCTACCTTCACGAAGAGCTCGATCTCGGGGTCCCTGTCGTCCCCGTTGGTGGTTGCTGTGTCCGTCATACCGTCTGCGCCCGGGGCCCCCGTCCCGGACCGGGGAGGCGCCACCTCGGCGGCTCCCGGGCCAGCGCTCTGCGCTCTGGCTGCTTGCCCCGTAAGGCCTCCCTTCAAAGCGCTACCTGTCGCCTGTGTGTCTCTTAAATCCTCTCTCTCTCTCTAGTCAGGGACAGCAGTGGCTCTGAGAACAGGGTCTCAGGTGATCACATGAAAAAAGATGCCAGAGTGGGAAGGAGGCGGTGGGGTAAAGGCAGGTTCAGGGACGGCCGTGGGTCCTGGGAGCAACAAGTGCCTGGCTGCTGGGAGGTGTCACGGTGTCACCGGATCCGCACTCCTGTCACCGATCCCAACGCGCCCAAAATAGCCGGCGGCAGGGGCGGGGTCGCGGCGCGGGGCGGGGCGCCCCACCAGTGCCGGCCTCCCAGCCCCCGCCCCCGCCGCCGCCCCAAGACGCCCCAAGACGCAGCAGGACCCGAGGCACCAAGCGAGCGGCCCCGGACTGCCATTGAAGCCAAAAAGGGTTACAAGGTGTTAGGTTTCTTTAGAGAACTATTAGCTCCTCCAAGTTACTCCAGCCTTACGCATCGCATCGGGAAAGCCCCCTTCTGCATTTGAACGATGCTCTGAGTGCACAAAGGAGAGCAGCTAAGGGCAGCGGTGAAAGGACACCCCCCCCCCCAAACAGGGCAAAGTTAGCCTGAAGGGGAGCCACAGAGCCAAGGAGCCCTTAATCTTCTGAGTTTTCTCTTTGCTCCTGTTTCCTTTCTCTCCAAGAACTATGATACATAGAGAGAGACGTGCAAATATGGGATGTGTGCAGTTTAGTGACCTTTCACAACTCGAGTCCACTCGAGCAACAAGCCTCTTTCTCGGCCCCTCCACCCTCTTCCCTGATGATGTCCTTTTCCACTGGCTGGCCTCCTTGCAGTCAGAGACTGCACCAGTGGGCTCCAGGAGAGGGGAGAGCACGAGGATGGTGCAGGTGGCCAAGGTTCACCTCTGTTGTTCCTAGAGCGTCCGTCTCTGAGTTACAGTGGACTGGACGGCACCTAAGAACAACAACATGTAACTAACAGAAGGTGGGGGGGGGGGGGTATTTTAGCTAAGAAACTGTGCTGCAATCCCGTAGGCATGCGGTTCGAATCCACCTGCTGCTCTGTGGGAGAAGGATGGGCAATCTCCTTCTATGTGATTAACTGCCTCTGAAAACCCACTGGAGGGTCAGCTATGGGTCAGTTCCGACTCGACTGTGCACAATAACCACCTTTGAAACCTTGCCTTGCCCAGACTAACAATGAACCTGATTTCTAACAGTACAAATTGGGCCACCCCCCCCCCCCCCGGGACTATAAACATTCTAGCAACCAAATAGAGTTCCTGGGTTTAACAATTAAGCCCAAAAAGAAATTAAGCTCAGAAGAGATTGTTCCTGCTGTTACCCAAAATATTGGTAGTAAGAAACCCCACAGAAGGCACTCCGGAAGGCAGGCTTAGGATCTTCTTCCAACAGGTCCCAGCTTCAAAAACCCCACCAAGCAGCGCTGTTGCGCATGCGCACATAGGGTTCACAGGAGTTAGAAATTAGTGGCAACTAATCTAGCAAATATCGTCTGTTAATAACAACATTGCTCCATCAAATATCATTCGGTATACACACAGGGACTTTTCTGTTGGGCTTTGTGGCATTTAACTTTAAAAGAGTTTGAACTTTGCCCAAGTTCTGACACATGATCTGCAAGAAATTTTGGGCTCCCATTATCTGCAATAAAGATATCAGACCACACCTAACTAACAAGTTAGGTGCAGTAATGAAGTCACTCTGGGGTGAGCATTGGCCAGGTCTGAAAGATCCACTTTGTGATCACTTAGTTATATCAGCTGGCCTCAGTGAAAAGAAGCTGCAATTTCCATCATGTGTTGAGAACCTGGAGAAAAGCTCTGGACACTGAGGGTCCATGCTGAGGAGAAGGGGTGCAGCATCCTTTAGCTAGAAGGATCAACAGCATCCTGGAGAAGGAAGTGTTGGATTGGTGGCAGGAGAGTCAGAAGTGAAGGTACTATGTGGACTTCCAAACTTGGAGCTGGTGTGTCTGCCTGTTTGGCAATCTGAAGGACAGGATCCCTCTAACTTATGAAATACAATCTGTCTCTGGGTGGCTGGGTCAGAGGAAGGATTGCTAACAGTGGGGAAGCCAGTATTAGAACTGAACACAAAAGTTAAAAGATATCTAATTGACCATCACAGGTAACTACTCAGGGGTGGAATGATTGGGCCTAAACTTTGTAAATGCTCTTCTTTTTTTTTTTTTATTTAAAAGTTGGTTTTTATTTTGAAGGAACATTCTTCTAAGTGGTACAGCACTCTTCTGTAAGTATGCTGTACTGAGGTAACTTGGGGTTGCTTTCACGCTGAACCTTGTGCCACTGGGGTGTCAAATGCCATAACAGTTACCCATGGTGGGCAGTGTTTGGTGGAGCTCCCACTTTAAGAGTGGTTTGGAAGCAGGAGTGGCATCTACTTCCTAAACAACACGCCTCTGGAAACTCTATGAATTTTGATAAATGACAATAGTTATAGAGGGGCTTCAGGCCTTTTGTTCATGGGGTTGCTATGTGTCGTGCTCAACTTGATGGCAATCAACAACAATAAAAACAGCAACATATTCCCTTTAAACAGTTCTTTCCCTTAACTATTTCAATGCAGTATACATTATTTATCCCCCTTTTCTTAGTTTCTCCCAACCACCATGTCAGTCCTGTTTTACAACAGTAAATGCTCTTCTTGAGTAAGTTCCACCAGTTTTCCAAAGTGACTGTACAGATTCACATGCCCACCCATTAACTCTTTTTAAAACAGATACTAACACTTCTATGCCTGGACTCTGGTCACCTTCCCTGTTGGCTTTCCCTTCTCTTGAACTAATTCTGTTTGTGCTCTGTGCTGCTTCACTTACAAATAGAATAAATTCTTTATTTGCTTCATAGCTTTGCAGGGGAAATTAATAATTTCCTTACTAAGAACATTTAATCATGTTAACGCGAAACCTATACTTGGACCAAGAGGCAGTCGTCAGAACAGAGCAGGGCAACACTGAATGGTTCAAAATTGGGAAGGGTGTGCGCCAGGGATGTGTCCTATCTCCATACCTTTTCAACCTGTATGCAGAGCAGATTAGCCAAGAGGCTGGGCTCTATGAGGAGACGCGTGGCTTAGGATTGGTGGACGATCTATCAACAATCTGTGTTATGCAGAGAACACAACCTTGCTCCCTGAAACTGAGGAGGACCTCATGCACTTACTGCAGAGGGTCAAAGACTGTAGCCTTCAGTATGTACTGAGGCTCAATGTCAAGAAGACAAAGATTTTCACCACTGGACCAATTGGTAGCATCAGGATGGATGGCAAAGAGATTGAGATTGTTCACAGCTTCAGTTTGCTCGGCTCCACAGTCAACACTCTTGGCACCAGAAGCCAGGAAATCAAAAAACGTATTGCTATAGGAAAGTCTGCTGTTAGGGACCTCTCTAAAGTACTCAAGAGCAACGGTGTCTCTTTGGAGATGAAGGTGCGCCTGATACAGGCCATGGTCTTTGCAATCTCTTGTTATGTATCAGAGAGTTGGACAATGACTAGGGAGGACAGAAGGAGAATTAACGCCTTTGAGCTGTGGTGCTGGAGAAGAGTGTTGAATGTACCATGGACTGCCAAGAAAACAAACAGATTCACCCTAGAGAGGGTTAAACCAGGCTACTCCTTGGAGGCAAAGATTCTGGGGCTTCGTCTGACATACTCTGGACATGTTGCAAGGAGAGACAGGTCTTTGGAGAGGAACATCATGCTTGGTAGAGTAGAGGGACAGCGCAGGAGGGGAAGACCCTCTATGAGGTGGATTGATTCAGTGACTGGGGTAATCGGGATGGGTGTGTCAGAGGCAATGCGATTGGCACAGGATAGAGCAGGGTTTAGGGCTGGTACATAGGGTCGCTATGAGTCACAAACGACTCGACGGCACATAACAACAACAACAACTAAGAAAAGTAATCACTGTACTTTTGTACAAGGCAAACATGCTTTGCTGTTGTTGTTAGCTGCCATTGAATCAGGCCAGACTCATGGAAACCTTATGCAGAGTAGGACAAAACACTGCCTAGGTCTGTGCGATCTTCATGATCATTCCTATATTTGAATTCACTGTTGTGGTTAGTGTGTTAATTGATCTCACCAAGCGTTTCTTTCATTTTCATTGACTAGAGCTCAACTTAAGAACACATGATACCCTCAGCAATTGGTCTTTTCTGATGGTATGTTCCAAGGAAGCCAGTCTTGTTTATAAGGAGTATGCTGTTTGAATAGCTTCTAAGACTAGTTGGTTGGTTTTCTGGCAGTTTACATTATATCCAATATTCTGTATCAATTCATCAATCAAAAGCATCAATTATTTTGTCATCCCCCTGCCCCCCCCCCACTTGCCTAGCTTCCTATGCTAACCATGGCTAAAATGGTAAATCATGTGCTAGGTACATTTTATCACTATATGTATGTTGTTATTATGCGCCGGTTAGTAGCCTGCGACTCATAGTGACCCTGTGCATAATAGCTCTGAACCCTGCTCTCTGCTGAACCAGCCTTATTGTCTCTTACACACCTACCCTCATTACCCCAGTCACTGAGTAGATCCAGCTCATCCGGGGTCTTCCTCTCCTGCACTGTCCCCTCCACCCTTTCAAGCACGATGTCCTTCTCCAAGAACTGGTCCCTCCTTGCAACATGCCCAAAATATGTCAGACAGAGCTTCAAAATCCTTGCTTCCAAGGAAAAACTTGTTTCACCTCTCCAGGATAGACCTGTTTATTCTCTTGGCAGTTCATAATATGTTCAATATTCTACAACATCACAACTCAGAGGCATCAATTCTTCTACCATCCTTAGACATTGCTTAGCTCTCTGATGCATAACAAGTAATTATGAAGACCATGGTCTGGATCAGGCACACTTTCTCTTTATATTGACATCATTGTTTTCAGCACTCTGGAGAGGTTCCTGACAAGCAGATTTTCTCAATACAACTCATCTTTTGATTTCCTGACTGCTGGTGTCAAGAGGGTTGATAGTGGAATCAGGCAAGCTGAAAATGTTTACAATCTCAATCTCTTCTCCATTAAATTAAACTCTGTATAGAGAGCTCTCATAGTTTAGTCCATAGGAAGTGTCACTGCTAACTTAAAGGTCATTCCTCTGTGGTGGTTCGAATCCACCATTGACTTCTCCTGGAGAAAAAAAAAATCTCCTCCAGTGTGATTTACAGTCTTGAAAACTCAATGCAAGTTCAGCCAAGAGTTGATTCCTACTCATCAACAACAAGAAGGCAAGATGTACTTCGGTTTTATATACCCAAGAAGTGCTAATCAGAAATTGAGGCATAGCATTATTAAATAACTTCACCCTCATCAGTTAGTTAGGAAATGACAGAGTTGGGATTTGAACCCCAACAGTCTGAGCCCATGCAATTAACAAGTCTATGAACTGAAAACAAACAGATCCATCTTGGAGAGGATTAAACCAAGCTGCTCCTTGGAGGCAAGGATTCTGGGGCTTCGTCTGACATACTTTGGACATGTTGCCAGGAGGGACGGGTCCTTGGAGAGGGACATCATGCTTGGGAGGGTGGAGGGACAGCGCAGGAGGGGAAGACCCTCTATGAGGTGGATTGATTCGGTGACTGGGGTAATCGGGATGGGTGTGTCAGAGGCGGTGCGGTTGGCGCAGGATAGAGCAGGGTTTAGAACTGTTGTGCATAGGGTCGCTATGAGTCGGAAACGACTCGATGGCACATAACAACAACATGAACTGAAATTCAGTCCACACAAGGGAAGCAAAGATACAACCTCGTTTTTAACAGAAATTAAAATCCAATTTCAGTGTAATTGACACATGGATGAGAAACTAAGGCTGCCACATGAATTGAGCAGATGGAGAGAGACTACAAAAATTAGCAGGTAAGAAGAACGTTCACCACAGGGAGAAGCTTCTGAGGGCAGGGAAAGGCTTTGTGGGGCAGAAGGCACTTGGGCAGAATCTTCCTGAATGATAGGGTAGATAAGAAAACTAAGGATTCGTGGCTATCCTTGATATGGGTTTGTTTCCACACAGACTTCAAGAGCAGATGTTCCCTTTCTGCTGAAGAAAGCATCTATAAAAGCCTGCATTACAACCTTCCTGGAGCACAGCAGTTGAGTCAAGGTGAAGTTTAACGGCGTTCCTCTTCCTTGGTTTCCAGCTTACCTCACTAAGGCCCTTAGAGCAACAGTCACCTTCACAGCTGTCCATTTTGAAACAGTGACTACATACCTGGGGAAGAACCAAGCAAGGTTGCAGAAGGGACTGCTCCCATCACTGCCTGCCACACGACTCCTCACTTCCCTGCTCTGGGTCTGGAATAGCCAGTGGGGAGTGCAAATGATGTTTGCAAATAGAATGTAGCAGAGGTAGGTAAGTGAATTTATTATGTACATAAATTCTCTTTTGATTTTTTTTTTCTCTTATGTGAATTAAGGATATTTTACAAATGGGATCTTTTTAATTTTCTTGTGACTGTGATCTAAAGGATGCATGATAACAACAGCAACAAAACCCAAATGCCCAGACTTCAAGCCGGTTCTGAGGCCTAGCAACTCTCCATAGGGTTGAGATATCTTAATGGGAGGAGAAGGCTCCTTTTTTCCCTGGAAAAATTCATGGTGTGACTCAATATTTTTTAGCCCCAAATCTTAAAAGATGAGCTTTCTTTTTAATCTATTTTCAAATTTTATTTTGTTGTGAGTTAGGTAAAGGCTTCCAGAGCAAATCAGTTTTCCATTTAACAAGTGGTACCCAGGCTATTTGCTTTTCTCATGCTATTGATTACAATTACCACTGTCTCTCATCACTGGTTCCACTCCCCTCTGTTTTCTATTTCCATTCTTCCCTTCCTCATCTTCTTGGATTCTGAACTTTGTCCTTAGGCAAATGTTGTCCTTTTGATCTCCACTGTTTTGTTGTTCTTAGGAGTGTCAATCTCCCTATTGCTTCTGCTCACCTTATAAACTAGTCTTCACTTAGGTGGAAAATTGAGCCAGAGGGCTTCAGTTCCAGGCATGAAGGGATGCTTAGAGGCACAGTCTCAGGCATTCCATCAGTCTCTATCTGGTTAGTAAGCCTGATCTTTTAATGATTTTGATTTTTCTATATTTTTCTCTCACTCTGTCCAGGACCTTCTCCTGTGCACCCTTTCAGAGCAGCCCTCAGTAATAGCCAGGCCCTATCTATTTCTTCTGTTCTCAGGGCCATGGACGGTGATGTGTACTCTGAACAGGACACGTTAATAGTTGCACCTTGGATAACTATGCACAAGCTTTTAAGGCCAAAACTATTGCTCACCAAAGTAGGAAGTAGAATATTCTCTGTGTAGATTATTTTGTGCCAGTTGAACTTGATGTTCCCTAAAACAATGATTCAGATCCAGCAAATCATACCCTTACGAGTTTATTTATGAATAAGAAGTTTTCGTATCTGTATTCCATGTATGCCTTGTTGTTGTTGTTGTGTGCCATCGCGTTGGAACCGACCCATTGCTGACCCTCCAGCAGGTTTTCAGAGGCAGTTAATCCTATAGGAGGAGATTGTCCATCCTTCTTCAGTAGAGCAGCTGGTGGATTCAAACCATGTGCCTTGGGGATTGCAACACACTTTCTTGCCACTAGGCCACCAGTGCTCCTATGTACGTTCTAATATGAACTATTCATAGATATATTTGTAGAATATTTGAATTATAACTCAATGTCATTGAGTCAGAACTTACTCCTAGCTAGCCCTCCACAGCTATTTGGAGCCTATAGAAACACCACAGGAAGAGATTGCTCTTTTAGCTCTTCCCCCACCCAGCCCCGCCCCTTGGAGCAACTGGTGGATTTGAACTGAGAGAGCTGCTGTCTTTGATTAGCAGCACACTCCCTACCACAGGGCCCTGGGAGCTCCCTATATATAGACACACATATAGAAATATCCTCTACTAAACTTATTAGATACACAGAGAGACACACTGAAAGAAATCCAAAACTAAAATCTAAAGAAACTCATTGCCTATTTTTCTCTCTCAGAGCCCTTCATGGATTCAAACCACAGGAGAGATGTTACATTTTAGTTAGAAGCACAACTCCCTAGGGACTGTGCCCTTCCCTCCCTCTGTCTCTCTCTACACACACACACACACACACACACACACACACACACACACACACTTAGACTGATTTTTAGCCCTAATATTAGGGGGAAAGCAAGGATGCTGTTATCACTTCTAGTCAATATTCTACCACAAGTTCTAACCATGAATAAGAAAAAAAAAAGAAATAAAATATGTCTATATTGGAAAGAAAGGTAGAGTTCTGCCTATTATTAGATGGCATAATTATCTAAAAGTAGAAAAGGGCAAGAAATCTACAAATATGCTTCTAGAATTAATAAGTACATCTAGAAAATTCTCAGGTTGGTTATTGAACATAAAAAATTATCTTTCTTTGTAATAGTAATAAATAATTAGAAATTGGAATTTTAAAAAAATGCTCCCTAATAAGGGAAATGGGTATAAATCCAACAAAAAAACTAGAGAATCTATACATGAAAATGACAAAACACTGATTAAATAAGCCAAAGACCTAAGGAAAGGGAAAAGCTTACTGTAATCATGGACTCAAAGACACAATACAGTTAAGATGTCAATTCTTATCAAACTGATCCATAGGTTTAAAGCAACCTCAGTTATAATTTCAACAGAACCTTTTTATTCTAATTTTTTTAATTTTATTTTTATTTTGTAATTCTAATTCTTTTTATTATCATTTTATTCTAAAATTTATATAAAAAAACAAAGGATCCTGAATACTCAAAATAATTTTTATAAAGAAGAACAAAGTTGGAAGAAGGCTTATTTTTCCATAGACTCACAGGCAAGCAATTGAATTTTTTTTTAAGGTGCAAAGGGAATTCCACAAATAAAGAGTAGTTTTTCAACTGAGCAATATGTCAATAAATTTTTAAAAAATAATAATTTCAATCTATATTTCCCATGATATACACAAATTATCTTAAAATGTAGCATGGAGTTAAATGTAAAACCCAAAACAATAAAAAACTACTTTAAGAAAGTATATATAGAAGAAAATCTTTGCAGCTTTGAGTTAGGCAAGGTTTTCTTAAATAGGAGATATAAAGCATGATTCATTAAAGGAAAATTCATACATTGCACTGTGTCCTTGTATAACCATGTGTAAGGAATTCTTACATTTTAACAATAATAAAAGAAACAACCTCCCCCAACCAAAGTAAGGATGAACAGAATTATCTAAACACACATGTCATCAAAAAAGCTACATTGATGGTGAATAAGCACATGAAAAGTTCAAAAATAGAGAAAAGCAAATGAAAAGAGAATTAGCACTACATACCTATCAGAACGGATTTTTAAACAGATGATTCTGCCTGCAGACAAAAGCACAGAACAACTGCAACTCTCACACAGTGCTGGTGAGAATGCAACATTGTATAATTGTTCTGGAAACTAGTTAGACAAATCCAAAGAAGGCCAAAGAACCATCTACCCAATGTCACCCAGGCCTTGCATTCTTACATGTTTATTCTAGACACAAAGAAGTTCACATTGAAACTTACAAGGAAAATTTTTTGGTAGTAATATTATTCATAATTATTTTGAATTGGAAACAACAATGTTCTGCAATGATTAAATGGCATATCGCTTGGGAGTGGGGAAGAAGTAGAAAGGGGGGGGAAATCCTATTAATAGATGCAAAATGTAGATGAAGTTCAAACGTATTATACTAAGTGAAAGAAGCCAATCTCAAAAGATTACATACTGTCAGGTTCTACTAATAAAATATTCTTGGAAAGGCAATATTATAAGGATGCAGGTCAGAGGTCATCAGAGGTTAAGCTTAAGAAAATATTTGGGGGAGGGGGGAAGAAACAACCCAAAAGAATTTCTGAAGTGAAGAAACAGTTTTGTTTATGGTGGTGGTTACATTTGTTTATGTATCAAAAATCTATAGAACTATATAAGTAATTTTTCTAAAATACACTGTTTAAAAATTGTCAAAAGGCTTAAATAAGTCAAAGCTACTGCCTTATTCCTTGAAGGGACAAGTTCTTCCTTTTCCACAAGAAAAGATACCCTTTAGGATAGGAATCAAGTTTATATGGTCCACACAGTGTAATGGATCCTGGTTATAAACTTATTTGCAGGCAATAATATTCCCATTATAGTGTGCAGGTTCAATAAATCTTCATTGAAACAATAAGGTAATAAATAGTACCTCTCTTACAGCCTCCTCCACTAGGGATTCTTCAGTTCTAATTCTTAAAGAAGTAGATATCAATGATGTATATATTCCAATGTGGAGACTTAAGATCCTAATTATGAGTTCAAATATAAGAAAGGGTGTATGATAGCAGTAATAGTTAACTGTTTGGTCAGAGCCTTTGATATACCTGATATCTGGAGCTCTGAATACCTTCTTAGCTCCCTTCTCTTCCAGAACAATTTACTGAGCTAATACTGTTAGTCCCATTTCACAGAGAAGGAAACTTAAAAAGTTTTAAAGTTCAAGTAACTAATTCAAGGTCACAGGGATAATTACAGATGACAGAGTCGTACTTCGTCTTGGAGTTCTCTGTTGTTAAAGCTGTACTTCTAATCATCATGCTAAATTTTGTCTCTGCGTATGAAGCAGGATGTTGGGGTTTAGTAATTTTTTATTCACGATTGAATCTATGAATAATTTATGTTTATAAGAAATTACTAGATTAAGAGATGTTGGAACCCTCTTTAAATCAGCTCAAACAAAGAGACACCCAAAGTTGAACTGGAAAAAAGAAACATAGAGATTAATAAGTGGCACAAAAACAAGAGAAAAATATACTAGCCCTAGGACATGAAAAGCATGGGAGCCAGAGGCAGGAGAAAGTGATCTGAGGTCAAGCTCTATTGCATCACCTTCCAGTTTTGGCAGAAGTTACTGGGAGGGTGATTATATTCATGTAATGATCAACCTCCTGCTTTTAACATGATGAGATCATATAAAAATACAACCTTTGGAGCTCTGGTGGCCTAGGGGCAAGAAGCTGCACTGTAATCCCAGAGTTGCGTGGTTCGAATCCACCAGATGCTTTGCTGGAGAAGGAAGGACAATTTCCTTTTGTACCAGTCAGATCTGATTTGACAGTACATGCACACATAAAATAATAGAGTAAAATATTTTTTTTTAAAAAATACAACCTTAAAAAAAAGACAACCTTTATGTAAAGACACTGAGTTATTGTTGTTGTTATAAGATGTCCAGTCAGAATCAATGCAAAACTGGCTCTCCAGCAGGTTTTCAGAGGTAGTAAATTGCATGAAAGGAGACTAACCATCTTTCTTCTTTGGAACAGTCAGTGGATTTGAACTGCAGGTTTTGAGTTAGCAGCCCAACTCCTTATCCTCTAGGTCACCAGAGTTCCCTACGTTAAACACAAATACATATACATAAAGATATAGCTCTGGTGGCAAGAAGCTATGCTGCAACCTCAAAGGCAAATGATTTGAATCCACCAGATGCTCCGTGGGAGAAGGATTGGCAATCTCCTTCCATAAGATTTACTGCCCATAAAAATCCACTGGAGATTCAGTTATAGGTCAGTTACAACTTGACTGCAAACAACAAACAAAACAATAGATATAAACAGACTATGTGCTTATGTACATAAACACACATGTATACACTTATTAAGATCTAAGATATATGTAACAAAATTTCTAAATAATTGTTACTTTGAGCGATAAATCTGATTTTATTTTTACTAACGGTCCCATTTTGCTAACTGACCAGCATGGACTTCAGTAACAATAAAAATAGGATATTGTTAAAATGGGTAAGGGTTGGAGGCAGGAAGCCAGATGAGGAACATTGGAGGGAGGAAGCCAGCATCCCAGCAGCTGGATACACAAAATGTTTTGAAGAAAGTAAAGAAATACTCTTAGAAAAATAGATCAAAGTTCTGAAAAGACAGATGAAGTGTGGTCATGATCATTGTCCACCCAAATCCATTTATCCTTCTGTCCTGTTTATCCTGTTTGCTCCTCTCTTTTCCCTTCTCCACTTTACATGTGAATCTAAGTAGGGCTTCATGGGGGTGAGGGGAGAGGTGCTTAGTTTAAGTTAAGCAGTTAGTTTAGCCACTCAGAGCCTAAATGCCCCTGGTCAGAGTGATTGATTAAAAATAGACACAGGATGAATTTAAGAGTCAATGAAACGAAATTATGGATCTTCCACCAAAATATATCCAAAAGGCATATTTCTTTTCCTTCTGCTAGATTTATAGTGACCCTCAGATATGACCCTAGAACTGCTAATGCCATGTCAATACCATTGAAAGCCAAACAGAGAGATAAGTCAACAGAGAAAACTAAGGTGCAGAGACCCAGGGAAGAGTCCCAAGTTTTAATATTCTTTGATTTCCTGAATCTCTGCGTGCCTGACACTTGATACCTTCAGAAATTCTATCATTATGGTCTGTAAAAATCTATTTTTACAATGGACCATTTCCAAGTGGATGTTCTGATGCTTATAATTTGAGATTTATACTTGTAGCTGTTCCATATAATAGAGTAAAAGAGAGGGTCCATTGTTATCGTCATTCTCAGGAGCTGCTGCGTTGAGTTCAACCCACAGTAACCCTATGAACAGCAGGTCTGAAACCCATCCTGTCCTGTGACATCCTCACACTTACTGACACACAAAAACCCATTGCACCTAGTGCCAAGAAGCTACATTGCAATCCTAGAGGTAACGCAGTTTGAATCCACCAGATGCTTTGCTGGAGAAGGAGGGACAATCTCCTCCTGTACCAGTCAGATACACATACAACAAATAATAAAATAAAATTTAAAAAAAGACCCATTGCAGCAGTCAGTCATCATGTCAATCCACCTGGTTGAGGGTCTTCCTCTCCTTCATCAACTGTCTGCCTTTCCAAGTGTCATATCTGTCTCCAAGGAATAGCTTCTCCTATCAACATGCCTGAAATATGGGAGGTGAAGCTTTATCATTTTTACCTACAATGAGGACTCTGGCTGCAGTATTTCCAGGACATATTTGTTTGTTCTTTTGGAAGTCCACAGGATGTTCAGTGCTCTTCTTCAACACCACAGATCAAAGTCACCAATTCTTCTGTCATCTTATTTATTATCCAGCACTCAGATGCATAGCAAGTGCTCGGAAAGATCATTGAATGAATCAGACACACCTTAGTCCTCAAACTGATGTCACTGAGGGAAATTGGAATAATTTGGTCTGAAAAACAATATATTCTAATTTTGTAAATAAACTAGTATAATAAAGAATTTGGAGAGGTACCTGACTGCAGACTTTCCCAGTGCATTATGTCTTCTGATTTCCTGACTGCTGATATCAAGGGTGTTGATTGTAAATCCAAGTAAGATGAAATTGTTGACAGTTTCAATCTTTTCTCCATCTATTAAGATGTTGCCTACAGGTCCAGTGATGTTTTTGAGCTGTGGTGTTGGAGAAAATCACTGATCATCCTATGGATGGCCAAGAGATATGTCTTGGAGAGGGTGCAGCCAAAGTGTTCTTTGGAGGCAAGAATGACGAGGCTTTGCCTCATATACTTTGGGTATGTTGCTTGGAGGGGCTATTCCTTGGAGAGGGACATGATGCTGGTAAGGGTGGATTGACACGGTGACTGTTGCAATGGGCACTTGTATGTAAGCAGGTGTGAGGATGACACAAGATAGAATAGGGTTCAGATCTTTTTCATAGGATCACTATGAGCAATACTCAACTTGACAGCACCTAACAACAACAATAGGTCCAGCGGTAAGAATTTTTGTTTTCTTGACATTGAGATGCAATCCATATTGAAGGCTATATTCTTTGATCTCCTTCAGTCCTCCTCACTTTCAGCAAGCCAAGTTGTGTCATCTGCATAATGCAGGTTATTGATGCATCTTCCTATGATCTTGATTCCATATTCTTCTTCAAAGAGACCAGTCTCTCAAATAATTCCCTCAGAATCCAGACTGAATAGATATGGAGAGAGAATATAACCCTGACATACTCCCATCTTAATTGAAACCATGTAGTGTTCCCTTGCTCTGTTTGCACAATGGTTTCTTGGTCTAGGTATATATGTCATATGAACACAATTAAGTACTTCAGGATTACCACTCTCTCAATGTTAGCTATAACTTGTTATGGTCCACACAGCCAAATGCCTCTGCCTAGTCAATACAACACAAATAGACATTCTTCTGACATTCTTTACTTTCATCCAGGATCCATCTGACATTAGCAATGATATCCTGGTGCCTCAGCCTCTTCTGAATCCTGCTTGAATTTCTGTCAGTTCCCTATCTATATAGTGTGCCAGCCATGATCTTCAGCATTTTGTTTGTATGCAATATTGATGATATTGTTTGATGGTTTCCACATTCTGCTGTATCATCTTTTTTGGGAATGGGAACAAATATGGACATTTTCCAATCCATAGTCTTCCAAATTTCCTGACACAGACAGGGCTTCACCTGTTAATTGAAACAA
This sequence comes from Elephantulus edwardii, assembly GCF_000299155.1. NCBI lineage: Eukaryota > Metazoa > Chordata > Mammalia > Macroscelidea > Macroscelididae > Elephantulus > Elephantulus edwardii. Next base: position 10,025,380 of record NW_006399767.1, on the reverse strand, counting down.
GTCAATTGGTATGCCTGATTTTTTGTCCCATGGTCCATATGATAGAGTAAGAGGATCTCAACACTATTATAGATTGCACATGAGTTAACTGTACAGTGATGTGTTTTAGAAAGAAAAACATCTTTTGGAGTATAAAGCATATAATCCACAGAAACACTGTACGATCTTTGCAGAAACAAAGAACTGAAAGACAAAATGAAAAAGAAATCTGTTCATAAATTGACCGAATGGAAGGCAAAGCCTTACGTGTATCTTATATCCGTCATAAAGAGTAATGGGATAAAATAATAAAACTCATAAAACAATTACTTCATAAATGCATTTATTTCTTTAATGGACAGCATGTGTTCATGTTATAGTGAGAAGAGTATTAGCTGTAGCTCAAAAAATCCCAAATCAAGGAGTCAGATCCTGACACTTTCTAGAGTTATAGTCTGGTCATGAGCCTCTGTTTCTTCCTCTATAGGATGAGGATAGCAGTAACTTGTCTAAAGTCACTAATATCATGACTTAAGTAATGTTATTTACATATGTACATAATATATGCAACCACAGCAATTGACCCCAAAGCAAAACCCACAAATTTTTTCCAATTGTTTTCCAGAGAAAATGTTGAAAGTGTTTAAATACTTGTTTGTAGTCAATAACTATTTTCTGAACACCTGTTCTGTGCCAGTCACTCAGCTTGATGCTGGGTATATGCACACATGAATAAATATAGTCCCTTTCTACAAAGAACTCATTTATTTTGGGAATGTTACTAGTAGAGGCTATTCCTTGGAGAGGGACATCATGCTTGAAAAGGTGGAGGGACAGTGAAGGAGAAGAAGACCCTCAACCAGATGGGTTGACACAGTGACTGCAACAATGGGTTTTGTTTGTGCAGATGGCACAGGGAAGGAGAGGGTTCAGATCGGACCCTTATTCATAGGGCCACTATGAGTTTTACTTGACTCAATGGCACCTAACAATAACAGAAGAAGTTCGAAGTGCCCAAACCTCTTGTGGGGTGCTTGTCTTCCCAAACCATTTGTAGCTGCCGAGATACAACATGCTTTTGGGAACATATAATTGACATAAAGCTCAGAGTGTTGATAAAAAGAATGCATTGCTAAAGTCTTCATAAAAGGAGAAAACCTGGCATACAAATTAGGCCCTGTGAGAAGCAGCTCTCTTACCCTGTCATCATAGTCCTGTCCATGGGATAGTACTGTCATGGTCTGGGTATGTAAATAAGAAAATTAAGCACACAGCAAATGAACTAGTCAGCAAGCATAACTACCTGGGAAGCTCTCAAAGCTGGGATTTGAATTCAGGTTTGCTGAATCTTGAGGGTTTGCTTATCATGGTCTGGTAATGAGTGTGAGTTAGTAATCATCTATTAGAAACAATACATTTACTACAAGCAACATCTGATAAATAGATAAAAGATTGAAGTTGCCAAGGATTTCATTTTTACTTGAATCTATAATCAATGCCCAGAGAAGGGGCAGTCAAGAAATCAAAGGGCATATTACCCTGGATAAATCTGCCACAAAAGGCTTTTTTAAAGTGTTGCCAAAGCAAATATGTCACTTTTAGCACTAAAGTATATCAGACTTGAGTAATATTTTCAATTACCTCATATGCATATTAGAACTGAACAATGAATTCAGAAGACAGCAGAGTTGATGCCCTTGAACTACGGAGACAGCAAAGAATATTAAACCCATCAGAGGCTGCCAGAAGGGAGGATCCTAAGACTTCTTCAATATTTTAGACATCTTGTGAGGATGAACCATTCCTTGGAGAACATCATCCTTAATAGAGGATCAATGAAAAAGGGAAAGAGCCTCAATGAATTGGAATGACGACATAGTAGCTCGAAAAGCAGATTTCAAGCATAACCACAAGAATTGTTAAAGATCTTGCAGCACTGAGCTGTGTTACACTGTGTTACATGTAGTGTTTTTATAGCCAGAACCAATTCACAGCACTTAGTAACATATGTTTAAATGAATAGATCAAGTAAAAGCCTAGTTTGCAAGTAAAGGTTTAAACAGTTACTGCATTATTTAACCAAGTGTGAAATACGGAATATACTCACAGTAACTACTCTCCCAGTGCTGGACAACTTTTCTTGTTTCCCCTCTTTCCTGACAATGAACTCTAGTGGTCTGGTGGGTAAGAAGTTGAACTTTCAACATAAAAGCAGGCAGTTTGAATCCACCTATTGCTCTGAGGGAGAAAGACGAGCCATCTCCTTCTGTGTGATTCCAAACCTATGAGAACTCACTGGATGATCAGCTTTGTGTTGGTTCTGATTCCACAGCAGAACAAATTTCCCTATCACAGGATGACTGTTTTATTCTCTTTCTCTTTTTTTCAGCTTCGTAAGAAACTATTCTCAAAAAAAAAAAAAGAAAGAAAGAAAGAAATTATTCTCTGAAAGGTATTGTATGATATTGCAAAAAATTACAAATTAATTCTTGGAGGAGGTTAGAGATGATCTAATTGGAATTGCTATTATTCTTTTAAAAATAATCTATTTCAATTCTCAGAGTAATAGTAATATTGTAAATTTGTGCCTCCTAGAATCTTAGGAATAACTTTCAACTTCTGCCTTTTTTTTTTAATTTCCATATGTCTCCTTGCATGGATATCTCACTCCACTTTATAAATCTCAGAGATGCAAATTTTTAAAATGTCTATGCATTATATGAAACCTATACTTGGACCAAGAGGCAGTCATCAGAACAGAACACTGCATGGTTCAAAATTAGGAAGGGTGTATGTCAGGGATGTGTCCTATCTCCATACTTTTTCAACCGATATGCAGAACAGATTATCTAGGAGGCTGGGCTCTATGAGGAGAAGCGTGACGTCAGGATTGGTGGAAGATCCAACAATCTCTGTTATGCAGATGACACAACCCTGCTTGCTGAAACTGAGGAGGACCTGAAGAGCTTGCTGCAGAGAGTCAAGGACTGCAGCCTTCAATATGGATTGAGGCTCAATATCAAGAAGACAAAGATTCTCACCACTGGACCAATTGGCAGCATCAGGATGGATGGTGAAGAGATTGAGATTGTTCACAGCTTTAGTTTGCTTGGCTCCAGAGTCAACAATCTTGGCCCCAGTAGCCAGGAAACGAAAAGACGTATTGCGATGGGACAGTCTGCTGTTAGGGACCTCTCAAAAGTACTGAAGAGCAATGGTGTCACTCTGGAGACTAAGGTGTGTCTGCCATGGGCCCTAGTCTTTGCAATCACTTGTTATGCATCAGAGAGTTGGACAATGACTAGGGAGGATAGAAGGAGAATTGATGCCTTTGAGCTGTGGTGCTGGAGGAGAGTATTGAATGTACCATGGACTGCTAAGAAAACAAACAGGTTCATCCTTGAGAGGGTTAAACTGGGCTGCTCCATGGAGGCAAGGATTCTGAAGCTTTATCTGACATACTTTGGACATGTTGCAAAGAGGGACCAGTCCTTGTTTGTCAGGGACCCTCTATGAAGTGGATTGATTCAGTGACTGGGATAACTGGAGTGGGTGTGTCGGAGACAGTGCGATTAGCACAGGACAGAGGAGGATTTAGGGGTGTTGTACATGGTTGGTATGAGTCTCAAGCAACTCGTTGGCACATAACAACAACAACAACATGTATTATTACATGACCATTGCTGGGTAGACTACAGAGGAAATTTATTTCTGCAACACTGTAATAATAAACAGTTGGATAAAATATAAATTTTTTAAAAATAGAATAATGGTTACTTACCTGAATATAGATTTAAGAAAACTGTTTATAATTATAGTATTGAAGAAATATCTTTTTTATGATCTGCTGAGAAGATTAAGCCTAACTCGACAAACCATGGTAAACAGAAAAGCAGATATATCACCTCAAATTTCTTCACTTCTCTTCATTTGGGGAAAGGGCAAGAAGCACTAAAATATCTCATCTTTGTTATATTCAACAAATATTCTCTGAGTATCTGTTCTATGCTGATGCTAGGATAAATTTATGAATAAGATACAGTCTCATTCAACAAGGAGCTCACAGAATCTAAAACATTCATGAAGTCCGCCCATTCTCAATCCATGTGTAGCTCAGCAGATACAATGTGCATTTAGAAAAATTTAATTGAAACCTAGCAGGTATTACTGAGAAAAGATTCACAATGCTTACGTGTTTCTAACTAGAATGCATCACTTAAATCTATCTATATTTCGGCCTCACAAATGAGCCCACTTCTATGGAGATGACAATCTCAATAATCAATGTGTCTTTTTTTATATTCATTTATCTACTGACGGACTATGTATCATAGACCAAACATTCTCAGAAACATTGTGTATCCTGGGCAGTAAAACAGTCATAGATAGCCTTGGCCTTTTGGTTCTTGCAATCTATTGTGAGAGACAAGCATTAAAATCAATACATCTACGTAAAATTATGAGTTGTAATAATGCACATGGTTCAAATTCACCAGCTACTCTGTGGGAGAAGGATGGGCAATCTCCTCCTGTGCCATTATCTGCCTCTGAAAACCAGATGGAGAGTCAGCTATAGGTCAGTTCTGACTTGCTGGTAAATAATGATAATAATACAATTAAAATAATTTGGGGTACAATAATAATCGCAGTGGAATGAGAGAGCTTTCTTTGGAGGAATTTCAATGGGGAAGATACCTCTGAGCAATGTTCTCTTACTAGTCATGTCTTCTAATTAAATGCATTTTGGAAAGGCTTGCAATGCACCCCTGCACTGAAGATAGACATTAGTTTCAGAATCCTTTGTAATATACATTTTTTTATGCTAAAGTCCTTCACATGTCACCCACACTAGGCAGGGACAATTGGAGGCTGATACTCTAAGTGACTTCATTTTAAAAAATATATATACTGTATTAAAATACATTCTCTTACAGTGAAATTCTTTTCTAAGTCTTGATCTTTTGGCATTTGTAAGCCCGACCACTGTCATTTATTCCTCTGCCTCATAAAAGAATTCCCAAGAGGAATAAGGCTGAATGTGTGCGCAGTCATTTATCTTCCATTAGCCTAGCACGGTGCAATTGCATCAGTAGTCGCCACATTTAAAGCCTTTCATGAAGTTTCCCAATGCTAATGCCCAAAGGGTCAAAATGCTGACTTACACTCTGTTACTCACAGGCACTAGGCTGCTCATGGGAAGTCATCAAATTAAAGGGCAGAGACATGCACAACAGCCCCACCAAAGTGGTCTGGCTGAGTTCAGTGGTCAACTCCAAGTTCTCCTCCTCTGCCTTCCAGCTGGTTACAAGGAAGGTGCATGCCAGGTTCTGTGAATGAGGCTGACACACCATACCCTACCATGTCCAGCATTAAAGGGACACCTACGACTGTCTGAAACTCTCAGCACTGAGTGATCATTTACTTTGCAGAGAATGAAGAATCAGGAACTTTGATACGAAAACCAAAGAGATCTAACCCTCCATACGCAAATGTTACAAATAAAGTGAAAATACCTATACAATAAAGAGAGAAGGAACTTGCTGATACTACACACATACACAGCTGTGTCTCTCATGCATCTGATGTTAAGATGGTTTATAGTCTTCTCTACTCCAGTAAGCTCCCTGAGTCCTATAATATACACAGAGGTCTAACAAGGAGCGTGCGGGCATAGTGGTTGCAAAATGAAAGGTCAGAGGTTTGAACCCTCTCAATGGAGAAAGATCTTATAATCTCTACAGTCCTATAGAGCTGGACAATGACTAAGGATGAGAGAAGAATTGATGCCTTTGAGTTGTGGTGCTGGAGAAGAGTGCTGAAGATATCATTGACTGCTAGGAAAACAAATAAGTCTGTCCTCAAGAAGGTGAAACCAGGCTGCTCCCTGGAGGCAAGTATTCTGAAGATTCATCTCACATACTAGGGGCATGTGGCCATGAAGGACCAGTCCTTGGAGAAGGACATCATGCTCAAAAGGGTAGAAGGACAGTACAGGAGAGGAAGACCCTGGATGAGATGGATTGACTCAGTGACTGAAGAAATGGGATTAGGTCTATGGGCGATGATGAGATTGGTCAGGATTCAGAGCTGTTTTACGTATAGTCACTATAAGTCGCAAGTGACTAGATGGTACATAACAACAACGACATGTGACAGCTCTACTATGTCACATGGGGTTGCTATGAGTTGAAATCATCTTGAAGGCACATGACAATATCAGTAAATGCAGTGCTTGGCACGTAGACACATGGGGGCATTCAATGAGCTTTTATTGAACAAATGAGTTGAATAAATAAGCAAATGAATTACTGATACAGAACAATTAATAGCAATTTAGAGAGACCAAGTTCTGGTGGCCTAGTAACAAGAAGCTGAGCTGAAATCCTGAAGCCACGTGGTTCAATCCACCAGCTGTCCCACGGGAGAAGGATCGGCCATCTCCTCCTGTTCCATTTACTGCCTCTGAAAACCCACCAGAGGGTCAGCTATGAGCCGATTCCAACAGAACCATACACAATGACAACAACAACATTAAGTGCTCAAGAAGCCCTAGTGGCATAGCAGAGGTGTCGGACTGTTAACCAAGTGGTCAGCAGTTCAAACATACCAAATGTTCTTCAGGAGAAAATAGTGGTAGTGTCCTCCCATAAAGAGTATAGCTAGTTAAACTTGGTCTTACCAAGTCACTCAGTAAGAACTGACTCAATGACAGTGTGTCATCGACACATGTGAGGTCACTATCATTGAAATGAACTTTGATTAACTTGACCTTTTACAGTAAGTGCAAATTTTGCCAGACCTTCAAATAACAACAGCGTCTGTGTGGAATATTTAAAAATTTGTTTCAATCAATACAGTCATCAAGAAAGGTTGCTGTTGTTGTTGTTGTTGTTATTAGGTGCCATGGAGTTAAGAATGACTCATAGTGACACGAGGAACAACAGGCCTGAATCCTGTCCTATCCTGAGTCATCTCTGATGCACTTGAGCCCATTGCTGCAATCACCATGTTAATCTCCATGGCAATCTTCCTCTCTTTGTCTGACCCTCCACCTTTCCAAGCATGATATCCTTTTCCAAGGAATAGCCTCTCTCCTAGCAATATATGCAGAGTATGAGAATCAAAGCTTTGCCCTTTTTGCCTCCAAGAAACACTCCAGCTACATCTTTTTATCATGAATACCTCTTTGTTCTTTTGGCAGCCCAAGGGATATTTAGTACTCTTTCCAACACCATAGCACAAAGGCATCAATTCTTTTTCTGTCATCCTTAGTCATTGTCCAGCTTTCAGATGCATAGCAAGTGATTGAAAAAACTATGTTTTGGATCAGTAGCATCTTAGTCTTCAAACTAACATCACGGCTCTTGAGTATTTTGGAGAAGTCCCTGACTATAGATTTGCCCAATGCAATGCATCTTCTGATCTCCTGACTCCCGATACCAAGGGTGTTAATTATGAATCTAGGCAAGAGGATGATACGACAACTAGTAGTCTTACTACTCCCATTTTAAAAGGTCAAGAAACTCTGATACAGAAGAGGAAATTAACTTATCCAAGTTCCTTGAGCTCCAAAGTGGCAGAGTTAGGACCTACCCCCTATGGAATCATGTGATATAAAATCTTCTTTCTGTATCCAATATCCACAGTCATTCACACTGACAAGAAACTAATTCATGCCATTTGTAGCAAGTAAGAGTTAAAAGGGATCTTTCAAAACTTGTTTCTAAAGAGTACTCAAATTTTCAAAATGAAAAATCCTGTTGGATTGGCACATAGGTACATAGTAGATAATCAATGAGCATTTATTGAATAAATGATATAAAGTACTGCCACCAAATACGTGCTATTGTTGGGCTGTATTGTTGACTCTCTAAAGAAACCTTTAAAAATGGATCTGTAATTGCCCATTTTCTTTCTTCCTTTTTAAAATTTTTTTTTATTTCCAGTCATTCATTTTTGCACACTTTTCTCCCTGACCACCCTTCCCCCTAGTTTGCTTTTCTCTTTGACAAGTAAAAAAAATTTTTTTTCAAAGTTATACAATCTCCCCTCCACACTGCAGTTCAGTCCACCATGCAGGTTTATTCTGGACTCTTGTCATGACAATAATACCTAATCATATATTTCTCCTAAACAGTGAGCTCTCTTATCTGTTCAAATGCAGTATATATTATTTATCCCCTCTTAGCTTTCCCCAACTCTGATGTCAGTCCTGCTTTACAACAGTGGCACTATGCAGTATTTGTCCTTTTGTGACTGAGATAGTTCACTCAGCATAATGTCCCCCAGAGACACCCATTTTGTACAATATTTCATTAGTTCCTTGTTTTTCAATGCAGCGTAGTATTCCATTGTGTGAATATACAAGAGCTTCTCTATCCATTCGTTTGTTTATGGGCACTTGACTTGTTTCCAGCTCTTTGCTATTGTGAACAAAGCCGTGGTAAACATGAGTGGTCATATATCTGCTTGGATGTCAGTTATGGTCTCTTTGGGGTGTATTCCCAGTAGTGGAATTGCTGGGTCAAATGGTATCTCTATTTGCAACTTTTTGAGAAAGTGCCATACTGCCTTTCATAGTGGTTGCACCATTTTACACTCCCACCAACAGTGAATAAGGGCTCCAGTTTTTCCACAACCTCTCCAGCATTTGATGTCCATCTTTTTTCAATGATGAAGACAAGGTTTGGGTTACTACCCTGCTGGGCTCTTCTGGCCACTGTTATGGATCAAAAGGGCTTCAAGGGGCCATGCCAAAATTTACCCTAGTTGTAGTAGGAATTCCAAAGGACATTTAATTTCTCCTATTATAGTTATGGCCAACTATAAGTAAGTTATGGTCAGGCTTTACAAAGTCCCTATCCTGAAACCCATCATCATTCTAAATTCATTAATTCTCTCCCTTATCTCAATTTTTAGCTCATATCAATTCCTCAAGGGCCTCACACTAATGTGTAAGTGCCTACTGAGTGTATCCCTTGGGCATGCCAAATTCCTCAAACTCAACATTTCCAAAATATAACTAATAATTTCCCCTTCCATTGTTGTTGTTGTTGTTGTTAAGTGCTGTTGAGTTGTAGACAACTCATAGCGACCCTATGAACAAACGACCTGAACACTTGTGTAGCTTTCATAATTTCTCTAAGTTCGTAGAGTTTCTGGAGGCAAGCTATTTCAGAAGTGGCTGCCACTCCTGCTTCCAAGCTTGTTTTAATCGAGGAGCTCCACCAAACACTGTCCACCATGGGTAACCATTGTCACATTTGACACATCAGTGTCACAGTGTTCAGCTTCACAGCAACCACAAGGTACCTTTATATATCCTCACCTTGTTCAGTATAGTCTCTTTACCAGTCAGTGACACCAGTCACTCAAACCAGAAACCACACCCATATTTTTGTTACCTTTCCCTTTCATTCCAAATCCAACTAATAATGTAGTCCTTCCTCTCAAGTTTCTCCACTCTTCATCCTAGTCATCACACCCTATCACTTTATGCTTTAACAGACTTCCTAACACATCTGCCCCTTGGCCACCCACCCTGCTCACAAATCCACCCTTTGGTAGTCAAAGGAAGCCATCAAATGCATTCTGGGTCATACCTGGCCCTTGCTCACACCCTTCCATGCTTTGTTTTGGGCCACATTCCCAACATGACACATACTCCCTGACTTCTTATCTGCTCACCCAGCCTCATGTGGCCTCAGGTTCCATAGATTCTGGAAATTCCACAATGGTTTCACTTTCTGTGTATACACCCTGCTCTTTCACATCTCCTGTCTTTGCTCATGTTACTAAAAATACATTTCCCCCATTTCCTCATCCAGTCAACTCAGCCGCACCCTTAATACTCCTGCTTTCATAGCACCTTTTGCAAATGTTTACCATTCTATTGCATTGGAAATTATTTCTATATGCAACAGGCTTGCCCTCTAGATTGAATTTCTTCAAGTGCAAGAGTCATCTGACTGTTCCCTCTATCAATCACTTATTGTAAGAAATTACCATTCCATGCATTATATCTCCAACAAATCTCCAAGCTTTTAGAATGCAGAGACAGGGTTACTTATCTCAGTTTCTTTGTGCCTAATACAGAGATAAATGCCTTGTTTGGGTCTATTTTGTTCTATCTACACTGACTCACTATTAATCAATCACTACTGATTAAGATCCTCTTTTTTCCCCCTCATCCCAGTGCTTTGCAGAATATAAAATATTGTCCCAGCTTTTATTGGTCTTACAAAAGTAGGTAGGGGAGTTTTGATGATATATTTTGTAACAAGTTGAGCTGTGCATCTCTGGTGGTTTGAATTCATTGGCAAAGTGCAGAGATAGATGCACAGATTCTTACTGTTGCAAAATTACAACTTTAGAAACTCAAGGGAGGATCAATTTGAATCAGTACCAACTCAAAGAGAGTGAGATTAATGGTTGACACATTAAAAAATATATAAGGAGTGTCTTTTAATAATAAGTTGCTCCTAAATAAAATAGAGTAAGAAATTGTGGTTCACTCACATAATGGAATACTACACAGCAAACAGAAGCAAAGATTTTTAAAATCTGGAGAAGTATTTAAAATGCTGGAGAAGAGTATTGAATGGACTGCTAGGAGAATAAACAAGCTCTTCCTAGAGAGAGTGAAGCCAGGCTACTCCTTGAAGGTAAATATTCTGAAGCTTTGTCTGACATACTTCAGACATGTTGCAAGGAGGGAACAGTCCTTGGAGAGGGATGTCATGCTTGCGAGGGTGGAGGGACAGCGCAAGAGAGGAAGATCCTCAATGAGATGGATTGATTTCATCACTGGGGTAATGGGAATAGGCATGTCAGAGACAATAAGATTGGCAAGGGATAGAGCAGGGTTTAGGACTGTTGTACATAGGGTTCTATGAGTCACAGGCAATTCGATGGCACACAACATAACAACAACAACAAAGCAATTTGGGAGGGATTGGAGTGTGCAATGCTAGGTGAACTCATAAGTAGTAAAATGTGTATGAGGATCCAAGGGGAGGAGGGGAGAAGCAGAGGGGATGGGCAGGGGTTAATTATAGGGTCATACAATTTGATAGGTGGAGGGAGGGGGGTAATTATAGGTGGAGGGAGGGATGGGTGAAGAAAATGGCAAAGAACCAGTGTGAAAAACAATGTATATGAACTTTGTAAGCAAACCAGTATAAAATAAAAATTGTATTTTTTTTTACAATAAATTGCTCCTATTTGATCCCATCATAATATAGTCCTTACCCTCTCTGTGGAATTTTCCATCATCATCCCATCACTACTTGACGGTTGGTGCCATCAAGTTGGTTTTGATTCCTGAGGGCACTTTGTAGAACAGAACAGAATGTCTATTGGTCCTGTGCTTTCCTGGCCCATTGTTGCAGCCACTGTGTCAATACACCTTGTTGAGAATGTTCCTCTTGGGGGCTGACCTCTCCTTCACCCAGCATGATGTCTTTGAAAGACTGCTGTTTGCTATCAAGTCAGTTTTAACTCTTAGTGATCCCTGTAATAGGTCCAAAGAAAGTGGAGCAAAGTCTTGCCATGCTTGCTTTTAAGGAGCATTGTGGCTATATTTCCTTCAAAACAAATTTCTATCTTCTGTCCTCCCACAGAGCATTTAGTATTAATTGAATGTGAAGTAGTTGAAAACATCAAGGCTTAGGTCAAGCACACTTTAGCTCTCTCTCATGGCAACACGTTTGTTTATAACATTTTAAAAGATGTCTTTTGCAGTAGATTTGTTCTGTTTGACGCATCATTTGGTAAGTCTTTTTCACACTTAATTATGAATTGGGAAGAGGCTTACAAATCATGTTCGGGTCATTCAACAGTTGACACACATTGTGGGTGTCATTTGATTTCTGGACTGCTGGGATTGTAGAGGGAGGACTTTACAATGTGTTGCTTTATACATTTTTATATTGTCTACTTTCTTTTGCTTTTTTAACCAGAAGGAAGTGTTACTTTTCTAATTGAATAAAAATAAGTATGCCGCTAAACTTAGGAGTCTGTAGCAGCCTACTGTGCCCAAATCTCTAAGGACCTCTATGTTTGGAAGGCTTCCGGGCTGTCAGAAATAACCACTGCTGTCTTCAGGAAGCAGACTTGCCTCTGGGTTCAGAACCCTAGGTCCTGACCTACCCCAGTATACTAACACTTCACACAGCTGTTATTCACCTCTCCTTCACTCAATAAGCATGTAGTTCCATCCTCCTTCAGCTGTCATTCTCACTGCTCCCTAGAGCAGAGAGGTCAGGGAGTTAGCCAGGCTGCCACATCTGCATTTTCAGAGAGCCAGGGAGAAGACAATGACACAAAAGCCTGCATTCCCAGGCAGGGGTGTGGGGGAAGCCCAATTTCCTAGAACACTCTGTACCAGAATTATTGTGGAGCTTCTTAAAATTGAATTTTTTCCAAACCCTTCCCACAGATTTGTATCTATAGATTGTTGTTGTTAACTGCCGACTAGTTGGAGGCCGACTCAGAGCCACACTGTGAACGAAAGAACTGAACACTTGTATAATTTTCATCATTTCTCTAAGTTCATAGAGTTTCTGGGGGCAAGCTATTTCGGAAGTGGATGCCACTCCTGCTTCCAAGCTTGTTTAATTGGGGAGCTTAACCAAACACTGTCCACCATGGGTAACCATTATCACATTTGACACATCAGTGTCACAGTGTTTAGCATCACAGCAATCACGAGCTACCTCTGTACAGCAAATGGACAGATCAGTGCTATACCACTTAGAAGAATGTTTGACCCAAAACAATTAAAACCAGGCCTGAGGACCACAGGTTAAAATCACCCACCTTTGACTTGGTAGCATAACTTTCTATCCACTAGGCCAACAGAGCTCTACGACTCACAGCACAGGTAGGGCCTGAAAATCTGTATTCTTTCTTCTTTTCATTATTGTTATTATCCTGTCCACTAGAACTTCAGTCAGTGAAGCAGAGGAAGTGAAAAAAGGAGGGTTGGGAACTGAGGCCTGTTCTTCTTCTGTCCATTGCCTTCTGGCCTGACCAGCCCACACCAGAAGGCCTACAAGTTTTGCAGGACAATAGCAGCCTGATATTTTACAATATCAGAAGCTTTTATATTTTGATTTTGAAGCTCCTCAAAAATCCCATATAAGGAAAGCGAAGACATGGCAAACAATGAGAGATTTATACCACTGCATAAAATTATATTTTGATCCATTGATCTATTTATTTCCTCAAATACCTCTGTAACCAGGAAGAGACGCTATTGCACTGACTTCTGACATTACTGTCACCGGGACAGGTCACCGCTGGGAGTGTCAATATTTAAAGTGTTTTGTTTTTCACATCAACATTTTGATCTGAAGGGACAGGTTTAAGAACAGAAGCCATAAGACGCAAGTAAGAGAATCTCAGATTAACTTAGGACTCCTGACGCAAGGTGGTGGCTCCATGAAGGCCTGAAACTGAAACCCCATTTGGACTTGAAAAGTAACCTCTGCATCAAGAATATTGGTTTTGTTATGTGCCATAGAGTCACCTGCAACCCATAGCAACCTGATGTAGAGCAGCTTTGAACCCTTACCCTGTCCTGAGCCAGTCTCACTAATTCCAACACACGAACCCCCATTGCTCCAGTCACTGTATCGATCCATCTCATCCAGGGCTTTCCTCTCCTGCACTGTCCCTCCATCCTTCCTAACAGGACCACCTTCAAGGACTGGTTTTTCCTGGCCACACGTCCAAAGTATGTGAGATGGAGCTTCAAAATCCAAGCCTCCAAGGAGAAACTTGGTTTCACCCTCTCCAGGACAGACCTATTTGTTTTCTTGAAAGTCCATGGTATGTTCAAGACTCTTCTCCAGCGACACAACTCGAAGACATTGATTCTTCTCTTGTCACCCTTAGTCATTGAGAATAAACTGTCATTCTGGAAACTGTCCACTGAACTTTCAGAAAATATCACTTGGTAAACAATTTCAGAAAAGAATGTAGTTTTGTTTGCTTACAGGTTTCATTTGCTACCTAAGTAAGCAAGCAGCTTTCAAACAATTCTTAGAACCAAGTACTCACTTAGACGAAACTTTAGAATGATGTATGCTTCCCTGTAATCATGCAGAGAGAGTCCCTTGATTGTTTAGAGGATAGATGTATCCAGAGGATTGACTATTTGATGTTTTTTAAAAATCAATTTATGAAACATACAATCTCTTATTAATCCCATATTAAAAAATTCAATTTTGTAACCATTACCTATATGATAAATAGTCACTAAATTGTTAGCAAATTCTCCTGCATCCTCTAGGTTAAACTATCTGAATTATATCCTCCTTAGATCACATAGTTAAGAAACATGTAAGCCTTGTATTCCTGATTTTCAATAAAAATTTCACTTCCAAAGAACGTCATAATTGTGAACAGACTACCAGTTTGCTCTACAACAGCCACAGAAATCATTTCCCTTAGAAGAATTGTCACTACATTGGTTCCGGTAAGGAAGAGGCTAAAAACATCCCATGTGCCAAACTTTGCCTGGCTTCTATACTTTCATCTCTAATACCATTTATTCCTCCTCCCCTCAATTTGCTCTCACTCTCGCTCTTGCTCTAATCTTTGTCCTTGGCTTCTGCAATTCAATGCAACATCTCAGAATTAACAAATCATCAAAGAAATTGAGTTGTGGAGATGAAGAAATTCCAGTTCTGTGGTTCAAGCTTTATTTTGGAGGATTCTGTCCACTCACATGGCCATGTTGTTGTTGTTATATGCTGTCAAGTTGTTTGCAACTCATAACAACTCTTTGCACTATAGTTTTGAACCCTGCTCTATCCTGAGCCAATATCACTGTCTCTGACACACCAACCCTCATTACCTCAGTTATTGTGTCAACCCATCTCCCTCAAGGCCTTCCCTGGCAATAGGAGAGATGCAAATCAAACCCACAATGAGATACCATCTCGCCCCAGTAGCAGTGGCAAAGTTTAACAAGACAGCAATTAGTAAATATTTCAGAGGATGTAGAGAGATTGGAATGCTCATATACTTTTGGTGGGATTATAAAATGGTACAACAATCTGGAAGGCAGTTTGGCATTTGCTCAAAAAGTTGAACACAGAAACTCCATATGACTCAGCTATTCAACTGCTAGGAATGGAGACTTGTACACCAATGTTCATAGCAGCATTATTCACCATCACAAGAACATGGAAACAGCCCAGTGTCCAGCCACAACCAAATGGATTGAGAAATTGTGGTCCATTCAGTGAGGGTGCCATCCCCTCTTACACTGTTCCTCCATCCTTCCAAGCATGATGTCCTTCTCAAAGATTGGTCCCTCCTGGCAACATGCCCAGAGTATGTCTGATGGAGCATCAAAATCCTCACTGCAAAGGAGCAGTCTGGCTTCATTCTCTCTCTTGGCAGTCCATGGTATGTTCAATACTCTTCTCTAGCATCACAGCTCAAAGGCATTGATTCTTCTTCTGTCATCCTCAGTCATTGTCCAGCTCTCTAATACATAGCAAGTAATTGTAAAGACTCTGACCTGGGTCAAGTGTGTCCTAGTCTCTGGATTGACATCATTACTCTTTAACACTTGGGAGAGGTTCCTAATGGCAGATTTTCCTAATGCAATTAGTCTTTTGACTTCCTGACTGCTGGTGCCAAGAGTGTTGATTTTGGAGCCACGCAAGCTGAAGTTGTTAACAATCTCAATCTCTTCATCTATCATGATGCTGGCAATTAGCCCAGTGGTTGACATTTTGCAGCAAAGGCTTCAGGTCCTCGTCAGTTTCAGCAAGCAAGGTTGTGTCATCTGCATGACGCAGATTATTAATGAGTCCTCCTCCAATCCTGATAACCCATGTCTCCTCATAAAGTTCTGTCTCCTGAATAATCTGTTCCAAATATAGATTGAAAATGTACAGTGACAGGACACATCCCTGACACACTCCTTTCCTCATTTTGAACCATGCAGTGTTTTCTTGTTCTGTTCTGACAATGGCTTCCTGGTCCACCTATAGATTTCCTATGAGCACTGTGAATCAAGTGCTCAAAGATTCTCATTTTTCTCAAGGTTAGTCACAATTTGTTGTGGTCCACACAGTCAAATGCCTTTGTATATTCAATGAAATACAGGCTTTGATTCTCAAGGCAATTTAATCAGGTCAGATAATATGCTGCTGACTAAAAGACCTTATGGTTAGCTTGACATCAACCAGATTGCAGAGGAGAGAAAGGAAAGAACTTTGCCAGAGTGTGTGTGTATATGTGTGTATATATTTATGTATACAAACACACACACGCACACATACACGTTGCCATGTGCCATTCAGTCAGTCCCTCTGGTGAGTTTTCAGAGGCTATAAATTGCACAGGACCTTGCCTTCTTTCGACCAAAGAGTGCCGAGTGTATTTGAATTGCCTGCCCTTAGCTTGGCAGTTCTATTTCACAGTCCCTAGGTCACCAGAGTGCATTCTGTCTAGCGAGCTAGCTGTCTGCCATCTGTACATCTCTCTATCTCTATATGTTGCAGATCACACCCCAGGGCAACTAAGAAGGGTAATTTTAGTCATACCTGCTAATAAGTTGAGGACTCAAAATACATCTCATCTTGATCCTACCTCCACTCACTAAAGATGAGTAACAATTACAGACACCAAGACTGGGATTTTTAACCTAACACAGCTTTGGCTAGAAAGGGCACTTCAGTAATTCACTGTAAAACAGATCACCACTGTCCCTTTCATACTTGAAGGATTAATTTCCCCCTCCCAATTATTTTACCAATCCAAACAATTACTATCGAGTAATAAATTAAAATGTTAAAAATAAATAAAATTATTAAGATTACGTTGATTCTAACTCATAGTGACCCTATAGGGCAGATTAGAACTGTCTCAAAGAATTTCTAAGTCGGTAATCTTTTAAAAGCAGATTGGTACCTCTTTTTCTGACAGAGCAACTAACAGATTCAAGCTACTAAACTACTAGCTAGCACTTGAGAAATTCACTACTACACCATCAGGGTTACTATTTTTTAAAGACAATAATAGTGTCATACATATAAGAAGAGCTAAGATGAAATCTTAGGATTCATTTTTAGAATATAGTATGCTGTTGTTGTGTTCTGTTGAGTCAGTACTGACTTATAGTTGACCCTCCAGTGGATTTTCAGAGGCAGTAAATTGCAAGGGGGAAGATTGTCCCTTTTTAGAGAAAGCTAAACTAAAGAGAGAGGAAAGAAGGAAGGAAGGAAGAAAGGAAGGAAGGAAGGAAGGGAGGAAGGGAGGAAGGGAGGAAGGGAGGAAGGAAGGGAGGGAGGGAGGGAGAGAGAGGGAGAGAAGAGAGAGTAGGGGAGAGAGAGGGAGGGAGAGAAAGAGAGAGAACCCACAGACAAGGAACTCAAGGCTCTTGGCTTCTAATGATCGCTTTACTTTCTCCAGTTTACATTGTGCTTCAGCGTTTAAATATTCAAGTCACTGGCCAATACTAAAAGAAGGAAGCATCTAACGGAATAGAAAATTTTCTTTTAAGTACAAGATTTTGATCAAGTGACAATGTGGCCGTCTATTTAAGGTGGTGGTTGTTGTTGTTGTGTGTCATCAAGTTGACTACAACTCATAGCAACCTTATGAAGAACAGATCTGAACCCTGCCTTACCCTGAGCCATCCTCATCACCTGCTGTACTTGAGCCCATTTTTATAGTCACTGTGTCAATCCATCTTGCTTAAGGTCTTCCTTTATGACACTGATCCTCCACCTTTCCAAGCATGAAGTCTTTTTCCAAAGATTGGCTCTGCCTAAAAGCATGCACAAAATATGTGAGATGAAGCTTAACCATTCTTGCCTCACATGGACACTTTGATAGCAATTTCTTCAAGACATAATGATTTTTTTTCTTTGGGCAGTTTGAGGGATATTCAGTACTTCTCCCACACCCCAGCTCAAACACATGGATTCTTCTTTTGTCATCCTTAGTAACTGTCAAATCTTCAGATGCATAAGAAGGAACTGAAAATACTAAGACTTACATTAGGTGCACCTTAGTCTTTAAATTGACATCATTGCTCATTAACACTTTGGAGAGATCCTTAACAGCAGATTTCCCCATGCAACACTTTGTTTGATTTCATGCCTGCTGGTACAAAAGCTGTTGATCAGAGACCCAAGTAAGATGAAATCATTGATAACTTTAATAGTTTTTCCATCTAGCAAAACATTGACTGTTGTTCCTGTGGTGAGAACGTTTGTTTTCTCAGTGTTGCCATGTAACCCATTTTAAGGCTGTAGTCTTTCATCCTCTGCAGCAAGCATGTCAAGCCCTCCTCAGTTTCAGCAAGCAAGGTTGTATCATCTGCATGACACAGGTTATTGATGAGTCTACCACCAATCCTGATGCCACATTTTTCATAAAGTTCAGCTTCTTTTTTTTAATTTTTTTAATTTTTATTGTATTATTTTTGCGTGTACCATCAAATCAGATCTGACTGGTACAGGAGGAGATTGCCCCCTCCTTCTCCAGCAGAGCATCTGGTGGATTTGAACTGTGTACCTCTGGGACTGCAGTGCAGCATCTTGCCACTAGGCCACCAGAGCTCCTAAAGTTCAACTTCTTGAATGAAATGTTCAGCATACATATTGAATAGGTATGAGAAAAGAATATAGCCTTGATGCACACTTTTGCTATTTTAAACTATGCAATATTTCCTTTGCATATTTAGGAGCAGAACAGAGCCTCTTGGTTATTGTTTTATAAGTGTATGTAATTGTCTAACACCTCAATTTCTTTTAAATTACATAATTCAGTTTAAACTCTCTATTAATACCTCCATCATAACTTTTTGTTGCTTGCCTCTGGCTATCAAATCTCTGAGAATTGCATTCAAATACTAGTAAAGAACTACATACAGCTTTTGTACAGTCTCCATCTACTTTGGGCTGAAGAACAAGTTATTTTACACAAGTGGTCAAGTCATTCTAAAGTCCATTGGTTTGGCTAGAGCAGCTAGCAGGTCGAATAGCTTAATCATTATCCAGAGCAGGTTTGAGCTAAACTCCTCCATACCCAAATGGCCAAAGATTCTCACCACTGGGCCAATTGGCAGCACCACGACAGATGAAAAAGAGATTGATATTGTTAACAATTTCAGTTTGCTTAGGTCCATAATCAACTCTTTTGGAACCAGAAGCTAAGAAATCAAAAGAAGAATTGGATTAGGAAAGTCAGCTGTCAGGATCTTTCCAGAGTGCTGAAGAGCAAAGATGTCAGTCTAGAGACTAAGGCGTGCCTGATCCACGCCATGGTTTTCACAATTACTTGCTATGATTAGAGAGCTGAACAACAAATAAGGATGACAGGAGAAGAATCTATACCTTTGAGTTGTGGTGCTGGAGAAGAGTACTGAATATATCATGGACTGCCAATAGACTAAATAGATCTGTCCTAGAGAGGGTAAAACCAAGTTGCTCTCTGGAGGCAAGAGTTTTGAAGCTCCGTCTGACATACTTTAGGCATGTTGCCAGGATGGACTGGTCCTTGTAGAAGGACATCATGCTTGGAAGGGTGGAGACCTAGGATGAGATGGATTGACACAGTGCAATAGGGGCAGATGTGTCAGAGACAGTGAGATTGGCTCAGGATAGGACAAGGTTCAGAGCTATTTATTGTGAATAGAGTCGCTATGAGTTGCAGGTGACTCGACAACACATAACACCAACAACAACCCAAATGGCCCAGGTTTGCTAGTGGCCTATTGATAAAGAGTTGCTTTATCAACCTAAAGGCAGGAGGTTCAAATCCACCAGCTACTATGCAGGAAAAATATGGACAATCTCCTCTCATGCAATAAAAAGCCTCTGAAAATTCACTGAGGGTCAGCTATGACTTGGTTCTAAAGGCACATAAAAATAATCCAAATGGACTCATCTATTTTCATCCTGTGTTCAAAAACTCAAGTATGATTTCACTCATATAATTCACTTGAAATTAAAAGGAAGCTTGTCTAATTTAATTTCCTTAAAACTCAAGACCACTTTCACTGTCTCAATTGATAGTTATTTTATGCCCTTATCATCTAATTCTAAATTGAATTCTATTATTAATTTTCTTTTCCCTCTATAAATTTTGTCTCCCCAACTAATCTACAAAGTACTTAAGATTAGAGACAATGCTGAAAATGTATTTAACAACCACTTGTTAAAGGAATGAACAAATGTTGAACGAATTCTGTGCCAGTTTAGAATGTTGAGTATTTCTAAGTAGATTTCCAAAGACTCAAGTCTTATAAATCATATTATTTGCAGTATAAGGGTTGAGATAGCTTGTTCAGAAAATCATAAAGGCATCTCGTTCTTAATAAAATGTACAATCTAAATTCTGTGCCCATCTTCTGCTCATGTGTGCTTAGATTAAAAATGCCTGGTGTCTAAGAGCAGTAAACATTGGGCAAACAGAAAAGCTCAGAAGTTTGAATCTGTCAGCTACTTGAAAGGAGAAAGAGGTAGGCAGCTTCTGTAAGGACTTCCTTATAAGCCTTGTGGGACAGTTTTACTTTGTCTTACAGGCTTGCTGTAAATTAGAGATGACTCAATGGTAGTAGGGTTGTTTTTGTTTGTTTTTTCTTTTCTTATCTTTTATTTTATTAAAATTCAAGTGCCACGTTTGCAGATGCCAAGCTCCTTTTTTTCACTTATTCAAGAATATCAAAGGACCTACACCATAAGAAGTCCATCTCTGTTACTCTGGTTGAGGAAATGAGTCTTATTATCCTGCTTTACTTCTCATGATACTATTACGGAACGTCTTTTTCGCAGATGGACATCCAGAGCACAATTGGTTAAAAAAGTACTAATCCAGTAAATATTCTAGTCACATTTTATCCACCAAATGATATGCACGGACAACTTGAGAGAACAATTTCAGCTCCAGTTGCGTTCGAAAGACCTGGATAGAACAACCTGAGAGCCTTGTGTATAAACTGTACTCTGAGAAATTAATGAAAAAATAAGACAGTAAGAAAAGACGACGATTAATGGGCCCATCTCAGAACTGCACCAATGTCAGAAGAGTCTCTTGGTTTGCGGCACAGTTCTTGCTCATCCTTCATGTGATTATTGTTGTTGTTGTTGTGTACCATCGAGTCAGAACCGACCCCTATCTGACCCTCAGATGGGTTTTCAGAGAAAGTTAATCATGTAGAGTGTACAATGAGTCATAAAACTGGTGAGTTGTGGGGACAACAGGTGATTGTGCATAGGCAAGTCTTCATCTAGAGGCAGGATGCCACATGTGTGAAATATACTGAGGTTGTATTAAGGAGCTAAAACCTCTGACCCTCAATGCAACTGAATAAGACCCGGGTCTTCAGGCAAAACCTAGAAATTTCTCATATTCAAAGGGTTCAAATAGTGATATTAGTATTTTGTCTGGTACAGCTCATTGGCTCAGCCTTTCAGGAAGCTCTTCTGTGATACTAGGATTCATCTGATAGAGCAGAACCACCCTACAGAGTTTTCTTGCTGATAATCTTTATGAAAACAGATTTTTAGGTCTTTTTGCTTCAGAACTGCCACGAGGTTCAAACTGCCAGCCTTTTAGTCAAAAGCTGAGCATTTAACCATTGTGCCACCAGAATTCAGAATGAAAACATTGATCCTCAAAAGCAAAACAGACTCTCCTCCTATGTAATTGAAGTCTCAGCAGGGTCAGCTATGAATCAGTTTCGAGTCAACAGCAAAAGGTTTTGAGTAGCGATTGTGGAGGTGGTGTTGGTGGTTGAAGAAGAGATTTGATGGTGGTGATGAATGATAGTGAGTATGTGGGTGGCTGTGTTGGTTGTGTTGTTGAAGGCGATGATGATGCTGTTGATGGCAGAGTTATGGTGTTGGTGTTGACAGTGGTAGTAGTTTGGCATGGGAATGGTGTTGCTGGCTTTGGTTGTGATGGTGAAGAGGACACTGTGTTGCGATGCTGCCAGCATTTATGGTGTTTGGTAAAAATGTAAAGTGTTGGGGGGGTGGTGGAGGGGGAGCGGGGAGAAAAGTACAACAATGAATGAATGCAATTCCAAAATCTCTGTAGATGTTCATTGAAATGAAAAATAAATTAATTAATTAAAACAATGTAAAGTGTTAAGTATCCATTTTGGAACATAAGTAAGAAAAAAATGAAAACAACATAATCAAAACTGTTGGTTATGCTAATTCTTTTAATGGTCTTTCAGGAAATTAATCTAGCAGCAATATCTAGAAATAGCAACATTATATTAAATACTTTGACATGGTGATTAAACTTTCAGGAATATGTTGTTGTTGTTGCTGGTACCATCGAGTTGAGCATAACTCATAGCGATGCTATGAATTAAAGATCTGAACCCTGCTCTATCCTGCACCATCCTCTCACTTCCTGACACACAAGAGCCCACTGCGGCAGTCACCGTGTCAGTCCACCTGGCTGCGGGCCTTCCTCTCTTTTGCCAACCCTCCACCCTTCTCCACATCATGTTCCTCTCCAAGGAATAGCCCCTCCTAGCAATATGTCCAAAGTATGTGGACAAAGCCTCATCATTCTTGCCTCCAAAGAGCACTTTGGCTGCACACTCTCCAAGACATATCTCAATTCTTTTTCTATCATCCTAACTCATTGTCCAGCTCTCAAATGCATAGCTAATAATCGGAAAGACTATGGCTGAATCAGGCACACCTTAAGTCTTCAAACTGACATCACTATTCCTCAATAATTTGAAGAGATCCCTAACAATATATACTAGGGAAAAATTATCCAAAGCAGGAATTGTCTGAGGCTGGTATGACAGTGTTAAGTAGCGCTGAGAACAATCCAAAGCTTTAACAATAGGAAAATAACTAAGCAAATGATTATGAAGAAATAATATCATTTAACTATTTAAAGTGAGACATGAGGAAAAGTGCCTATGAAAAGCACATGCTAGAACAACCCAACTAGGTACACCTAGTGTAGATAGTCTATGTGCATTTGTGTGTTTTTATAAAAATTGAGAAGAAAATATAAATGTATGTGCACAAGATACACCCACAGTTTAAAACAAATTAAACATCCCCCCCCTTTTATACTCTTGCTCAAGAGATCCATCAGCTTATGAAGGATTATGATTGACCCTCTAGCTTCATGTTGCTCCAAATCATTGCTCCCTGACAGGCCAATTCTGAGACTACCTACTTCCCACCCTTTCCCTACAGTCCATTTGTCACCTCTTTTAGACCCTGTCGCAACTCTATTCTTCACTCTGTCAATAGTCACTTTGAAAAGGTTTCAGTAATAACCTGATTCAAAGGTTTCTCCAAGAAAATAAACAATGAAAACCCACAGTGGTATCTGTCTGAGTATTTAGAAATGAACTTGAAAGTGAGTTAGGCTTATGGTTGTATATTTTTTAAAAAGAACACAAGTGTTGGTACGTTGTAAATGTTTTCACTATCGCTTCACTTTTCCTTGCTTCCATTTTCTCAGTTGTAAGTAGAAAGAATAATAATTACTACCTCATGGGGGTTTTGTGAAGATTAAATGGAAAATTACACAGCATCCCAGAGAAGATTACACAGATACCATAGAAAACTAGTACTTATTCTAACTTCCATTGAATAAAATCTTTACCATTACTACTGTTACCAAGGAGAACATTGGGTGCAACGGAGCCCTGGTGGTGTGGTGGGTTAGGTGTAGGGCTGCTGACTGAGCAAGTGGTGATTCAAACCCGCATCCATGCTCTATGGGAGAAAGATGAGGTAGCCTCCTCCTGTTCATATCTACAGCCTCATCCACTGAAAGATCACCTTGAGTCAAAATCCACTCAAAGGTGTGAATTTGGTTTTGTTGGTTTTCACGCATGCCTCTGAAAGACCCTAGAGGGCACTGTTTTCCTGTTTGTTATCACTCCTGTCAGGTCCTCTTAAATGGAAAAGGGGGAGGGGAAGGGGAAGGGAATAACATTCAATACTTTATAAACAAAATAGGCTTTCTAAATCCAAGAAGACATGAGAGCATGGGGTCTATGCTCCGACTTGATGAAGGTGCAGGAACCCAGTAAGACCTGAGCCAAAGTCATTCTACTCAAAGTCATTCTACTTACTCATTGGCAAGGCTGTGTTGTTGTGGTTGTGGTTGGTTGTCTTCGAGTCGAGAATGACTCATTGGCAAGTTTGTTGTTGATGTTACCTGCCATCGAGTCTGAGGCGACTCATAGCGACCCTATGAACGAAAGACCTGGACACCTTCATAACTTTTATCCTTTCTCCAGGTTCATAGGGTTTCCAGAGGCAAGCTATTATGGAAGTGGATGCCACTCCTGCTTCCAAGCTTGTTTTAATTGGGGAGCTCCA